>NW_026555338.1:30035905-30677393 GCF_029017545.1 Prosopis cineraria | reverse complement strand
AAAAAAAAGTAATACTATTAAAATTTATTGACATGGATAATAGAATATTAATGGTAGCTATGTATATTAATGAAAAAAAGTATAATTATTTAGGCAAAAAAACCAGAGGCTCTAAAATTTTAAAATACAAGAGAATAAACACACATTGAAAGTGATTATATATTAATAAAAATTAATTAATTTGAGGGTTAATTTGTTTTCATTAACTACATATTATACATGTAAGGTTATCAAAATACTTTAATTTACAAATTAGATTATTTCGAGAATTAATTTGTGTTTTAAAATTTCAAGAACTTATATGATAATTTTAAAAAAAATATAAAGGATCAAATCGATAAAATTAATTTGAGGGATTGAATCAATGCATCTCATGGTTTTGGTGAAATTGTTAAAAGGGACTAGAATATAGGACCGGAGGGAGTGTATTTTTATGATTGATTTAATTAATACGTTTAAGTTTTAAAAATATTTCATTTCCAAATCTTCGTTGAATTATTACTGGGGTAATATTTTGATTCCCAAATAAATCAAAGGTAGGAATAAAAAAAAAAAATAATTCATGCTATAGACATTCTTGTTTATAATTTATAAGTTAAATCATCATGAAAACCCTCCCTTAGGTGACCAGGTAGATTTTAGGCCCATTTTGTTTTTACTGGATTTGAAATGAGTCGAATTGTTCATGGTTTATACAGAAAATGTTGACTGTTGCAGGATTTAGATGCATGCATGATATATATATCTGAAATGACTCTTCTTTCACATTCGCACAAGCATATATTTGAATTAATTAAATTAATCTTCAAGTTGAGAAGATCACTGTAAGTGGTGTTTGTGTGTGCTTTTTTTTTTTTTTTTGCATCACCATTAAGGAAGCCTAATGTTTCTTGTACTTTTACATTTCCACCAGCAACTTTAGATGGATCCAATGCAAAGGACAAAGTTCAGAGCAGACCTAACAATGATGTATAACATATCATCCTTCAATTTCTGTATCTCCAAGTAGATCTAATTAATTCTAATATATAACAATTATTTATAAAACAACAATAATAATAAGATGGTGAATTACATTAAATGCAGGTATCAGAGATGAATAAAGAGAGAATAAAGAAGATGCTTAATAAAGTTGAATTGTCTGTATCTTGTTATGATACAGCTTGGATGGCAATGATACCATCACCTTCTTCTCTGCAAACTCCTTTATTCCCTAAGTCCCTAAAATGGTTATTAGAGAATCAACAAAAGGATGGATCATGGGGTCTTCCTAATCGTGATGAGTTGTTGACCAAAGACTCCCTTCTATCATCATTGGCTTGTGTTGTTGCACTTAAGCAATGGGGTGCTGGTGAACGACAAATCAATGCAGTATTGATATATGTATGTATATGAATAAGATATGATGCTTGTCTGATTTGAAGAAGCCTATGCAGTGAAATAATTGGGACATTCTCTTTTGTTGAAGGACTTGGATATATTGATCATCAAACATTGCTGCAGCTCATGATGATAAGCAATTTCCTCAATTGGATTTGTATTATCTTTTCTCATTTAATTGATCAAACCAGAAGTTTGGATCTAAATCTTCCTCTTGGAGGGAATTTTCAGAGAATTTCATTCAAAAGAGGGAATCGGAACTCCAAAGGTATCATTTTAATTTCATCCTGGTGCACAGAATGCTTCTTTAACATATATCAGATCCTGCAGTGTCTCATGCTTGGAAGAGAGATAACAAATTCAATTCTTTTAACCTTTTGGATAATAAAACCATTCCAAGGGCATAAAGAGATTAAAAAATGGTGTCTATCTTTTTTCATCCCATTTACAAATTTCTTTTTCCATTTAAAAATCTGAAAGATAAGCATATATACACTGTAATTGTAGTGGGTGGGGAAGCAAATCAGAAGGATGGAAAGCATATGTAGCATACATTTCAGAAGGACTTGGGAAGTCCCAGAATTGGGAAATGGCTATGAAATTTCAGAGAAAGAATGGATCTTTATTTAACTCACCAGCCACTACAGCAGCAGCTTTTATTCACATTAACAATACCCAGGGTCTCGATTATCTACTATCTCTCTCAGATAAATTTGGGGATGCTGGTAATTTTAAACCTTTGATGGACATGATTTCTTATGCATAACAATTTTTAAGACTGATATATGTGTGTTGTGTTTATACAAAAATTTATAACTTTTTCAGTTCCAACAGTACATCCTTTTGATGTGTATGCTCGACTCCATGTGGTTGATAGTCTCGAAAAATTGGGGATTAATCGCCATTTTAAGGAGGAAATCCAAAGTGTATTGGACGAGACATGGAGGTAAGTTTAACTATTCATATTTTTTCTTTCTGTGAGTGAAAGGCTTGAAATTGAATTTTTTTTTACTGTGGGAAAATAAGAAAATGGGTTGCAGAATTTAATCTGTTTTTCAATTTTGATTTTGAAATAGATTGTGGCAACAGGAAGATGATATATTTTTAGAACCCACAACATGTGCCTTGGCCTTTCGTTTACTACGTTTGCAAGGATATGATGTTTCTTCAGGTTTGTGTCTTTTTTTAATAAAAAATAAAATTATGTGTATATGAAATGATAAATAAAGAATGGCAGTTAATATCTAAAAAGAAGAAATAATGATAGTTAGATCTTTGATGAATTTTTTAAAAAATAAATTGCAAATTTCAATTTAAATAATTACACAAGAGTTTTAGTTATAAATAAAACATTTAAATTCTAAATGTAACTCTCAATTTGCAATTGAGATTTTTATCTCTACAATTATTTGAATCATATTTATAACCATTTTTAAAAAGAATTGTTAAAACCTAAATATCAATAGTTTATTCTTTTAAGACTTTACTGTTATTCTCCCAATAATAAAATAATTGGCTAACTCTCATATATGTTTATTTCAGACATACTTGGTCGCTTTTCAGAAGACAAATTTTACAATACCGTTCAGGGTTATTTAAAGGATGTTGAGGCTGTTTTGGAGTTACATAAAGCTTCACATATAGTATTGCATTCAAGTGATTTAGTTTTGGAAGAATTAAACCTTTGGACAGGACACTTTCTTGAGGAATATTTATCCACTTCCTCAAGAAATACTTATAAGCCAGCTTCTAATCGTATTGACAATGAGGGTGTCCACACGCACATCTTAATCTCACAAATTTAATTTTGTTTTCAAATTTCAACAATTTTAAGTTATTTTTGACAATTGACCTAAAAAATAATTTCCTATATTAATTTCAGGTACATTTAGCTCTGCGTTTTCCTCATCATGCTTATTTGGATTTGATAGTTAACGAAGATCTATAGAGCATTACCAGGTTGATCAAAAAGAATTTTGAAATCTTCATATAGGTACATACATTATAATATGGACCACAATTAGCTCCATTTTTTATGGGAGCTTCTTGAATTAGTATAATTTTTGACTTCGTATATATATTATGGCTCTTTTTGTTCAGTTCTATGAACCTCGCTAACAAAGAATTCCCAGAATTGGGAGCAGAGGATTTCAATCACTCCCAATTGTTATTTCGTGAAGAACTCGATCTGTTTAACAAGTTAGGATCTTTCTCAAGAACCCAAAATGTTTATTACATCTTTAAACATTGTTCAATGCCAGTTTGTGAATCACTGATAAGTAAATGATAACAATTAGGTGGTTTATGGAGAGTGGAATGGAGAAACTACATTTTCCAATCTCAAAAACAAAAGCTGCCTCTTTCCCTTCTTGACAGTCGCTGCCACACTTACCCTCCCCTGAACATCGCGAAGCACGTCTGGCATGGGCCAAAACAAAGCTTGCTTGGATGTGTGGTCGATGATTTCTATGACGTTTGGGGACTGAAAGAGGAACACATAAACCTTATACAGTTGATGGAAAAGTATTATTTTGCAATGATGAACCCATTTATGATGTTCTCTCTTTGCACATTATATATATATATATGAGATTATATGTTTTCAACATTGAACTTCAGGTGGGACGTAGATGTCAGTAGAGAAAGTTGCTCCGACACGGTGAAGATAATATTCGTAACACTTAAGAAAACAATTTGTGAGACTGCAACCCAAGCATATAAAGTTCAAGGACGTAGTGTGTTGAACCACTTGATTCAGATTGTAAGATCACAATTATCTAAGTCTCAACTTGGTCTTCTTAATTCAATCATTACCCTAAATGAAGTATGCAGTATATATATATATATATTATATACATGTTTGTTGATCAGACATAGATTTGCTGCGGTCTGAGTTGAAGGAAGCAGAATGGTGCAGAAACAGGTGCGTGCCAAGTGTAGAAGAATATGAGCATAATGGAATTATCAATGGCCTTGGGACCAATAATTATCCCTGTAATGTATCTTCTTGGACCCAAGATTCCACAAGCTGTCGTGGAAAGTGATGAATACAATAATCTCTTTGAGATTGTTAGTCTTTATGGGCGTTATCTTAATGATATCAATGGATACCAGGTGGTGAATCTTTTCCTTCCTCTTAACTATTTTTAATTATTACCGTGAGTTTGTGACACAGTAATAATTGAATAAAATTGTGGATGTTCGTGCAGAGGAAAAAGAACAAGGGAAATTTATCAACTCAATAAGCTTGCGGTTGATTCATGGGTGTGGGGTAGAGAGTGAAGAAGAGATCATGGAGAAGATAAAGAGGAAGATTGAGGAGAAGAGAAAGGAGCTGCTGAGATTAGTGTTGAAGGAGAAGGAAGCAAAATGTCAAGAGAAGCGAAAGATGTGTACTGGAAAATGAGCAGATCACTTCACTTGATTTACAAAAAAGAGGATGTGATTCATGCAAAGGAGATGCCTGATGAGGTGCTCAACATCAGAGACATAGTTCTTAACAATCCCATCGTCTTAAATTTATAGATCACTTGTGGGATTTAAAAATTCTCTCATTGAATATATCCCAAATATGACATGAGTTCATTGGTGCCAAAAAAAAAGAAAAGGTATATAGTTTTTCCCATCATTATTTATTAGTAAAAAGGTATGTGATTTTAGATATTCATATTGTATCACGAAGAATATATGTTTCACTTTCAAAGAGAAAATAATTTACTTTGAATGTAAAATATATCAAAATTACAAAAGAAACAAAACGAATAATATAGTAAAGGCATAATAAGAATTGAACACGGAGGAACCAAAAATTGGGTTGCAAAATGGTTGTATTGTTGATGGTTGTCCTGGCTTTGTTCATGGAGGTGGACACATGAAATGGGCCAAATTTTGTTGGGCCCATCACATAAAAAGTGACTAAATAAAGCATGATTAAACATTATTCACTCTACTTACTTTGTCGCCGTCATTGGCTCTGTCTGTGCACTCACGTTATATCGCTGACTCACAAGCAAGTCTCCGCTTCCTGTGTTGGACGCAAAGTCCCGCGTGGAGCCCACAGCCATCCCCTCCAACTTCATTTTCTTCTCCTCCAAAGATGGTGTTCTTGCACGTCCCTCTAGGGTTCCTTCACACCATTTAAGAGGAGTGATAGAAGGGCTTGGTTTTTGAAAGAACTTGAGCTTCTATTCATCAAAAAGTGGGTCAGGACGAAACTTAGAGTGGTGTGAACACGTCACACATTTTATCTGTTTGAACAATTTTATCCAATTTAATAAAAATAAAGCATAATAAACCACAACCAAAGTCCTATAACCAACCCAACCACCTCCAAACCAAACTTTACCATCTTTTTTAGGAATTATCTTTTCCAAAAAAAAATAACGCAGGGTTATTTTATTCTCAACCTCCCGCTTCCTTTTTGCACAAGCGCAGGACTTCCCTCCAACTTATTTCTTTTAGGTTTCATTAAAAATAACAAAAAAATAAAAATACAAAAATACAATTGTATCCTCTTTTTGAGGATTATATTTTCAAAAAAAATTAAAATCTTGCTTAAATTTTTAAAATCTCTCTCCAAATTATCTCAATCATTTAAAAAATATGGGAGTCAACTTTTAAGAGTTACTCTTTCTCGCTTTAATATTATTTTTCATATATACATTACATATAATATTATATATAATATCTATCTCACAAGCCTGGATGAAACGTTGATTGAAGTGTTTCATCACAAGTTATGCGGTTCAGGTGCCAGCTGATACACACGGAGCAATAACGTAGAAAGAAAATGAGCACCAGACACAAGATTAGCCAGAAGCAAAGAGCAGAAAAAGAAGATATGAAGGCAGAGCCCAAAGCTTCGGTTATGTAGCAAACAAAGACGAGACAGAAGAACAGAACCAAAGCACACTCACGAAAACACAGACTGCAGAAAAGCTTCATAGAGAAACGCGTGTAAACACTAGAGAAAACGCAGAAAAGATTAGACGATGAAAGTGCTCGGTCATGCAGAGAAAAGAGAAGAAACATAGCACGCACACACGCAAAGAAAAGGAGTCAGAGATGTATGCAGAAAAAGAAGCGCATGCACGTACGAAAAAGCAAAGAAAAACAGAGCTGGAGATGCACGTATGCGGATGGTAGTAGAAAAGAAGAGAGAGAGAGAATAAAAAGGAGAGAGCATAAGAAGAGAGCGAGAAAAGAAGAGACGGGGGAGAGGAACTGAAAGAAGAAACAGAGGCACGTTATAGAGAGAGCACGAAAATAGAGCACAAAAGGAGGGATCCGAACTCAAAACGGAAAAAGAGTGAAGAAAAAAAAAGAACATGGGAATGAGAATGGAAGAAAAAGAAGTGAAAGAAAAAAGAGCATAAGTGAAAATGGATGAGAAACAGAGCAGAAAAAGAGGAGAGGGAGAGAGACCAAAAAAAAAACAAAAAACAGAGACGAGACGAGAGACGCGAAAGACCTGACCAAAAACTAGACAAAAATGAAAAAAAGAGCAGCAAGAGACGGAAAAAAGAAGGAAAATAGACGCAGCATGGAGGAAAGAGAGAGCACAGATGAGAAAGGAGAGAGAGCAGAAGAGAGAAGGAGGATAGCAGAAAAAAACTCGACGGTGAAGTAGAAAAAGAGAGCACAATAAAATGGAAAAGAGAGAGAGCGGGGGCGTTTGAGCGGGAGACAGAGAGCGAGAAAGGACCGAGGGAGAACAAAAGAAACTGGAGCACGAGAAATAGAGCACCAAGAAGAGGAGGAAAGAAAGAACACGAGGAGAGAGAGGAAACAACACAGAAAAAGAGAGAGGACCAAAGAGAAGAGAGAGAGAAAACTAGAACGGAGAAATAATAGAAACTGGACAGCACCACTGATATCTCATCTTTTCTACATACTCTCACTTCCAGCTTCCGAGTTCCAACTGAGTTGAGCTTCCGAGTTCTAACTGAGTTGATGACTCGTTCTCACGTAAAATCTGGTCATCACAATGTTATTCTGTTCTTTTACTCTTCAAAATCTGTAAGTAGAAGTTCATCACAAATCACTTCTTTCAGTTGAAGCGAGGAACGTAACTTTGCTTTGTGGCTTTCTTACATTTTCATTGGTGTTGGATCAAACCTCGTTTCGTGATTTCATAGGGTGGGAGAAAGATTCTTGAAGTTCTTATATTGGGGCAGTTCGTGATAGAGAAGGTTATGGAAGCAACTCAAGCTTCAACCGCATTATCAAGTACCTTTCATGGAGGCTACTTAATGCAATGTCAGGTATAATTTTGTTCCATTCTTCATAAGTTATCTTTTACATGCACAATTATGTCATAGCTTTGATTTGGCTCTTTCTTGTTTAAAATTTTGTAGTTCTTTCAAAAATTTCATATGCTTTCTTTATTCATTCAAATAATCATATTATTTTGAAAAAATTAAGAGCATGCATATGTTTAATATGGGACTATTATTTATTCACGCACAAATAATTTTAAGACATCAACTTGATTTTAATTTTCATGAGAAATAAATTAGGTGATTAATGATGGTGATGATATATGAATCCTGTTTATTTAATTGTCAGATGCTATAACTACGACTATCATTATTTCCTTTCAAAAAACCATATTTGAGCATTAGGCCAATTTTTTTAAAAAAAACCTTAAAGAATACATCCTTAAGTTAAAAGAAGAGGTGAAGTGTCAAAATAGTTTCTTTCTCTATTCCTTTAAATGTTAAATTCATATTATGCATTGCCTGCAAATGCAAATATCTTGATTACCTATTTTGTGTGAGATTTTAAGAATCTCCATAGGCATTTAGAATGATCCTCTATTGTGTAAATCAATAAGATTTATAGGTATGAAAACTAATGTTGTATATTAATATGGATTCTAGAGACCATTATTAAAATTAATTTTTTTATAATAAATATTTAAATCTCACGTGAGATTTTTAAGAATCTTCATAGAGAATTAAATTAATTGCCTTATCATGTAGGATAGTAAATCCTCACAGATATCGTGATTCACAATTTATATGGTAAATAAATAAATGAATTTTATAAATAAAATAAAAACATTTTTATAATTTTAATTAATTAAATTAATGAATTTAAATTATAATTATATTTATCAATTATATCTTTTGATCATGTGAGATTTTTGAAACTCCATAGACCTTTAAGATAATCGTACTACCGCGTGAGTCAATAAGACTTTGTAGATATAACGATTAGGATTTCTATATAAAAAAATATGTGTTATATAATTACACATTAAAATATATTCAAAGTGAATATTATTTAATCCTTTTATTGTGTGACTTTGAATTCTGCAGATATTCAGGATAATTTCGTGTTGTGTAAATCAATAAGATTTCATAGATACGAGAGCAAAACTTATATGTTAAAATTAACTCTCCTTTTATAATCTAAATTAATAATTTATTTAAGTCTCATATGAGATTTCAAGAATCTTCGTAGAGACTTAAATTAATCATATCATTGTGGGGATAATAAGTCCTCACAGATATAGTGATTATCAATTTTTATAATAAATAAATGATTTTAGAAAATAATCAAGTAATACACAATTTAGAAAATTAATTAATCAAATTAATGTATTTAAATTATAATCATATTTATTAATTATATCTTTTAGTTATGTGAGATTTTTAAATTTCTGTAGACTCCTAAGATAATCGTATTATCGTATGAGTCAATAAGACTTTACAGATATAATGATTAAGTTTTTAAATATATATATATATATATATAATTATATATTAAATTAATCAAATTAAGGATGTATTTAAATAAATTAAATTCCTTTATGGTGTGATATTTTGAAATCTCTGCGGATATTTAAGATAATCATATTACCATATAAATCAATAAGGCTTTGCAGGTATGACGATTAAGATTCTTAAAAAACATATACATATGCTTAAAAATATCTTAAGTTACTAAATTCTTTTATCATTTGAGATTTTAGAATCTCTGCAGATATTTAGAATAATTACATTATTATATAAACCAATAAGACTCTGTAGGTATAGCAGTTAAAATTCCCAAACATAAAACATAAAAAATAATAATTTAAAACTCTTGTCTTTCTTTATTCCCAAAATTCAAAAATTAAGAAAAATAATTAAAATTAAATTACTTTTTCCATTAAAACACATATATCAAAATTTCAGAAATTATTTTATTTGCAAAATGGTAAATTATTTCTAATTAATTTTTCTTCAAAATATTTTCACCAACAAGCTTTTAAGCCCGAACTAGTGGACTTTGATCCCCATCACAGGATACGTAGGCCTCAGAGTTAGATTCTGAGTTAAGTCCTCCCTCGTAAATAAATAAATATTTCTTACTTAATTCTTATTATTTTTATATCAAACACATGAACATAAAAGGGATAATTAAAATAATTTTAAAACCATATTAATATTTCTCACTTCAGGTAACCGTTCTGACGAACGGGTGTTGTGGGGTGCCTAATACCTTCCCAACATTCAACCAGCTCCCGAACCTATTTTCTATTTTCGCAGACCATCCTTATCCTCCTTTTAAATGGTTTTCTGAGATTTTCCTCAAAATCTTGATGACGACTCCTTATTCTGTTCGGTTCCCGTCGCGAAAGCTAGAACCTCTGCTCATGCGCCGTCCGTGTCGCATTTTTCCAAGTGTGACAAGTGTGTTACACTACTGCTGCCATTGAGTGTGGTAGGGGCAAAAGTGTGGAAGAGTATGGCGTGTTTTTCTACTTTAGGCCAATAGTGCATCTTCCATTCGTTGTTTTTTTTTTTTCATTCCTTTGCATATTCAATTCACTCCTTATAATGCAGTATCTGACTCAAATCTTATCATATATTCTAGTGAATATATTGTCATAATCATCATCATCATCATCATCATAAGTAGTGAAAATATCATTCAAGCACCACTAAGATATTTTAATATCAGTCAATGATTAAAAGATATTGAAATATCAATGCAAGGAGAATGATTTGAAAATAATTTTAAATGGAAAAAGACTATAATACCCTTGTTTTTCTTTTCTTGTTTCTTTTTTTTTAACTTGTCAACTAACAAATAGTTTTTTTATTAAATGTGACTAGGTACTTATTAATTAATGAATGATTATTTATCAAAACATAATCTACACTTGTCCCTTCTCACAATCAAGTTGTTTCAAATTTTTAAATTTTTCAATTAGCGAATGGTTTTCTTGTTCAATACAAATAAATATTTGTTAATTATTGAATAAGTACTTATTAAAACATGATCTATACTTGTCCCTTTCCACAATCAAGTTCTTTCATATTATATTGAATTTGTCAATTAGCGAATAACTTCCTATTAAACATAAATGAATACTTGTTAATTAATGAATGTTTACTTATTGAAATATGATATGCAATTGTCTTTTCTTACAATCAAATTCTTTCATATTCTTAAACTTGTAAATTAATAAGTGACTTCTTGTCAAAGCAAGTCCTTCTGAAATGTATGCTGCATATTCTTTCCATCCTTCTAATTTGCTTACCTAACCACTACAGTTACAATATATAAAAGACCTCAAGTGTGTGTACATATATGCTTTTCTTTCATATTCTTAAATTGAATCAAAAGACATTTGTAAAATGGGATTTAAAAAAAAAAAGATAGATACATTTGAATCTTTATGCCCTTGGAATAGTTTTATTGTCCAAGGTTTTGCGAAAGAATTGATATATTTCGGCCACGCATGACACTCTGCAGGAATTGAGACATATGCTATGTGTATGAAGGTGAGAAAGGAAAAACAATGGTACTTTGGAGTTCCAATTCCCTGTTTTGGGTGAAATTCTCTTCTGGTTTGATCAATTAAATGAGAAAAGATAATATCAAATCCAATTGGAGAAAGTTGTTTGCCATCATGAGCTGCAGCAACGTTTGATTCAATATATCGAAGTCCTTCAACAAATGAGAATCTCCCAATTATTTCACTACATAGGCTTCTTTAAATCAGACAAGCATCGTATCTTATTCACATACATACATACAATTATAATAATTGTTATATATTAGAATTAATTAGATCTATTGGAGATACAAGAAATGGAAGGATGACATGTTATACATCATTGTTAGGTCTACTCTGAACTTTGTCCTTTGCATTTGTTCCATCTGAGGTTGCTGCTGGGAGATGAAAGTATAAACAAGACATTAGGCTTCCTTAGTGATAATGCCAAAAAAAAAAAAAAAAACCACACACACACACACACACGCACAAACACCACGTACAGTCTTCTCAACTTGAAGATCAATTTAATTAATTTAAATTATATGCCTGCGCAAATATAAAAAGAAGGGTCATTTCAGATCTATATATCATGCATGCATCTAAATCCTGTACGAGGCTACACTTTCTGCATAACGATGAACAATTCGACTAATTCCAAATTCTGCAAAAAAAAAAAAATATGGGCCTAAAATCCACATAAGAGAAGAATAAATAATTTTAGGTGTTTATAGGACTTATTAATACAATATTCGTAGATAGAAAAATATTTTTATGAAGAAAATTGAACATAAATCCATTTCAATTTTTTTTAGATACATTTTTCATTTTTTTTAAAATAGTTTTTTGTGTACTAAGCATGTAGTAAATATCATCCCCTCTTATTTTGAATGAGGGTCACCTAAGAGAGGGTTCTCTTGATTCAACTCATAAATTTTACACAGGAATGTTTCAAGCATTAAGTAATTTATTTTTCCCATTCTTAACTTTCATTAGTTAATTTGAGAGTCAGAATATTGCCTCCAGTAATCAATATTCAATAAAGATCTAGCAATGAAATATTTCTTAAAACTCAAATGTTTTAATTAATTAAATCATGCATGGTTTCGATCATAAAAATATCCAAGATTGGAAAGCAACATTACATTATTCATACTAATTAAAGAAACCCCGACACTCAATTACACACACTTTTTAAGTCCATAATGTAATGTAGAACGTTTTGTAGTTTTAAGAAATGTGCTTCCATTTTTATCCCTATATTATTAGTTAATGTGGGATGAGTAACTATGCATGAAAAATTATGGGTGTTAATTGCGGATAAGGGAAAAACTGGAAAAAATAAATTTTTTTTATAAAATTTTTAAAAATAAAAATTCCTTAAATCGGAGTGAGTGTATATAATTATATAATAATATTTATAGAGAGAGTGCAGTAAAAGACATAAAGATAGAGACAAGGGCGGAACCAGCATGTGAATGGAGGGGACCAAATTTATAAAAATAATGTTTGTTGTCTTAAATTTTTTAAAATTTTTGAAAGATAATCTTATTAACTATAAAAATCATACGATAATTATATATGATTATAAAAAATTAAAAATAAAAATAGTTATAGTAAAATCATGTGTTTAAATATTAATCAATAATAATATATGCAATTTAAATAATGAAAAAAATAAATATTTTATTTAAAAACTTACTTTCTCTGTTCAAAAATGTAAGACATTTTTAACCGAATCTCATCCTCCAATAAATTAGTTACCTGCTTTCAAATTAATCCTATCTTTTTATATTTATCCCTATTAAATACCCTACAATAAATATAAAGTCATTATTAATAGAAGCACTTTTGTAAAAAAAATAATAATTATGTTTTGAAAGACTGACAAATTCCTAACATTTTTGAATATTTAATTTTTAAAAAAATACCTAATATTTTTTATCGGAGAGAGTATTTTATACTTGCTAACTCCAACCTAAAATGTAGGGTATTGATAACTATTTGATGGTACAAAAAAAAAAAGCTAGTTGAAGACAACAATTTAAAAATCTATATATCTTTTTAGGAAAATACAATCATTTGTCCTTATATTTTGATTAAATTTTGTTTTTAGTCCTTATAATTTTTTAATATTTTTAATTTTTACAATTTTAGTAAGATTGGGTGATGTTTGTTCTTTAGTTCCCCATAGTTTCAGTCCTTATTAGTTTCAGCATTTTAAGGATTGAAAACACTGAAACTATGAGGAGCTAAGGAACAAATTAAACAACACCCAATCTTATTGAAATCCTAGAAATTGACAACACTAAAAAAATTATAAAGACTAGAAGAAAAATTTGATAAAACTATAGGGACCGATGATTATTTTTTCCTTATCTTTTTGATTGTATCCTTATTAAATGTCTTATATAAATATCTTAATAATGAAAATTGAAATCCTAATGTATTACTTTTTCAAAAGAAATAACAAATAAAATAAAAGTATAGTTAAAAAATTTATTAAAACTACCTAATATTCTATATTTTAGACCAAATAAAGCTTCTAAAAAATGTCCAATATTATAAATGAAAGAGTATCTATTTAATATACTAACAGAATAAGATACATACATATATTTATGCATGCATGTGTGTGTATGGTTATGGGGTATGGAGTTTTTTATTGGGAGGGGGGCCAAAACTCCATAGCCATGACGATATACTCCCTTGTATATGTTGTTAAAGTGGGAGAAGTCGGGTTGGGCCATGGCCCCCTTAGGTTATACGTGGGTTCGCCCCTGGATCGTGAGAGAACCAGGAGAAACTGAAGGTGGCAAGCGAGGGAGCCAGCTCAACCATGAGGCTGCATGAGAGCATCATCTCAATACCCAACAAGACGAGTAACAGGAATTGGAAGCCCCTACCTCAAGGAATCTCCGGCTCAATGTAGATGTAGATGGCTCTGTTATAGCTAGTGGACATGTAGCGTGTGGAGGTACTGTTCGAGATTCTCAAGGCAACTGGGTTCTGGGATTTAGAGATGCTGGGTATTTAGACAGGGTTACAGATATGTATGCAACGAGGTCTTGATAAAATCCAAGTGCTTACTGATTCCTTGGATGCACTGAATCTTATTGGGAGGGATAATCTAATATATCATCCTTTTGAGACAGATATTCGAAACACGTGAATACTTGTGTGTGAAGCTCGGGATGTTACTTTGCACTATGCTAGTAGGGAATGTCTGCAGGTCGCCAACTTTCTGGCCAAGACAGTTCACTTAGAGGAGGAATACCTTATCATTTTTAATGAATTTCCTGATGTTTGTATTAACCCAGGATTGAACCTTATTAGGTCTGTTAACTATTAGTGAAGCTTTTGCTTGCCTTTTGCGTAAGAAAAGAAAAAAAATCGAGAGAGACATGGTGGAAATTTAAGAACTCATCATCTGGTGCTCTTCACACATGTACGTATAGGACACAAATTAAAGAGAAGAGAACAACATGACTTCTTTATAACGTCTTTCTCACCATTTTAAAATTTCTCTCTCTTTTTTTTGGGTTTCTTTTATAATATTTTTCTAAAGCCACCAATAATGAGAGAACAGCCTATTTTTGACTGATCTAATTTTCTTTTAGAATTGCAACTGTGAACACCGTATTTTGTCCGGCATTTTTTTATTTAATAATAAATAATCAAAAATATAAAAATATAAAAATAAAATTTAATCCTTTTGAGGATTATATTTAAAAAAAAAATTAACAGAATTTAACTTTTCTAGATAATCTTTATTAGCTAGGATCTTATTTTTTTAATTTATTCAAAAATAACCAAAAAATATAAAAATAAAATTTAATCCTTTTTTCGGATTATATTTTAAAAATATAATAATTTAACAAAATAAAAAAAAGGGGATTGAATCTCAACCTTCCAAGATCTCTCCACTCGGTTAGATGTAGACAGGAGAAGGAAAAGGAAAAGCTAGAAGAACCAAGCATGCACAGATCACACATGAAACACACCAAAAAAAAAAAAAAGCAAAGCCCACACGCAGCAGAGAAAGAAAGCAAAAGGAAGCACGTAAACACATAGCCACACAGACACGAAAACACTTTGAGCCAGACGCATGCATGCACAGCAAAACAAAGCAGAAGGAGCAGCAAGCAACCAACATACGTACACACTTTCAGCTAGCAGAAAAAAAGGAAACAGCACCATGTAGAGCAAAAAACTGAGGAATAAAGGAAGCATAAAAAGGGAGGAGGAGCAGACGAAAAAGAAGACACACTCTTCTCTGCGCCAGTCACGAGAAGGAGGATTGAGCAGAGTAAAGAAAGCTACGGGGAGGGATCCAAAAACGGAGGATAAACAGAGTAGGATCCAAAAACTTGTTATTATTTCACTTTTACTTTAGAAATTGAATATGAAAATTGAAAGTGGCTTCGTGTTAATTTCATGGTTTAATGAACTGTGATTGATTATTCATGGTGGTTTAGATTAATGGTTTCTTGGTGCCATTTTATTTGAAGTTCTCAAATAATGCACTTCATGATTCTGGGTCACAAATTATTATTTCCAACTTCACTGTCTCTGCAATTGTTAATTTATTTTATGTCCCATTGATTGTGATAAACGATTATAATTGCACCGATAGTTTTTACTACTTGTGGCCCTAGAGTTTTATTTTGTTATAGTCATAATTTTCATTGTGACTATTTACGTTTATCATATTGCAGTGTTCTGATTTCTTCTTTTATATGCCTTGCATAATTTCTTCTTGCTTGTTATCGCAGATGTCACGATTATTAATTTGTATATATTGCCCATTATTGAAATCAGTTCTTTTTTTTATACTAAATATTTAAGTTTCGTGAGAGATTTTAAGAATCTTCATAGAGACTTAAAATTAATCACCTTATTGTATAGGATAATAAATCCACAGATATATCATGATTCACAATTTATATGGTAAATAAATAGATGAATTTTGTAAATAAACTAAAAAAATTTATAATTTTAATTAATTAAATTAATGAATTTAGATCATAATTATATTTACCAATTATATCATTTGAGCATATGATATTTTTAAATGTCTATAGACCTCTAAAAGTCAATATGACTTCGCAGGTATAGCGATTAAGATTGCTATATTTAAAAATGAAAATTATATAATTACATATTAAAATATTATTAATAAAATATATAATATTTAATCCTTTATGGTGTGAGGATCTTGAATCTCCGCAGATATTTAGGATAATCGTATTACCGTAAAAGTCAATAAGGCTTTACATGTATGATGATTAAAATTCTCTAAAAACATATATATGCATGCTTGAATAAATTATTACTAACATATAAATAAATTTAATTCTTTTATTGTGAGAGATTTTAAAATCTCCGCAGATATTTAGAATAATTGTATTATTGTGTGAGCTAATAAGGCTCTGCAGGTATAACAATTAAATGTTCAATCAAAAAATAGAAATAAAAAATAATTTTAAAACTCTTTTCTTTATTTCAAAAAAATCAAAAATTGAGAAAATTATTGAAATTAAATCACTTTTTGCAATTTAAAACACACGTACCAAAATTTCAGAAATTATTTTATTTGCAAAATGGTAAATTATTTCTAATTAATTTCTCTTCAAAAATATTTTCACCAACAACTTATAAAGCTCGAAATACGTAGACTTTGATCCCTATCACAGGATACGTAGGCCTCAGAGTCAAATTCTGAGTCAAGTCCTCCCCGTAAATAAATAAATATTTTTCGCTTAATGCTTATTTTTTTTATATCAAACACATGAATATAAAAGGGATAATTAAAATAATTTTAAAATCATATTTATATAGCACAACAAACTTCAGGTAACCGTTCTTACAAACGGGTGTTGTGGGGTGCCTAACACCTTCCCTACACTCAATCAACTCCCGAATCTATTTTCTGTTTTCACAGATCACTCTTATCCACCTTTAAACGGTTTTTCGAGATTTTTCTTAAAATTTTGGTGGCGAATCCCATTTTTCCGGTCTCCTTTTTGAAGGCCGAAACCTCTGCTCTCGCGCCGTTCGCGTCGCATTTTCAGGTACTACAATGACTCTAATTTTTCAATCTTGGGATGGGTCTACAAAGGGGATGTGGAAAACATAAATGCGCAAGTGCGCAATGAACTAACTATTATAGCATTATATATGTTTGTTCATTGGTGGTCAGATTGACTTGAATATCCAATAACATTCATGCATGCCGGGTACTGCATTAGCAGTGAAGATATTGATCTGGTTCTTGTAATTGCTTCAATATATAAAAATTATAAAAAAAAAAACTTAATAAATCTGACTGTCCAAATTATAGCTAGCTCAATAGGGTTGAGGCTTGGCCCAAACACTTGGCCAAAAAATAATTTTTAAAAATATATAAATATATTAAATATTAATTAATCCTTTAAGTTTAAATTCATTTTATATTAAAATATCATATATTTAAATATATTATAATAAAGGTTTTCTTAAATAGATAAAAATGTTTACATTGTTATATTTTTATTATTTTTAATCTATAAAATATCAGAAAATAATATTTAAACTATATGTTAAATTTTATTTTTAAACTTTAAGGTGACAATTTTTTTAAAAAATACGAGTCTTCTACCTTTTTAAAAAATAATTAATTTTTTAGATTTTATATTTTTTAAAAAAATAATTAATTTTAAAGTAAAAAATTAAAAAGAAATTTAACAATTAAAATATTTGGCTGAGCCCAAAAAGATTAGAGCTGATCGGTTCTTGACTTCTTGTTATACACATGGATGTGCATAGGAATGGCATGATAAATCAAAATATGCAACTTCATGTTTGACTTTTAAACGACTGTAAAGTGTTGCTTGGCATTTGTCCTTGTTCAATTAAAATGATGAAAAGTTCATTTTTTTAAAAAATGAGTTTTGTATTTAGGACGATGAGAAATAACTTTCAATATATATATATATATATATATTTAAATAGTAACGGAGAAAAGGGAGTATAATTAAACTAGAAATTAAATTCACAAACTTGACTGAATCATTTCTTAAAATTGTTTTTGGCCTGAATAATACTTTCATTAAGCAAAGAAATGACGACAGTTTTTATAATTTGACTAAGCTGGTTTCTTGAAGGGGACATTTGACTATTTGGGGCCCTGAGCAGTTTCGATTTGAGTAACCATATATAAATAAATCAAAACCTCCATTGAATTCAACCAGACCTGTCGTCTAGACTCTAAAGCATTTGTCTAGCTCCTATGAAATAATTAATTTCTCATAGCCCATCATTGATAAAGAAAACAATGGTTATTTTAGAAAATAAATAAATCACGAAATTCAATATTATTTTCATGTTTGAAGAGGGGATCACATTTGAACGCCTTCATCTTGACTAACCAATTAATTAGCTAATTCAAATCTGAAACAACCCCTATTTCGGATTCAATCAGTGTTTGAAGCATCTGTATTACTATGAAAAATAATCAACTCCATACTCCATCCACGTGACCAATTAATGTAGCGTTTTTGTTACGCCAAGAAAGTCCATCAATTAATATAATAATTACTGCCAAAAGAAACAGATGAATCCTTTTATAAAGGAAAAAATTAAGTCGATCCAAAAAGGCGTACTATGTACATGAAAGAAATTTGACTAGACTGCAAATTTAAAAAAAAACAGAGAGAGTATTAGAAAAAATCTTTAAGGAAAAATTACATATATATTTCATAGAGTAGACTTATTTATAAATAATTTTCATAAAATTTAGAAATCACGGCCAGGTTTCTTGGGACCTAAATATAATTTAAAATTAAAGTATAAAGATAATAATACCCTTATTAAAAATATATTATAATAATCAAATAATTTATAATTACTTTATTAATAATTTACAATTATTACTTCAACTTTTTATAGCTATAATTTTAACTTTTTACATTATATATATAAAGTTACAGTAATAACAAATTAAAATGATAGTTGTAAATTAATATTTTTGATACCAGGCTGTTTTGTTTATTTATTTGATAATAGAACCCAGTGGTTCGTTATAAAGCCACGCCACCTCCTAAAAATTAATATTTTTCCATATTGTGGAAAAATAAAATTGAAAATTATTTATCAAATTTTAATTTTATTTCTAAAACTATTAAACATACAATAATCTAAAATTTAATATAAAACCAAATATAAAAGGGTAAAAGAAAAAAATCTAAAGATTTAATATAAAACCAAATATAAAAAGGTAGAAGAGCAAATTGACTCTTAAACTATAGGTTTAAGAGTGTTGAGGATTTTAAACTTATTTATAATGCAATATTTTTTTAACTTTTAAAAATGGTGAAATATGATCCTTGTTGTTGACAAAATTTGACTTTGACCGTTAATTTGATCACCAAAAAATGATAGAAAATGACTTCAAAAATTATAAAAAATGATCATAAAATTTTTATTGGCCATTTTTTGTAACTTTTGAGGTTCTTTTCTATTATTTTTTAGTTAACTAACGGTCAAAGTCAACTTTTATTAATACTATGGGCTAGATTGTATCATTTTAAAAAGCTGAAGAAAAATATTACAACAAAAATAAGTTTAATTAGGATTTCAGATGCTTCTAAATTTATGATTTAAAGATCAATTTGTTTTTCCATCTAATATAAAACATTGCTACTCTTAGAAGATGTAAAATGCAGGCAAGAAATGAAAAAAAAATATGGGAAAATTTGAAAAGATATTTTTCTCTTCAAAATATTAATCTCCATGTTTTTAAAATTTTACAGGGAAAGAAAAAGTTGTGGGGACATGAGCATTGTTATTGTCCATATTATTTCCCATCCGATGTCCTTTCCTACTCATTTTTCTTTCTTATTAGCTAGATATTAGGCAATAATATGATACAAATTTTTTTTTATTAGAAGTGCATTATAAATAAAACCAGATGGAATATATCACAAAAATTCTATCAAAAAAGAAATTATATCTTTTCTTTCAATAAATAGAAAGTTTATGCGATTGTTTTGAGGCTCTTCGAGGTCAGAAAATAAAAACATCTTATGGCTTAGTGTAATTTATGTACCAACAAAATTACATCAGCAGTTTGATTTGAATCCACATCATTCTGAGACATCAAGCTAACTTTTTATCAATTGGACCAATTTTATTGGATTAAAATATTATATATTTAATGATTGAATTTTTGTAGCATTGTTAACTTTTAAATTTCAATCAAAAAATAGGAAGAAAACGTAGATTAGAATTATATTTCAAGATTATGCATTAAATGTTGCAATTATCAGGAAATTTAATTTTTGGCTGAGTCATGCTAAAGAATATTGTCCTTAAGAGTTATTCCACCACATTAATTTGCTCCTATAACAACTCTCCAAGATTAAACAGATTCATCTTGCAAAATAGTCAGAGCCACATAATAGCAAAAAGTTATAAAAATTAACTCACACAACACAACTCAACATGAAGGAGAAGGAGAGAATTGTCTTGAAATCTCAAGAGCTAAGACTGAACTCATAGGGTATCTAGGTATTCATAGATTCAAAGCAACTGCACTTCCAGTTGGCCTTTATACACAATTAAGGAGCTGTTTTAAAAACCTAAAGCCACATAATGCGATTTTATTTCAGAGTTTCTAAATGTTGGCACTTTAAAACATTTAAGAAATTAGCCTTGGTTTTTTAAACCAGAAAACATCCTCTTGTTAATGGGCATTTAAAACATGGTTAAGGGATTTAAATTCTGAAACACCAAATTTAAAGATTTTCGGATAAGCATACTATACAAAATTAATTTTTCAATTTTGCAAAATTAAACCCGATAAAAAAAATCTAATGCCTCTTTAATTCAAGTGTCGAGAGGCAAATTAGCTATTTTCAATTACAAAAAGTAACAAACATTTATCTCATTTTAATGGTAGGGTCGAAATTGCTTTAAATTTAATTTTTTAGAGTTTAAAATATCCTAAATATAAGTTTATAATTCAAATCATCCTTGAAACTTATAGTTCAAGGTCCAAATTACCATTTAACCCAAATATAAATATTATTTTACTTATTAAATTTTATTTATTCACCCCTTTAAGGATTATATATGTGAAAATTATTTGTGTGATAAATCACTTCTAAGAAATATTAACTAATCTCACTCACTGAAATATTTTTCTTAATCTCTCATTCAGAGAACCACATCTCTCTTGACGTTACTTTTTGCTCATGTGAACCATTCATTGGTGATCTTTCTTTTTCAAAGGTTATTAGATACATTAATTTTCTATACGTGTGGAATTCGCAAGTGAGCTACACCATTTAACAATAATAAATAATTTAAACTATAACAAGAGCCCCACTCTCCTGACTTTTCTATTTATATTTTATGAGACTGTTATAATGCAAGGGAGGTATGGGAAAAATTGGTTAATTCTTCCAAACATAATATTTTCTTTTCGCTTCATGTGTAGGATTAGATATTACGGAATGCCAAAAATAAAGTAGGAAGTTTGTCTATACGAAGATTGCCCTGAAAGAAACTTTTGCCTAAGCCTGTTGGAACATTTGAAAATCTAGATGCAACAAAGTTTACTCTAAAGATGATAGCTTGAACAACAATATTGCTTTCTCCAGTACACACCAAATTACCAACAACATGAAGCTTCAATCCAAACTTGACCTTTTGAATAAAATCGATACCAGACATGAAGCTAGATGGAGTCTTCCTAATCTTGGGTGGGCTAGACTGGATGTGGATGGCTTAATTAAACATAATGGTGTAGCTGCTTGTGGAGGACTTATCAAAGATAAAAAAGGTAACTGGATTAAGAGATTTTCTAAAAATTTAGGTTATCAACCTAGCACAGCAGCTGAATTTATAGGAATTCTAAGAGGGCTCAACATGTGTTGGGATGCTAAGATTTTCAGAATGAATGTTTACTTTGATTCTATATACAAAGACTTTGTCCCTCATTAATAGTAACTTCAATTATAGCCATCCTTTTTTAACAATTATTAGGAATATCAGAAGCATCACTATGAGGAACTGGGAGATCACATTTGATTATGTCTACAGAGAAGCCGGCTAGTGCGCCGATCTTCTAGTCCACAAGGCTTCAAGAGATCATTTTGAAATTAGCTTTTTTGATACACTACTAACGAACGGTAGAAGCCTATTGACTTCTGACACAACCTGAATTTTTGATTTGGATCTTCTTGCACGGTTTTACTATGGTTTTGTATTAAAAAAAAAAAAACTATAACAAGAGTGATCTGACCTTTTCGTTTATTTATTTGATAATAGAAGACTATTCATCCGATGGCTCATTATAAAGCCACGTCACTTCATCTTCTTCCACACGTCAACCACCCCCCGCCATTTTCATAGCTACAGATCATCATGGAGATTCAGTTCACATACTCCATCCTCTTCACTTTTTTGTGCTTCATCTTTATGATACACAAGCTTTCAACTTCTAAGAAATCCCTCAAAGCCCTACCCCCAGGACCATGGAGACTACCTCTCATAGGAAACCTTCATCAGATTGGATCACTACCCCACCGATCTCTTAGAGACCTTGCAACTAAGTTTGGACCCATAATGCACCTTCAACTGGGACAGATGTCCCACTTTGTAGTCTCTTCACCAGAAGTGGCGAAAGAGGTTTTGAAAACCCACGACATGATCTTCGCCAACAGACCCAGAATTTATGCCGGCGAAATCTTGGTTTATAATAGCACAGACATAGCCCTCTCTCCTTATGGAAACTATTGGAGGCAGCTTCGAAAGATTTGTACTTTAGAGCTTTTGTCTGCCAGGAGGGTCCAGACATTTAGAAGAATAAGGGAAGAGGCAATTTCTACGTTAGTGAAGGATATTTCTAAACATGTCGGTTCTGTCATGAATCTCTCCCAGAAACTCTACCCACTCACGAGTTCCATAATTGCTCAAGCAGCCTTTGGTCGAAAGACCGAAAACATAGAAGATTTTACGCCGACTATAATGTATATGATAGAGCTTGCAGGTGGCTTTTCAATCTATGATCTCTATCCTTCGTTGGAATTCCTTCGTGCGCTTAGTGGGATGAAAGCTAAAGTCGAAAAAGCTCGTCAAGATATTGATAGGATGCTTAGCAATATCATCAGCGACCACTTGGAAAAGAAGGAAGGCAATATGGGAGAAGCAGAGGAGGATCTCGTTGATGTTCTTCTCAGGATTCAGGAGGAGAATGACCTTGAAATCCCCTTGACTCTCGACAACATCAAAGCTGTCATCCTGGTCAGTCTTATAAGTTTATAATACATATTCTCTCTCTCTCTCTCTCTCTATCAGATCATCATAACTATTTATTAATACCATCTCCTATCGCTTCATTTTCCAATAATTTTCACTTTAGACTGTAGTTTTGTTTCCAAAAGATTGTGACTTTAATTTAGAACTTTAATGAAGCGCTAATTGTGTTTTTGTACCATTTTGCCCTCATGTTAATGAAATAGAGACTGACTACTTAATCATTGAGCCGATATTTTTTTAGGACATGTTTCTTGGTGGAACTGAAACAGCAGCAACAACAACAGAGTGGGCAATGGCAGAAATGGCAAAACACCCAGAGGTAATGAAGAAGGCACGAGAAGAAGTAAGAAGAGTCTATGGAAAAAAAGGATACGTGGATGAATCAGAACTTCATCAGTTGAAATATGTAACTGCAGTCATTCTTGAAACTTTAAGGTTACACCCACCTCTCGTTTTGTTACTCCCAAGGGAGAACAGCGAGATATGTCAAATCAACGGCTATGAGGTACCTCCCAAGACAAAGGTTATCATCAATAGTTGGGCCATTGGAAGGCATCCTGAGCATTGGAATGAAGCTGAGAAGTTTCGACCTGAGAGGTTTATTGACAACTCAATCGATTTCAAAGGAACCAACTTTGAGTTTATTCCATTTGGCGCAGGAAGGAGGATTTGTCCTGGCATATCGTTTGCTTTCCCAATTTTAGAACTGATGGCTGCAAATCTGCTTTATCATTTTGATTGGAAGCTTCCTGATGAGCAAAATCATGAAGAGTTGGACATGACTGAGCACTTTGGTGCTGTAGTAAGAAGGAAGAATGACCTGTGTCTAGTTCCCATTGCATGTCACCCTTAGCTTTATTATCCAAGTTGAATAATATAATCACTCAGCACTCACGTGCACTCCTTGTTACACACACTTTCAATTACCACTCCAGCAGTAAAATAAACAACTGTTTTTATAATGTGACCATTATATTATATTAAGGTGACATTTGGTTCCTGGAAGAGGAGGTAATGGAAAAAAATGGAATGATGGAAAATGGAAAGGAATGGAATGATCATGACTACAAATTTGCTTGGTGGAATATTTAACTACGTCGAAATAGAGTTTATTTATATCATTTTTTAAATATAAATTAAAATATAAAGACCATAATACCCTTACGATAATGAGGTAACAACTACCTTTTTCTTATCTTAATGAACTTGCTTTTTTTTTATTTTCGTTCAAAAGTTTTTTCAGAGATTTATGCATACCTACACGCATACATATATTAATGTGCTTAAATTTTTTTAAAATTTAAATTTTACTTTGTAAATGTAAAAATTAAGAAAGATATATAAATATGATACACAGGGAATCAAATTTAAAATTTGACTAAATTCAAAAAATTATTAAAAAATATTTTTATAAGATTAAAAATATTGTAAAGAGAAAATAATAAATAAAATTAAAAATAAAAAAGATGAGTGTAATTAACAGGACCATTTTGGTAAAAATATATTGGATTTAAGGTGGGTAACATGATTCTTCTCATTTTCAAAGGTTTCTCCATTCTTAAAAATATGATAATTTATATTTTCAAGAAGACCATTCCATATTTCTTACAAGCAACTAAGCATGGATGAGATAAGAAATAAAAATGGAGACATGATTATTATTTTATGAGCCAAGATTCCTGTAACAATTGGCCCAAAAAAGATTCCTGTAACAAACGGGTCTTAAGTGTTGGACCTCATTTTTTGGGCTAACTTGGACCTTTCTAATGAAAGTGACCATATATAGCAGTGGCGGGTATTTTTTTTAGGCACGATAAAAAAGGAGATAATTCTTTGGTGGTCCATTGAAAGGAACCGAAATGTTCACTAATTGGTTCATATGTATGCTGAGGGTTCGTAAACTTGTCGTAATTAAATCGAAATAAGTATTATTATGAAAAAAATCGAAATAAGTATTAAAAAAATAAATCAAAATGAAATAAATATATTAGTGAGTTCTCTCTTCACCAAACAGGTCAGCTATTTGAACAGAATATCGTCTTGGTCAGATATTCAACCAGATTAGATAAACAAATATGAATTACTATTGGATAACGTTTGGATTGATAAATTTAAATTTAAATTTTTAATTTAAGATTATGTATTTAAAATTATTTATTTGACTATTTAAAATTATTTATTTGACTATTGTGAAAAAAATTTAAAGATAGAAAAGAGATGAGCTTATATTCAAAGCAAAAAATAGAAGATTAGGGAAAAAAAGAGAGCTTATCTTTACTATTTAATCGGTGAGAGATGAGAGAAAAAGTAAGAACAATGGAGACATTAACATTGAAAACATGAAAAAAAAAATGAAAGAGTTAGAGTGGTTAAAATTTCAACTACCTAGAGTTCAGAGGAAAATTGAAATTAAGAAGTTATAAGAAAAATATCAAATCTAAAATCCATATACTTTTATATATTCAGATGAGAGATTTGGTTTAAATTCAAATTCAATGCATCACAAACCAATTAACATTAATTCATAGGAAAAGAATAACCGAGAAAATTTAATCAATATTTGACACTTAGAGGGGAGGTTAAAAGAAAATCCAATCATCGAAGCAAATTGATTTTGAGCCATGCAGGCAAAGTTTTAAGATCCCATGATAGATTACGCTTGCATGCTAGTTCCGACGTACGTGATATGTGTGAAGTCATAAAATTTTGACCAAATAATTAAATTAAAAACATAAACCAACATTTAAAAATAAAATAGTAAGTTACCTTTTTAAGGTTGTAGACTCATATTTTGATGGTTGCATCTCTTCTGGTCTTTTGTGCTCAGTCATAGTTCAAACTCTGGACTTGAACGATTCAGCCCTCTGGTTTGATGAGCAGAGTCGCATATGCAGAGAGAAAATAGTACTGTTTATGACTATGGATTGAAACAGTGGACTTTCAACGCACAAAACTGATTTACTTCCTGAAATAAAATATTATATATATTGTATTATTATTTAAAGATTTAAAGGGAGTGAAGAGGGGAGGAAGTAGCCAGGAACGTCATAAATTAGAAGCAAAGTTCATGGTGGGTGGTGACAGTCAAATACTTTGTCTTCCTCTCCAACCTTTTTGCCCTCTTTATAATCTGTTATGCACCTTTTTGCTCCTCTTGACCAACATTATGGTGATACTAAATGCTAGGGAAAATTCGTGACAAGGACTAGGAGGCTCAAATATTTGGGCAAAAGTCTTAAATGCAGAAATAAACTTTATTTTGTACTGATCTGTTCCGGAATCTTCAATCATATGTATTCTGGATTTCTGGTAGATGAGTGCAGAAAAAGGAAGGGTTTTTTTATTAATATTTTTGGTTTTTTAATACATTTGGAACTTATTTACGTCCAAGTATTTAAGCTTTTTGGTCCAAATGGCCAATTTTCCCTTAAGAATTTGAAGATAATACGGAGACAATGATCATTATATTATAATTAACCAAAAAAAAAAAAAAAAGGTGGGGCACCCCAAGGTAGCTTTCCATCCATTTCGGCCCACACAGATTTTATTCTTCTGTTTTATTCAATATAAGGCGCATCACGATACGTCTACAAATTAAAGAGGGGAGATATGCCAATTGGCGATTACATGCTATTGAGTAATAATTACATGAAATTAACTAATTGAAACTAAGGTTGCATTTAGATATGTAAATTTAAGTTAAAAATTTAAATTTAAAATTTTATATTGAAAATCTCATATTTAAAATTCATAAATTCTCAATTCTTTGTTTAGATGATATAAAAAATTTTAAATGATAATATTAAATTTTTCTATTTGGATTTAAAATAAAATTTTAAATTTTAAATTCTATATTTGAATGTAAAAGAAAGTTAAAAAATTGGCTAAAATTGACGGTCCGAATGGCTAACTTCCACTAATATTAGACAGTTAAAGCTGATTGGGATAATAGCACCGGTGATGATGGGGACGAGACAGCTGACTTCTATCAAGATTAAATGACAACAATAACAAGGATTGAACGATAGACTTCTACAGGGATCGGACAGACGGCGACCATGGGGAAGGGACGATCGACTTCCACTAGGACCGGATCGATCGCAACCACTTGGACTAAATGGCCAACTTCTATATGGACCAGACTGATGGAGATCACTGAGCAGGGGCGGCCGACTTTCACAGGGACGGGATGGCTGACTTTTATTGAGACCAAACTAATGATGACAATGGGAATCGGAGGGTCAACTTCCATCGGGATTGGAAGGCTGACTTCTACAGGGACTAGACTGAAAGCGATGACCAAAACCAGATGGCCAACTTTCATCGAGAGCAGACATATGACAATGATGGCGATCGAATAGTCAATTTCCACAGGGACCGAACTGATAGCAACCATCAAGGCAGGATAGCTGACTTTCACCAGGACCAACCATATGGCGATGATGGGAATCAACTAGTTGACTGGATCGATAGTGACAACAGAGACTAGACAACCTATTTTAATAGGGATTAGATAGACAGTGACCATCAAGGTTGGACAACCAACTTCTAACGAGACTGGATTGATGGCAACCATCGCGACTAGACTGACAGCGACCTCAGGATCAAATAGATGGCGACCACCTAGACTGAACGTTTGACTTCCTTCGGGATCATACTGATGAAGATGACAAGGATCAGACAGCAGACTTACTGAGATTAGACGACCAACTTCTATTGAGATTGAACCTAGTAAAAGTTGGCCGTCGAGTCTTCATCGTCATCATCGATATGATCCCTGTGGAAGTTAGCTATTTAGTTCCTGTGGTTGCTATCGGTTCAGTCTTGATGGAAATTGACCTTCCAATCTTGATGGTTGCTATTGGTCTGGTCTCGATAAAAGTTGGCTATCCAGTCTAGGTGGTCTCTGTCGGTCTGGTCTCGATGGAAGTAGGCTGTTCATTCTTGGTGGTTGCTGTCGGTCCAATCTAGTGGAAGTCGGTCGTCTGATCCCAATCTTTACTATTGGTCTAATTTTAGGGGAAGTCAGCTGTTTGGTCTTTGTAGTCGCCATCCATTCAGTCCCAATGGTTTATCCAGTCTTATTGAAAGTTAGTCGTCCTGCCCTAGTGGTCACCGTCGGTCCAGTCCTTATAGAAATTGGCTGTTTGGTTGTCGTTGTTGTTGTCTATTCGATCTCGGTGAAAGTCGATCATCCAATCTTGTAGAAGTTGACCTTCGGTCCCTATCTTCTTCATCAGTTTGGTCTTGGTAGAAGTTGGCCATCCAATCCCAGTAGTGGCCGTTAGTTTGGTCCTAATGAAAGTCAATCGTCTGATCTCGATGGTTGCGTCAGTCTTATCCCATTAAAAGTTGGTCGTCCAGTCCTAGTTAATGGTGGCGGCTTGTTTCTGTCAACTTCGACGGTCCAGTCCAATTACTGTTAGCGGGTTGATTAACCTTTATGGATTTGGGTCAAATTACAAAAGAGATTAAGTTAGGATTTGAAATAACATGGGGTTTAGAAAAGATTTCAAATTATAAAGAGATTGAGGTAAAACTTGAATTTGAATTTGGGTCAAATTCAAATTCATACATGTTTAATTTCCAAAACAATAGATTTGACTCAAATCCAAATTCATATGTATCCAAATATAGCGTAAAGTTTTTAAGGACTTTTGTGTATATGAATTCTAAAATTAAAAGATCATTTTACCTTTATTGAAAATAACAAGCTCTAATCACAACTTTTACTTAAAAAATAACTTTTGTTCTATAAATCACAAGAATTAAATAAGAAATCATAAGAATTGAATAAGGAATAACATCTTTTTTATTAAGGAATAACATCTTTTGTTTTATAAATCGTAAGAATTGACTAAAAAATTACAACTTATCAAGTGTAATTTTTATTACTAAAAAACAAGCTTTGAAAATAACAAAGGGAAAATCACAATTAAGGACTCTCTAAGAACATTAATCACTATTAAAGATCATAACATTTTGAAATCTTAGTTAAAGACCATGGTCTTTAATTGGGATAAAAAAAATATAGTTTTTGATGTGAGATTCACTAATATCACTTGAAAATTCACTAACCCAACTTGAGAAAATTGCTAACGTATATTGTGAAAACATGAAACCCTACTTGAAAATTGATTGTCTAGCAAAAAGCGACTTGTCTAAGTTGGGATTTTTTGTTAAATAATCAATTTCCAAGTGAAGTTTCATATTTTCATAATATACGTTAGAATTTTTTTTCAAGTCGGGTTAATGAATTATCAAGTGGTTCTTTTTATTAAACAATTAATTTCTAAGTGAGATTTCATATTTTCACAATATACATTAATAATTTTTTTAAGTTGGGTTGGTGAATCCTAAGTGGCTTTAGTGAATATCACCCTAAAAATTACATTTTTTTATCCCAATCAAGGATCATTGTTCTTAACTTAAATTTCAAAATCTTATGGTCTTTAATTAAAATTAATATTTTTAGAGGGTTTCTAATTGTCATTTTTTTAATAACAAACCCCAATCACAATTTTGGTTTAAGGAATAACAACTTTTATTCAAAGAATTACAAGAATTGAACAAGAAATTATAAATTATTAATCAAGGTAAAATGATCTTTTTAATTTAAAATTTATTAACACAAAGATTCTTAAAAATTTTAGTAGAATTATGATATTTGAAAAAATAAATTATTATTTATATAATTTAAGAAATTTTATTGTCATTGTGTCATTGATTTTGTTTTCCTTTAAAGAAAGAAATAGGAATTGGTGTTGCGATGATGCATCATGCTAAAATTTTTTTTTTTTTGACCAAACACCATGCTAAAATTATACCTAGATGAAATGTGAAGGGTGCATCTTTTTCATTTTTAATTATATGTTAATTATAAAACTAGTTTTTAAATGAAGCGAAGTGCCCAATTACAAAATAACATCAATTTCACCTTCGGTGGCTAAGGATAGCTCAGGTAATAATTATTATTTTCATCCAAAATTATAAGATACTATAAGACAAAATCTCACATATTAGTAAATTTTATTAAATACACTTAAAAATATTATATTTTTAAAATAAAAATATAAACTTCCAAAAATGCCTTTCATTTAATAACATTAAACTTATACTTAATTAGTATTAAATAGAGGGAGAGAAAGGGTAACATCGAAATAAGTTTATTTAATGAAATTTTAATTTTCTCAAAGTATCTTATACTTTCCTGATCCTATTTATAAGCTACTTCCAACATATTTCACCAATATCAAGAAAAACTTTAAAATTTATTAACTCTGTTTTAAAATTTGATAAGCTCTCAATTTCACCTCTATTAAATATAAACATTTCAATAACATATTTTCTCTCTTTAATATTAAATGGAGGATAACAAAAAAATTTATGATAAAAATTTAATGACATAACTTATTAATAGGACCCAAAAAAATTTTCTCTTTAAGTATTTTGAGATGACAAAATGTCCTCTAAAATGTCTTATAATTTAAGATGAAGGGAATATAATTTACAAACGTGTCACTCTCTTGTGATTATGAATAATGTATCAATATCAATATGGCCATAACCATATTCATTGAAAGAGGATTACAACACCACCACCCAGCAAGAAGAAACAAACATCATCAGTGACTTCCCACTCCACCATCTATCACCAATCCAACCACTCTCTTCTTTCATGTCCTTCTTCAACTCCCCATGCTTTTTTCTTCTCCCATTAATTCTCTTCCCATGCATTATCCCTTGAAGAATGTGTGTGTGTATAAGCATTTATGCTTCTCTACTAAAGCTTACATATATAGTATTATTGCCTATGTTTTCATAAGGGTTTCGCGGTTGAAGGCTAGAGTCATGTTTTCAGCGAAAAAAGTCTGATTCTAGAGCAGATTTTAAAAGAAGTAGTCGCCTACCAGAGACAATAACTTCGTCAGAAGTTTCACAAGTTGAAGGTTTGACAATTCCAACATGTAATTGGAATGGGATTGAGGTTAAGAAAGAAGATGAAGAAGATTGGAGGTAGATCAAAACATTTTCTTCTCTATAATCTTGATGCATGCCATGCATATTGTCATCATGCCCCAAAAATAAGGTGTGATGGGCATAATATATGCGTGTAAAACCCATATTCCTTAAGATTTAGTTCAAGAAAGTTCTAATTTAATACTTTGAACTCGTTAATAATAATATTATAAATTCTTACCATTTTTTTATAAACAAAAAGAATCATATTTTTTTATTCGACAAAACCTTTAGAAATTTCTACAAAAATAAATTTATAACAATCCAGCCACAAGGAGCTCCGCTTCTCAACAACAAATAGTCAACGCATACAATAGGTCAATATTCTATCTATTGTTAAAGAAGAGTATATAAACAAACTATAAAAATAATCCATAAGCTCACATTTAGATCAAGATTTGTCTAGAAAAATTCATCTATTTCAATTCAGCGATAAAGCTCTTTGTGATTAACAATAGATATAGGTCCAACTTTTATCTGAGGTCAAAATATTTTTTAGTGAATAACATCCCACCAATAATAATGTTTAAAAGAATAAAATGAATAAATTACAATGATTATATAAATTAAAGAGACAAAATTGTAAAATGTTTAATACATTTTGGAATCAATAGATTGTATATGGCCTTACAATAAAACCTTGAATCATTAAATTATAATATCAAATATCCTTATCACTTAATCTCAAAAAGAAAAAAAAATAAATACAATGACATTTCTAATTAAAACCAATAGGGTATGAAATCATCAAATAATCAAATTCATGTTTCTAGAGACTTATCAAAACAATTAACAAATGTGGACATACAGTCCACGAGAGTAAGTAGCTAAACGCGACTTATGCCATGAAGACAAATATGAATACACAGTCTATGAGAATAAATAATCAAACACAGTTTATGTCACAAAGACAAATATAGACACATAGTCTACAAGGGTAAGTGACCAAATATAGCTTGCATTATGAAATAAATGTAGACACACAGTCCACAAAAATAATACTAACTAAACATGCCTTGAAGCCATGAAATCAAACGAAAACACTAGATCTACAAATAACAAACATGAGTGCAATATTCATGAATATCAAATGTGACTACTATGCTCATTAGTACCAAGCTAGCTAGGTTTTTAGTCATGGTGAGTCAAGAGTTAACGAAATTGCCATTAGTAACCAGTGTTCTATATAAAGTCCTCTTAAATTCATTTTTAAATATGTGAGAAAATTATTATTATTAAAAATTTAATTTTTATTCTCAAAATCAAACTCGCATCAATAATTTTAAGTATCAAAACTTGCTAGAATAAAATTTTATAACTAATGTCCATGTTTGCATGTACGGAGTAACCAAAATATCTAAAGCTAATAAAAAATAATTTCATTAATCTTGAAAGTATACTTCATAAGGAAAAATGCAAACACATGCCATAATTTAATTATTCTTCATCATCACTTTATAATTTCACAAGATAAAGAAATTTAAATAACAAAATATCAAATACTTAATATAATTATTATTAAAATAATCTACATAAAAATATAACATTTTAGAAAAATAAGTTTATGAAAAAATTAGTTACGATGATATTTACTTACTTTATACATTTCCAAATATGCGAGTTACTTCTAACTAGCCCTCTTACACCTATGATGCTCTTTAAACTTCTAGTATCCAAAGTAATACCATTGTCATATCTTTTATGCACTTATAAATTCAAAATTTTCAATCCAAGATAATCTAGAGGAATTGAAAAAAAAGTCAATTTTAACCATTCACAATAAAATTACAAGTGGAGTTTAATCAATAAATATATAAAATACTTATGTAAACAATACTCAAAGTTTTCAAGTATTTTCATAGAAAATAGACAACTTTTACTTATCCAGCATTATCAATCAAATATTTTTCCAAAATTCTTTCATTTTATTTCTAATCCTTCATTATTGAAAAATAATTGCCTCAAACAATTTAATCAACAATAACTCCTTTATCACACTTTATTTGCTACCACAGACCAATCGTGTTTCATTAAACACTTAAGTACATCCCAAAATCAAATCAAAAAACAACACAATCAAATCATGAAACAATATCATAGTCCACAAATTCTCAACCAAACAACAACCAACCTCTTTTCCACATATTTTCCAAACACCTATGTAAATTCATTTCTTTATCAAAATTAAATATATATCCATTAAAAACAGAACCTAAATCCATAATATTAGTCATTGATACATTGAAAATACTAAATTACTCCAATCCAACTCTTCAAATTTTATCGAACACCTAAAATGCATTAAAGTTCAAACTAATACTAGGCTCTTTCCTCTTCAAATTTCTTCCCAAAATTTCCATTGCCAATATTTAAATGTTCCAATCTTCACAAATCCGCTCTCTCTATTTTTTCTTTCAACAAAAGTCAATTCCCCGACAAAAATAAATCCACAACAGCTCTATAAAAATAACCTTTATTTCAGATTTTTTTTTTCTTTTACTTGACTTAAAAGAATGAGATTTCCAATTTTTTTTCTTTTTGTTTTTTGTTGAGACTCAAAAGCAATCCGAAGCTTGTATACACATTTAGTCTAAGTCAGCTAAAACACTAGAGCGTATGCTCGTAGCCTCGTATCTTTGCAAAATATATCACGGCACCATGAAGGAACGTCCAGAAGCAGTTTCAAATTCTGATCCACAAAGTGTGCATTCTTTGCTAACTGAACAAAATGAGATTTCTAATTCCTAATTCTAAAACACTATGCCCAAAATTGAAAGAGCTATGATTCTTCTATTGCCAAGGAAATCGAACTATATAGAAATTGGTACCAAGATAGAAGGGGGTGAAGTTCGACTTGCAAAAGGAGTTAATATGGAACGAAGGGAAGGGAAAAATTATAACTTTAGACATATAGAACACACACCCATACAACATCAGCGAAGCAGTGAAGAATATGAAGCTCCCCACCTCAGCTCGAGCACTATACAGCAGGAAGGAGCAGCATCTTCGGTCACGCGAATCAGGGGAGGACGAAAAAAAAGAAAGAAAGCCATGATGCAATCAAAAATGCCAGAACAGCAGCGACCCTCAGCCTCTGCGTACACCATCAACTGATAGACGGCGAAGAGAGGAGATAGAGCAGAGAATGAATGGGGAAGATCTGAATGCATCACACGACAGCACAAACAGAGGGGAAAGCACAGGGGACGGAAGGAAGAGGAGGATCCTGTCGCGGCCACGGTCACCACGACGGCAATGAGAGAAAAACGGTGGTGGGTGAAGGCGAAGGAAAGGGATGCCGAGAGGGTTCAGATTTGTCTCCCTGCCCCTTAGGTTTCATCCGACAGCACCAAATGAAGAGGGAAGAAGGAAAAAATATCCGATATGCCATTACTCTCTTTAGAGGGTATTTTGGTAATTTTATAACTCAGAAAAATAAAATCTCTCTTTCAGGCAAGCAGGATTCGAACCCAAAACTTCATGAAAAGAAGATCGCAAAATTTCAACTGAACCGCCAATTCCTCTTCCCAAAATTATATGTAAAAATATACTCAAAATACATTATCATAAATATATATTTTAAATTCCTGGAATATTACAATTGTTCTCTATGGTAATGAGTTTGATGTCATGCATGTATCTTTTTGGTTTTAGAAAAGGTTCTGTCATGAACATGGAGATCAGGAAGAGAGTGGAAGCAATAAGAATGGAGTTAAAGTCAAATAAAAGAGAAAAGACCACATCACCCTCTACTTATACAACATCATTGGTGGCTCTTGTAGAAGATGTCAATGGAAGTGCGGGGGCCCAGTTCCCAGAATCGCTTCAATGGATAATAGACAATTAATCAGCTTTCAGACGGATCCTGGGGAGATGCTCATACATTTTTGGCTTACGATAGGCTTATTTGCACCTTAGCTTTTGTTCTTGCGTTAGCACACAACGTCCATCTTGAATTTTATATTCAAATGTTTCATATATGCAATTGCTTTAAACATATATAGGGCTTAAATTCTTTAAGGAGAATGTAAACAGACTGGAAACAGAAACCTGAGAGCACATGACATGTGGGTTTGAAGTGATTCTGCCAACATGGGCAAAAAGTTTGAAAATTGATCTGCTTGATGACTTCCCTACCCTCAAAGGAAGGAATATTAGCAAGGAGAGATGCTAAGCTAAAAAGGTACACAACACAGCCACTACAATAATGTTTTTTTAATTACAATAAAAAGAATTAAGGTAGTAGGTTTTGAGACTTCTCAGTATAGTCCATCGATCATGCTTTGTTCAGATTAAAGAAAGTGATAATTAGTAGCGTGTAAAAATCATTTCATATATTTTTATCAGATCGTCGTAACTATTTATGACTACTATCTCCCATCGTTTTCCAATAATTTTCACTTTAGGCTGTGGTTTTGTTTCCAAAAGATTGTGACTTTAATTTTGAACTTTAATGAAGCACTAATTATGTTGTTGTATCATTTTACCCTCCTGTTAATGAAATAGAGACTGACTACTTAATCATTGAGCATATATTTTTGGAGAAAAATTAAATCTAGGTCCCTCCAAAGAGAATTTATTATCAAGAGCTCTCATAAAATTTACAAAATACTTTCAAGTCCCAAATCCTATACATTTACAATTTAAAAAGAACATTTACAATTAGGTAAAAGACATTTACAACTTGCTAATACAAGCTGTCATTTTCCTTTGAAAATTATAAATGCTCTAACCCAAACTGTAAATGTGCAAGATTTAAGACTTAAAAGTATTTTATAAATTTTATGGAACTTTGGGTAATAAATTCTCTTATGTAAAATCCAGATGTAATTTTTTCATATTTTTTCAGGACATGTTTCTGGGTGGAACTGAAACAGCAACAACAACAGAGTGGGCAATGGCAGAAATGGTAAAACCCAGAAGTAATGAGGAAGGCACGAGAAGAACTGAGACTAGTCTATGGAAAAAAGGGAAACGTGGATGAGTCAGAACTTCATCAGTTGAAATATTTAACTGCAGTCATTCTTGAAACTTTAAGGTTACACCCACCTCTCGTTTTGTTACTCCCAAGAGAAAATAGCGAGATATGTCAATTCAATGGATACGATATACCTCCCAAGACTAAGGTTACCATCAACAGTTGGACATTGGAAGGCATTCTCAATATTGGAATAAAGCTTGGAAGTTTCGACCTGATGGCAAGTCTTAGCAGTGTTGGCTCCAAATTCAATAAAATTAAACTCTAATGTAATTAATGTTCAACCCAAATTATATTCACGTGGACACTTTATACTTTAAATGGAATTATGCAATAAACAACATAGATTCAGTTCAGGGTTTATATCGAATTTAACAAGATTTAGGATAATTTTTATTTGATTTTAAGTTAGGATTATGAAAATTTCAAAATAACAAAAATACTAAAAGTATGTTTCATGTTTTTTAACGAGTGAATGGATCTCACCTACTTAATGTGACACTCTACACTTGCTTCTAAAGATTAGTCCTTCTTAAACTATGATTGAGCTAAAAACCTAGGTTATTCCTAAGTGATAATCGAGTTATTAATCTCCCTAGTGGCCAGTTAGGGATATTAAGTCACTTAATTATTTAAAAATCTGATCAATTGGTTGATTTGAACTCTAATTTAGCCTAACCTTGCTTTAACAGTGGCTAAATTAAGTCTTATTAAGAATTTAACTATTCAGCTAACAAGTTATTAATCCTAATCAAGAATTAACACTACATACTGGCTAAATAGGCAATCAAATACTACAAGGGATTGAAAATTAATCATAGAAATTCAATGAGCATGAAGTACACACTGAATCATAATCTAATCAACCGAAATTCCTCCCCTAGCTAACAATATAACTAGAAGATTTCAAATGTAATATCAGAAGCAATAGCCAATAAGCTCCAGATTAACAAACGAAATTTAGGTGAAATTAGGTCAAGAAGCTTTACAAATTGAAGTTCAAAAGTGCTTCCACTAACTAGGTAAGAGTAGAAAACTTAGCCATGCATAAACTCCAATAGAGAAGACTCAGAAGCAATCTTCAGAGTGTCGACCACGGCAGCTATTATGGAGTGTATCGCGTAGCTCAATTGGCTATGGATGAAGATGAAATTAGTGAGGTTTTGCTGGGGATGGTGAGTGGAACATGATGGTGGAATATGCTCAGATATCTGATGATCAAATTGTGTGTTCTGGATGATAGAGAGATGAGATGAAGACAGAAAGAGACGAAGAAGAAGATGAAGATGATGGGCCGTGCATTTGTGCGTGTTGGGAGAGGGGCGTTTGATGTGCTTTTGGTGATGTTCCCCTCGATGCACTTGATCACAGCCATTTATTTCATCTAATGGCTAGAAACAATTCATCAAGAAAAAGTTCGCCGTTTTAGCATATCAGATCCTAGCTATTCATTCTAACATTCAATCCTAGTTGTTCATGGTTTTTAAGTTAAACTCATCATCTTCGTCATCACATTGGTAGAGAAGAAGCACACTTAAGGGAGTCACCAAGCACATGAAACATTACAAAAGTATGTGGAAGGCATCAAGCTTGATTTTTGTAGCTTTTTTTTTTAAGGATTATCAGTGCAAAAATGTTGTAAATAGGTTATAATATGAGAAAAAACTTATCTTTTAAAGTTTTTATTGAGACCGTGGGTAAAAGCTGTTAAAGGTGCTTGGGTGTATTAGTTACTGTTTTGTTCATTGTTAGAGCTTAACATATGGTGTTAATTATATTTTTTTTTCAAAGATTTCTCTAGGCTATATTTATTGTGTTGATCAAGTTTGTATTAGTCCAGTGTCTTCATTATTGAAATCTTCTAGCATTGTTCTTGTCAAATGTATAAATAACTTAGTTTGGTCATTTTCAAGAAAAGATTTGAAACCAGTGTTTTCTACCAGAATGCCGTTAATAATTTTCAAATCTTAAATATTTTTCTAAAAATATTTTAAGAACAAATACTTTATAATATTTTTATCCCTTTTGGTTTGCCAATTTGAACTACTTCATTTGTAGTGTGTAGTGTGTTTTTGTCTAAATGTAGGTGCTGCAAGTTCATATTCCAAACTTTGATGAGTAGTATTGAACGACTATGGCTCTTAACAATTTTTGTGCATATTTATAATCTTTTTTCTCGTTTTATAGCCTTTGTGTAATATTTAAATGTAATTTTAATGTTGATTTCCATGTAGATTACTCGGATGGATATTGAATTTACACCTATAATAGGTCTTGAGTTTGAAAGATTAGGTGATGCATGTAAAATCTTCCTTACTAATCTCTACTAACTCCAAAATTAAGGTAATTAAGAGACTAGTCCCAAAAGAATCACCGGGGTTTGAAAAAAATTGCAAGAATGGGATCCCAATGTTTTTAAATTGTAAAAATTAATTATTTGATCTTTGTAGTTTTGATTCAATTATAACTTAATTTTTAAACTTTGACTCATTATAATTCAATTCTTAAAATTTTAACTCGGTTGCAAATCAATTTCTAAACTTTGCCTATTGCAATTTAGTTTTTGAAGTTTTCACCTCTTAAATATCGGTCCCTATATTTAAAAAAAATAAAATTATAAAGATTAAAAATATTTTAAAATTTATGACTAATATCTTAAATTATTAAACCCTTTTAATCTTTATAAATATTATAAATATTAAAATTTTAAAATATTTTTAATCTTTATATTTTTTTAGAAAATGTAGGGACTAATATTTAAGAGATTAAAACTTCAGAGACTACATTGTAATAGGCAAAGTTGAAGGACTGATTTATAATCGAGTCAAAACTTTAGGAACTGAGCTATAAAGAGTCAAAGTTAAGGAACTGTGTTATAACTGGGTCAAAACTATAAGAATTAAATGATTAATTTTTCCTTTTAAATTTCAAAACCATAATATACCTTTATTATTCACAAATCAGAGTACGAAAGGTTTATAGAAATATGGGATATTCATTAAATTTGAATTTGGAGTATAAAATTTACATTTAAGCACAATACAGTATGATGCATTATGGCTCACTGTAGATGTGTCATCTATCTCTGTGCCATATGTCACGATGCATTGCACGAATTTGATAACAATTTTGCTATCATAAGACAGCTTTGGGGGCGAACTTCTGACACTCCCTGTTTCTTCATTCAATGTCTAATTAAGGTGCTTTAGATGTTTATAGAGAGCTTTTTCCTAATTTTAACTAATAGTACCAATTTAAAACCCAAATCAATTTTTTCATCAAAAGTTGGACACCTAATTCAAAATTCACTCCTTTTACCCTATAATACACAACTAAGATGTCCAATTCATAATTCAAGTGTCAAAAGCCTACACTAACCCTTAAACCACACTCAAAGGATTATAATGAACTCATGCAACACACCACAGCCAATCAATTACAATTAAATCGCATTATCAACTCAATCCCTTGAATCATAAAAACATAAAGGGGAGTCCAACCCTCATAAATTAACATAATAGTTATCATATGCAATTGTTTAGATAACCTTCTACTTACACTAGTATTTTGGCTTTATAGAGAACTTACTCTAGATTATGCAATAATTTTAGGGCTCCAAAATATAATAAATCAGTGATATGCAAATCACAAGTGCAAGTAAAGATCAAAATATGATCCTAGTTGCATAATCATCATAAATTACACATCAAAAATATAAAGTAGGATGATTTATAATAAGAATAAGATCCCTAAACTTTCAGAGCTTTTTCCTTTTTAACAATCAAACTAGAACCTGAAAAATGTTAAGAGAGAGGGGTGAGTATAATCACTCAATAACTAAGGTTTATCTACCTTATGCAATTGTATTAATTGACATTTAAAAAAAATTATATATAATGCATACAATCACATAACTTTCAAATTCACAAATATCTAATGTAATTTCATATAAATCATCATAATCTCACCTCTTCGTAAATCAAATCATAAGGCATATTGCCATAATACTAATAATTATGTGACAATGACCAACTTAAATATCATGACTTGCTATAAATTTAACAATTGGCATGTCGAATAATGTGCATGATCAAACTAACCTTATATCTTTCAATTGAAACTATGGGCTATAAATCAAATAGGGCTCCATCTGTAAGAATGCACTATCTAAACTCACCAATTATGAGGAGTAATAGGGCTAAAGTTACTACTCTCACTCTCAAACCATGGCTTCCCTCATTCTCAAATCCCTAAGATGTCATAAACCTTAAGCAAGTCCCCTTAACAAACATGTAGAGATAGTTAGGTTCTAATCCCTTAACAAACTGTGGGATGGTGGCTACTTCCTAATTCCAATGGCAAGTAGCCAGGCTAGCTTTCAATTTTGATGATAAGTAGCCAATACCACGTGAATTTTATCACTACTCCCCTCCCTAGGTGAACTCCCATCAATACGATTATGTAATCACTCATGCTCATATATTTACATGTGTACAATCATAATAGCAAGCTCATTTACAGATATTCATTGAGTATGACATATGAGCATAATATCTAGATACACATCATTCTATCACAATGATCAACACATACCTCTATATCTCATCTTTTCATCACATACATATACCATTACACATTTTATCATTTTCAATTTGTTATTGTAAATTCCTCATTATCATGACACAACACATAATTCCATTTCTTTTATTTATATCATAACTTACAAAATCACCATACTCTTTTCTAATCTTGAGGCCCTTAAGTATTTGAATTCTTCACAAAAGATCAGCTACAAGCATGCTCATTGGAGTAAAATATTATAGTCTTATCCATTCCTTATTAAACATAAGGCTACAAATTTAAACTCTGTAGCTGATGCTCTTAGCCAATGACATATATTGCTTACAACAATGCAGGCTAAGGTTGTTTAGTTTGAACTTATTAAAGAGTTGTACCAGGATGATCCTAATTTTTGAAGAGTATGGGAAGCAATTGTAAATCAATCTTTTCACTAGTTCTACAAATATGATGGGTTTCTATTTTGAGGCAAAATCCTATGCATTCCATAGGGTTCCTTAAGAAAGGCCATAATTTAGGAAGCACATGACAGTAGATTAGCTGGACATTTTAGACGAGATAAAATAGTCAACCTAGTGAGGGAAAACTTTTACTGGCCTTGACTTGAACAGGATGTAAATAAGTATATACAGAGATGCATAATTTGCCACTTGGGTCAGAATACAGGGTTATACATGCCTTTGCCAATTCCAAAAGCACCTTGGGAAGATGTGAGCATGGATTTTGTTTTAGGTTTACTATGGACTCAAAGGCAAAAAGATTCTGTCATGGTAGTTGTGGATCGTTTCTAAAAAATGGCTCATTTCATTTTATGTCAGAAGACCAATGATGCTGTTCAAGTAGCAGATTTATACTTTAAAGAGATTGTTCGTCTTTATGGCATTCCTAAAATTATCACTTCTAATCGTGATATGAAGTTTCTCATTCACTTTTAGCAGACGCTATGGAAGAAGATAGGAACTAAACTCCAATTTAGCAGCGCTAGTCATCCCTAGATGGACGGTCAAACTAAAGCTATAAACAAGGTTCTTGGCAATTTTTTTTATAGTTTTATAGGGAAGAATTTGAAGCAGTGGGACTCATTCTTGCTCAAGTTGAATTTACCTACAATAACTCTATTAACCAAGCAAATGGGAAGTGTTCGTTTGAAGTTGTTGATGACACTCATCCCATTAATTCGTTAGACTTGACCCCTTCACTGGATAAGTGACAATATAGTTTTGATGTTGACCAAAGGGCTAAGGAAATTAAGAAGCTATATGAACAAGTTTGTGAATGAATATAAAAGCAGAACTTGAGATACAAAACTCAATGTGATAAGCATCGAAAGTATCAAACTTTTAACATGGGAGACTCAGTTTAGATACATCTATGAAAGGAGCGATTTCTTAAATAATCAAATGCCAAGCTGTCCCCAAGAGCTGATAATCCATTCAAGATTATGCAAAAGATCGACAACAATCCTTATAAGGTAGAGTTACCTAGTTCTTATGGAGTGTTTACCACCTTTAATATTGTTGATCTATCCTCCTACATTTACGATGATGCCAAATTTGACTAGAGGGTGAGTTCTGTCGAACTTTAGGAGGATGAAATAGAAATAAGAGTTGCAAAAATGAAAGTATGAATGCTTCATTCACATCTTAGAAACATCCCACATTTAACAGCATTAAAATCCATTTGTAACTTGTGTAACCTCCATTTTAATCCTTTTGTTTTTACTTGGTAATGACAGTATAAAGAGGGCACAATTTCAGTGTAATGGCAGCTAATTTTTAGTGAATAAATGAGTGTGCCTTTTTTTGTTCGGTTTCTGTGCCATAACATCTTTCATAATGGCAATTAGAAATTTCTACTTTATATATTGAAAACAAATTACATAGGAATTCAAATTAATTAAAACATAATTACACAAAATAAATTCCCTTAGTTACCTCAAACCTTTAAGTAGTCAAAGGTTTATCCCTCAATAGTTGCTTTCAAAGCTTGATGTTAAGCCAAATTTACTACTAGGGATAATTAATCTACAGTTAATCAAATCCACAATCATCAATAACATCATTTACAATCTCTTAATTTCCTATTTTGATACTTTAAATATTCCAAAGCCTTTATGTCTAACATTTAAGCTTAGCTACTGGGCTCATTAACTCCCTTTAGCTCTCATGAGTTTAATTAAACTTTTAAACCATCATTAATGGCTCCCAACAAATTCCAACTTCTCCATTTATTTCAAATTTTTAGGCATTAATGCCCTCCCAACTACTAAAACTTGCAAACTCCTAAATCTTAGGTTTAGATACCTCAAACAACTCCTATTAACTCTATTCAAATTAATGAATTTGGACCTATAGCCTTTATGAATCAAAAATTATTTTTCCAACACAAACCTTACCTAAAAAATCTATAAAATGGAAGAGAAAGGAAGAATGGGGCTTCGAAAACTTACCCTAAGTGATTGCAAACTTTAAAATGCTTTCAAGTCTTCATAAAACTTGGGTTTTCTTCATCACCCTTTGTCTATCTCCCTCTATTTTTAGTCTATTTTGTGACTTATTACGGTCATATTTTATTCATACACCACAGTGCATGTCACACACGTCACGATATGTGGCACAAAGAGGGTTCTTTCATGTTTTTGTTACGTCATGGCATATGGTACAAAGCCACTTTTTCTTATTTTTCTCTCATTTTAAGGTTTGGGTGACCCAACCTCGCTCCTAACTCGTATCAAAGGTTGAAAGCACAACATAAAGCACTCGTTAGTCCTGTTTGTCCACATACTACATTAATCTCACTTAATTACCCTTAATTAATTTGATTAATAGGAGTTTTAATTTTTAGGATGTTACAATGCACATCAATTTTGGACTAGCCATGGAGGTAAAATGAGCTTTAATGTTAGAAAGTATAATTTGACTTACAATAAGAGGGATGAGTCTGTCCTTGCTTATTATATATATGTTTGTAGTAAGGAGGGAGTGCAAAAGCCAGACAAACGAGATTATAAAATGAAACATCTTTGTGCATATACTAGAATGGATTGCAAAGCAAACATGATTGTAAAACTTATGGATGGAAAATGGAGAGTGAATTTGTTAGTGCTCATAATCACTCTTTGCATCCTCCCAATTCATTGCATCTTTTACGGTCCCAATATAAAATAGGTGAAGCTCAAGACAAGGAAATAGAAACTACAAATGATGTTGGGCTTCAACAAAAAGCTATATTTATTTTGATGAGTAGGAAGTGGAGGTAGAGCTAATCTGGGATTTACAAGAGAGGATGTCAAAAGTTATTTAAGGGCTAAGAGGTAATGAGAAATGAATTTGTTAGTAAGCATAATCACTCTTTGCACCCTCCAAATTCATTGCATCTTTTATGGTCCCAATGTAAAATAGGTGAAGCTCAAGACAATAAAATAGAAACTGCAAATGATGTTGGGCTTCAACAAAAAGCTACCTTTAATTTGATGAGTAGGCAAATTGGAGGTAGAGCTAATATGGGGTTTACAAGAGAGGATGTCAAAAGCTATTTAAGGGCTAAGAGGTAACGAGAAATGAAGTATGGAGAAGCTGGATCTTTATTAAAATATTTTCAACAATAGTTGGCAAAGAATCTATCTTTTTTTTCATGCTTGTCAAATGGATTTTAATGAGCAAATAACAATTGTGTTTAGGGCTAATCCTTAGATACTAATAGATTATGCTTATTTTGGTGATGTTGTTTTATTTGATACAACTTATTGCACCAATCATCAAAATAGACCCCTTGCTATTTTTTCAGACTTTAACCATTACAGAACATGGGTAACATTTGGTGCTGCATTATTGTATGATTTGTTGTTTTCAGTGGGCGGATGAACTACGGTCCATGTTTAAGGAAGCAGAAGGGTGTAGAAGCAGGCATGTGTCTAGTGTAGATGAATATAAACGGAACGAAATTTTATCATTCGCCTCGGGGCCAATTATCATTCCTGCAGGGTATCTTGTTGGACAGAAAGTGCCACAAGCTACCGTAGAATGTGATGAAAGCAATCACAGCTCTTTGAGGTTATTAGTCTCGGTGGACGATGCCTTAATGACATCGATGGCTACCAGCTGGTGATGACTCTTGATTTTTTGTTTTTCTACAGTTGTAACTCAATAACCGAATGAGATTGATTACGCTTGTGCAGAGGGAAAAAAAGAGCAAGGGAAATTTGTCAACTCAATAAGCTTATGCGCTTGATTCGTAAGGCCGGGACGGCAAGTGAGGAAGAGGTGATAGAGAAGATTAAGAGAAAGATTGAGAAGACTAGGAAAGAGATGCTGAGATTAGTGTTGCAGAAGGAAGCATGTATGGTTCCAGCTGAAATCAAATATGTGCACTGGAAAATGATCAAATCACTTCACGTGATTTATCAAAGGAAATGATGTAATTCATGCAAAGGAAATGCCCCATGAGTTGCTTAACATCAGAGATGTAGTTCTCAACCATCCCATCGTTCTGGATTCATAGGCTCTCATTTGACAGTAAGCTTTCAAATTAGATGAAGCTTATAGTTACCGTAAATAAATCAAAATGAGATTCAAGAGATGCATACTTTAAGAAAAGGAAACTAATCTACAGATTGGCTTACTAAAAATACGTTGAATATGTCTGATGATTTCATGCCTCTAACTGAGCATCCTAAGGATATGTAGAAAGCATCCAAGGCCTATACTCTCCCTCGCTTTGCTCTCTTGATTTTATCGTGAGATTGCAACCCAAGCACATAAAATTTCAAGGATGGAGTTTAACTGAAACCATACTTTGAATATTCTCGCGGCCACAGGCCTTGTGATTTTCTATGTTGAGTCACGGTTGAAACTTGAGACTTGAACGATTCAGCCCTCTGGTTTGAGAGCAGAGTCGCACACGAATAGAGAGAATAAAAAAAAAAACAAAGGAAGAAGGGAAATTACTTGTTTGAATAAGAAGACCATGGAGTTAGAAGAAATGCTATGAACTATTGGCCACTGGGTGTAGCAAAGTTAACGTAATAGTCAAATACTTTGTTTTCTTTCCAACGTTTTCATCCTTTAGTGCGGCTTTATGCAATTGTGATAGAGAATTTGAAGATGACGACGACGATTAGTAAAATAACGTGGGCCATATCTGCCCACAGAGATTTTTATTTCCTGTTTTATTTAATCAGAGGCGTATGAAATTAATTATAATACTATTTTTTAAAGTGAACCGAAGTACAAAATTAATCTCAATTTTGCCACTAGTGGCTAGTTCTGAGGATACAAGGTGGGAAGTGAAGGTCTAAAGTTGAAACCCCCGTAATGTATCCTAAAAATAGTAATATTATAATTATTAATTTATAAAAAATATTTTAATTAAAAGTCTAAAAGTTAAATAACCAATTTTGCCACTAGTGGTTGCGTTTGGATGCATGCTGATTTTGATTTAAACCGACTGCTTGTTTGGGCAACAAAAAATTCATGGATATACATTTGGATTTAATTCCAGTTCCAAATTCTTTTTCTATCATCGTTACTTCATAATTTGTAATACTCTCTAAATCCCTGTTATTTGAAATACCCTTCTCTTCATTATGTTAAATTCCGTCATAATTTAAAATATTAAATTTATGGATTTTTATATTAGAATCTGGAAGTTTTAAAATTAACAATACAAGAAATTTTAAGTGTAAAATTTTAAACCTACAATAAGTCAAATCTATCCATCTAAAGTACGCTACATAAAATTTTCAGTTTTACTCATTTTAGAATTACATTATTACTTTACAATATACATCAAATAAATGTTAAATAAACTAAACCGTTGTACAAACTTGACATAATTGCCAACCTCTCGTGCTTATAAATAATGCATCAAATATCGCCACAACCATATTCATTGGAAGAGGATTACTACAACAACGTCCCACAAGGAATAAGCAAACAGTACTGATGGCTTCTCACTCCACCATTCATCACCTATCCAACCACTCTCTTCCTTGCCCCATTAATTCTCTCCCCATCCATCATTCCTCTAACGTGACCTTTCATGGTACGATCACTTTAAGAATACAAACACACACACACGCGAATCTATCCTCCTCTACAAAAGCTTACATAGTATTATCGCTTATGCTGTTATAGGGGTTTCGCGGTTGAAGGCTAGAGTCATCGTTTCAGCAAAAAACTCTGAATTCATAGCAGATTTTAGAGAAAGAAGAAGCAGTAGCATATCAGCTGAGAAGATAACTTCGTCAGAAGTGTCACAAGCTGAAGGATTGACAATTCCAACATGTAATTGGAATGGGATTAAGGTTAAAGTAGAAGATGAGGAAGCTTTAGAGGTACGTGGAGTTTAAAACATTTATTCTCCATAATATAATCTTGATGCCATGCATGTTCTTTATGGTGAGTTTTTGGTGTCATGCACATGCCGTTTCGGTTTGAAAAAGGATTCTGTAATGAATGAGGAGATCAGAACGAGAGTGGAAGCCATTAGAATGAAGTTAGAGTCAAGTAAAGGGGAAAAGACCATATCACCCTCAGCTTATACAACATCTTTGGTGGCTCTGGTAGAAGATGTGAATGGGAGTGGGGCACCCCATTTCCCAGAATCTCTTCAATGGATAATAGACAATCAGCTTCCAGACGGATCCTGGGGAGATGCTCATACATTTTTGGCTTATGATAGGCTTATTTGCACCTTAGCTTCTGTTATTGCGTTAACACACTACAACGTTCATCCTGAAAAAGTCGAGAAAGGTAGCTGAATGATCAATATTCATATATATATATATATATATATTGGATTCATGTATATTAAACGCTCGAGAAATTTATATTCAAATGTTTTATATATATGCAATTGTTTTATACATACAGGGCTTAAATTCTTTAAGGAGAATGTAAACAGATTGGAAACAGAAAACACAGGGCACATGACATGTGGGTTTGAAGTGATTCTGCCAAAACTTCTTGATTTGGGACAAAGTTTGAAAATTGATCTGCCCGATGACTTCCCTACCCTCAAGGGAATACTAGCAAGGAGAGATGCTAAGCTCAAAAGGTACATAACATATCCACTACTATTTTTTTTAATTATAATAAAAAGAATCAAGGTAGCTAGGATTTGAGAATTCTCAGCATAGTCCATCGATCATGCTTTATTCAAATTAAAGAAAGTGTTAGTAGCGTGTAAAATCACAATGACAATAACTCATGGTTTTGAACTTATATATATAGGATACCGATGGAGGTGTTGCATAGTGTACCTTCAACGCTGCTGTTCAGCTTGGAAGCAATACCAGGGCTTCAATGGGAAAAGCTTCAAAGAGTGAGAAGCAAAGATGGCTCTTACTTGTTCTGTCCCTCTTCCACTGCTTTTGCTTTTGCCGAAAGCAAAGACCCTCATTGCCTCAATTACTTAAACAACGTCGCCCAGAACTTTAACGGCGGAGGTGTGTATGTGTGTCAACCTAGAGCAAACAAATCCAAGTGGTTTTCTGGTTACTATTACGAATCGTATATAATTAATTATGCAACGTACTGAAATTAATTAGTATAAACCTCGCCTGGCATCAAATTATGAATGATAATGACATTATTATTTATTTATTTTTCTGAAATTGTAGCCCCAGATTCTTTCCCCGTAGATTTTTTTGAGCCATTATGGATTGTTGATCGATTGGAACGCTTGGGAATTGCAAGATATTTTCAACCAAAGATAAAAGAGATTTTGGATTATGTTCACAGGTATAACTACCTCTTCTTTTCGATTAACAAGAGTTACGTTGTTCTGAGGATTTTATTATCTACACATAGGCTCACGATCTATTTTAAAAGATTTATGTGTACGTACTCTTAGTCTAATTCAATATAAGTAAAGAATTCTGACCAATGCTGGCTAACAATGTACTTTTTCAGAAATTGGAACGAGAGAGGCATTGGATGGACAAGATACTCAGATTTGCCAGATCTAGACGATACATGTATGGGATTCAGGTTACTAAGATTGAACGGCTACGATGTTTCAGCTAGTAAGTAATAATACCGTTTGTCAAATTAATTACAAATATATATAGTAATTAGTTATTAATTTTTCTCTATAAATATCTATATATGATCATATTTAAAATGAATTTAAAGAAAAATGCTAATGAATGACATTGGTTTGGTGTGGTACTGAATAGATGTATTTAAAACATTTGAGAAAGATGGAGGGTTTGACTGCTTCCCTGGGCAAACAGATGAAGGGGCATCAGTGATGTTTAATTTTTACAGAGCAACTCAAGTTCAATTCCCAGGAGAGACTATTCTTGATGAAGGCAACAACTTTGCATCCAATTTCTTGACTGAGAAACGAGCTGCTAATCAGATTTTTGATAAATGGATCATAGCCAAAGATCTACCTGGCGAGGTATATATGTTACGTTGTTGTCAGGTTTACTCAATAGTGAATCTAATTAGTCATGAAGATTGTTGGATTAAATCTTTTTGACCACGAAAAAAAAATTAAAATGATATGAAGATATAGAATATTTGTATTTTTCAATCGTTAAGTTCTTTATTTAACAATAACAGGTTAGTTATGCATTGGATTTTCCATGGTACGCAAGTCTTCCTCGTGTAGAGACTAGATTTTACTTGGAACAATATGGTGGTGGAGATGATGTCTGGATCTCCAAAACCCTTTACAGGTAATTTTGTTTTTCAGATATTCTACCATAACTTTTATACTCAACTCACTTGTAGTTTGTTTTCAAGTTGAAAAGATGAGTTTTTTTTTTTTTTTTTTTGGTGCAGGCTGCATAAGGTCAGCAATAACAATAACCTTGAACTTGGAAAATTAGATTTTAACAAGTGCCAAGACTTGCATCGCAGAGAATGGAAAAGGATTCAAGAGTAAGCAGGAAAGCCTAATTGCTTTCCCTTGATTTCTAATACTGGAAATATCTTTCTAATAAATAAATAATATTTTGTTATAGGTGGCACTCAGAATTTGGATTACAAGGGTTAGGACTGAGCATAGAAAGACTTCTTTTGGCATATTTTCTGGCTGTGGCCAACATATTTGAGCCCGAGAGATCACAAGAACGAGTTGCATGGGTCAAAACTTCTGCTCTTATTCACACTCTTTCATCCACATATCGTGATCTACAACAAAGAACAGCCTTTGTGCAAGAATTCAATAACTGCAGCACCTCCTTAAATGATCGGTAATTACACTCACTGTTCATATATATATATATATATAATTCCACTCGACTTAATAAAATCATTATTCAACGTACTTGTATGCGTTGCAGATGGCTGAATAGAAATAGGAGCAGGGAGGGGTTATTGAGGACTTTGATAGAAACTTTGCATTGCTTATCTCAGAGCTCAATAGCTGCTAGCTTTGATATTCTTCATGATGCAGTAGGTTCTCTCTTGTTAACGAAACCATTATTCATCAACTTTCGATGATAATAATTAAAAACAGGATTGACTAATTGGCAATACTTTGATCCATTGAATGCATGCAGTGGAAAAAGTGGCTATTGGGATGGCAGAGCGAAGGAGACAAGTGGGAAGGAGAAGCTGAGCTGTTGGTGAACATGATCAATATTAATGGTGGTTACCAACTTTCTCATGACTTACAACTCAATCCTCAGTACCAGAGACTGGTCCAAGTGTCTAATCAACTCTGCCATCAACTACGTTCTCTCCAGAGCACCAAGGTGATTGCTTAATTACCAACTTCGATCATTAAGCATCATTAACAAATGAGATTATCATATCTTTTTAATGGTAATACATGCATGCCACAATTCACTTGTGTGTGTGTGTGTGTGTGTGTTTTTTTTTTTAAATTATCAGGAAAACAACAATAATGGAAGCTTCAAGGCCAACACAAGCGTCATCTGCAGCCCAGAAATTGGGGCAAAAATGCAAGAGCTGGTGCAGTTGGTGCTGTCTTCTAATGGCATGGATCTCAACATGAAGAAGACATTCCTCACAGTGACCAAAAGCTTTTACTATGCAGCTCACAGTGATCCACACACTATCAACTCTCACATTGAAAAAGTCCTCTTTGAGAGAGTCATTTAGTGCATGAATAATCGCATGTTGATATCGTGAGAAACTCGCAATAATCCCTGTACTGTATGACATGTTATTCTATGTACGTCTTCTAATAAAACGATGGTTTAGATTGGTTAATTTTCTCCCCATACTTAAAATACAAAAAGATTATGCCGCGTATTCTTTTCATGATTCATTATCAAGTCTAAGTTCAAAACCAAAAGGTTGTTCATGATGCTTGATCAAGTCTAAAGTCTCTCTCTCTCTCTCTTAACAAGTCTAAAGTTGATCTACTTTATATATAATGAAAGAAAAAATATATTACATTTGTAAAGTATTATCTCCATTCAAAAATATAAAGCATTTTTTGAGAAGTTAAATATTTAAAAATGTAAGACATTTTTAATCTTTCGAGGTGTAATTATTATTATTTTTTAAAGTGTCCCTATTGATAATAACTCTATATTTATTATAGGGTGTTTAATAGGGGTAAATATAAAAAGATAAAATTAATTTTAAAATATGTAATTACTTTATTGGAGATAAGATTTAATTAAAAATACCTTACATTTTTTAATAGAGGGAGTATCTTTTTGCATTAAAGTGCCAAAAGGATTTGATAAACTTGAATACGATATTTGCCTCGCCTCTTTTGTTATTCTAACTCTCTTGAAGCATAATTTCTTTATTCGAATTCAATGTGATTGATTGTTCTAAACTTTTGAAACAGATTCGTGCATAACTTTCCACAAACTATTTTGGAAATCATTAAAATTTTTGAAAGATATGTTTCAAACAAACTTTTCAGGAATGACCTCTCTTTTTTTGTTGAGGTTCTTTGCTTTACTATGATAACTTGGGGAAGAGTCCAAGTGTTGTTAATCATGATTTTCAGAATCTAAGCAATAATTCTCTCGGCGATGTCTTCTAGTTAGTCACGTCACGTCTTTTCTAGTTAGTTATGATGGCTTATATACTGAATAGGATGAGCATTAGAAGGCAAGAATAGATAAAAATGTTGGCACGTTTTAAACATCACTGCATGGGATAGTTGGCGAGGGACTTTCTAGAAGGCGGACTGAATGCATCTGACTAGTGATCCATCATCCCGGGCGATGTATTTTCTAAAGAAGGGTTTATACAGACTTTCAATAATCAAAATGCTTACTCCGTCTTTTTGGTTAAAAAAAAAAATTAGGTGAGTTAGGTAATCTTTCACTAACAAGGTTTTCATATCAGAAATAAGATTTGATCTCATAACCTTATGAATTATAAGACAAACCCTTACTAATTGGACCAGGTAATAGAATTATTGGAAATAAAATAAAGCATCTATATTTTCAGTTTGTATTAAAGTAATAAATTGTAAAATATAATCACCGTCAGATTAGTGTTTTTTTTATTTTAGTAGTATTTTTTGTCATGTTTATCTTTCTTCATTTTTTTAAAATTTAAAATTAAACATACTTGATTTTAACTACAGACATTTTCTATTTTTATATAAATTTATTTTTATTACTATATTAGCATATTTTTTATTTATAAAGGTTTAATTGTTTTTTTTTTGGATAGACTATAAAGGTTTAATTTTAACATATGAGTGATAGGTTCATAAATAAAACAAGACACTTTATATTTTTAAGTTTAACGTGCTTAAGAGTAACAAAATATTTAAAAAAAAGGATAAATGAGCTAGTTATCTCCTGAACTTTAAATTTAGTAGCATCATAGATTTTGAACTCATTTATTATGCAATTTATTCTCTCAACTTTTAAAAATAGTATAATATAGCTCTTGTTATTAATAAAAGTTAACTTTCACCATTAGTTGACAAAAAATAATAGAAAATGATATCAAAAATTACAAAAAAAACCAATAAATTATAATAAAAGACTCAAAAATTACAGATAAGAATCCAGAAAATTACAAAAAAAAGATCAAAAATTTTTTTGGTCATGTTTTGTAATTTTTAAGTCATTTTGTGGTCAACTAATAATTAAAATTAACTTATATTAACGATAAAGGTCAAATTACATTATTTTTAAAAGTTGAGACAATAATTTACATAATAAATAAATATAAAATTTATGATATTATTGAATCTAAAAATCAGAGATAATTTGCTCGTTAAAAAAAATAAAAGAAAAAGAAAGGTTATAAGAATAACTTCCAACCAAAAGGCGTTATCGGAATTTCACTGTAGATGGAGATGCGCCTCTGACTGAATAAAACCGGGGATAAAAGTCCGTGGTGGACCAGAAAAAACATTCTTATATAATTGCATAAAGTTGCACACGAGAAAAAAACACAGTATTTGACTGTCAGGATGACCTTTTGCTTTAACTTAATTACCCAATATATGGTCAACCCTTTATAACGTTGTCTCTTCCTATGGTCAAAGAAGTAAATCAGTCCAGTGAGTTGAAAGCCGACTGTTTCGACTCATAGTATCTACTTTTCTAACACTCTCTCTCTCTCTGTTTTTTCTGTTTTCCTCTCTTCGTCTTCCACTCTGCTCTCAATCCAGAGGGCTTGGATCGTTCAAGTCTAAAATTTGAATTATGATTCAACATAGAAAATTACAAGCTGTGACCGTCAAAATAGGGGGCTTGTTCGTAAATTTTTTTAAAATGTTACTTTCTGCATGTTTTTAATATTTTTTCAATCCACAAGTTTTAGTGTACGTTATACACCATATCTCTTTGACTCACTCGACCGGTTTAAAAACAGCTAATTCATCGAGTTTGAACGAGTCAAGAGGGAGTTTCAGTTTCACCGAGTTTTACACAAAGAACAGGTTTATATGTGGTTCCATTTTCTCGATTAAAAATATTAACTTGCTAAACTCAACAAATTAACCCGCAGGTATGTGGATGATTTACCTTCTAATTCTTTGTTGAAGGTCAGATCTAATTGCGTACGTATTATGTGACCATATGTCTGACAAAACTTTTCGATACTTTACAACTAACATATTCATATGGTTGTATTCAGGGTGAAATATTCAATGTTTTTTAAGCAAAACTGGGGGTTCAAATATTGTGGATGAAGAAACTACGTTACAACTTACAAGGTCTTTTTAGGCTCCATAGGTTTGATATTTTTATCGGCTGGAATAAAGAATACAAATTCAAAGAAATTCTTTCTGTGTCTCCTATATATATCGATAAGTGAGAGATAGAGAGAGGACCAGACACATTGTTTTTGTTCCTACGAAAAATAGATTTATGATGTTTGCACATACGAGCATGTCTCTCTCTCGCCCTCACTTGCCTGCTCCGGTTTTTCCAGGTTCTTCTTCCTCCTCCTCTTGCTTTCCTTTACATCATTACAGAAACCTAATGCCTTTCTTCGTATTTACATATATGTCCCAGCAACTTCAGTTGGATCCATAGCAAAGGATAAAGTTCAGAGCAGATCTAACAACGTAAAATATTAAACCTTTCCATTTCTTGTATATATCTACGTAGATATAATTTCAATAATACGCCAAATAGTTTTTAAGAAAATAATAAAATGGTGAACTGTATATATTAAATGCAGGTGTTGGAGAGGAATAAAGAAATAATAAAAAGATGTTTGATAAGGTTGAATTGTCTGTATCAAGTTATGACACAGCTTGGGTAGCAATGATACCATCACCTTCTTCTCCACAAGCTCCTTTATTTCCTCAGTCCTTGAACTGGTTATTAGAAAACCAGCACAGGGATGGATCATGGGGTTTTCCTGATCATAATGAGTTATTGACCAAAGACTCTCTTCTATCAACTTTGGCTTGTGTTGTTGCACTTAAGCAATGGGGTGTTGGTGAACAACAAACTAATGGAGGTATTGATATCATCATCTTTCTGTCCTCCTTCATCTATCTTTGAATCTAAGTATCTAATTAATGAATATAGCTAGATTCTTTCCGAGTACATTTGGAAGGTTATGGCTACGGTGCTCATCATTGACATCAAAACCACATGAACTTTTTATATTACGTATGTTTGATGGTAGTCTACTTTATCAAAATAGTTTAAACCATTTGATTAAATACACTTTAAGTTTTATATATTTTTAATCTATCTTCAAGATATGGGACTTTGATTTCTTTATCTCAAATATTATCTTTACTACTCTTTAGTCTTATAGGCCTCAAGTCTATTCAATTTCTTCTTCTCTCTTTCTTTTTGAATCTCTTGTCTTTTTTTCATCTTTTCATTCTTTCAATTTTTTCTTTTTCTCAATTTTTTTTTGTTTTGGTCCCCGATCGAATGGCTCATGATATCGTATTAAACATTTTATGTTAAATATGCTTGAGAATAGTTTACTTTATCAAAATAACTTAAATCATTTGGTTAGACACACCCTAAGTTATATATATTCTTAATCTATCTTCTATCTTTTAGATGTACGACTTTAATTTTTGAGATTTGGACTAGATTTAAAATATTTATTTTATATTTTTATTCAAATAAAAAACTATGAAAAATAATAATAGATTTTAATAAATTTATTTATTATCAATCTAGTCTGGATTTAACTTAAAAGGTTTAATTTAATATTAATTTTTTTATAATTTTTACATATTCTAGATAGATATATTTTAAATAGTAGTCCAAACTTAACATCAAATTTTTTATAATTTTTATTTTAATCAATATAAAATAAAAAAAACACTATAAATATGGATCGTCCTGATTCATTACCCGATGAGCATCGCAGTTCCGCACTTGTGTCGAGGTAGAGAGATTAAAAAAAAAAGGGTTTGTGGGTCCACATGTTATTGGGAGGCCACAGAATCCTCAAAAACACCCCCCTCCCAAAAAAAAATATGTTGTACTTGAAGATAATGATTGTATATCTTCTATGTTATTGAAGGACTTCAATATATTGAGTCCAACATTGCTTCAGCTTTTGATGGTAAGCAACATTCACCCATTGGATTTGACATTATCTTCTCTCATTTACTCGAGAAAGCCCAAAAGTTGGATCTTAATGTTTCTCTTGGAGAAAAACGCTTCGAGAAACTGATCCAACAGCGAGAATTGGAGCTCAAAAGGTACGCACCTTTTTCCTCTCATCTTGATGCTCTCTGTGAACGCTCCTACAGAAAATTTCCTGCGTAGTAGTCATATTTCGTTCAAAGAATCTGAAAGCAAATATATATTACATGAGCTCTTTCATATCACAAACTACAGTGGCTGGGGAAGCAACTCAGAAGGATGGAAAGCATATGTAGCCTACATTTCAGAAGGACTTGGGAAGTCCCAGAATTGGGAAATGGCTCTGAAATTTCAGAGAAAGAATGGATCTTTATTTAACTCTCCGGCCACCAGTGCAGCAGCATATACTCATATTAACAATGCACATTGTCTTAATTATCTGGCTTCATTGTTGGAGAAATTTGGGAATGCTGGTAATTAATTTGTCCATTCAAACTTTGTTGGATTCATTTTCTCTTGACATCAAGTAGATTTTTAGACTAAGGTTTGTTGCGCTTATATGTAAATTCATTCTTTATTCAGTTCCAACAATACATCCCTTTGATGCATATGCTCGACTCCACATGGTTGATAGTCTTGAAAAATTGGGGATTGATCGACATTTTAATGAGGAAATTGGAAATTTAATGGATGATATATGGAGGTAATATAATAATATTCAAGTTTCCAAATTTGATTTGTGTGAACGACAAGCTTGAACATGAAAATAATTTGTATTGTCAGGAGAAAGAAGACTACAGAATATAATTAATCTATTTCAATTTTCTATTTGATTTTTAAACAGAATGTGGCAACGAGAAGATGATGATATATTTTTAGAGCCCACCACATGTGCCATGGCATTTCGGTCACTGCGTTTGCATGGATATGATGTTTCTTCAGGTTTTGTTCTCTCTTGACACAAATTCATTTGTGGCTCAAAAATTAACGATATGAAAGAAATGGCTAAACCTGATACTTGTGTATTTCAGACGTACTTGAAAGGTTCTCAGAAAGCAAATTCTGCAATACCCTTCAGGGTTATTTGAAGGATGTCGAGTGTGTTTTGGAGTTACATAAGGCTTCACAAATAGTGTCGCATTCAAATGATTCAGTTTTGGAGGAACTAAACTCCTGGACAGGACACTTTCTTGAGAAATATTTGTCCGCTTCCTCAAAAAATACTCATAAACCTTGTAATCATGATGACGCGGTATTCAAACATAGTAATCTCAAATTTTATTTTGGTTTTCAACTTATATATCTACATTTCGAGAATTATGATCGACCATAATGTGCTGCATATGAAAAACTAAAAAGTTTCATATCACAAAATTTCAGGTTTCTTTTGCTTTACGTTTTCCTCATCACGCTTATTTGGATTTGATGCTACACCGAAGATCTATAGAGCACTACAAGGTGGATCAAAAGAGAATTTTGAAATCTTCATATAGGTACATCACAATGTCGCAACTTACTCTATTATATCTTGATGCCACGTACCCACATGCATGGGATCGGAGCTTCTTGAGTTACTTATATCAATTAATCACTTCTTTTTCTACGTCTCTTCTTATTCAGTTCTTTGAACCTTGCAAGTAAAGAATGCCTGGAACTGGGAGCGGAAAACTTCAATCACTGCCAATTATTATTTTTTGAAGAAATCGAGCTATTTAACAGGTGAATATCTTTTTCAAGCATCCAAAGCTGATCACATATACATTGAAAATTTAAGAAATTATTTTCTATTTTCTTTAGAACAGTTCTTCATACGCTAAAACATGTAGTTTTTTCAAAGGCCAAGGCCACGTGATTATATGTGTTTGTGGTTTTTCTTCCAAGCAACCTTCTACTGTTATCACTAATTATTATATCATATCTCAAAATAATCAGATGGCTTAGGGAGAGTGGAATGGAAAAGCTACATTTTCCAATTTCCAAAGCAAATGTTGTCTATTCCTTCTTGTCTGTGGCAGCAACATTGCCCTCCCCCGAACTCCGTGAAGCACGTTTAGCATGGGCAAAGCATGGCCTTCTCACAGGTGTGTTTGATGATTTCTTCGATGTCTGGAGTAATGAAGAGGAACAGATGAACCTCATAAAGTTAATGGACAAGTACGTACGTACGTCAAAGTTTCTCTCTGCATTATTACTTTGTTGAAGATTATTGTGTTTTTAACGTCGAACCGCACAGGTGGGACGTAGATGTCAACAGTGAAAATTGTTCTGAGACAGTAAAGATATTATTCTTAGTACTCAAGAAAACAATAACTGAGACGGCAACCCAAGCCTTTAAGGTTCAAGGACATAGCGTGTTGAACCACTTGATTCAGATGGTAATGATAATCATGATCTCAATAATATCCATTTTTCTTGTTTAGTTATCATCATTCAATAATGCGTTTGCTAATCATATGTGAATGTCTACTTTGTTTTCAGTGGGTGGATTTATTGCGGTCTGAGTTAAAGGAAGCAGAATGGCTTAGAAGCAAGTGTGTGCCAAGCATAGAAGAATATGAACGAAATGGAATTACCTCAATGGCCTTAGGACCAGTTATCATGTCAGTAGGGTACCTTCTCGGAGCCAAGCTTCCACAAGCTATCACTGAATGTGCCGAATGGAATTACCTTTTAGAGGTTGTTAGTCTATATGGGCGATACCTCAACGATGTCAACGGCTACAAGGTTAGATGAGTCTTTTTCCTTTTCTGTTCTGATGTTTAAGTTTGAGTGGCCTTGAACTAATATGAGAAAGATGATTATATATAGACCTGAGTTTTGGGATTTTAAATTAAGATATGATATTCTTTTACCACTTTTCACTCATTTATTCTCCCCCCCCCCCTTAATTTTTTAGGTAGTCGCTGTCTATTCCTGACAATTTGTCAATTTTCTTGTGAATAATTAAGATTTGCGTGTGTTTGCTTGCAGAGGGAGAAAGAACAAGGGAAACTGGTGAACTCAGTTGGCTTGAGGTTGATTCATGGGAGTGAGGCAATGAGTGAAGAAGAGATGAAGAAGAAGATAAAGGGGAAGAGTGAAGAGAAAAGGAAAGAGTTGCAGAGATTAGTGGTGAAGGAAGAAGGAAGTGTAATTCCAAGAGATGTGAGAGAGGTGTTTTGGAAAATGTGCAGAACACTTGGGGTAATTTATAGAGAAGATGATATCATCCATGAAATTGAGGTGCCACATGAGGTCCTCAACATCAAAGACATAGTACTTGGCAACCCCATCATTTTGGCTTGACAGTTCTGTCAATTAATTACTTCAATTGGATTCTCCCTCTTTGTTTTATTAAAGGAGAACGGTACTTAGGTTCTAAGTGAAATCAATTATTTTAAATTAAATGCCAACCAATTTTAAAGTGCTAACAAAATTTCTTGGTCTTTTAATGATAAAATATCAAGTCTAACAATTCTAAAAAATTTTAAGTTCAACTCTTAATTTTATAATTTTATTATGAAGAATTTATAATTTTTTTTGAAATTTAATAAGTATTGTTTATTAAACATTTTTATTTTTCAATTAAATATGAACGTTTTTAATCTATGTTAAAATTTAAAAAATAAGTTGCAAATGTAACATAATAAAGTTGTAAAATTAGTAACTAAATTTGCAGATCTCTTAAGCTATAGGACTTAATATTTTTCAACTTTAAAAATGAACGTTTATTTCTTGTTAAATTTGAAAAACAAGTTATAAAGGCATCACAATAGATTCCAAATTTGGGAGTTGAACTTGCAAATTTTTAAAGTTATTAATTTTTTACTATTGAAGAACTAAGGGAATTTGTTGCACTTTAGAATTGGTTGAGACTTGAATTATTTAGTCTCTTTAAAATTTAATTGTCATTCTTCCTTTTTTAATAAATGAATAACTTATTTTTAAATAATGTTTTGTGATTCAATGTTACGATCAATACATTATATGAGTTAAATTTGATGTCAAATGAATTACATTAGATTTTGGGAAAATTATAAATAGGTTCCATATAAGACACTTATTTATAAACAAATCCTACAAAATTGCAAAACCTAAATGTATTTTCACAAATTCATGAGATTTTCAGCATATTAAATGAGTAGTTCTCATTTTCAAAACAGGGGGTGAGGTTTGGAGTGTTTTGAAATAAAAAAGTTTGAAAGAAAGGTAGATAACATGAATAGGTAATATTACAATATCGTGCAGTTGTTTCTTTGATGGAGGATTGAAAACTATGACGTGTGTTTACCAATCAGTGACCTCATGAATATCTCAAAATATTTTTAACATATTTATTTAACGAGATTATATATTTCAAGATTTAAACTTGACACTTCAATATAAACTGATTCAACTTTTTTAATTAGTTGAACCAAACACTCCTCGATAATAAAAAAAAATATTTTATTGTTTAATATCCTAAAAATTTTAGAGTATTATCATCTCCACCTGTTGAAACTAATTCAAATCTCACTATATGGGACTGCTTTTACCAATGGTAATCTCACAAGTACCTCAGGAATGTTTTCAACATGCTAAATATTCTAGAACTTGAACTCGAAACCTCACAATAATAAGCTGATTTGATTCGATCTCTCAACCAGTCGAAGCACACACCACTACATGTATATTTAATATACGCGCGCGCGCGCGCAGAGTGTGGAAAAGAATCAGAAACCGATAAGTCATTAGTAGCTTAGCAGGTATAGGAGACTTTGCTAACTTAATTCAGAGAATGAGAAATAACTTAGCCGCATTTGAATCAGCTAGACTTGCTCCCTCATTTTTAAATATGAGAGAAAACTATTCTATTTTATTATTATTATTATTATTTTAAGCAATTATAAATTTCAAGAAGCACCAATTACATTTTTTTTCAAATTATCCCTCATAAATGGATATCATTCTAATATCATTAAATTAGGAAGAAAGTAAATATTTATTACAATGAATTTTTGTTCAACATTTTAATTTCAGACATAATTATTTGGAATAACTAATTTTATTAAACTATGTGAATGGATTGAAATTTTGTTATATTTAAAAATGGAGAGAGTATAGTAATAAATAAATATTTCAATGGATCATCCAATTAATGTATTGATTACACCGCTGAATTCTTACATTATATACGCCACATCTGAAATGGAAGAAAAAGCCATGCACGTCTCCTCAGAAATCGGTCCTTCACGTATAACAGTATAAAATTATCTCTTCAGATTAAATTCGCAACATAAATTAAAAATTTTATTGCTTTTGATCGCAACAATGGCCGGAACTATTGAACCATTTACAAAGTCCATAAATAGACATGTGAATTATAATTATATAAATCATTGGAAAACAATTGCGTGACCTGATGAGTTTTTTTATTTTTCCACATATATTTTCTTAAACTACTAATTAAACATGAAAGGTGCATGAAAATATAATAGAGTTTAAAGCTAAATATGAAAAAAAATAAATGAGTATTGCAACAACAACAAAAAAACTCAAAGGTGGTTCTGGAGCCAATAATGGTGGTGATTTTGTCACCACGGACCGCAACTTCAATGTATGCGTAGTTGTGTTGGTGGCTTCGGCGCTGGCACGAAGGGGAATTTTTGTCCACTAAAAGTCATTTCCCACAAAGGACTTTGTTGATTTTTTTTTATCCAAAATTTTAAGAATTGACAGTCATTTCCCACAATGGTGGTCTTGTAACTATATATAAAAATATTACAAGTAATTTATAAATTTAAAAAAAAATAATTTAAACTGTTAATATTTAAAAAATAATTTATAAATTTTGAATGAATATTTATAAATAATAATATTTAAATTATTAAATATTAATATACTTAATATTTTAAAAATATTTATTAAATTTTATTTTAACAAAACTTTATGGTACCCAATGCTCTTAAAAAAAAAATTTTAAGATGTTTAACGCTTTAAAAAAAGTTTAGGAGACTTGATAGAAGTCTTACATGTCATTATGAATGGACACCACTCGCATGCCACATCAATAAAAAATAAAAAATAATAATAATGATTAACTAATAGAAGGAGTTTTTTGCTCCTCAAAAAAATAGTTCAAGGATAAGTAATTTATCAGTATAGGGTGTCCAGCACTCCTTAAAAAAAATTTAAGAGTAAAAATGCAACTCGACCCCATTTTTTTAAATAAAGAGAAAATTTCATCAATGAAAACTATTTAGAATATACAAAGGATAGCGTAATAACCCAGAAAAAAATATTTTTAAAAATCTATAATTAGGTAAGTTAATGATATTTATATATATTTTGGAGTCAATTTGTCAAGTAAACTAATGACTAAAGTGGTAAGCATTATTGATCTTAAATTCTAGATTCGGTTCCTTTTTTCCCCCTTACATTCCAGTCATTGAGAAAATTATCGTTTTGTCCCTGGCACAAACAGATTCCCCCCCCCCCCCCGCCCGCCCCTTTTTCCCAGACCAAATGTTAGGATCTACCTCCAATAAGGGATGAGAGAACTAGAGGATTCCAGAAACCTTCGCCTCTATCCTTCTTCGTTCCAACATGTCCACTGGCGTGAGTGTGCAATTACCATGATTGGCTGTTGCTAACGGTCCAAGTTGTGCGTTGTCTTCTCCATCTTGTTTGGCAGCGTTAACTGTTGCTAATATTCGTCCGTTCTTCATCCGCATCGCCGAATGTTCTTTTTCGCCCCTGCTCTTCTCTGTTTGTGCGATGGCTTCCCTTCTTCTTGCCTCAAGTTGCTGCTGCATTCTGGGTGTGGCTATGGCTCTAGGGGCATCGGACTTCTTCCTTCTATGCTTCATGTCACCACTGTCTCCTTCCCCTCTTCGGCCATCAGGTTCCACTCTTTCTTTACTAAGCTACATCAGCGAACAAGTGAGTTGCCGTTCTGGTGCGACTGAGTGCGTGCTGGATTCCTTTCTCCCTTATTGCGCCATCGACATTCTCTCTTTTTTTCCTCCAGCATTACGTGACAGCATGTTCATCTCCACCCTGTTTTTGAAATAATTGATCTGGTGTGCTGGAGCTTCAAGCTCTTCTCGTCGTTTCCTCAACTGATTTGGTGAGCTGAATCCACCTTTCTTCCTCTATTTCTCGGCTGTGTATATGTGTTGTTCTGTGTTGTCTAAAGTGACTTTGATTTCTTTCTTTGTTGAAGTTCGAATCAAGCCTTGAGTATTTGCTTAACCACTTGGTTAATGTAAGAGGAAATGGGTTCAGCTAACGTTTTTAATTTGAAATTATATTGGAAGAAATTGGAATGAATTTGAGGAGGAAGTAGATTGGAATTACAGATTAAGAATTACTGCTTATGAGGCGTTCGATGAAATGTTTGGTATATGATGACATTATATATGTGATTATTATATTGTTGATTAAGTGCTCGATTCTCGGTCGTCTCTGCTTCATGTGCTCATTCGCACCTCTCTTAATTCAGGATCTTGGCCTCTGCTCGTGATTCTTGGCTATCTCCTTCAGGAGTACAATGCTCAACGTCCCAGACGGTGTGTCTCCATTAACAAACTCGTTGCGTCACTAACGATATCCCTTTAAGATTTTGGCATCACTAAACGAACTCATTGAATCTCCGTCGAGCTCCTCATTCAAACAATACTCATTTCAGATTTGGGTGAATCTTGGAAGATGTGTAATGAATCTGATGAGCCAAGTGCTTCTAATTGTTGTTTTTTTGTTTTTTGCTATGATTCTATGATGTCAAATCTCTGCGTCTCTTGATTTTGTGGCTGTGTCTAAAAGTGTTGAATATTCTATTTTGAATCTTGGAACTTAGAAGCCTCAAATGGTTAATGCTCCAATTTTGGATCTTTGTTTTGTCGGCCTAAGCCCATATGGGCTAGCCTGCCAATTTCCTATCTCTACCCATGAGAGAGAATGAGAGAGAGAGATAGAGAGAGTTGGGGTTAGATATTTAATAGGTATTTAATATAATTTTTTTTTTCAAAAAACCTTGCAAGTTAGCCTTTTTCTTAAAAAAAAAATTACATAAACAAGCATTACATGGGTAGACACTTATGACATGTAATTACAATTGGGATGACCACCTCCCACTTACGGCAAGCATATATGCCACTAGGTTATAAATTTATTAGTGTCTAGACTTAGTATATCACATTATTTATAGACTTGAAATATTCTTGCATGGGCTTGATATACCACATCATTCATACTTTGTCCAAGAAAAACATGTTTTGTCAAATGGTTGCAAGATAATAAATTAAAGAGACACTTCATTTCAAAAATAAAGTTATTTTTAAAGTTATTAAAATTTACTTCCTCTGTTTTAAATTACAAAACACTTTGACAAAATCTACATATCAATAAAATTTATTAAATATACTTTACAATTTTATTTTTTTAAAATAAAAATATAAACTTTTAAAAATAACCTTCATTTAAATTACTAGTCACACAGTGATTATAGCGCATTTCTTATGAGAAAACATGTGACATCTACATATGTTACATGGTTATTCTCTCAAAGAGGACTTTTTCAATGTGAGACTTGACAGTTTCTGGATCAGTGTGAGCAACATAGTAAAAACTCTTAGTCACTGTGAGGAATGTCTTCTTCATGTTGATATCCATGCCATTAGAATTAGACAGAACCAGTTGCACCAGCTCTTGCATTTTCTGCCCTATTTCTGGGTTGGCCATATAGCTTCCATTGTTATTGTTTTCCTGAATTTTGAAACCAGCAGACATGTAAGGAGATAAGATAATCCCATTTATTAATGATGCCTAATGAAGTTGATAATTATAAAGTAATTAGTATTACCTTGGTGCTTTGGAGAGAATGTAATTGATGGCAGAGTTGATTAGAGACTTGAACCAGTCTTTGATATTGAGGATTGAGTTGTAAGTCATGAGACAGTTGACAGCCACCATTGATATTAATCATGTTCACCAACAGCTCAGCCTCTCCTTCCCACTTATCTCCTTCGTTTTGCCATCCCAAAAGCCACTTTTTCCACTGCATACATTCAAAGATCAACAATTCAGCATGATTCCAATTGAAATTACTCAATTGCATGCTATTTTATTGTCAAAACTCAAAAGTTGATGAATAATAGTTCTGTAACTACACAGGCTTACTGCGTCATGAAGAATATTGAAACCAGCAAAAGGTGGGCTTAGAGAGAAGGAATGCAAAGTTTCTATTAAAGTCCCCAAAAGCCCTTCCCTGCTCTTGTTTTTATTCAGCCATCTGCAACGCATAGAATAATCGACAGTTTTCCTAAAGTAACCATTTATACATGAGCAGATAGAAGTGTAATTACCGTTCATTTAAGGAGGTACTGGTGTTATTGAATTCATCCAGAAAGGCTTTTCTTTGGTGTTGGTCATGATATGTGGATTTAAGTGTGTGAATTAGAGCAGAGGTTTTGACCCAAGCAAGTCGTTCTTGAGATCTCTCAGGCTCAAAAATATTGGCTGCTGCCAAAAAGTAGGCCACAAGAAGCCTTTCTTTACTCAACCCGAACTTCTCTAGTTCACATTCTGAGTACCACCTGCGTGAAAAAATCACCACAACTTATTAATATTTCTGTCAGCCTGGAAAAAAAAAAAAACAAAGAAAGAGCGAGGTTTAGGCTTTTCTTACTCTTGAATTCTTTTCCATTCTACGCGATGCAAGGCTTGGCATTTGTTGTAGTCTAATTTCCCAAGTTCAAGGTTATCGTCATTGCTGACCTTGTGCAGTCTGCGAAAAGATGAAAAACCATTATATTAGTGCAGAAAAAAGTCTATTATATTTCAATGAATCTATATCAGCCTTAGATTGAGACTTTAGTTACCTGTAGAGGGTTTTAGAAATCCAGACATCATCTCCACCACCGTATTGATCCAAGTAAAATCTAGTCTCTACTCGAGGCAAGCTTGCATACCATGGAAAATCCAATGCATAACTCACCTGTTATTGGTTTAAAGAGCTTAATTCAATTCTTCATAATTAATTAATAAAGGTAATAATTATTGGGAACAAAACATATATATATATATATATACACACACACGTACCTCGCCAGGTAGATCCTTGGCTATGATCCATTTATCAAAAATCTGATTAGCAGCTCGTTTTTTGGATAAGAAATTGTTTGCGAAGTTGTTGCCTTCATCAAGAATAGTCTCTCCTGGGAATTGAACTTGAGTTGCTCTGTAAAAATTAAACATCACTGTTGCTCCTTCGTCTGTTTGCCCAGGCAAGCAGCCGAACTCACCGTCTTTCTCAAATGTTTTAAACACATCTGTCCAATATGACACCATTTTCATCTCTTGGCATTTTTTCTTTAATATGTGTCATAGTTTGATAAAAGATATTTATTGACATAAATCAGTAGTAACACACGCATGGTCATGTACTCACTAGCAGAAACATCATAGCCGTTTAATCTTAGTAGTCTGAATCCCATGGATGTATCATCAAGATCTGGCAACTCTGAATCTTTGGTCCATCCAATGCCCCTCTCATTCCAATTTCTGAAAATGTGTTACTGTTAGTACATATTGTTGTAAATTCTATTATTCTTTTTTTGATAAGGAAAAAGAGACTGTTATACCTGTGAACATAATCCAGGATGTCTTTAATCTTTGGTTGAAAATATCTTGCGATTCCCAAACGCTCCAATCGATCAACAATCCATAGTTGTTCGAAAAATTCTATGGGGTAGAAATCCGGGACTGCATGCAATTTTGGAAATTTGCATTCTCATGATCACCAAAAGGACTTTATTTATTTATTTGTTTATTTGTAAACTAGCTAGGTTGATATATATAGATGTACCTCCGCCGTTGAAGTTGTGAGCCACATTGTTCAAGTAATTGAGGCAGTGTGGGTCTTTGCTTTGGGTGAAAGCAAAAGCAGTGGAAGAGGGACAGAACAAGTAAGAGCCATCTTTGCTTCTCACTTTCTGAAGCTTTTTCCATTGAAGCCCTGGTATTGCTTCCAAGCTGAACAGCAATGATGTTGGCACACTGTGCAACACTTCCATCGGTATCCTATTCTCACCATAAAACAAGTAAAAAAAAAATTATGAGAAATTCAGTTACATCATTTTCAAATTGCTAGCAAGGTGTGATAATAGATTTTTTCAATGAAAAATTATAATTAAAGACTTCATAAAAATATTAATGATAATTACAAATTTTGAATTATTCAAATATCAATAATAGTCCATAATCCTTACTTGCAATTAAAAAAATTTAAATACTCAATTGAGAAATTAATAAAATACATTTGAGATTATTCATGACATCAATTGATAATTTATGAAAATTAGTTGTAAGTCTCAATTTTTTGATATCACTATACAAATAAATAATTTGAAAGTCAAGAAATACACTTGAGATTATTTGTAAAGTTAAATACAAATTTACGAGAGTCAATTATAAATCGCAAGCTAATCACTTCTAATTTTTTTGCTGTCAATATATATAGATAAATTGCTTCAAAAATCTACAAAATATACTTAGAGTAATGAGAGCAGGTTATGAGTCGCAAATTAATTACTTGTGATTTTTTAATTATTGCTTGGAAAATCAACAAAATATACTTGGAAATCTTTGTTGTGTTAGTTGGAAATTTATAAAAGTCATCTTGAATCTCAAGCTAATCAACAAAAAATAATTTATTGCAAGTAAGGATCATGGTGTCTTATTGAGATTTCAATAATTCAATATTTGTGATTGTCATTAATATTATTATGGAGTCTTTAATTATTATTTTTTTCTTTTTTCAAGTCAAAAAACTATAAGAACTAGCTTATTCTGAATCGAGAAAACTACAGAGACCTAATTAACTCCAAGACAACGTTTAGGACTTGGATTAATAATTAAAAAAGTTGATGAGACTGACTAGTAATTAAGTTTGTACCTTTTGAGCTTGGCATCTCTCCTTGCCAATATTTCTTGGAGGGCAGGGAAGTCATCAGGCAAATCGATGTTCAAACTTTTTGCCGATTGAAGAAGTGTTGGCAGAATCACTTCAAACCCACATGTCATGTGCTCTCTATTTTCGTTTTCGAGTGTGTTTACATTCTCTTTGAAGAATTTTAGCCCTATATTTATTTTAGATCAGTATACCAGATTTAGATGAAGTTCTCTATAGACCATAATAAATTGTTGTCTTGGAATTCAAACCATAATAAATAAATAAGCGTAAAATTAGAAAAGAAAATTAACTACTCTAGTTTTATCTTATATTAAGGATAAAAAAAGCTTTCAAAGTTTACCTTATATATTAAAAGGGGATTGTATATATATTAATTAGACAGGCTGGTGTTTTTTTTTTTTTAATAAAATGACTAGCTAGGGTATTCTAGAAAACCCAAAAAGAAAAAAATCTACGTCAAAAAAATTCGGCGAGTCAATGGTCCATATATGTTTGGAGATGTAACAACTCAACTGAAGGACAAAATTAATATAAGGAAAACGGACCTTTGTGCGCCTTGTCAGGATGAACGTTGTAGTGTGTTAAGACAACGACAGAAGCTAAGGTGCACAGAAGCCTATCATAAGCCACAAATATGTGAGCATCTCCCCAGGATCCGTCTGGAAGCTGATTGTCTATTATCCATTGAAGCGATTCTGGGAACTGGGGGGCCCCACTTCCATTCACATCTTCTACCAGAGCCATCAGTGCTGTGTGATAAGCTGACGGCGATATGCTCTGCTCTCCTTCATCTGACTCTAACCTCTTTCTCACCGCTTCCACTCTGTTTCTGATCACCCCCTCATTCATCGCACAGCGCTATTTCCAATTTCCAAAGCATGCATGGCATTTAGATTATCGTTTTCAATTAGAAGTACATATAACCTAAGGTTACAAGTGGGATCGGACAACTCATATGATAAAAATTAAGGGATGAGTTAGAATCTAATATTTAGTACATTGAAACATAATTTGTTGTAGGGCACTGTAGGATATACGATTAGACCCAGAGTCAAAAGGACCAAAAAAACCCTAAATTCATTGATTAAAATTTTTTCAAATGATTAAAAAGTCCTAAAGGCAACTGAAATTCTAGAAGATTTAAAAAAGATTCTTAGTATATTTGACTTAATTCAAGATACTCAAGCTCATGAATTCAATTAGTATAGTAAATATTCCTTGTTAAATTTAAAAATTAATTTATCTTATTTTAATTTCATATTTAAATTTAGGAAAAATAATTTATTTTGTTTTCAATTTACAAAAGAATAAAATATATCCATTAAAGATATAATCTATCCATTTAAAATCCTAAATTAACTAGGATTTACGTCATTTGAGTTTTTAAAAGTTTATTTAAACAGTCTAGCCTTTTATATTTTGTAAACTTGATTGAATTTATAAATTGAATTTTCTTTCAATTATAATTAAGGCTGCCTCAATTAGTGTCGTTTTCTGTGAAATAATACACCATGAGATTTTGGATCAGTGTACATTCAGTTGGCCAGTATCACTTTATTGGGGAGCTTACATGTAAACGCCATGAGGCTATAAGGCTATTTATTGGCTTTGGCTGGCAGTGAGATTAGTTATCTTACGTCAAGAAAGTCATAAAGTGTTTAACACTGTAAGAACGTACCTCCAAATCTTCACCACGTTCTTGGTTAACCTCATCATCAATCCCCTTATTCCAATCAAATGTCGGAAGTGTCAAGCCTTCCAGCCGTGGAACTTCTGGTGAAGTTTTTGGCTCTGATATGCTGCTGGTGCTTTTTGCTCTCAAGTCGGATTTTTTCTGTGAAACAATGACTTTAGCCTTCAACCGCGAAATCCCTGTATATATGTTCATATATTAATACAAGCAATATATAATGTCATCAAATATTAAACTTATACAGAGAACGATATAAACGTAAAGACAATGAAGAGATGAAGGTGAATTAATTAGAGTACCGGGAAAGGTGTTGTTAGAGGGATTGATGGAGGGAGAAAACAAGACATGGTGGGATGAGGAAGGAAAAGAAGAAAGAGACTGAGAGCAGTAATGGAGACACAAGGTGCATTGAGAAGCCATTAATGGTCTTCTTGCTGTGATATATGTTACTGGACTAACAACCCTCTTCCACTGAATATGGCTACGGCGATATTATTGATACGCCATTTATAAGGACGAGGGGCGTGGAAAAGCATGCAGCCCCGAATAGATTAAACATTGTCAAGTCCAAATTCTGCCCCGCTTTGACTAATGCTATAATTAATCATATATGAAGAAACGGGTCGTGCCCGTACGCACATATTTTAACTATGGAAAGATTATTTATGATTTTTCTAATTATTTGTTTGTCTTACAATCTATCCACGTGGCTTAATTGAATTCCTTTATCTACGTTTTGTTAAGGAAACCTAAATTAAATTCTTTAAGGAGAAAAATAATCTAATATAATGTTTTTTTTTCTTTTGGGTGGGCATGGACAAAGAATAACCTACATCAAGGGAGAGATAAATAAGGTTGGACATGTTCAAAGAATAATGTTTGAGGTGCCGGTAAAGAGGGTGGAATAAGCAATTTTAAGTCTTACAAAAAAAGATAGATAAAGATCAAAAACAAGGACGGACCCAAGTTTAGGGGCATTGGGACAGCTGCCCCCACTAAAACCAATTCCATCTCTTAGATTCAGTAAGGGGAGAATTTCACTTGCTCCCTTCAAAAAGTTATTGTTTGCCCCCCTAATTAAAATATTGCTCTTGCAGCAGTTGGATTTTTAAAAAATTTCAGTCTTCACCTGCATATATTCTCACTCATTCAATCAACTGACAAGGCAGTGAATGTTATTTGTATTCGTAATTTTGTAGGAGACAGAGAATAGAGATATCAATTTGAACAACTGAAAAGAATATTGGTTTATATTCTATACATATAAGAATGTAATAAAATATTATTTAATATTTTATTAACTTCTCGAATAAAATACTAATCTTTAGGAAAAACAAACTATTGATCATTTTAATTTTATTATGTTTTATTATTAATCCCCTATATTTTTTTTTTGATATTTTAGGTCCCTCTAATTTTTACCGTATGCAATATTGTTAGTTAGTTTCTCTACTTTTAAATACTTTCAGGAAATTATAATATGGCGCTGGCTGTATTAAATTATCTTATATGCAATTAATGGTGTTTGTGGAGATGCTTACATACTTAAATTAAAATGAGTCAACGATGCTTTTATTTTTTATTTTAACATCCAATACAAGATTTAATATCATTAGTAGTACAGGGGGTAGGGAATTGCGGGGACCAATAACAAAATACATAAAATTATAGGTACCAATATTTGTGTTTTCTCTTATCTTTATTTTCTAAAAGATAGTAAGATCAGATTCTTTAAGTTTTAATTTTTACTCATTCATATTCAAAGGTAACAATTTATAATAAAATAGAAAACAATTTTTTAATTGTTTATATTGAAAGTGTTTATTCTAAACTAGTATGATTATTTTCGTAAAAAAAAAAAAGAGTATCAAAGTATGATATTAATATAAATCAATATAAAGATAATTTTCTATTTTGATATTTAAGAGTGTCAAAGATCATCATTTTCAATGTAATTTTTCTTACATTAAGATAATTTTATTTTTTAAGTTATTATAATTTTATAGTAATTGTATTTAATTTTATGCATATTTAAAATTACATTTCAAATATATTAATTACTATTTATTTGACATAAATTTGCTTCCAGTAACAAAATATAAATTTGGTCCCACTAACAAAATTTCCTGGGTCTGTCCCTGATCAAAAGCACTCAATTAAATTATTGAATGAGATATTTCTTTTAACAATATATTTCAAAATTTGATTGTTGAAAAAGCACAATAACTTTTTGCAATTCTCAATTCATGTAGTCAATATCATCTAATTAGATAGATTTTATTATTGTTGTTGTTTAGAATACGAGAGCCTTATCACTCTCTCCAACATGGTTGGTAGATCAATGTTAATATTAATCAAACAAAATGACTTTGTGCTTTGTTATACTAATATATTATATATGCATATTGATTTTTGAAAACAAGATCATGTTTACTCCACTTTTTGTTTTTCTTTGTAATATTTCTTTATTTTCATACTTGTAATCATTTAATTTCATCATAAGATCTATTAGCTTTGCTGCTGTAGTAATAATCTTTAGTTGTGTATAAAAGCTTATAACATAAAATAGCTGTAAAATTATCTAATTATTAAAAAAAATTATTATTTAATATTTTTTTTGACGTATTCTTCGTCATTAAAAGAAAATTCAACAGTACTGGAAGAACATATCTGTATTTTTTTGACCACAACTACTTTTGTTCCCAGCCATCGAGGGTTGCGCCACCGTGCATGCCGTCTTCTGCACAATATAAACCTTGTCATTATATAAAGACAAAACCTAGTGGCAATGATGACAAGTCTAAATTCCATAATTTTAGGTATAAATTATTATTATTATTATTATTTTATTGCAAGATCTAAAGTCCATACCTTTATATATAATAAAAAGTTCTCACGCATGAAGGGATTGGGGGGAAAAAGATAGAAAAGTAAATGGGGTAATTATCGACACCGAATTTTTCCATATCGAGCGTCAGCCATCAAGACTTTTTGCAGTTTTGAACAGAATTTAAAAACTCACAAATTTTAATAGTCAATATATAATACATGCGTTTGAAATCAATGAATCTTCAATTTTATATATAACGATAAAACTTCTCACCTATTGAATTTTCTCACATAGGATTTCTTTGTAAAAACATTATATAATGGAAGATGTGATCATCCTTATGCATACTAACTAACTAGTTGAGTTTATTTTGATTCCAAATTTTTAGATAGGTTAAGTTTGAAGAATAAGTGTTTTTCTCCCGGAAAATAAAAATGAATAATTTTGGTGAGCATATAATCGAATGAAACAGAAAAATAAAAATAAAAAAGTTCGGAAACAAGACAAAATTACTATAATTTGTGTCTTTAAATCAAAAGTGAAAGAGATAATTATTGCTCAATAAATATTATATATCTGTATTTTAATGACGAAATAAAATTTAGAACCCCATTTGTTTTAGCTTTTTTCATGAAAGATCAGTTATTTTTTAAAAAAAATTTATTTTGTAGGTTTTTATTATGTTCGTTTAAATTTTTAAAAATAATCAGAATTTAAAAAAAATTAATTATTGTAAGAAGCTACTTTGAGTAGCTTTTGAAAATAATGTAATGTGATAAATAAAAAAAATATTTTAAAGAGATGGAATACACAAAAATATCATAATATAATAATAAATAATCTTTATAAAACAAAAATAAAAAAATTATAAAATTTAAAAATAACTTATTAATAATTATTTTTTAATTATTGTAACCAAACATAAAATAATGTATTCTTTTTATAAAATCTTTACAAAATAAATTTTTTTATAAAATCTTTAAATTATGTAAAAATTATTTATTTTTTAATTTTAAACAAACAAGCCTTTAATTGCCAATAGCACCTGGCTTTGATGGGTTTGAAAATTTTAACCTATTATAGTTTAAGGAATAGGTAAAAGAATAAGAAAATACTGAAGGCCCTTTGGTTTTGTGAAAGAAGGGGAATAAAATGAATTGAAATATTAATCGCCATGAATTTATTTAATTTGATATTGACAAATGTTGGAATGAAATTAAATTTCTTGTTTGATTGAATGCATATAAAAGTGAAATTAAGGATGAGAACACCCTTTACAGTAATAAAAAAATAAATCACACTTATTTTGTAAGGTTCTTCATTTGGAACTCATAAGTCATGACAATATATCCTCCTCTCGAAATGTTAGTTTTTTTTTTTTTTGGGAATGGGCCCTCCTTTTATATTTATTATATTCATCACACAACCAAATAAGCAAGTTGGATTAATTACTTAAAATTAAGCTTCCGAGTATCCAATCAAACTGGTCCTAATAGCACTGGCTGTGCTTTTTATTATTCAAAAAAATAGATTGCATAATTAAAAACTAGATAGATTGCATGGATCTCGATCCATTCATTTCTTTTCATTAATTTAAATATTTTCATTGGAATTTCAAACCACTGCAATTTTTTTAATTTTTTTTCAAACCATTGCAATTTTTTTAGTTGTTTTTCAAACCATTGCAATTTGCAAGCACATTATAATAGGGGAAATGACTTTTTTTATATAGAATAAGAAGAATAATGTTGCTGTAAAACCCAAAATCTTAAACTATCAATTAAATATTTTGATATATTTTCTACAAAAAAAAAAAGGCTTTGATACGTTTTGAAAAAATAATAATTGATAGAGTATCGCTCTCAATTAAGCATTCATTTGCCAAGCTATTAGGGGATGCTATCGTAACCTAATTAGCGAGGCATTACTAACATTTGATTAATTGATTAACTAATAATAAAAAATTAAGCATTTATTTCATAATCATTTTTATTCGGTCAAAATCGATGTTCCGCTAACAAAGATATGTTGGGTCGTACTCATGCTTTAATTAGTTAGTTATTTTCTTTTGTCCGTTCCTCCATTTTCTTGCGGTCAACTTTCTGCGCAAACGCATGGATCGGCGAAACCAGATGGTTTTTTTTTTTTAAATGATAAATAATATGTTGGTTTATTTTTTTAAAAAAATAAAAATAGTTTTACTGTCTGGAAAAAAATAAAAAGATAATAATATTTACTCTAATTAAACATTTCAAAAAATTCAAAAATACATAAAGTGAAATCATATATCATTGGCAATTTATAAAAGATTAGGATAAATTTTTAGATTTATAAAATATACATTTGATGGTTAATATACTTAACATAGCATTAATAATTAATAAATATTATAGGAAACTTACATAATCAAAATTAAATTTACTCAATAAATTGATTAATTTTTTTAATAATATAGTTAAATAGCCTAACATATCCGTATAAATGCCAAGTTTTAGGTTTTGTTTTTCTTATTAAAAATTTCACATTAATCATTAGTTAATAATAAAAATATTTGTCTAAACTGATAAAATACATCTTTTATTTCTATTTAAAGTACTAGCGAGATATTTTATTTATACATGTATTTATGCTGTGCATGAGATATGCAAGTTTTGGCATTTTTTTTCCATTAGGATGTTTTTCTTTTCTTCTTTTTTGTGGGAGGACCCCTTGAGATATACCTGTGTCCACTGTAAATATATAAGTACATTTTTTTCAGAGAAACAGAGATTATATTTACATTAAAAAAATTAAACTACAATACGACAGTTTTTTTTTTTTGGGTAAAAAAGCACAATACAATAGTTTATAATCCATGACGAAAAACTAAAAGTATAGTAAATAGAGATAGAGTAATCAGGTGTGTAATAGATTTGGAATTGAATAAAGTACATAGATATAAACAAGAATAAATGTAAAATTTATTTATCTATTTGATGCAATAATGTTAATTAATCATTTTGGCCAAAAAAAAAACTAATTAATCAGGGTTCAGTTAGAGGTTGTTCATTGTGGCACTTCCAAAGAAAATTTGATATGTTTTTTTTTTATAATTTTCCAATGCTGTGTTCATTACTGAAATAATCATCGTATTATCATGTCAATAAGGTTGGTTCAGTTGATAAATGATAAGGATAATGATAATGATATGAAGATTAATTAATTTCGCAAGTAAATAATTTGTAAGTGTCTTTTTTTTTTAATGTATTATTCAAAGTCCAACTGGCTTTGTTTACACATCTAAGCTTTTTCACTGTAAAATAAATCATTATTTTGTCACCAAATTCTACTTTCCAAACAATAATTCAAGCAAAGTGATTAATAAATTAATAAAAAATATATAAAGTCAGATATGCATGAGTAGTTGAGTAAAAATTCAATGAACAGATCACATATTAAAATCTTAGTTGAAATAATTTGAAAACTTCAATGGAAGCTTTATATACACATGGTCTTCACCGACATTCTTTGCGGGCAAAAAGATTCGTGAGATTTATACATATATTTTGTAATTCTATTTTTAGCCGCGATTTTATTAGTCTACCATTTACATATTTAAGATGTTCTTAAATTTATTTTTATAACATAATGAGAAGAAATCCTGTACAAATGGATGCAGGATAGTAAAAAAAAAAAAAAAACCATCCCAAATTACCATTTTGTATAAATCAAGAAGATTTGAAACTTTAACCTCTACTCACCTCACCTTAGTTCACTCTATTGTCATTCTCGTTAACTCTAGGTGGCATTTTTGCCAATTATATATTTATATATGCATCTACATGAAATAAAAAAAATATTATTTTTGTAATATATAATAAATAATGATAGTAAAAGGTTATGTGATACTCATAAATTTAGCTTTTTATAATTATTAATTATTAATGGCTGTAGCGGTGTAGGCAATAAATTTACAGTAATTCTATAATGAAAGTAGTTTTTTATATTATAATGTATTGATTTAATTTCATTTTATAAAATTTCATGTTCTATGTTTTAAAAAAAACTTAACAAAAATATAATTTTTACAAACAATAATTATATGATTATATTTAAAGTTTGTGCATCAACTAGTATTGTTATCTGATTTCTAGACTTGGTTTATGGATCAAACTTTTGTTTTCCATATCTTAATAAAATAGTTTTTACTGTCAGTGATAATAGTTATATTTAACACTGTTTTGAAAATCGGACCGGACCGGCCGGTCGGACCGGTCGGACCGTCGACCGGTCTGGTTTCCGGTCTGATTCAAAGGAAAAAACCGTTTTCAGAATTGAGCCGGGTTGAGCCGTTTCGGACCGGCGGTCGGACCGGAACCGGCGGTCGGACCGGAAACCGGATCCGGTTTTCAAAAACCGGACTGTTCAAAAAAAAACTTTTTTTTTATTTTTTATCAAATTTTTTTAAAAAAATGACTAATTTTTTTAATCATTTGATATTATAGTGTATCATATAGCTTGTTAAGTCATGATAAACTTAAAATATTTAAGTTTTTTAAGTTAAATAGCAATTTTATATGTATTTCTTATATTTAAATTATTATATACATATATAATTTTTTTTTAATTTAATTATTACGTCACCGGTTGGACCATTGGTCCAACCGGTTGAACCATGCGAACCGTGAACCGCTGACTTTTCCGTTCAATATCCGGTCCGGTTCTGAAAACACTGATATTTAAAGAGAAATATTATAGTTAACGGATAATTTAACGAAAACGAGCCCTTTTCAATTTAATAAACGAGTCTTTTTCAATGTAATTATATTATTACAAATAATTTAATTCGCACAAGATAAACATCATGTCCTCCTATTTTATGATTGTATCTTCAGTATAATCAATATATCTATTCTAAAATGAAAAAATAATTATTGAATAATTATTAAAAACAAAACATTTTTATAAAAAATTGAAATAACTTTTTTATTTCAGGGACCACAGTGCTGCTATCAAGACTAGGACAGTACTTTGAAAATATACATGGATGGAATGATCGATCAAATGCAATGAATTTAGGTGGGTCTTTGTAGATTTAGATTTTAGAATTAAAGTCTCGTATTTCAAATTTATAAATTTAAATTTTTTTGTCTAAATAGCAGAATAAATTTCAAAGAAAGAAAAAAGATGACGTGCACTTGAAAGCAGAAAACGAATGATTGAAAAAGATGAATTTGCCTCTATTCTTCGTTTTAGAAAATATGAGAACAAAAATAAGAAAAAGAAACGAAAGTAATAAAGATTTCAACGATGAAAACACAAAGAGAATGAAAAGATTGAGGCAGCAAAATTTTCAAATAACTAGGTACAACAGGAATTTAAAACTACGAATAAATTATAATGAGATATGAATTTAAATTTCTATCACATTCAAATATACAAATTTTTATATATCTAAGAATTTGGCTAACCCCGCCATATATGAATTATATATTACAGGAAGTCCAAGTGTATGTCCAACTTGGAGGGAATTATAGCTCATAATGGAAATGATAAATTTGACTCGACCATCAGATACTTGATTTTTGTTATATTTTTGGTGGCGATCATGAATCTTGAGAAACATTAAAATAGAAACGGATTTTTTTTTTTTTAATATTTACGGCCCGTTTAGTTAGCTTTTTGAAAATATGTTGATAAAGGCATTTACAAAAGCACATAAGGATTTTATGCAGGCCCCAAATCCTTTCGTTATTCTTATGGACCAAGCTGAAGATGGGCCTAAATTTATGGATCGAGGAGAGAAGGATGCTCTGGGTGATGGCATGAGTGGTAAGGCCTTGATGGAGTCTAGTGAGGATTTCTTCATACATGACAAAACTGTTGAGGCTGGAATGGTGGAGCAAATGGATGTGAGCCATGAGGAAGCTAATTTAGACGAGTTAGATGGGCCTAAAACCCAAGTCTCCCACGATATAGTTTTGCCATGGATTGTCTATTTTAGGGGTGTAGGGGCCAAGTCATTTCCTGGACTGGTCCGGGAATTATGTTGTAAATCTAAAGTGGACTTCTTAGGTTTGCTTGAAAGAAGAGCAAGCGGAGTAAGGGCTCGTAAAATAGCAAGGCACATGGGATTTCGCTCCTTTCATGTAGTTGATGCTAATGGTTTCAGCGGGGGAATATGGGCTCCTTGGCATGATGACAAGTGGGATCTGCAGGTGCTAGAATGTTCTGATCATTTTATACATCTTAAATTGAATAACAACGATGCGACACAATTCATCACATATATTTATGCAAGCACCGTGCCTAGCAAGAGATGCCAATTATGGTCCCAGTTGACAGAAACAAGTCTTACTGTGAATGATGCGTGGTGATTGGGGGGTGACTTCAATAGCATTTTATACAGCACCGAAAGGGTTTCCTCAAGCCGTAACAGGTCACAAATTGATCGTGATTTTTTTAACTGGTTTTCTGAGATGGGCTTGGTTGATTTTCCATTGTCGGGTCCCTTTTTTACTTGGCAAAGGAAACGGGTGTCGGAGCCAGCTGGATAGGATCCTTACAAACACTAGTTTTCTTGAGAAATATTCCAATGCCACTGCCTTATCTCTTTATCAGTTTAAGTCGGATCATCGACCACTGCTTTTACGAATGATGACGCAGGAACTATTCTAATTGCTCAAAATCTCAAACAATGACATCACAAATTCAAAATATATGTCTCAAACCTGTTCTAATTGCTCAAAGTTTTAAACAAAGATACCATAAATCTAAAGTATATGTCTCAAACGTATCATTGCAAAGTTCACAATATCATAAGCTTAAATTTTCATGGCTTATCAAATATTGAGAGATCTTAGTTAATCCAAGCATGTGCAGGCTCAAAAGCATTAGCATCTTCACTAAAGCTATCAACATCCTCTTGAGAAAATAATTGTAAATCAAGTCCACCAATGGCTTCACCATCTGCCACGTTGCCTCTTTGCTCATTATCTTCAAAAACAAACATTTAATGTATATAATCAAATTAATGAGAATCACATGACAAGTGATAAAAAAAGTGAAAACATTAAGTAAAGAACACCAAACCTTTCTCATCCTCTTGATGAATGATAGCTTTTGGTAGCACTGTGTTATCATAAATAAGATCTCGTTCTATCTTATCAACATTGTGTAAAGAACAATCATTTTCTTTCATTACTCAATAATCAGTCTTATCAATACTTTCATAATCAATAGGGTCCAAAGCTTTTTTTTTGTTAGCAACTCTAATAAAAACACATGACAGTAACAAAGCATAAGAATTCATGTAACTTATTTTTTATAACTACAAATGAAAGTAAAGTTTTGAATAATTTACCTATTCCTTAATCAAAAATTGTAATGAATATAGACAAAATCATTCAATCTTTAATGCTCCAACTTATTCCTTTTCTTGGAGTGTATTCTTTTAAAGACACTCCAATTCCTTTCATAGCTTGAGAAAGATGCAATTTGGCCTAATATCTTAACAGCCAAGTCTTTAACATTTGGACAACTGCTCCCAAAATGTTTCCACCATTCATCTATCATGAGAAAAAATAAGTCATTAGAATATATTTTAAAGATAAAAACAATAAATATCAAAGATAAAAGGCATAAATTTTACCAGGTCACATGGTTTTTGCAGATTTTATAGCCAATGGATGACTAAAGCTTCCACACCTTTTTTGGTATTGTGTGCCTTTTAACAAAAACTTGGTCTTATTAGAAGCAATTTTTCTATCTATTATATTAAGATATCCTTGCATAACCTCTGGCTTTCTAGAAAAATTTTCCTTATCATAAAGGAAAGCAGGATTGAAGAAATATGCTGCTACATGAAGATTTTGTCAAAGTTGAGAATCCTACCTTCTCTTAATAATACTTGTGTAAGGCTTGTACAGAGATTTTTTATGCCTGAAAGTATTCTTTATAGCTCCTTTTACTCTGTACATGCCATCATAAATATAGCCAAGTGAAGGTCGGTCATCAGAATCAACAATTTTCAACAATCTCGCAAGTGGTTTTACAATTTCAACAACAATTTTACAATTATTCCAGAATTGATTGTTCAATACAATCATTGTCACATCCTTTGCCTTTAAATCCTTGTAGTATCTAGATTTTATAAACGTCTTGCTTGTTATCAAAGCTTGAATATCATGCTTGTACTCATAGATACTTTTTAAGGCAATAAAAGTAGTAGCAAACTATGTTGCTTCGGGGCAGATGATTTCTGTCCAACCTTCTCTTTTCCTTAACCAAGCTAGCAAAAAGACATGGTTGTAAATGAATTTTGAAACCATGGTTGCACGTGTTTCTAAGCTACTAACAATCTCTATTTTGCCAATATTTGATAACTCAAATTTAAGCAATGGGCAGCACAAGGAGACCAAAAAATAGAAGAAAACTTATCATTTAACAACCTTCCAGTAGCTTTATAATTAGCTGCATTATCAGCTACTAAGTGGACAACATTATCTATACAAGCAAAAGCAACTATATCCATGAATAAGTTGCAAAGATTTTAAGCATCCTTAACAATAGCTGATGCATCAATAGATCTAATAAAGGCCATTCCTCTAGGGCAGTAAACAAGAAAATTAATCAACTGTATATTTCTTTGATCCTGCCAACCATCAACCATTATTGTACATCCAGTCTCAGCCTAAAAGTTTCTACATTCATCAACCAATAATTGCACCTCCTTTTTCATGTCTTGGAATAATTTAGTTCTCACAACATGGTAAGTTGGTCCTTTATAACAAGGCTAATAGTTGAAATAGCATCTATCATAGGCTGGTAGTAAATAGAATTTACAGCATTTATAAGAATGCAACAATCATACAACCACCTAACCATAGCTAAATCCACTCTATGTAAAGCCTCTTTACCTTCAAATTCTTAGTTGTGCTCTCGGGGTTGTCCTTAGGGCAAAGAATTTGTCTCCAGTTGCAAATGCTTTTTTTTTTGCTGGTTGAGATGAACTTGGATAAATTATTTCTTGCATAATTTCATCATCCACTTCTAATGGATTGTCCTCTTCTTGTTTTCTTAATTTCTTAGCTGGTCTCTTTTGATCAATTTATTTTAAGTTTTCCTCTAATTGATAGTGAACATCTTGTGGCACACTTTTACAATTAGTTGCATCTCCTTTTTTTTCAATAAGGTGTTGTTTCATTCTATGTATTCCACCACCACCAAATTCTTTTCCACAATATAAGCATCTTAAGTGAGGTTGGTCACATTTTTCATTTAGTATTTCAGTGCAATGCTCCCATGTAGGATCTGACTTAGCTCTAATAGATTGTGTAGATATAGCATTAGATATTTGTTCAGATGCCATTTTCTAAATTTAAATTGAAAGCACAGATAAAACATGAAAAAGAGAGTAGAGTCAAGAATTAGATCATATCCAGAATAATTAGATCATATCTAAAATTCTAGATTAATAAATAATAAAGCAACAGAAAATAGAGTAAACAAGCAAACATAGATAAATGGCTAGACGAATCATGTATACATATTGCTCATTATACAAACTCAAATACATAGATAGAATAAAGAAGCTAGAAATCAAACCTGGAAGGAGAGTAGAGCACGCCAAGAATCAAACAAGCTGGAGCAAAATGAAAATCAAGCAGAGGTAGAGGCACGAACTGGAGATGCGAGGAGCTGGAGGCAAGTCAACTAGAGGCAGAGGTAGAGGTATGAGCTCAATATCTTAACAATGACATGAAACTCGAGCCTCTACAGTTGGCTTGAGGTCATCTGAGTTTGCCTTCACAATTTAAGAATGGCGACACGAAATCTAGATCTTGGCTAAGAATGGCAAGCGAGATACAAGAGGGGGATGAATTAGAATCAGAGTACAAGATAAGATTTGAGTGAGATTTCAAATTTGAAGGCTTGATTAGTTGATTGGAGATGAGAAACAGAGAGAGGCGAGAGCGAGACCAGAGGTGTGAGACGGCGAGAGACAAGTCTGAGCTTTGAGGGTGTGAGAGTGAGACTATGAGTATGAGAGGTCAGGTGAGAGCGAGACCAAAGGTGCAAGATGGCGAGAGATGAATCTAAGCTCTAAAGGTGTGAGAGTAAGACTGTGAGTGTGAGAGGTCAGGCGAGCTGCAATCACAAGGTTAGAGGTGAGGTCTCAGCTCAAGTCTGTGGCGTCTGTGCTTTCTTAGGTCTTGGACGAGTTATGTACGAGCCTTAAGGTTTTTTTTACTTGACTCGAATTGACCCATATTAAACTGGTTCTGGGTTATAGGTCAACTTTAATTTAATGAAAATCAAACGGTTCTATCTGGGTTAATCTAGTCCCAACAGCTTAAGTGGTTCAATTGGTTGAACTAAACTACTTTACTTATCAGGTGACGGTCGGACCGTCCAATCTGGTTTTAACAGCATTGGTTCAAAGTATGGGTCCTTTGAAAGCTTCAAGTCTGGATGGGTTAAATGTACTATTTCTCCAGAGTCAGTGGAAACATGTGGGGGCGTCAGTGATTGAACATGTCAAGCAGATTTTTGATAATCTAGCAAGTGTCCGTGAATTTCAGTTAGGTATAATAGATTATAAAAATAATTAATTAAATGATAGATTTTAATTATAATTGATTATGTTATAATGCAATATGTTTGGATATTATTTTTCTAAAATTAATTTTAATAGAATTGAAAGATATTTGGATAATTTATTCAGAATTAATTTTAGCTGTATAAATTACCATAAAGGACATTTGCCTTTCAAAATTAAATTATTGATAAATTTGTATCTAATATTATTAAAGTTGTTACATTTTATTTAAGAAGTAAAATATATTATTTAAATTACATATCTAATTAATTAAAAAATTTAAATTACATTAATATTAACATTTAAATTTATATAAGTAAGTAACTCAATATATTTTAGTTAAAATAAATTTAATAAAAGAGAAAGATTTAATTCTTAAATACAAAACATCAATTTTACAATAACTAATGAAGATGATAATATATAAATTAATCTTTAATGACATCATGGATAAGAGTCATATCTGATGAAGATATTAAGCACTGCCTTAAAATTTTAGCAACATAAAAAATGCAACAATGTAACAAATGATGTAAAATCTTTTTCTTTTTTTGGACCTTTGCAATAATCTTTGTAATGACCCTCAATTTTAAATTAAATTAAATTAATTTTTTCTATCAATTAATATTTTATTTGAATTAATTTTATAGTAAGTGCTACGTGAAGGGTGGTGGTTGATAAAAACTTATGCTAGCAACTTTTTTAAGAATTCAAAATTCAAATTTTACTAAGAAAAAAAGATTAGAGAAGAGAGTTTAGTTTTATTTTTATTAAATTTTATGCCTTTTTTATAATTTGTTCTTGGGCCTTTCTTTATAATTTTCTCCAATGCCTTTGTAAATTTGAATGTAGAAGCTGGCTCTTCCAGCTTTGGCAAAAAATTGATTTTTTTGAAAAAAATAGTGTTTGGATAATTGACACCAAAATCAAAATTTTCAAGGAAAAAAATCAATTAAATTGGCTTTCCAAACATGTTGTAAGGTGATAGAGGTAAATCAAACATTTAGTGTTCTTATCCCAAAATAAAACTCAGAGATTATTTAGGATTTCAGGTTGATCAATCTTTGTAATGTCATTTATAAAATTATTACTAAGGTTGTGGCTAACCAGGTGAAACATCTATTACCAAAAGTGATCTCTCCTAATCATTGTGGCTTTATACTAAGGAGAGTTCACTTTAATAAATTAATTATTGCTCAGAAAGTTATTCATTCTATGAAAAATATGAAGGGATGAAAGGAATTTATGGCAATTAAGATTGACTTGAAAAAAGCACATGGTAGGATTCAATAGATGTTTTTTTTATTGTCCTAAGGAATTAATTTTTCCTAAGAAGTTCATTCAATTGATTGAGTGTTGTGTCTCTACTCTATCAATGCAACTTTTGTGGAATGACAGCAAAGCAGACTCATTTATCCTTACTAGTGGCATTAGGCAGGGTGATCCAATATCTCTAACAATGTTAACCATGTGGCCAGGGCTTAAATAAGTGAAGAGTTAGGGTTTTCTCGAACTGATGATCTTAATAAATGCTTGAGTATCTCGTTGTATCACAAATAGGTATCTAAAGAGACATACCAACAATTTGTGATTGACAAGGTGCAGAATAGATTTGTACATGGAAGGTCAATCTTCTTTCTCTAGCTAGGAGACAAACTCTTGTTCAATCTATTTTATCATTTATTGCTTCATATGTTGTGCAAAAAACTCTATTACCTATTAGCTGCTATAAAGAATTAGACAAAAGTTCTAGGCAATTCCTTTAGGTCTCCTCAGAAGCTAAAAAGAAATGTCATCTAGTTGCTTAAGAGAGGGTTTATGAAGAAAAGTGTAAAGGAGGTTTAGGATTAAGACACGTTAAACTCCAGAATCAAGCTTATTTAATGAAGCTTGGATAGGGTTTGGTGAATAATTGTGATGCATGATGGGTTAAAGTTTTGCGAGGTAAGTATAGATGTGGTGATAATCTTTTACCAACTATCAATGCTAAGCACCAAGGATTGAAGGTATGGAGTGGGTTAAAGACTACATGGAATCGTACAAAACAGTTGTGAATAGGCATGGAGTTGAACGTACCTGATGGCATTATTAAAAGCATAGGGATTTTTCCCTTAAATTCACATATTAGGTTATGTGTCCTAACATAAATTAGCAAGACTTTCTTTGGTCTAAGTTATGAAAGTTGCAACTCCCTCATAGATGTAGAATTCATCTTTAGTTAGTTAGACATGGGCGATTGTTAACCATTAAAGCTAAGTTTGAAGAGGGCTACATTTTATAGGATACTGTGACATGTGTTAAAATGTTAAGGAAGACATTATTCACATGTTTTGGGATTGTGTGTGGGCAAAGGAGGTTTGGCTTTCCTGTAATACATCTTATTTTGTGACCAATTTCTGGAATTTAGAAGGCACCCACTGGTTAGAAGCTAACTTGCGTTGTTTGAGATGCTTAAATGAATAGAGATGGATTGAGTTTTTTAGAGTGGCATGTTGTTTTCTTTGGCATTATCGGAATGAACATATGTTTCTTCATACCACCAATACAGCTAATGCTTGCATAGCAGAGGCACAAGACATCCTCAAGTGTGTTGCTTGATGCAAGGTTAAGGGATCAATAGAGGTACAACGGTGTGAGTGTAATAGCCAACTCAAGAGCCTTAATGACATAACTAGGGGTGGGGGACGTGTTTATGTGAATGGGGCGTTCTCTTATACAACACGAGCTAGCGGCTGTGGAGGTGTGCTTTTTATGTCGTTTAGTTAGATTGAAGAGGCATTCTCGATGTGTCTTAGCGAAGAGGACAACCTATCATTTGAATTATGGGGTTTTAATAGGACTTCATCGTGTATAGGATAAAAATATTCGGTGTCTCAAGCTATTATGTGATTCCTTGGAAGCTGGTGAGCTAGTATACTTTGAGGTTTTTGACATGCAAACTTGAGATCATGACTATATTTTTAGAACACAAACTTGAGATCTCTAATTAAACTGATAAAACCTTTACAAATTGAATCAAGTGCTAAATGGTTAAAAAGGACTTAGGCAATATTTTGTGAACTACAACTCAAAGGCTTTAGACTAGAACTTAGTATTTTTAAAAAATAATCAAATGTTTTGTCAATAAAGGTGCATTTTTTCCTCTAAACTATTCTTTGAGGAAAATCTAATATCTTAAACCATTTGTCATAGCATTTTTACCCCTGAAGTAATTAAAATGTAAAATTTTCTATCCTAATGTTAAATATCCAAAACGTTCATTAGTTAAATATTCTAAAAAAAATTGGTACCTATGAGGAAATGACTAACAGACATTTATAGATATTCAATGTTATTGTAAAAAATGATACGTTTTAATTACTTAAGAGATAAAAATGCTTCAACAAATAATTTATGACATTTGATACATTTTGAAAAATAATTTTTGAGCAAAAATGTACGTTTACATAAGGTTTGTTACCATTCTTCTTCTTTGTAACATACTTCATGAGAAAGCCTTGTATCTTCAAAATCCATCTCTTAAGTGGAATGTCTATCATGACATTGAAAATGAATCTCTCAACCTTTGGCAACTTCAACTTTAGAAGAATGGATTAAGAGTGGTTTTACGTTTGTTTTATATCGAAACGCAAAAACACTTTATAGTTGAAGAATCAAAGATTTGTTTTCTAAAGATTTTTTATAAACAATCAACTCTTCTCATCTTTAGTTGCTAAATAATTTTATTTGTTGGGGGTAAAATTAATTGCTAAAGATTGTTGTAGCATGGTCGCTGCTTGCTTCATGGAGCCATAAAATTTTGAAAAGTTGGGCCATGAAGTAACGGGCTAATGGGCCGAAGCCCGTCATGGAGTCATGAAATCCATAAGGCCAACGCTTTATATCCTCAACATAAATCCATAGGCCCAACGTTTCAGAGTTGTCCTGGAGGTTAATTTGTATCAGAATCACATTCCAATCCCTCTGAATAAGTAGCTTGATATCTGTAGGAATATCAGAGTATTAGTGTGATTAGTTTTAATTACATTAATTAGTTGGTGACCCTAAATTCAATATAAAAGGTGTCTTATTATGTCAGAGGTTTGGAAGGTTGTAGCTCACCTCAAGATAAAAGTTAATCACTCATTGTTTGTAATCTCTCAAAGTTGGGTTGTATTGTTTTGTAAATCACCGAAGAAGGGTTTATTATCTTCATTATCATTTGCTGAGTTTGATTAATGAAATATTTTTACCATTATCATTTTGTTGTTAATACTCTTCTCTTAATTTTCTCAACAATATCTCTTATAATGGTCTCAACAACATGAAGAATCTGATCCAGTCAAATAATTACATTGAAAAATAATTTTTTATATAAATCATTTTCCATTACCTCATATTGACTAAAGACAAGCAACTAACGTCTCTAAAGAGAAAAAAATATTTTTGAAAATACTCTTCATTATAAATAGTTGTCCCTCCTAAGGAGGAATGAATCCTATAAAACATAGTTAGTCAAGTAATCTTTTATTTATTAAGAAAATTTTGGGATAAGCACATTAATTATTCTTAACATTCTCACACTTGTTTGGCTAGAACTTAAATTTAATTCCAATTTGAAGGAACCTAGTGAGTCATGATCCATTTCCTTCAATCTCAATATTCAAAATTTTTCTGTCATATATTGAGGTAAAAAAGTTTGTGAGGAGCCAGCATCCCCCCACACTTAAATCTGTCCCTGTGATTCCATTTTTCAAATTATATATTACTCCCTTCAAACCACAATATAAATTATTATTAATTAATTTATATTTCTGAAAAAAAGTTGATTAAAATATTAATTTTTTATTTTCTAAAAATTCTAACATATTTCTAATTGTATTTTTTAATATAGTAAATATAATATTGAATTTATTCAAAACACCCTAATTAGTTACTCAATAAAAGGAGGATGTAATTGGAAACAATATATATATATATATATATATATATCAACACGGAAAAATTTTATTAGTCTAAAATATACAACATTCAGTAGATGTTATATATATATATATATATATATATATATAAAAAAGACACTGATATAAAAGTTAATCGTAGAAATCGTAATAAAATGATCGTATTGATTGCAAACAAATTTCAATACCTCTCCCAGACATTCTTCTCTTTGGAAGTCCTGAACAAAGGGTTTGGTGGTGCTGCTTGGTGATGGAAGCCATGTTGACTTCAAGTCAATCTTTTTGACTGATTTTTCCGTGTTGAAAGCAAGCGAAATTATTGCAGTTTGGAATGTGCTGAAGTGGAACCACAGCAATTTTTTTTTCTTTTGACCTTAAAGCCCACCCACCCCACCTAAGTCAAAGTCAAGTATACTAACTTTAATTTCCTTGTAACTTGTAATATAAAGATTTTCTTTTTATTTTAAAAATTACATGAAATAAAAAAGATCATATTAGACCAAGAGATTTTCTTTCTTATTCTTTCATCTGTATGTTAAAAATGATCCTCCTTAACAAAAATAAATTTAGTAATTAAATAAATATGTTGGCTAATTTTTTTATAAACACAATAATTTTTCAAAATTTTAAATCATATTAACAAAATATTAATTTTGATCGTTTTGAAAAAATGATTATTGTTGAGAGAATTTTAGCTAAGCATATAAGAAATGGGTTGGAAAAATATTACTTTACACCTCATCTAAAAAAGTTCTATGATTAGCTTAATGTTTTCTAAACAACTCAAATATTAAATTTAACTAAAATCATTTTTTTCCTTAATTTTAAACAAAATTGCCCTTAATCAGCTGGTCATTTTAGCTTAAATTCATGGAAATTTAGAGAGAGAAATTCAAAAGATTTAAGTCCCATTTTCTTAATATTTAATTACTTAATTATGAGACCTTGACTTGTTAAGGGAAAAATGCGTTCGTCCCTAATTTTTGAGTAAAAAAGCAAGTGGGGTCCTCGCATTAATATGAGGAACATTTGAGTGAAGAGGGAAACTTCCTTTGCACGACGCATTGTCTTCACGTCTTCGCAACTCGGGCGGCAGCGTCTTCGTCTTCGTCTTCGTGGGAATATTTTTGCGTTTGCAATTATTTCTCTCATCGTGGGGTAGATAAGCACACAATTTCAAAGAAAAAAAACAAGGTACTCAAAATCCAATGGGTCATTCAACCGGTTTAAAACATTGATTTAAGAGTTAATAATAAAATTGTCATTGAACCATGATTAAACAGATAATAAACAAAATATTTTATTATACCGATTAATGTACTATTAACCTGAATTTTCATATTATGGAAAATAGTCACGATTTTGAATAATATTTTATAACAATTATCAAGTAAAATAAAGCTAAGAAGAAACTTTGTTTATTGATTTTACTACACTCTGTGACCAGTAGAGTGTGTGTTGAGTGACATTTTAAGACTAGAAACACACTTAATACTGACTTCTAAACTATAGATCTAAACTTGTCTCAAAAGCATCATTATCAACTCAGATAACTAATAACCGTAATTAAGGGATATACTTAAAAGGGACAACACATAGATCGTTCTTCCTTCTCATTGTAGCACCAAAACATTCTTCCGTATCCAATTCTTCAGGCTTCATCCCATTTGGAAGTTTCCAATCAAAATGATAAAGCAAACTGGAAATAAGCAATTCAACGACTGGTGCAGCAAATGCAATTCCAGGACATATTCTTCTTCCAGCACCAAATGGGATAAATTCAAAGTTTGGACCATTGAAATTATAATCAACTGCGGTATCAAGGAATCTCTCTGGAACAAATTTTTCTGGTTCATTCCAATATTTTGGATCTCTCCCAATTGCCCAAGCATTAACGATAATCTTAGTTTTTGCAGGTATCTCATATCCATTAATTTCACATCTCTCACTATTCTCTCTAGGAACCAATAATGGTGCAGGGGGGTGCATCCTTAAGGTTTCTTTGATGACAGCAGTAACATATTTCAACTGGGGAATTCCTGATTCATCTACACACCCTTTGCTTCCATAAACTTTCTAACCTGTATACCAAACAAAAGGAATTCTAAATTATTATTTCATCAATCAACACAACTTTTTGCATGATTGTACCTCTTCTTGCGCCTTCTTCATTGCCACAGGGTTTCTAAGTAGTTCTGTCATAGTCCACTCTGTCGTCGTTGCTGTTGTTTCAGTTCCACCCACGAAAACATCCTAAAAATGTATTTAAAGACATGATTCAAGTGTCTCTTTATGTGTGTGTATCAAAAGATAATGATTATGCAACATCACTAACCAGAATAACAGCTTTAATGTTGTCAGAAGATAAGGGAATCTCGAGGTCATCATCGTTCTGAATCCTGAGAAGAACATCAACCAGATCTTCAGTCTCACCAGTACCGTTAATCTTCTTTTCTTTGTGATCAGTCATGATGCTTCCCAAGATCCTATCAATCTCGTGATGGATCCTTATCATTGTAGATTTGATCCCAGTGATCACGCTGAGGAATCCGAGAGAAGGATAGAAATCAATAACATTTAAGCCCGTGGTCAGCCGAATCGCATGCTCAATGGTGGGCAGGATGGCTTCAACGTTGTTGGTCTTTTTACCAAACGCTGCTCTTGCGACTATGGAATTTGTGAGAGGGAAGATTTTCTTACTGAGGTTCATGGCAGAACCTTCATGCTCATCAATGTCCTTCATCAGTGCTGAAACCTCCTCTTCCCTTATGGCTTTGAAAGTCTGGACCCTCTTGGCAGAAAAAAGCTCCAAAGTGCAAATCTTTCGGAGCTGCCTCCAATAGTTTCCGTAGGAGGAAAAGACAATGTCGGAGCTACTGTAAGCAAAGATATCTGTGGCAAGAATTTTGGGTCTATTGGCGAAGATTTGGTCATGCGTCTTCGTAACCTCTTTGGCCATTTCTGGAGAAGACACGATGATGTGTGGAAGCTGACCAAGTTGAAGGTGCATCAAGGGTCCATACTTGTTAGCAAGGTCTCTCAGAGATCGAGTAGGAATGGAGCCTGCAAGTTGATGAAGGTTTCCTATGAGAGGTAACCTGGGTGGCCCGGGAGGTAAGTTTTGACTGCGTTTTCTGGAATTGGAAAGCTTGTGGATCACCAGGATGAAGCACAAGGAGGTGAAGAGGATAGCATAAGGGCTCTGAATCTCCATGTCCAGAAAAATGATTGTTCAGAATCAGAAGTTTGTTTTGTCTGTGAAGTTTCGAGCAGCAAAGTATTGGTTTTATATATTGAGCGCTCGATGAGATCTGAGAGTTCCACAGGGACCATATAATGAATTCCAAAAATGGACACTTTCCTGACTTTGTAGTATTACTTGAGGGTGATTGACTATTTGATTATGCTATGTGTCTTGGGCTATAATTTGTATGTAATCACTAGTTTCTTTGTTGGAAAAGTGGGCTGCGTAATTCTATAATTTTTCTCTCAAATATATAATTTCATTAGAACTTATTCTTGATTTAATCTTTAATTAAGTAGCGTAATGAATTATAGATTGGTTAAGAGGAATGCTTTGTTGAGAGAATAATCCAGAAAATGCTTGAAGCTAAGTTCAGCTTTAAACTGGAAAAGCATTAGAAGCAAGACGAATAGAAGCAATGAATTTCATATAAAATATTAGCAAGAGTTGCTTTGAAGCAACAATTAATCTAAAACCGTGTTTTTAATTTATGTTTTTCTTTTTTAATTAATTTTATTTGCAATTCCCTTAATTTTGTATTGTCTTAAATCTTGATTCAGATAAGAATGCATAATTTTGATATACAATAATCACATAACTTAATGATAAATTCCTGTGAAGATGATTCTACATTTATCAATTTTTTTAAATTCAAAAGCAATTATGTTATAAAAAAGAAAATGTAAAAAGTACATAAAAAGTAATTAAGAAATTAAAATTTCAAATGAAGACATTTGGAATTAGGTGGGTGGGGGAATGGAAAACACATGAAAATGGAACAAGTATAATGAGGGAGGCATTGAAAAAAGTAGAAGATATCCCACATTTATCGTTTGGATATTGGGGATTGGGCCTTCTGAAATATCTTCTGTATATTTACAACATAATCGATCTTCACTTTTTTTCTTGGCCCAAAAATTGATCTTCACTTTGATCTTCATGATTGTGATCTCTTCTTCAGTTGCCAACCCTGAGTTCAGTTCTCCTGTTGTAGTTAAGGCTTATTGTATGGATCCAAGATTCAGGCCCGATGTATGGGTTTATTGTGGGCCTTTAGTTCAAGAATTGAAGTTCTCTAGCCAATTTTATGGGCTGATTCATTTAAGGTGGCCATTCTAGACGGTTTTCTTTAAGGATAGGGAACTTTATGTAATGTGTTAACCTAATTCTAATGATTTATTGGAAAAAATTACAAAAGAAAAACTTGTCATCAATTCTTCACCTCACATCCACGTGTCACCAAAATGTTCTTTACTCACATTTGCCCAAACCCATCACTCAAGACACCTTGCAAATATTAAAGGGAGAATTTCATCATTTAAAGATCATAAGTGTACATATTTTTAAACCAATCCCACATAATTTGGAATTTTACTGCAGGATGTTGGGCCTAAATTGAAATAAAATCATAAAAGAAAATGACCAAAACATCTTTTTTCGAACATGCTAAGCATAACAAGTAATATAAGAGAATTAATAAGTAAAGTAAAGCATTTAACAAGTAACATAGTTGATTAACAATAGAATTCCATGTGACATAAGTTAAATCTATTACTTGTTAAACCGTTATCATAACTTGTAAAATCAACTACATTACGTGTTAAAAGTTATACTTTACTTGTTTCCCTTGTGTTACTTATTACGTCCAGTATGTTTCCAGCTAACCTGATTACTCCTCCTTGAGAGGACTTGTTTTCTTAACTTTACTTATGTAATACCTTACATTATTTACTAACCCTGTAACTTTACTTGTGAAGTCTATGTGACAATTTGAATCTATTACTTATTAAGATGTTTAAAATTAACTACATTAATTGTTAAAGATTTTACTTTATTTGTTAATTCTCTTGTATTACTTGTTATGTTGCAACATTTGAAAAAGGATATTTTAGTTATTTTGTTTTAAAATTTTATTTCAATTCAAGCCCAACATCCTGCAGTGGAATTCCAAATGGTGTTAGGCTTGATTTGAAAATATGTCACATCCATGATTCTTAGATAAAATTCTCCTAAGATTATAAGGTACACAGGAGGAGTAAGAACCATGGGGGTGCTAACAAATGCACGGGGTTGAAATTCAGAGTAGAGCCAACATCCAAAAAATAAAACTAATTTTACTACAAAAAAATTGCAATATAATTTATACATAAATAATTTTCATATATATATATATATATATAATAGACAGAGTTATCTATTATTTTTATCTTATATTGAATTTGTTTAGTAAATATATTATTTATTAGATATCAAGTTATGGCTTTCTTGAATTTCGTATTGCTTTTTTCTTTATTTCGCAAGTTTTAAAAATGTTCATTACATAAAAATTATTGCAACATATAAGTAAAGACGGTTTATAGGTGTAATATGAAAATTACAATGAACACTGAACCATATTACTTACTTATTTCTTGCAATTAGTAAAGTTTTACAACAACTAAACAAAAAGGACAGAACAAGTCACTGAATTACTTTTATTCAAAGTAAAAACGATCCAGAGATACCACAGGGCCATGGAAAATAGAGACAATTATAGATTATAGAACTAGGGTTGATAAACCACTGGGACTAGCCAGAGATTCTCAGTTCTTCTCGTACTTGCAGCAAACATCTCGGACATGTCAAATTCTTCATGAGTGATTCCATTTGGTAGTTTCCAATCAAAATGATACAGCAAATTGGCTAGTGGAAGCTCAATGTTAGGTATGGCGAAGCTAATTCCAGGACATATTCTCCTTCCACCACCAAATGGTATATAATCAAAGTTTGTTCCTCTAAAATCAATTGGATTATCCAAAAATCTCTCTGGCTTGAAGGTATCAGCATCATCCCAAAACTTGGGATCTCTTCCTATTGCCCATGCATTGATAATGATTCTGGTCTTTTCAGGTATCTCATATCCATTAATCACACATCTCTCAATGTTTTCTCGTGGAAGAATTAGTACCCCAGGTGGGTGAAGCCTTAAAGTTTCTTTCACAATTGAGTTCAAGTATTTTAGTTGGTGAATCTCACTTTCACCCACAAACTCTTTTTCTTTGTAGATCTTTCTAACCTCTGCTTGAGCCTTTTTCATTATCTTTGGGTTCTTTATCAATTCTGCTATTGCCCACTCTAGAGTAGTTGATGATGTCTCGGATCCAGCCATAAACATATCCTGAAATATTACAGAAGCCAGATATATTTATTTTATCATGTGAATTGACATGTAGTTAGATGCTTACTTTGAACACCCCAATATTTTGTAAAGAGTAGGCGAAGAATATTTGAATGAATCAATTTGGTTCTTTATGTATATTTAAATCATTGGGCTTCTATAAAGTCATCAAAACCCATATATAATAGTCATGACATGATGAATTCTCTAAACTCTTAATTTCAGCCTGTTGATGACTTCTAACAAGGTATAACTTTTGGATATTAGACTGATACTCTACTCCATTATACAAAATAGTTACTAATTATTGGATCTCATGCACTATATGCCTGTTAAACAAAATGATATAATTGTTCATTAATATACTCTTCTATGAAATTAAATAAATGAAAAGTTCACAATGAATAAATTTCTTAAACAAGCATACTGACCAAAAGGACGACTTTGACGTGGTCTTGAGTTAAGGGATGCTCTGAATCTTCTTCCTGCTGAATCTTTAGAAGAACATCAAGTAGATTCTCCTCATCATCACTTTCATTGCCTATGGCTTTTCTTTCTTGGTGATCCCTGATGATGTTTTCGATGATTCCGTCATTCAATTTGTGGATCTTTTCAAGTTTTGCTTTGATCCTTGTAATCACTTGGAGTGCTTTGATAGAAGGAAAGAGATCAACAACTGAGAAACCTCCCACCAGCTTCATGATATACCGTATAGTAGATAAGAAAGCTTCTTGATCTCTTGACTTCTTGCCAAAGGCTGCTCTTGCAGTTATGGAATTTGTGGTTGTGAAAATTTTCTCACTCAGATTTATGAGCGACCCTTCATTAGAGCAAATATCTTTGATGAGGGCAGAAACTTCCTCTTCCCTTATGCACCTAAAGGACCTAACACGCTTTGCCGTGAAAAGTTCCAAAGTACATATTTTTCGTAGTTGCCTCCAATGGTTTCCGTATGGAGAAAATCCAACATCTGTGTTGTTGTAAAAGATGATCTTGGAAGCAAGGACATGAGGTCTATTAGAGAAGATAATGTCATGGGTTGTGAAGATCTGTTTGGCAATTTCTGAGGAAGAGACAATGACATTGGATGTCTCTCCAAGTTGAAGGTGCATTAAGGGCCCGTACTTGTTTGCCAAGTTTCTCAAGGCGTGATGGGGTAGTGACCCTGCAATTTGATGGATGTTCCCTATAAGAGGTAACTTCCATGGCCCTGGAGGTAGGGTTAGGTTTTTGAAGGATTTCTTGGGATTTGATCGCTTATAGATCAGAAGAAGGAAGCAAAACAAGGTGAAGAGGAAGATTTGAATCTCCATGGTCAAAGAATTGCGATGTTATAAGTTGTATAGGGTAGAACTAATTATATACAAGTTGCGTCGCATTAGGAGAAGGATACTTACGTTTAATTTCCTACCATGTATTGTCAAATGTTAAATGTGTATCAATTTCTTTAAAAAAATCTATCTAAATTCTTAAATTTAAATTTATTAACAATTTAATTACCCTTTGAAACTGTAATAATTATAGTTTATAAGATCTTCTCTCTTTATTTTTGGGCTAAATTTCATTTCATCTTTAAAATCACGCTAATTAAATGTTCCTTTCAGTCTTGTTACTCTCTCTGCTAAAAAATATAAGATATTTTTCTGAGGTTTTATGTTTAAAAATATAACTTTTTTTTAGTTTTTTAATGTATAATTCATTTAACTTTTCATCTTTGAGTGAGATATTCTAATAAATAAAAGCAAACAAAGAAAGATGATCTTAACTTAAAAACAATTAATTAACCTATTATAATGTAATTTGATTAAAAATTATTTATTTTTTTAATGAAGGAAGCAGAAGTTACTTTTAACAACTTCACTAAAACTAATAAAAGATGGTTAACTCATTAAATCTATCTAAAATTAAAAAATATATTTTAATTTTTTCCCATGAGAATCATATAGAAAGCACGTACTCGATTAGAATTAAATTCTTCTTTTTAATAATTTGCAACATGGGGAAAATTAGAAAGTGTTAATTAATAACCCTATATATGATTTACATTAAAAATAAAAAATTTTAAACACACCTTATAATAGAAACAGGAGGGGTACACTGTACGCTCTTCTAAGTAGCTCTTGCATTTCAATTAAAGAAAAACATGATATAGCGGATTGACATTTCAAGTTCCTCACACTGAAAAAGTAATTTCCTTATTTTGGTAATAATTTTTTTTCTTTAATTTCATGTCTGTGCGTTTTGCTAAAGACCCACCTGGTTCTTTACTATTTGCTCCCCGTCGCGGCTTGATTTCAACTCACGTCTCGATCACGGTTCAAACTTTGATTCTGGACAGTCCAATTTGCTCTAACCAATTAATTAGTTCATTCAACTTTTGACTAACTACTTAATTAGTTAATTAATCAAAACTGAAACTACCAGATTTCAGATTAATCAGTGTTTAAAGCATATGTCTTACTATAAAAAATAATCAATTCAATACTCCATGTCTCCGTCCATATGACCGTCAGCCCAAGAAGTTAAGGCATTGTTTCAAGGGAAAATTATGCATGGGCCCTGTGAAACAGACTTATTTCATGAAACTTATTTATAAATGAGTTTGTTTTATGGGACTTATATGTAATTTCCCTTGTTTTTAATATTAATAGGTCAATTAAAAAACGTGTGGCTGCTAATTAAAATCATTGTTGAGTAAATAATGAATATAATTTTTCGCCAAAAACACCATAACATATAATAACCATGTCTCTGCACAATCAATTAATTTTAAAAGGTAATTTAAAAGTAAACTATTACGAGAAACTTGGACTAACCACAAAATTAAACCATACTTCAATAAATTCAAAATTTAATTTAAGAGAATCCATCAATATTTATTGTTTTTTTCCGCTTTCTGTTGTATTTTAGGTTTATCTGCTTCCCTTTTTTTGATTTTGATAATAGTGTAATAGTTTTCTGGTGATTAATAAAATTGGACCTTTTTCTGTTAAAAAAAATTCCTAATTCAAAACCGAAACAGCCAGTGTTTGAAGCATTTGATTACACAACAATTAAATACTTCTTCTAAATTACAATATAAAGCACATTCTAAAAGCCTTGCTTAATTCAAAATATAAGACATTTGGTAGCTTTTAATTATAATTTTTTTCAACTATACGATGCTTTATTTATTACTCTTTTTAAGAAAATAATAAAGTCTTGCTATGCTTGGTAGGAGAGAAAGTGAGAGGGAGAGAAAAATAAAAGAGAAAAGTGAGGAGGAAATGACCTTTTTTCCCTGCTTGGCTATAAAGGGAAAATCAGGAGAAAAATAACATGTAAGACTCACATATTTTTACCTTTAACTTTTCTCTCCAAATATGAAAAGATTTTGGAGAAAAAATTTTATTTTCAAATTTACTCACCAATTTCAAATTTGATATTTATAGTGTAGTTACATTTTAATCATGGATTTTTGTTAAACAAAAAATATATTTAATTTTTAGATTAATTAGATAAATGTCAATTCTAAATTTTCAATTAAGTTCCTTATATTTGGTTGTAGTTTTAAAATTTTAAAATTATTATATATTTAATAATTTAACAAATAAAATTATAAATTGGATAAAATAATTTTTGGTCAATATTGGATAAAATAATTTGTAATTATATTTTTTTTCAATCAATAATATATGATAGAAATTATTATATATAATATGTTAAAATATTAAATATTATTATATATAAATATTTTTATAAATAATAAGTTTATTATTATTCACATAAAATTAACAATTTTTTTCCATTCTATTTTCTCTTACTTAGCCAAGTACAATGGAAGAAAATTGCATCCGTCTACCATCAAATTTTAATTATTGTTATCAAGGCACTTATATAGAATATTTAATGAAGGTATAATTAAAAAGATGAAACTTTTTTTTAAAAAATTAATATTTAACTAATTTTTTTTGATAACTAGAGGGAGTAGTTATTATTTTTTGATTTTTTTTTGTGAATAGTAGAACTATTTTAATATTTTTTTAAAATAAACCGACATACATATCAGATGGCAAAAAGTATTCATTCACAAACATGATTTGTTGTTTTAATATATATTATAACTTGTTTTTAAATATTTATATGATTTATATTATATTAAATAAAAATAAGTATATTATAAATTTATTTTTTAAATATTTTCATGAGATTTAGTTATTTATGGATGTATTATTCTTCATATCCGAACAATCACTTATACATATACGGACATGATTTGTTCATACATTAAAATAATTGTCAAATTTTTAAACCTAATTTTTTTAACAACTTGTTGTTTAAGAATTGACATTTTATCTATATTATGCTAAGTAAAAAAAAATATGTTATAGGAGTGCAAGCACAAGGGCATTTGTGTTATTTGTTAAATTATTATACATTTAATAATTTAACAAATAAAATTATAAAGTGGATAAAATAATTTTTGATCAATATTGGATAATAATTTGTAATTATGTTTTTTTCAATCAATAATATATGATAGAAATTATTATATATAATATGTTAAAATATTAAATATTATTATATATAAATATTTATAAATAATAAGGTTATTATTATTCTCATAAAATTAACAGTTTTTTTATTTCTATTTTTTCTTATTTAGCCAAGTACAATGAAAGAAAATCGCATCCATCCACCATCAAACTTTAATTGTTATTATCAAGACACTTATATAGAATATTTAATGAAAGTATAATTAAAAATATGAAACTTTTTTTAAAAAAATTGACATTTTAACTAATATTTTTTGACAACTAGAGGAGTAGTTATTATCTTTTGGTTTTTTTGTAGATAGTAAAACTATTTTAATATTTTTTTAAAATAAACCGACATACATTTCAGATAGCAAAAAACTGTTCATTCAAGAACATGATTTGTTGTTTTAACATATATTATAACTTGTTTTCAAATATTTATACGATTTATATTATATTAAATAAAAATAAAAATATTATAAATTTATTTTTCAAATATTTTTATCGGCTTTCGTTATTTGTGGATGTATTCTTCTTCATATCCAAACAATCATTCGTACATACATTGACATGAGTTGTTTATACATTAAAATAATTGTCAAATTTTTAAACCTAATTTTTTTCAATTTTTTTAACAACTTGTTGTTTAAGAATTGACATTTTATCTACATTATACTAAATAAAAAATATATATGTTATAGGAGTGCAAGCACAAGGGCATTTGTGTTATTTATATGATAAATTAATTACAATCAAGTGCCATGAGATTTAAAATCATATTTTTTTCAAATTCATGGGGCTTATTTATAAATATTTTTTACATGTGACTCATTTGTAATTTTCCTATATTTATATTATAAACAATATTTCTAGCTATATTTTTATACAGTCAGTTTTCCAAAAGGTCGGCTTTCAAACATTTGCTTATATTAAATAGATTGAATAATATGTATTATGCATGGGCATTCATGATTCATGCAGATCCTAGCGTTTTGAACTGTTTTGTCTCTTCATATGGTTTATAATTTGATATAGGCCGGGAGGCTAGTTTATTTAATTAAATTTGTTAAAAAAACATTATTAGTTTCGTACTCATAATGATGCCTTTGAAATTAAGGTCTAATACAAAAAACTTATGTAGTTTCTTTCATTGACTTCTTCTGATGGCCACGTTTCATTATCGTTGGAGAAGTAGAGTTGTACATGGCAATGTTGGGCAAGGCTAAGCCTTTACTTGATGCCCACCCCAAATGATAGATGAGTTGTATTTTAAAACTCGCTACCCGACTCAGCTCATGACCTAATACTTTGGACTAGGCAAAACACGTTAGGCATTATGGGGCATCTTTATGTCCAAGTGGTGGTGCCATGTCCATGATATATGAAGAAAACTTCAATAAAATATATGATAAAAAAAATATATGAGAGTCAAAAAAATATTAATTGTGAAAACATGAAGGGAATGAGAGGTTTGAAATAACTGAAATTTTAAATGAAATATATTAAGAAATGGACTAAATTCATAAATTTTTGTGTTTTTTAAAAAAGAGAATGAGAAATAAAAAAAATATGAGAGTCAAAAAAATATAATTGTGAAAACATGAAGGGAATGAGAGGTTTAAAATAACTGAAATTTTAAATGAAATATATTAAGAAATGGACTAAATTCATAATTTTTTGTGTTTTTAAATGAGGGATTTGATCCAAATCCAAATCCTCATCAATCCAAACATAGTATTAATTTTTTGCTTATTTTAGAGTGGCTATTATGTATTGTGGTGCATTTTGACTTGTTCTGTTTTCGAATGACCGAGACACCTTATTAAATATATATAAATATAAAAAAGTGTGTAATTTTAAAAATAATTAGCTAACTCATTAGAGAAAGTAATTTAATTAAAAATACCTTATTGAATGGAGGGAATATATTTTTAAATATGACATTTATTAAAAAAATAGCTTATAATTTTAAACAGAGATAGTACTTCTCAATCCTCTAATTTCATTTCATCTTTAAAATTACCCTAATAAGTGCTTCTTCCTGTCCTTAATTATTACTCTCTTTATAAAGTATAATGTGTTTTTATAAGGCTAGATATTAAAAGTATTAGTAGATATTACTCATTTTATTTTTCAATGTGTAATTAATAAGGAAGAGCAAAGAAAGATGACATTATTTTTTTTTTTTATATTATAGAAAGATGATATTAGTTGACAATTAATTAATTTATTGAAAGTTTAATATGATTAAAAATTCTTTATATTTTTTAATGAAAGAAGTATAAATTATTTTTAACCACCTCATTGGAACTAAAAAAAAGTTGCAAACTCATTAATTTTTTTAAAAAAATAAAAAAATGTTTTTAACTTTTTCCTGTTAAAGAGAAAACATAACATTCAAGGATCATGCAGAAACAAGTAATTCTCTTTTTAGTAATTTGCAATATGGGTAAAATTAGAAATATAAGTTATTTTTAATTGAATTTTATCCTCAATAAAATAGTTATTTATTTTAAACTAACTCTATCTTTTCATATTTATTACTATTTAATAGGGTGTTTTACTTTAAAATAAATATAAAATTATTTATTCAACATAGACACTTTAAAAAAAAATGATTACATATTAAAAGATTAAAAATATTTTATATTTTTTTAACATCTAATTCCTTAAAAAACACAGCGAGTATTAATCAATAACCTCTCAGCAACATTGTAACTTATATTAAAAGACACGTGACATCTAAAATCAATGTTGAGTAAACAATAAAATATAATTTTTGGAAAAAGAAACCCATAAAATAAAATAACCATGTCCCCTGCACAATAAAATAATTCAAAAGGTAATATAAAAGTAGACTATCACGATAAACTTGGACTAGCTATAAAATGAAACCATGCTTTCAATAAATTCAAAAACAATTAATTCAACTTGACTGACTAATTAATTAGTTAATTCAAAACTGAAAACTACGACAGAAAAGGAAAAAAATGAGAATTATTTGTACCTGCAGGGGAAGGTTGTTCAGCAATGGCGGTCATATATTTATTAAATACGCCAGCAGCCCCCGACAACAACATATTTTATATTAGTCAGTGTTCGAAGCATCCATCTTACTGTATATATATATAAACAAACTCTCTCTGATCCTATTTTAAAGTAAGAGAATTTTTTTTATCTTATTTATAAATTACGTCATTAAATTTTTATCATAAATTTTTTTATCTTCTATTAAGAGAGAAAATATGTTATTAAAATATGTATATTTAATAAAAAAAATTAAAAACTTATTAAAATTAAAAGTAGAGTTAATAAGTTTTAAAGTTTTTTTTAATATTGATGAAATATATTAAAAATAATTATAAATAAAATTAAAAAAATAATCAATTCAATGCTCTGTCCATATGACCAACAGAGACCGGCATTGTTTTTTTATTTTATTATAAGAACTGGATGAAAAATTTTGGTATTACGATATTCCCCCATTTATTTTCTATCTTTTTCAGCACCCCTTGATGACGACAACGATGACGTTCAATTCGTTCCAAAAAAAGAAAAAGAAAAAGAAAAAGAAAAAGAAAAAGATGAAGACAACAATGAGACGTTACCCCAGCTGTACACTTTTCCACAATCGGATGATCCCTCTCATAAAAGATATAAAATATTTTTAATTAAATTTTATTTTTTAATAAAATAATTATTTATTTTTTAATTAATTCTATTTTTTTATATTTATTTTTATTAAATACCCTATAATAAATATAAATTTATTATTTATAGGGATACTTTAAAAAAATAATGATTATATCTCAAAAAATTAAAAATATTTTATATTTTTTAATATCTAACTTCTCAAAAAATATTTTATATTTTTAAATGAAATGAATATATTTTTTTTTTCTCAAAGTGCTGGGCAGGCACTCACAAAGTTTTTATAAATATAAATACATCATATTATAAACAAGATTTCTACTTTGACCATCCATTATTTTCCATGAGGTCGGCTTTAATAATATGTGATGTGCACGTGCAATATTCATGATTAACTAATTCATGCAGGTCCTAGCGTTTTGCGTAGATAATTGAAAAGATGAAACTTTTTTTTTTAAAAAATGAAAATTTCAACTAACATTTTTTACAACCAGATGGACTAGTTATTATTTTTTTATTTTTTTCAGATAGTAAAACTATTTCAAATATTTTTTTTAAATAAACCGACATACATTTCAGATAGCAAAAAACTATTCATTCATAAACATGATTTGTTGTTTTAATATACATTATAATTTGTTTTCAAATATTTATATGATTTGTTGTTCGTCATAAATATGTTGTTGTTCATAATGAAACAATTGCTTGTATATATGTGAACATGACTTATTAATATATAAAAAAATTGTCAATTTTTTAACTTTTTTTAACAACTTGTTGTTTCAATATTGACATTTTATTTGTATTATATTAAATAAAAATAAATATTTTATAAATTTATATTTCAAGCATTTTCATCGTCTTTGGTTATTTAATTTATTGACATATTATTGTTCACATCCGAACAATCATTTGTACATATATGAACATGACTTGTTCATACAAAAAAAATAGCAATTTTTTAAACCTATTTTTTTTCAATATTTTAAATAACTTGTTTTTTAAAATTGACATTTTATCAATATTATACCAAATAAAAAATATATATGTTATAAATTTATTTTTCAAGTATTTTCATTAGCTTTAGTTATTCATGAACGCATTGTTGTTCATATTTGAATGAACATGACTTGTTCATAAATAATTTTTTTTAATTTTTTAAACCTAATTTTTTTTCAATTTTTTTAACTTGTTTCAAAATTGACATTTTATCTATATTATACTAAATAAAAAATTATATATGTTATAAATTTATTTTTTAAGTATTTTCATAAACTTTGGTTATTTATGGACGCATTGTTTTCATATTTGAATAATTACTTGTACATATATGAACATAACTTGTTCATACATAAAAAAGTTATCATTTTAAATGAGAGACAATTAACAAGTAAGTAAGGCAATTCTAATATTAATTTAAATGAGGGGTAATTTTGTTACTTTTCTAAAAATTTAATATAAAATTAGTATCCTTAGACCATAGTAAAATTTCAAAAATTTAGGGCTTTAAATTAAATAAGTCTAGTTTAAAGGTCTTTATTGAAATTATCCAGTTCAAATAAATTTTATTTTTTTATCTCTCATTAGTCTTTATAGAATAGAAATATATTTATAGGAAAAATTACAAATGAGTTTCACATAAAAAAAATTTATTTACAGTAAATCTTATAACTTTGTGAAACTTTTCTTAAGCTCCATGTGAAATATGGTTGTATTTAATTTATCATATAAAATGACACAAATGTCCTTAGACTCACATTCCTTTTACTAATATTGACTAACCACAAGCAATCACTGATAGGTCACTGGCTGGCATTGACTAGCCTAAAATAGTTTTGAATCTTTTTTAAAAATATTAATACTTTAATATTTGTAAGTTAAACATCACATATTAACAAAAATACATTCAAGATTTATAAGTAAAACTTCTTACGTTTACAAATTAACATAATAAAATATTAATAATTTAATATTTACAAATTTTCAAGTTAGACTTCTTAAGTTTAAAAGTAAGTCCTTAAAAAAAACTTTAATATTTATATTTCAATCTCTTATATTTATACTTCAACCTCTCATAGATTTACAAATGAATGTATATAATTTTTGCATTGGTTTTTCGAATTTTACAGATTGATTTACAGTTTTTTCAAATCATTATATTAAATTTACAAATATACTAAGCATTTTTTTACCTTTTTAAGTTGTAAATTATGGTTTTGTAAATTAAAAAAGTTGACTTTAAATGAATTTGTGAAATTTGAAGAATCTTTGAACAATTATGTCAATTCACCTTTAAATCACCATGTGAACTTCAAATTTAGAATATTGACTTGTTATTGTTAAATTATAGCTTTTTGAAAAAATTTATTTATAATTAAAGATGTTTAACTTATAAGTCTATGAAGTTGACTTATAAATATTTAATTTACTAATATTGTAAGATGTCGACTTGCAAACATAAGAAGTTTCAGTTGTAAATTTAAATATTTACTTGTAAATAAGTAATATTTGACTTATAAAATATTAAAATATGAATAATTTAATAAAAATATTTTTTCAATAAAATTATTTTGATAGGGTTAATGGCTGCCGGCCATTGGTCAATGGTCGTCATTGATAGGTCAAGACTTGTTAAAGGGGTGTAAGCATAAGGACATTTGTATTATTTTATATGGTAAATTAATTACAATCAAGTGTCATGAGATTTAAGATCATATTTTTATGAATTTTTCAGACTTATTTATAAATATTTTTTACATGTGACTCATTTGTAATTTTCCTATATTTATATTATAAACAATATTTCTAGCTATATTTTTATACAGTCAGTTTTCCAAAAGGTCGGCTTTCAAACATTTGCTTATATTAAATAGATTGAATAATATGTATTATGCATGGGCATCCATGATTCATGCAGATCCTAGCGTTTTGAACTGTTTTGTCTCTTCATATGGTTTATAATTTGATATAGGCGGGAGGCTAGTTTATTTAATTAAATTTGTTAAAAAAACATTATTAGTTTTGTACTCATAATGATGCCTTTGAAATTAAGGTCTAATATAAAAAAAAAGTTATATAGTTTCTTTTAGTGACTTCTTTTGTTGACAACACTTCATTATGTCATTTGAGAACTAGAACTATCACTAGTGCAGAATTTGTTTGCTATTGGAGACTTTTACCATCAATTACAATACACTTGCTGTTGAAAGTAGAAGCAGTGACATTTTTATAATATTCAAAGCAAATATAGGACTTTTAGCATCGGTTAAAAATGTAACCACTGCAGAAAAAACTTTAACATCAAATCTAATTTAATCTGATGTCAAAAAATTTTAAAAAAATGAAAATAAAATAAAATTTAAAACTTGTCACCTACTGTTAAAAGTTAACTTTCAATAGCAGGTGACAGTATTGAAAGAGAAAATAAAAAAATAAATAAATTCACTTTCAATAGTGGATTCCTCTAACCCGCTGTTGAAAGATGAAATGAAAAAATAAATAATTTTTTACCTTCAACAGGGGGTGACATGTCACCTGCTGTTGAAACTTATTCAAATATATAAAAAAAACTTGCCCACATCTATCTATCTCACCATCCTCTCATTTCATCTTCTTCCTCCTCCAACCTCTCCCTCGTCCGTCAACTCGTCGCTCCCTTTCCCCCCTCGTTTGTTGCTTCCTCTCCCCTATCAAGTCATTGCTCCCTCTCCCCCAATCCCTTAGTCTCGACCCCCTCCCCCATCCCCTTCCCCATCGCCCCCACCCCCTTTCCTTCCCCCATTGGCCCCTTGGCCCCACCCTCCCCTCCCTTATCACCCCCTTCCCCCCACCCCTCTCCTCCCCCTCCCCCTCATTCGCCTCTCTCTTATCTCAGCCCCCTCTTCCTTGTGCCTCCGTCGCTCCTCCTCCTCGTTGTTACTTCTCTATTGCTCCTAGTATCTTTTTTTTAATTATTAATTTATATATATTAATAATTATCATTTAATTGTAGTTTTATTTTTAATTATTGTTTAAATAATTGTTGTTAAATTATTTTTATTATTATTTTTATGTAAAATTATTGTTGTTTTTTTGTTGTTTTTATTTTTGGATATCTAATATTTAAGAAAAATATCCCAAAATTTTATTAATATTAATTTTCACTGAGAGTGCTGTTAATGGCTTCATAAGGCCTTACGTGTTGCATGTGATTATTTATTTGGTATAAAATTTAAATCTTCTTTTGTAAAATTTTTGAGAGGTTCAATTTATGGGGGAAACTCTGCTGAAATTTTTTTTAAATCTATTATTTTTCCTAAATTACTTAACATCATAGATTAATTAGGAATTTACATTTTTTCTTAACATCATAGATTAAGTAGGAATTTACATTTTTTGAAATAATTTGAAGATGATAACATGCACATTACTTTTATTCTCCTTTAGATAGTGACATATAGATCGTAATTGGATGAATGCTAGATGAACAAGTGATGTGTATGATAATAGGGTGAAGGAGTTTTTGGAATTTGTTAAGAAAAATGTTGTTAATAATAGTAAGAGATTCTATTGTCCTTGTGTAAATTGCTTGAATGAGAGGAGACTAGTTGTTGAAATAAGAGAACACTTGATTTGCGATGGGATTTACAAGAATTATAAGGTATGAATTTGACATGGTGAATGATTAAAAAATCATAGTGGTACATCTCAATCTGTGAAAGTTGATAATAACTTGATGATGAAGTAGATATAGATAAAAATCGGTTAGGGACATGATCTGTAATGTTAGGGAAAAGGCCTTTGAACGATCCATACACTACTACAAAATGCCCCCTTACTTGACGGTTATTTTAGAAATTATTTGATGGTTTTTAACCGTCAAGTAATGAGGCGCCATATATTTATTTGACGGTTAAAAACCGTCAAATATTTTAGAGATTACTTGACGGTTATTTCAAAATAACCGTCAAATAATCACTTAAACATTTGCATATACTGCAGCAATATACTTAATGGTTATTTTAAATAACCGTCAAGTATTTAGTAATATTTAACGGTTATTTTGTAACAAGCGTCAAATATGCTTTTGCAAATTCTGTGTGCCAAATACTTGACGGTTATTTCATAATAACCGTCAAGTATTCGTACATACTTGACGGTTATTTTGAAGTAACCGTCAAGTAAACTTATACTTAATGTTTCTTTCTAAATAACCGTCAAGTATTTATGACGTGTTTTTTTAAAAGCTGGAAAGCAGCCCCCTACAAATACAAAGCAATCAAATATATATACCAGCCAGCCAACAATAAAAAATAATTGAATCATTATTTATATTAAAATTACAATCTAAATATCTTTAATTTATCTTATATCTACCTATACTCTAAACTCGATGCCATAAAAAAATCTATAACTTTACCTACTTTACAAGTTTAAATTTCAAAATTAATTGGCCTCAGACATAAAATTGACCAAAAAAATAAATGTGTACACCAAAACTAATTAGGCCTAACCACTGCTGCTATCCACATGTTAAACACAGCCTGAGCTACCTCTTCAAGGGTTTCCTCTATATGTGCAGTTGCATACTGAATATAGTAGGCATCCTCGAAGTACTGTATGCAAAGATTTACAACAAATTCAAGTTAATAGCTATCTAACAAAAGTTGTTAAAATTTATAATTTAAGTATCATTATATTTAATATATACCTTGTTAGGTAATATGGTAGGGGCATGGGTGATAATGTCCTTCAAGAATCTCATCAAGCAATAGCCACAGTCATTGCTCTGATCTGGCTGGAGTGGACACTGTGCAAAAAAAATTACATATCAATAAAATAATAGTTAAAAGGCCACGGTTTGTTAATTAAAAACTCAGTCCATTAGGTTTACCTTAACTGTGACCCATGTCTCACAAGAGTCCAATACCCTTAAGCTAGGGGACAAGGTCTTGTTGGTCGTAGTTCGATACAAGACCACAGCTCTAAGAAGGAAATAAAGAATAAATGTTAGAAATTCAATATATATGGATATTAAAATAACAATTAATAAAAATTCAACTTACTTATTAAAAAGTTCTACCATATCTGGCCTATTGCTTGGTTCTCCATTAAGAGGATCAAGATACCAAATTTTTGAAGCAACAGGGTTAACCACAATAAGCATCTAGTGCCCCCTAATAAGAAATAACAAGTGTTATCAAATAAGTAAATATAAAAAATATTTACTTGTACCAAAAGTAGCTAGAAAGTGGCTTACCCTTGACAGTAAGGAGCAAGAAATAAAGTATCATTGCTTGCTCCTCTATCCTTAAATTGATTTGAAAGCTGCCTTGCTTGATCTTCAAGAGCTTCCTTTGTAATTCCATTATAGACAGAGACATCGTAGGGATTAATCAACTTGAATCTTGACTCAAGGCTGCCAGGAATCACAAATGAGGTATAAAGGTGGCTTAAGTAAAAAAAAAACCAGGTTAATACACACACGTGCACACATACATATATATAATTTAAGTAATTAACTGAACATTATCGAAAAAATACCTCATGTAGAAGCTCATCAGACTAGTACTGGCCATTTCGTGCTTGAGAATTTCATTCAAAATTTCATCCCGAACAACTTCAAACAAGCTCGGTCTTCCATACAGCCCATCATCAAAACTAATGATATCCCCAATCGCAACTTGACGAGCCATCCTCGTAGCCATCGCATATGTCTCAAGAAAGGCACGGTATTTGTATTCTACAGTTGGCACCGGTGCTGCTAGATATTGCGAAACTGTGGCTGACTCTTTGGTATGGCCTGACTTACCTTTTAGCTTGCTCTTCCCTTTCAGCTGCACAACAAAAAAGTTAGATATTTATAATTATATTATAAAATTATAAATAATTATTTAAACCGTACCTTTTTCTTTGGAGGCAATGGGTCCTTTGCCGGCTTTGGTGTTACCACTATTACAAGGTAGTTAGGCCATGCAACGAAGCTCCCTACTGCTTCCCCTACCGTCTGTGCCTCATCAGTAGGAACAGGCAATGGATAGTTGGGGTCGATGGCAACAAGTAGAGAAACTCTAACACAGTCGGGCGAGAGGGGATGATTATGGATTGTGTCCCCGAGAATGTTGTACACACGCCCTGTTGCAACTACTCTACGTTCAGGAGTGTCTGCCAAACAATTGCAATCGTTCTCGCCTAATTAAACAAATAATGACAATCAGTTTCTAAAATAAAAATAATTAGACAAATTCATAAGGTAAAACATATTACCTCAGGTAGTTTTTCTGAGGGGACTGTGCAGCTATCTTTCTGACTAAGGCTAATCTCACCCAAAGTCCTCCCAAGGACTTGCCGTTTCAACAACATGTCAATTAATGCTGCCTGGGCTAGTAGTTGCTGCTTCATAACGGCTTGCTCTTCTCTCAGCTCTTGGACCTCAGACGAAGAAGCTGATGTTTGCTTTTTTATCTTACCAAAATATTGCTTCTTCGTGACTCAGAAGCCAACACCCCTGACACGACCAGGGTGGTCAGCAGTTCCCAACGCCCTAGCCAAGATATCCTCATCCTCAGGAAGGTTGCCCTGTGAGACTTCCTGAGAGATGGAATCCTGTGTAGAGTAAATATGTTTAGTTTAGATATTCATAATAAATTATTAAGTAGTAGATAAATATAATACTTACAATTTTTTCAGTAACCTCTTTCACGCGGGGGTTGTCAATAATTCCTTCTTTATTAGTGCGTGCCAATGCCCAGAGCTTATGGCGGGATATGGTAACCTCTGATCCCTCCTCCTTTAATTGTTTCTGCTCAATGCCTGCATACCCCAACCTCCTTGCTCTATAAGGATATTCGTTCTTCGCTACTCTCTCTCCTTATTCTGTGTACTTAATTCCTTGACAAGTTAATAACAAAAATTTTTATTAGTACATACACATATAATCAATAAATAACACTAAACTTGAAATTTAAGAAACATTAATACCTTGAATTCCTTCTCACGCCATGAGGCAACAAAAGCATCCCAATCCTCTTGTTTTACCAAAGGCTGTAATAAGGGAGGAACTCGAGTTACAAATTCAGCATCAAGATCTTTCAAATATTTCTGTGTGACAAAATATCTGAAAGACCGTAGTGCCCTCCCAGCCTTTTGTAGGACAAAATCTTGCCTACTCTCATCAATGTCAAATCCTGACTACAAAATAAAATAAACAACATATCAGATGCATTAATTTTAAAAATAGTTTATACCAAAATATACTTAGTAAAATGTAACTTACTGCTACAGTATCCCAAATAAGAGCCTTCGTGGCCTCATCTACTTTGCGCCATGATTTTACTGTGATAGGCATAGTAGTCTTTGCCACCACCCCAATATAACTTATGAATTTTGATGATTTAATTGCTTGCCCTTTCTTGTTCCATTACACATCAATTTTTTTTCCTGCAGCTCTTGTTTTTGTCACCTCTTCCATTATCATTAGGCCTCGTTGAATGTTATTGTACTCCTGCTCTAGCTTTTTCTGTGTACTCGGAACCTCAGTCAAATTTGTAGCTAGAATTGATAGAGGGGTATCAACAGACTCGCTATCAGAAGCCATTTATCTGTAAAGGAAGACAATTAAATCAAACATTAAATAACTTAAACAAAATTCACATAATTAATTCAAACATTAATCAACTTAAATAAAAAGAACACAATTAATTAACTTAAACAAAATGCACACAATTAATTCAAACATTAATTAACTTAAATAAAAAGAACACAATTAATCAACTTAAACAAAAAGTTTTATCATTCAAGTTCTCATATAACTTAATTATACTCAATCAAGTTACCCAACAATAATTGATATAAAAATTTTATCCCAACAATCTATTTTGTCCTATAAATTCAATATAACTCAATTATATCTAATCAAGTTATCCAACAACAAAATTAATCACCATCATCACAACAAAGGAAGCAAATTTTCAACAAATTCATAAAATGCCCAACAGTAAATTAATTTTCATATAATCTTAAATTTAATTTCAAAACTAACAAAGAACTAAAAACAAAAGCCTATATATATTCAATCACAAATCATAGTTCTAATGAACAAAAAATTCATATTCCAATTGCTAATTCCAATCAACTCTCTAATTACAATCAATTAACAACAATATCACAAGGAAGAAGGATAGGCCAACTTACTTAAGAGAGGCAGAGCACAAGGACGAAGAAGAAGAGCAGGGGAAGGAGGAAAGAAGACAACTCGCGTTTTGCACTGTTGAGAAGCAAGTAGGGGAATTTGAAGTCAAATTTACCCTAAACACTAAACCTAAAAATGAATTAAACAGATGAAGAAGAAATTAAACTCACATATGGAAGATGGAGAACGAACCCAAAACGCCCGAAATGAAGACTTGGATGAACGAACAACCCACAAACCCCAAAAAATGGAACCCATGAGCAAAACTCAAGAAGAATCGAGTCTAAATTTGTGTTTTTGGGCAGTTTTAGTGACGAAAAATGATTTCCGAGCACTCTGGGTGTATTTTTGAAAACATTCGAGTTGCAGAAATGTGAAAATGAAAGGTTCTAGAGCGTAAATTTAAAAGGCAATACTTAACGGTTATTTCATAATAACCGTCAAGTATTCATTACTTGACGCTTGTTATTAAATAACCGTCAAATAAAACTCAGACATACTTGACGGTTATTAGTAAACAAGCGTCAAGTAATTAACTTTCTTTTTCCTTTTGAACCATATATTTGACGCTTTTTTACAAATAACCGTCAAGTATTCCGAAATATACTTGACGGTTATTGTAAAACAAGCATCAAATATATTTATAAAAAAATTAAATCTGGGATGCATATATATTTGACGGCTATGCCAATATAACCGTCAAATATATACTAAATACTTGACGGTTGTTTTGAAACAACCGTCAAGTATTTAGTGCCTTTTTTATTTGTCATTTTTCACTTATAACCGTCAAATATAAGCCGTCATATTTAGCTTATTCTGTTGTAGTGATATGTATGATAACTTGTGCACTAATGTAAAAGTAGCGAATGCACTCGTCCCATTCCCTACTAATGAGGTTAAGATTATGTCTGAAGTTGTTGGTACTTTTATCATATGGCCTAAAAGACTTATGAGTATAGTTCAAGCGAGGTATGTTTTATTAAATATTTCATACATTTTATTAAATATTTCTTTCTTATATTTTTTTTAATTAACTATCTCTTGGTTTTTCAGCTTCCCTTGCCAAATGATCCCCTGTCAAAACTTCCAAAACCCTTGTTGCAACTGTAGCCACTGCAGTTGACTCATCTTTAACAAATAATCTTATTGGCCTACAGTAGATCATTTCAAGAAAAAAAATTTGCACAGAAAAAGGATGTTATGGGTATGGAGAATTCAGTTATGATTGAACAGGAAGATTTGAATCGGCTTCTCTCGAAAAGTCAGCTTACCATAGCATCAATTGAGCTATTTATGCTGTAAGTATGTTTTACTTAAATATAATTAATTTATTAAGATCGGTCAACTAACGTGATTGAATTATCGCAGGTACCTCCATCATTTGTGCATTACATTGGGACAAAGGTGATAATTTCAGATTTCTTTATCCTTATCACTTGACAGAGAAATGAAATACTCCTGAAATAAGATCTTGATACCTCTAGCAAAGAATATGTGAAGTCAAAAAGGATATTTTTATGGCATCATATGTGCACTCTCATAAAGACCAATTTACAATTGATATTTTTTTGTTAAGTGTGGATTTCTTCTAATAACTCACTCTATTTTATAGGGACCACTGGTAGCTAATTGTTCTTGCATTGAAGAGTAACATAGTTCTCTTCTTATGCTCCCTCCATTATAAACTAAACAAGGACATAAAGAAAATGATAGACTCATAAGTGTACTTGTACAAAATCTATTAATTTTTATTAATATATTAGTTACAAATCTTATGATGTTGATCATAGGACAATGAAAACATATCAAACAATAGTCCTAAAAAAGCACGCACATGAACTGAAGGATCCTATATGGATTGAGCTAAAGGTAAATTAAACTAATACTTTATTAACATATTCAATTGTCAATATTTATTACCAAATTCCAATTGCTTATATATATATATATATATATATTTATTTATTTATTTATTTATGTTTTTTCATATCGAGTTATAGGCAACCACAGAGACTAGTATGTGTTGCATATATGTATGAAGCACATCTCAACATCATCATATTGGGAATGACTAAATTTATAAATGAGGTAACTATATTTTTTAAAAGCTAATTTTATTGTTACTTGAATTAGTTGGTTAATGTTTTAATTGTAATTTTATACTTTAATTTAGATGTTTGACATTGTGGATCCATTTTTCGAGGAAGAGGTTGACGACATCCTCATACGTTGGGCACAATATTTTGTGGATGGTATGTGAGGTTTAGGTAGTTTTTTAGAAAATTGTCTAAGACTATATGAGTTTTGTATAATTTCTATAAAATTTTGTATTGAAATTTGAATTATTTATATGTACTGAAACTGGCTAGCTGACAATAAATTGTATAAAACATTTTCATTTTTAGGAATTGGGAAAATAAGTAAAAAAAATTAATTTTTAAAAACCATTTTAAACAACGATTAAGACAATAACTGTTATTTACAATCTCCTTTTTTCTCAAAAAAAAAAATCCATGAGCAACTTTCAACAGCGAATATAGACTCATTGTTGAAAGTTCAACAGCGATTGTCCAATTGTTGTTAAAAGTCACATACTTTTAACATCTCCTGAAATAACAACAGTTATAGAATCGCTATTAAAAGTATTTTTTACCCATTGTTAAAAAGCTTATTATGTAATTGTGTATATATGACAATGTTGGGCAAGGCAAGGCTGGGCCCTTACCTGATGCCCACCCCAAATGAAAGACGAGTTGTATTTTACAACCTGCTACCCAATCTAGCTCATGACCTAACATTTTGGGCTAAGCAGAACATGTTAGGCACTGCTGGATAGCTCTACATCCAAGTGGTGGTGCCATGTCCATGATAAGTGAAGAAAACTTCAATGAAACAAGATCTAACAAACAAAATTTTAGGAAATAAATATATTTTATAATTTCACAAAAAATATGGATACTACACCACAAGTCCATATATCATCAATATATGATCCATGTTCCAAATAGTACAAAAGTATTTTATAAATAGAGAGGGAATACTATAGGGTGGCTATGAGTGATAATTTACTATTTAAATTAATTTTGTAGTGGCAGTAGTAAGGATACTTAAATTAATTTTGTATATTGTATTGTTAAATTTAAAATGTATATCAATTTCTTATTAAAAACTATTTAAATACTTAAATTTAAAGTCATTAACCCTTACAAGTATTGTAGTAATTATAGTTTATAAAATCTTTATGTGACGTTTAGATAAATGAATTTGGATTCAAATTTTAAATTTCAAATCTCACATTTAAAATTCAATTATATTTAAAATCTTTTGTTTGGGTAGTTTAAGAATTTCAAATGAAGAAGAGAAGTGAGTTGAGAGTTAAAATGAAAACAAAAAATTAAAAGTAATGAATTTACCTCAATCTATTAATCAATAAGAAAAGAGAACGAGAAATAAGAAAATATACGAGAATCATAAAGACATCAATAGTAAAAACATAAAGGGAATGTGAGGTTTGAAATAAGTGTAATTTCAAATGAAATATAATAAGAAATGGACTAAATCCATAAATTTTTGTGTTTCTAAATGAGGGATTTGATCTAAATTCAAATCGTCATTAATCCAAACATGCTATTAATTTTTTGCTAAATTTTAGTCAATATTTCTTTACTATTTTAGAGTGACTATTATGCATTGTGGTGTATTTGGACTTGTTCTATTTCTCAAATGACCAAGACACCCTATTAAATGTGTATAAATATGAAAAACGAATGTGATTCTAAAAATAATTAACTAACTCATTGGAGGATGTAATTTTATTAAAAATACCTTATTGAATGGAGGGGGTATATTTTTACATATGACATTTATTAAAAAAATAGCTTATAATTTTAAACAGAGAAAGCACTTCCCGATCCTCTAATTTCATTTCATCTTTAAAATTACCCTAATAAGTGATCCTTCCCTGTCCTTAATTATTACTCTCTTTGTTCAAAAGTATAATGTGTTTTTCTAAGGTTAGATATTAAAAAATATTAGAAATTATTACTCATTTAGTTTTTCAATGTGTAATTAATAAGAATAAACAAAGAATGCTATTATTTTTTTTGGCATTATAGAAAGATGATATTGATTGACAATTAATTAATTTATTGAAAGTTTAATTTAATTAAAAATGCTTTATATTTTTTAATGAAAAGAGTATAAGTTATTTTTATCCACCTCACTAGAACCAAAAGAAGGAGACTAACTCATTAAATTTGTTTTAAAATTAAGATATATTTTAACTTTTTTCTATTAAAAAGAAAACACCATATTCGAGGAGTCATATAGAAACATGTACTCAATTAGAATTAAATTTTCTTTTTAGTAATTTGCAACATGGGTAAAATTAAAAAGTATTAATCAATAACCCTCTATGTAACTTATATTAAAAAGACACGTGACATCTAAATCAATGTTGAGTAAACAATAAAATATAATTTTTGGCAATAAAACCATAAAAAAATAATACATGTCCCCTGCACAATAAAATAATTTAAAAGGTAATATCAAAGTAGACTATCACGAGAAACTTGGACTAAACATAAAATTAAAGTATTAAACTATACTTTCAATAAATTCAAAATCAGTTAATTCAACTTGACTAACTAACTAATTAATTAATTTAAAACTGAAACTACCCAGATTGACTACGACAGGAAAAGGGAAAAAAATGAGAATTATTTTTACCTGTATAAGACAGTTGTTCAGCAATGACAGTCATATATTTTTTAAAATACGCCAGCAGCCACCGACAACAACATATTTTAGATTAGTCGGTGTTTGAAGCATCCATCTTACTATTAAAATAATAATAATAATAATAATCAATTCAATGCTCCATCCATATGACCCACAGACCAAGAAGTTAGGGCATTGTTTTTTTATTTATTATTATTATAAGAACTGGATGGAAAATTTTGGTATTACGATATTTCCCCATTTATTTTCTGTCTTTTTCAGTAGTGCTCCTTGATGAAGACAACGATGATGATGCTACCCCAGCCGTACACTTGTCCACAATCGAATGAGTTATCATTTTTGTCTTTCCTCAAAGTGCTGGGCAGGCACTCACAAAGTTTTTATAGAATATAAATACATCATATTATAAACAAGATTTCTACTTTGACCATCCATTAATATTTTCCGTGAGGTTGTCTTTAAAACATTTACTTATAATAATACGTGATATGCACGTGCAATATTCATGATTAATTAATTCATGCACATGCTAGCGTTTTGCGTGTATAACTTTTCGCCAATGAGGAAGTTCTGAACTTTTTTGTCCCTTTGTATGGTTGATACAGGGGATGCCAGCTCATTCAATTGAATTTGTAAAAGAAACATTAGTTTTGTGGAAAAACTGTTGAAAAATCGATAAGTTAAAGTATGTATTTAATCATATAATTTTATATAATATTTTAATTTAATTTTTTAATTTTATAACGTATTTTTTAGTCTTTTAACCTTAATACAGTTAGTTTTATTCACAAAAAATTCTTACATTTAATTTTTAAATATTGATGAAACATTATCAAATGTTGATCTATTAAGTTTAATTTTTTTAAAAAAAAACAATGATTAATACAAAAAATAATCACTTGACACTAACTGTGTTGAGGCTAGAAGATTAAAAAGATACTTTATAGAATTAAATGACCAAATGAAAATCTCATGTAAAATTAAAATATCAAAAGTACATTTTAGCTATGAATTTATTGTGAAATCTGTTCAAGGACTCAGGCCCTTGTGAGGAATAAAGTTTGGTTTGTAAAATGACCAACTTCTCCTTCTGTTAAAAAAAAAAGACATTAAAGAAGTACATTCAAACTATATTTGAGATATAATTTTTTTAAATTTCAACACCCAAATAAATTTTTACTAAATGTAAATTAAAAATCAAGAATTACATGGCGATGGAGATCGAAGGCCAAGTCTCTATGGTGGCAAAGGGCGAGGTAGACTAGAAGATGAGCAAGCAGGAAGAATCATGGGCAGAGTATATCAAGAATCATGATTGGCCGTAAAGTTGCCGGCAACCACTGCAGAATCAAACGGAAGATACTTGCCGATATGTTCAACTCGGCAGTGATAATATTTTCTTTTCATTGGTCCCCCTGGATTTGTATCCCTAGCATTTTTGCGTATTTTTCCTCGTTATTGGTCTTCTCATGTTTTATTTAATTCAATCTCTTTTATTTGTTCTCATTCTTTATTTCGGTCTTCCATCGATATTTGAACTATGTTTTTTTTTTTGAGTAAAATGACAAATAAATCCTATTGAAATAGGTAAATTGCAAATGACAAATAAGCATCATGAAATGGAGTCACTATTTTTAAAGATTTTAGGGACTAATTTGACATAAATTTTTCGTGAAATTACTTTTTTGACGCTCAACAAAATTTTTTTAAAAAGTGAGAGAGAGCATAGTCGTTAAAACATAAAATGAAGTTGCTAATAACATTAGTAAAGTTTTAATATATAAAAAGTGTAGTTGTTAGTTTAATTATATATGTAATAACAAATACGCTTCTCATAGTAATAATAACTTTAGTTAAGTAATTAACAATTTCAGTTTAGGTATTAATAACATAGCTGACCATAAATTCAATTTAGTTATATAATAACAACTATGTAGCTTATGAAAACTTCACTTTCCTTATTAACAATTTTAGTTTAGATTTTAATACCTACGCTTTCTATTATTTTGTAGAGGGTCAGGAATGTAATTTCACAAAAATTATGATAAATAAGAAATTAAAGATTTCAGGGAAATTATTTCATTTAATTTCGTTGTATTATTTTCTCAATTGTTTATTTTGAAGAAACTTGTCTATCAGTGTCCCTTTTTAAATCTAGTTACATCCCCAAGACATAAGAAATCACAATTGGACAGAGTAACAAAAAACAACTCTCAAGTCTAACAAGTTTTATTGGGGCCAGCTTGAGCCCATTTCTTATGAAGTTTCATGTTCACGTCTCTGTGAATGTAATAATTGTTTATGAGAGAATTATTTTTAATTGAATTCAATAATATTTGAATTTATATATAAAAAAAATTCACACATTTTTCAAAGCCCGTCTTGAAAAATTCCAAGCTTGAATGGATGGGGCACCCCAACTGGACCATCTCATCGTATATAAAGTGTTTTATAACATTTTTTTATTTTTAAATATAAAGAGTAGTAATGATATTTTTAAATAATTAAATAAATTTATCCTTATAAAAAATAAAATAGATTATTAATTGTATGTTTTTCTTATCACCATCATGATATTAATTATAATATTATTATGAGTAAAATTAAAAAATTATTATATTTTTGCATGAGTTGAATTAAATAAAATTTTTTTATTAATATATAAAATTTAATTAAAAATATTTTATATATAAGCACGGAGGGCATATTATATAGCTTTTTCTAAGCAACGTTTTTGTCGTTCTCGACTTTACGTAACGTTGAAAAATTTTTAACTCCAAAAGTAGTTGGCAACACTAATTTTTATCCTTGACAGCAGTTTTTTACATTTTTTTTTTCCCTGATGACCGAGTAATTATATTTAAATATAAACTTGACGTAATGAAAAAGGCTAGTTCTTTGTCGATCTCCTATATATGTGTATGTGTAAGAGTCTAAGGAAGAGCACAAGAGCCATTTTGTGGTCTTCAACAGAAAAATTTCCATCATGTTTCTGGGGACCACCGTGTCTATCCTCCGCCCTCACTTTGTCCCTTCGGGTTCTCCAGGTTTCATCTCTCTCTCTCTCTGTATCTCTGTGTGTGAGTGTAGATAATTGATTTCACCATTTGGGTTATCGAGTTGCCGATTATCATCAGTATCTTACATACGATCGTTAGTGGTGGATATTTTTATTATTTTTCAATGAATAAATTGTATATAGTATTTTTTAAAAATTTATTTTATCTCTAAATATGAGAGGTGTTGTAATATTTTTTAGTAATTAAAAAATTTGTTATCCTTATCTTTAAAAAGAAAAGAAAAGATATATTAATTGTGTGCTTAACCCTCAAACATCATGATATTACTTGATATTCTTAGAATAAAATTAAAAAATTATTATAATTTAATATGATTTCAATTACATAATAAATTTTTATTGGTATGTAAAATTTGATTAAAAATATCTTATATATAAAAATGAAGGGAGTAGTAATTATGTTGCTGTCTTTTTTAATATAGTTCTCTAGCCTCTGGGCATACGGAAACTGTCCGTATCCTTGAAAACGAGTGTGAAAATAAATTTCTTTCTAATTTGCACGTGGACTGGCCTTTTCTACTTGCGTATAAATCTGAGTCTCTCTCTCTCTCTCTCTCTCTCTCTCGCACGCATACGCATATATCCTCTCCTAAGTCAATTGGTTGGCTTATTATTAATTACTTGTGCATATCGTTTTGGTGAATTTAGTCTTCAAGTAGTACATTTTTTTGGGTCTGAATCTTCAATTAATGTCGACTGTTAATATATAAATAAATTATTAAGGAAGCCTAACGTCTTTCTTTGTTCTTTCATCTCTCCCAGCCACTTCGTTTGGAGGCACTGCTAGTAAGGACAAAGTTCGCTTCAGATCTGACAATGTAAAATATCAACCTTCCATTTCTCTAGTGTCTAAGCAGATCTAATTCTAATATGCCAATAAATGGTGAGTTTTAAATGCAGACGCAGACGTTAGAGCATAATAAAGAGAAAATAAAGAAGATGTTCGAAAAAGTTGAACAATCTGTATCAAGTTATGACACGGCTTGGGTGGCGATGGTTCCATCACCGACTTCTCCACAAGCTCCTATGTTTCCTCAGTCTTTGAATTGGTTAATAGAGAATCAACAGAGTGATGGATCATGGGGTCTTCTTGATTGCCATGAGTTATTGGCCAAAGACTCTCTCCTATCAACTTTGGCATGTGTTCTTGCACTTAAACAATGGGGTGTTGGTGAACAGCAGATCAATAGAGGTAGTGATATGATTATGAATCTTAAATGCAACCTCTTTTTTTTTTTTTGGGAAAATGATAATGATAATGATAATTTATATATAGACCTTATAAAGGCATTAATGACATTGAAGCCCTCAAAATACTGAAATGTCATGAAAGGATTATGATTTTTATTTGTAATTAAAATAAAAATAACTATTAAAATAACTAATAGAATGTGACTCCTGAATTAAGTAAAGTTAGTTGTGAATTTAAGTAATTGTTACTTGTGAATCAATAGAAAATCAATTATGATTTGATTGATAGGTTTATGAATTTATATAATGTCACATGTGAATTTAAGGTTAGTCACTTATAAATTTTAAGAACGTCAATAGTGAATTTATGAAAATTTAATTGTAAATGAATGAATAGTCATATGAATTTATACATCACTTGTGAGTGAACATATCGATCAAGCTTCAATTGTGAATGAATATAAATAGTCTTAATTATAAATCAATGATTGAGGGATCCTCTCATGTTTTTAAATATCCATTCATAATTAACTTTTCATAAATTTACAAGTACCATTCTAAAATTTCACAAGTCATTCTCTCTAAATTCACAAATGATGATATATATTCATGAAACTATCTATTCATTCATAATTGAATATCCATATAGTTAAAATTGATCTTTCTTAAATTCATAAGTGAACTTTTACTAGTTATTTCAATAACCATAACTATTTTAATTTCAAATAAAGACCACGGTCCTTTTTTGACATTTCAATAACACGAGGTCTTCAATTGTCATTAATATCTTTATAAGATTCCTAATTATCATTTTCCTCGTTTTCTGGTGTTGTGTGATTTACTATATGTAATGTTGCCTCAAGTAAAGGAGTGTATCTAGTCAAATGATTGGATGATCCTCTGTTGTTGAAGGACTTGGGTATATAGGGTCAAACGTTGCTGCAGCTCATGACGATAAACAACATTCTCCAATTGGATTTGATATTATCTTCTCTCATTTAATTGAGCAAGCCCAGAGTCTAGATCTAAATCTTCCTCTTGGAGGGAAACACTTAGATACATTCATCCAAAAGAGGGACTTGGAGCTCAAAAGGTATCATAAATAATTTACCCCCATATGTTCATAGGCAAGCTCTTGCACCCTTAAAGAGCTTTGAATTTTTATTCCATGTAAAATAATTTTTTAGAAAAGTCGTGTGTGTGCATGCGTATCAATTCAATTTGAGAATCTGAGAAAAAATCTCTAAAGAATATATTATACTCCATCATATTAATATGACTGCAGTGGGTGGGGAGGCAAGTCAGAAGGATGGAAAGCATATGTGGCATATATTTCAGAAGGGTTTGGGAAGTCACAGAATTGGGAAATGGCTCTCAAATTTCAGAGAAATAATGGCTCTCTGTTTAACTCTCCAGCTGCCACCGCAGCAGCATACACTCATATTAACAATGCACGTTGTCTTGATTATCTAGTTTCACTATTGGATAAATTTGAGAATGCCGGTTCGTTCTTTCAAGACTTACTTTGATGGATTTTTCTTCTTTTGCATGATATAAATTTTTGGGTTTTAATTGCACTGATACTTGTACAGTTCCAACAATACATCCTTTTGATGTGTATGCCCGACTCCATATGGTTGATAGTCTTAAAAAACTGGGGATTGACCGCGATTTTAAGGAGGAAATCACAAGTGTATTGGATGATATGTGGAGGTAATATTTAAGGATGTTGATGTTTAAAATGTCTGTTTATTGGGAGGTAAAGTTTGAAGAGAACTACAGAATCTATTACGTTTTTCTGTTTGGTTTTGAAAACAGAATGTGGCAAAGGGAAGAAGATGACATAGTTTTAGAACCCACTACATGTGCCATGGCATTTCGTTTGCTACGTTTGCATGGATATGATGTTTCCTCAGGTTTTATATCTTTCTTAACTTCTGTGTAGCTGAAAAGGAATATATAAGACATGGCTCATATATATTTGCGTCTGTTCAGATGCACTTGATCGATTTTCAGAAGACAAATTCTGCAATACCCTTCAGGGCTATTTGAAAGATGTTGAGGCTGTTTTAGAGTTACACAAGGCTTCACAGATAGCTTTACATTCAAATGATTCAGTTTTAGAGGAACTAAATTCCTGGACAAGACACTTTCTTGAGGAATATTTGTCTACTAATTCCTCAAAAAACACTCCTATACCTTCTAATCATCTTGACCACGAGGCATGTACATACATTACTCAGTAATTATTCTCACAAATTAAATTCTATTTTGGTCTTCAATAATTCTATATTATTTCCAGGTCTCTTTTGCCCTTCATTTTCCTCATCATACCTGCTTGGATTTCATATCAAATCGAAGATCCATAGAGCATTACAAGGTTGATCAAAAGAGAATTTCAAAATCTGCATACAGGTACACCGTAATATCATAATCTGGAATCTATTTTTAATGTGAGCTTCTTGAGTTACATAGATTAGTCACTTTGCATTCTATGGTTCTTCTCATTCAGTTCTCCGAACCTCGCAAATAAAGAATTCCTTGGTTTGGCAGTGGAAGACTTCAATCACTGCCAATTTTTATTTCATGAAGAACTCAATATGTTCAATAGGTCAGCGTGCCTTTTCTAAGAACTTGCAGATGAGCGTACATTGAAAATTTGAGTTAGCATTTCCATCCTAATCTAATTTCAGTTTGTGAATCACTAATAAGAGTATCATCATAATCAGATGGTTTGCAGAGAGTGGAATGGAGAAACTAAAATTTCCAATTTCAAAAACAAAAGCTGCTTATGCCTTCTTGACTGTTGCTGCAACACTCACCTCCTCAGAACTTCGTGAGGCACGTTTAACTTGGGCAAAACAGGCCTCGCTCACTTGTGTGGTTGATGATTTCTATGATGTTTGGGGCACTGAAGAGGAACAGATGAACCTCATACAATTGATAGAGAAGTATGCTGTGTTTATAATGAACCCATAAATGTAGTTTCCTGTCTACATTAATCTATGCCTAAGATCATGTGTTTGGAATGAACATTGAACTACAGGTGGGACATAGATGTCAACAAAGAAAGTTGTTCTGAGACAGTGAAGATATTATTCTCAGCAATCAAGAGAACAACGTGTGAGACTGCAACCAAAGCATATAAAGTTCAAGGACGTAAAGTGCTGAAGCACATGATTCAGATTGTAAGATTATAATTGTCTCAATATCATCTCAATCTTCTAACTATTTATATTCATGTTATGAATGTCATGATTTGTTGTTTTCAGTGGGTAGATTTACTACGATCTATGTTTAAGGAAGCAGAATGGTGTAGAAGCAGATGTGCGCCTAGTATAGAAGAATATGAGCGGAACGGAATTGTATCATTTGCCTTGGGGCCAATTATCATTCTCGCAGGGTATCTTGCTGGACAAAAAGTCCCACAGGCTATCATTGAAGGTGATGAACATGATCGCCTCTTTGAGGTTACTTGTCTCTGTGGGCGATACCTCAATGACATCAATGGCTACCAGGTGATGATGAGTTGATGACTCTTTAACTTTTTGTTTGATATATGTTTTTCTGAGTTGTAACTTAGCAAGTGAATGATGAGATTGTTTATGCTTGTGTAGAGGGAAAAAGAACAAGGGAAGTTTGACTCAATAAGCTTGCGCTTGATTCATAGGGGTGAGAAAACAAGTGAGGAAGAGGTGATAGAAGAGATAAAAAGAAAGATTGATGAGACTAGAAAAGAGATGCTGAGATTAGTGCTACAGAAAGAAGCATGTAAAGTTCCAGCTGCAATCAAACATGTGTACTGGAAAATGATCAAATCACTTCACGTGATTTATCAAAAGAATGATGTGATTCATGCAAAGGAGATGCCAAATGAGCTGCTTAACATCAGAGATGTAGTTCTCAACCATCCCATCGTTTTGGATTCATAGGCTCTCATTTGATTGGGAACTTTCAAATTTGATGAGTATGTATGATGATTTTATTTCTCTTATTGAGAACCCTAAGAAGCTGGAATTCTTGGTGTGTATTGAGATAAAGAGGGAACAATTTACGTACCCTTATCGGTTTAGCTGGTAAATAAAGTTTCTTGAGCTTGTATTTTTATCTAAAAAAATAAAATGAAATAAATATATTAGTGAGTTCTCTTCAACAAACAGGTCAGCTATTTGATTTGATCTGTACATGGTCTTGGTCAGATATTCAACAAGATTAGCCATACAAAAAATTCATATGAACTAACCTTAATACATAGAAAAACAATGACTAAGAAAATTTAATCAATGCAATTGACACCTAAAAGCGGAGGGTAAACAAATTGTTTTAAGAAAAAAAAAAAAACTCACTACATTTGGTCAAAAATATAAAAGGATTAAAGGGAAAAAATGTAATGCTCGATCTTAAATTTTAAATTAGTATTATAGCAAGTAGAGAGTGGTTAATTATTGAAACTCCTACTAGTAATATTTTTTTTAAGGTCTAAAGTTTGAATTCTACTATGCATGTAATGAACATAAATTTTAAATTAAATAAATTTTCTCTTCTAATTTATATTTTATTTAATTTTTTTAGTTTTATAGAAAATGGTGAGTGGTGGCTTGATGAAATGTGTGTTGGTTGCTCACTTGAAGGTCACAAGTTTGAATTTTATCGACAAAAAAAAAAATGATTTCATTTTTGTTTTAAATTATTAAAAAAACATTAGTATCCTTTTTTATAATGTTTTGTGCCTTTTCTTGTAATATTCTCAATTTCCTTAATGTTCATATTTCTTTTTCTCTCGGTCATGCGCACATGTCAAGAAAAACAAAAAATTTTTGGATCCTTTGACTGTCAATCTGGTTCACCATTTCTATCTCCCCATGTGCCTCTCAAAGCTTCAAGCGATCTCTCATTGTTATGTGTGCCCTTAGCCACCAACTTAGCCTTTGTTCTTATCCCTTTGCTATTTAAAAAAAAAAACAGAGCATGTGAAGGGGGAGAGAGAGAGATGGAGCGTCCACAAATTTCCTTCCCTTCGCTGAGTCGATTGCTTCTCTGTACCTCACCGTTGACTGTTCTTGTTGCTGCCTGCTACTCTTCTCTTCTTCTACGGTGTCGACTGTTGTAGGGGATTGAGTCATCGAATCATCCTCCCTTGTCATCCTCCTCTACTCTTCCCTTGTTTCGTGTTGGCGTGCGTATGTGTGTCGCCCAAAACCTCTCTTTCTCTTCAGTTCTGGCCATTGCACATGCGAATGGAAAGCTTCTTGTTTCTCCTCTTTTGATTAAAGATTCTGCCTCTATTTTTCTTTCTTGTTGCTGCTATGAATCTTTTGACGAATTAACAGTTGATTTCGATTGGTTGATACTTTATATAATTTTATTGGGATGTTAAGTTAAATGTTGATGAGAAAGTTAATATGAAAAGGTTTACTGTAAACTGAAATTTAAGTAATGCTCTCAAGGTATTTGTAATAATATTTGAGTAAAGGATTTAGTAAATAAATGTTGTTAAATTTTTATTTTTGTTGGCTGACACTCTTCTCCTGCACCGACTATCATTACTTCCTCCTTGTGCATGCCAATATTAATGAAGGTAAAGAAGTCTTGAGCCCACTTATTTCTCATAGTTTTTGTGCGTGAATGACTGAATTGATGATTGAGGATCTAATTTCTCCTTTTTGGTTGCTGCTGTTCTCATACAGAGAAGGATAGAAATTAAATTAAAGCTAAAATTTTGGTTCAATGCTGTCATGTGAAATGTCAAAGATGATATTTTAATTTTCTTAAATTAAGATTGATTTATTCAATGAAGGGATTGGAATTAGGAAGTTGATTTACTTATTTGTTTATACATTAGAGAATTTTGAAAAATAGAATATAAGAGAAAGACATGGGTTGAAAATGATACATGGTTGGTGTGATAAAAAAAAGATTAAGAGAAGATAGTATTTTAATGAAGTGTTGAGCTATAGCTTTTGAAGGATTTTATGTGCAAAGTTGTCTCTTAAAATTTCAAATTTACTATAGCAACATTTTGATAGTAGAGATGTTGGGAGGAAATAATAGAAATTACAGATAGTTTATTTAAAAAAATTTAATTTTAATTTATAGGATATTTGGAGGAAGAGAAATTTAATTGATATGGAAAGGTGAATCCTTGAATTATGGGAATTTCAAATAAGTGATAGCGTCCTAACTAATTTATCAATTAATTTTTCTTATTAAAATTTATTTTGTTACATTAATTATTTTAATAATAATTATGTTGATTAGTGGATACTTTGTTAATTAAATTTCTTCATTTTTAAGTTTTAAGAAATATTATATTTTTTTTGTAAATCATGCTAATAGTAATAATGTGATTATTGGAGATTTTATTGATGAAAATTACTTTATTTGTGAAATTAGCTTTATCAAATTTAAAATGTTAGTTACTCAATAAATATAAGTTTGGAATTCAATTATGGAATTTCATTTTGAAAAATTATTGGATTGCCACGGAAAATGATTCATGTGAATTTGATTTTGAAAATGAGAACTGTAGCTCGAAAGTGATGATTTTCTCGAATGTTTGAAAATGGTTTTAAAAAAAGAACTTTATACAAAACACTGGTTACTAATGGCAGTTCTGTTAGCCTTTGGCGTGCCATGGTACACCTAGCTAGCAGGGTATTTATAGGAAGTGTTAGCCCCGTGCGATGGCCAACGCATGTAGAATGGAGGGATGGCTATTCGTGGGCATAGTAGTCACGTTTGTTTCATGGCTTCGATCGCATTTGGTTATTTGCCCTCATGGACTGTGTGTCCAGGTTTGTTTCGTGGCTTTGGCTGCATTTAGTTACTGACTCTCATGGACTATGTGTCCACATTTGTCTTTGTGGAAAGAGCCGCATTTGGTTATTTACTTTCATGGACTGTGTCCACGTTTGTTAATTGTTTTGATAAGTCCCCATAATATGAATTTGATGATTTTACATCCCATTGGCTTTAAGTAGTAAATTATTTATAATTATTTATTTTTTTCTTTGCAATCAAGTGATGATAATATTTCATATGATATTTTAATAGTTAAAGATTTTATTTAAAACTTTATAGAATCCTTTTACTTTCAAATTTATTAAATTTTTATAAAAACTGTTGCCTTTTTAAATTGCGTGATTGTTTCAAACTTTTCTTTTATTTATGTCCAATTACTTATTGTTGGAACATTATTCACTAGAAAAAATATTTGGATCTCAAATGGCATAGCGAAACTTGTAACTCAAGGCACCTACTGAGGAGTTTTATCGTTAAATGGAAGCGGAAAAATTATTTTAGTCAAATCCTAGTTTCATAAAAATTTGAACTTTATACTTACATTAGAACCTGGCCTTAAGTGCTCCACATAGACTACAGGTAGGATTCTCACATTTCTTTTAAAATTTAATATCTGATTTAATAATGTAATCATTTTTAATTATCCTATTAGTGTGTTTAATGTATTAACTTCAGAGTTTCTCTGATCACGACTTAAAGGATATGAGTTTTGTGCCCATATCCCATGCCAGTCCCACCTAATTTTTAGGGTGTGACAAAAAATATTCAATAACTTTTTCTTCAGGATAATCTAATATCCTTAAGTGAATAAAAGTGCAGGAGTATCCATGATTCATGAATTTATTTTAATGAATGTAACATTTCTTAAACCATTAAAAATGCTAGACTTTGATTATTAAACTGATAAGTAAGCAAACGTTGACTGGCAAACCTATAAAATAATGAACTAGCCTTCTATCCGGTCTAATTTTGCTATTTTTTTGGGGTAGTAGGTAACTCGGGTGACCCTAGATTAACCCGTATCAACCTACTCAACCTTACAAGTTAGGTAGGTTGAGCAGGCTAATTAAAAAAAACATATGCAGTTAACTTCAGGTGTATACCATAACCCTTGACTAGACCATGATCTGTGCGCGATCTCTCATTATCTCCTTTCTTCTTTTTTGTCTTCAATATCAGGCATCAATAACTTCTTCTGTTGTCTCATCTTTAGCATCAAGCATAAGCATCAACAGCTTCTTCTGACATCATCTTTTCTTCAACTTCTTTTTCATCGTCTCATCTTTGAACTGTGATTATTGAAGTAAATCTAAGCTTACTTCTTCCATCATCTTGTTTGCAGCTTCTTCATCTTCAGCTTTTGTGACTCTACATGTCATCCTCTTTTGATTATGGATTATCCGTTTAAGGCAAGAAGGAAACAGAGGAAACCCATCTTGGTCTCGCTCTCAATGAAACCCAACCATGCTGTGTTGTAAGCTGATACTAATAGGCTCTCCTGTCCTTCTTCTAATTCCAACGTCCATCTGATGGCTTTCACTCTCTAATATCTTCCTTTCTCACATACACCTTTTACATACAAATATGATATACATAGAGTAATTAATTAGGATATGATAATATAGAAAAATTTAAACCATACCTCTAAAGTTGCTTTTTTGTTTCTTATTGTTGGGAATCATTATTAGGAATTGGGTGAATGCTTAAGAATTGAGGGATAGGAGAGATAGGCACGAGTAGTGGAATGACGCTACATCTTAACTCAAAACCTTAAGGCTCAAGTTTATGGATCATTCTTCTTTATTTTATATTAGTTATTAAACTCAACTTTACTCAATATGAAACTTTCCACAATTACTGAGTCCATTCACACTTAGACAACCTAACAATTTCTCTCTCAAGTGAGTCTACAAGCTCCCTATATCAAAAGTACCCCAAATACCAAGTCCTTGCTTTTTAAGGCTAGTTTGATTTTCAAGCTTTAAACGGTGTAATGCACATAAGTCTTTGTTGCAGTCAAGGCTAGTCCTATTTTGGGCTTTAAACATGTGTGTAATAAAGGGCTTACAGGTCCTGAGTGAAACTTGAATCTAATACTACTTGTTAAGAAGGGGAGCGACCACTAGAAAATGAAGGGAGAAGAGAAACGGGCAAGAGTAGTGGAAGGATGTCACATTTTAACTCAAAACCTTAAGGTTGGAGTTTATGAATCCTTCATTTTTATTGTACATTAACTATTAAGCCCATCTTTATCTAATGTGGAACTTCTCACATTTACTTAAGTTTACTCACACTTAAATAAACTAACACTCATGATTATCCAAAGCATTGTCTTTGTCAAGATTACTGCAGCTTTGGCCAAACAAAATTGTTTTAGAAATATTTATTATTCAAAGTTAGAGCAGAATATACTACTGTTGTTGCTGCATTTTGGCCTAAGATTGGAGATCAATCTTGCAGTGTAAAATGGCTCTAGCCTTTAATAGGGATGCCCCTTTATATTGATTAAATATAATTAATTGATTAATTAATTAACGACATTGGCAATAATACTACTATGAAGCTCTTCATTGAAAAGAGCAAACTAAGAAACAAATTAATACTAGCTAGTAAGGGCTTTTGTAATTAAGTAACAAGAATGCTTAATTAGATCACCATGAAAATGAAAGCGAGGATGGATGGGAAGGTAATCAATGGTGGAAGAAGAGGAAGACGACAATGATGACTGATGAGATTGATTATTGAGGTTATTTGATGAGAAGTGCATAACCTAATTTTTTATATGTAGTAGAAATAAATTCTCATATACTTGTTAGAATCTCAGAGGAATAATAAACAAATATATAGTAAAAAAATAAATAGCACATTTTAACTAGAGATACTTGGATTATTAATGTGGTAAACCCTTAGTGTAAGGGTAAAAATCATGGGTCATTCAGACTAATGAAAATAAGCTTCACTATGATTAAAATAAGGCATGAGAGAGTTTCAATTGGTCGATGCACAAACAAGTACAAATAATTAACCAAAACACCAAAGCAACAAACTTATAAAAAATAAAGAAGATGATGAAAAACACTCATTGAAAATGGTGCTTTGGATGTTCCGAACCTGCTGACCAAATTTTAGCTGGATTCAACATTTAACATATGTGCAAATGATGAATGAAATGAGACAAGAGTCAAGCAAATTGGACAAGTAGAATGAAAGTTGTACACACTTAAAATTGACACAAAATTCTAGATTTCTGTAACAGCAGTTGCAGAACCTTGCTGTCTTGCAACATAGCTCCTAAGTCCGAAATTTTCAATATCAATGTGAAATCAAAGCTAAGATATGTAGCTTTCTAACAAATCAAGTTCCAAGCACAAACTCTTTTTCAATTGTTCACAATTCAATTTTAAAGTCAAGTCAAATTTTATGAGACAGAAACAATCTTCAGCTTGATTTTAATTTTGAAAATTCCAACAAAAATCAATGAAAAATAATAAAAAAGAAAATTAAACAATAGTGAATGAAATGAAATTGATTGGCTATGTTGCTCCCCGACAACGGCACCACTTAAAAAGCCCTAAGTCATATCAAACTTTTTAAAGAATCTAAAATGTAGTTGAGTACACCCTAAGTCATTAAATCCCAAGAGAGCAAGCTTAAGCAACCAAAGACAATTCATAAACCATTTTCATAAGTTAAAAATAATGTTGGTTTTGAAAATCGAAATCAACGTTTAAAGTGTTTATGATTTTTGAATTTTATAGAAAAATGTGAAGTAAGATGAAATTGACTTAACCAAGCAAACAAGCGAGTTCTTCAAGATTTGAATTCACTTTCACTATCATAAAATCCTAAGTTCAATTCATTCAATTCTTGCAACTCATTAACATTAAGTAAAATTCCTAATTACCATTAAGATTAGGTGATTATGGCTTAGATCAAGACACAATCCCTATGAAAATTATGCCAAACAATGACTTGATTTAAGAATTAGATCTTCCTTGCCTTAACCATGTTCTAGCACTTAGAACCAATCAAGAATTAAGCAATTAACTTCAATTTAAAACCTAAATAGAAGCTAATCGATTCAAATATCACCACAAGGATTGAACAGAATAATATTTACACAACAATAACCATTAAAGCATAAATTCAAACATTTAAAAATTGTTTTAAAATTGACCAATTGTTTGGCTATGTTAATTTAAAATAATTTTAAAAATAAAAACATTGACCAATTGCGATGATCACCGACAGTTAATAGCAGTGGCTTATAATAATTATTGGTCAATATGACCATAGTTTTTAATAATAGAATGTAATGTATCTTAAAAATAAGAAAAATAAAACAAAAATGGCTTTAAGATGTTCTTATTTTTTGGTTTTCAAAGAAATGGGAATAATTTTAGAAACAATGAAATTCAAAACATATATCTCCAAATAAGTTTTTTAATTTTTTTTGTTTTTAAAACAAAAAACTATTTTTGAAAACAAAAACCAAACAGACTTTAATATTAGTAATAATTTATAGACTCTAATTTGAAAATAATTTTAAAGTTAAAAACATGGTTGACGGTGGTGGTCTCTAGTGGGTGATCATAGCTGAAGATAATTTATAATGGTCAAATGTAGTATACTTTAAAAATTTAAAAATGAACTAACAAAAGTTGATCTAGCTGATAAGGATTTAGTTCATAACCTATAAGGTTATGAGATCAAATCTCAATGCCGATATAAGGATATTATTAGTGGGTGATCTGTAAGTACCTTATAAGTATTCTTTGAATTTAGAGGCATGCCTTGGCCTATTAAAAAAAAATATTTGAACCCAAAACAATTAGAAAGACAAAACTTAAAACCTAAACTTTTCTGGGTTAAAAAACACCAGAAAAACGAAAATAGATTAAAAGTGTTTCCATTTTTCGTTTTTTTAAAAAACAAAATGTGAGAATGGTTTTGAAAACATTTGAACCAAAAACAATTATCCAAATGATTTTTTTTTAAAGAAAGAAAACAATTTTGAAAGTAGAAATCAAACAAGTACTTATACTTTTAATAATTCAATACTCTCGCCAGCTTTCATGTTAAAAAAAAAAAAAAGAGTTCTTTAAATGTATAGTTCTCCTTTCTATGAGTACTGGTGATTTTTTATTTTTACTGATTGAATGATCACTTTGAATTCTTTAGTATAGTTATTTTCTTGTAGGTAATCAATAAAAATTGATTCGACCAAAATTCCACCACCATGTGACCGTTGAATCTTCAACTAGTTTTTTTTTTTTTATTGGTTTCTTACAGGTATCATATTATTAAAAGTAATTATATTCTAAGTACTGTCGAGAAGTAAATGTAAACACTTCTTTCCACGTGGATTCCAAACTTGCTTGAATTAGTATTTTGTCAACTTTAATATTCAATCTAGCTAAACATTGGCCAATGAAAACAATCAACCACGTTACTTGAAGGGGAAAAAAACATGCATTATTAATAATTATTAAAGTATCTAGAAGTAACTAACAAAGAATGAAGATTTTTCTTTTAAGACAAAGGCCATGACTTTAATCCATATAGAGAATTCTAAACAAAGGATGATGCTCGTACACAAATTTTGCAAAAGAAAGCGATATCTAAGAGTTGGATTGACCATATAAATTGTAAAACAAGTGTCCTAAAACCAAGGTTTTCCAATTTTCCAATTTATTTTTGGATAATAATTTGTAAATTAAAGTAGGTTCATCCATATACTTATACATAATTACTTGAGCTTAATTTCTGAGCTTTTAAATACTAGCTCTCATCCGTTTATTTGAACTTTTTTATCATATAACATATAGTCACTCTATATATATATATATATTGTTACACTTGTGGTAAATATATTCTTCTTTCAGTCTTAAGTATAGGAGTTAGTTAGAAGTTTGTTCTAGTTTTAAATATAACATCAATGGCATTTTTTTCTTTCACATTTATTATTTTTTTTCTCAAACTATTCTTATTGATTGCACACATTATTTTTTTTTTTTTGCCCAGAAACATAAAATATCATAGAAAACTGTTGGGTTCATAAAGACAAATAAGATACAATGAATAAAAATACAAATAAAAAAATTAAAAGTCTCACATCTAGAAATTAGAAGATAAATTAAAGGCCTATTTGTTTTAGTTTATTTCATAAAAAATAACTTAATTTTTGAAAAGAAAATATATTTTGTAAGTTTTATTATGTTTGTTTAAAATTTTAAAAATAATCAGAATAAAAAAAATTATATTTTTGATTATTTTAAAAAACTACTGTAATTAGATTCTAAAAATAATTTAATGTGATAGATGTAAGAGAATGTTTTAAAGAGGCAGTATATGCAAATATATCATAACATTTTAAAATAATATACTAATAAAAAAATTTTATAAAATAAAATCAAGGAAAATATCATGAAATTTAAAAATAACTAACTAATAATTACTTTTTTTATTATTGTAACAAAATATAAAATAATGTCAGTTTTTATAAAATCTCTAGAACTATAAAATCTCTAAACTACCTAAAAATCACTTAGAATATATAAAGTTTAAGATATGTCTAATCAAATAAATTAGGTTATTTTGTTGAAATAAACCACCCTTAAGCATATTTAATATAAAAAATTTAATATGGCATCATGAGCTATTTGATGAGGGGTACAAAAAAATTTAAAAAAGAAACAAAAAAAATGAAAGAATGAAGGAGGTGAAAAAATAAGAGATTAAAAAAAAGAAAGAATAAGAAGAAAAAAATTGAATAGACATGAGGCATTTAAAACTTAAAAAAGTATAAGCCCAAGTAACAAGAAGAAAAATAAAAAAAATGAGAAAGAAAATTAGTACCGGGAATATTAGAAAGAAAGAAATCAAAAGTCCCACGTTTAGAAATTAAAAGATAGATCAAGAATATATAAAGTTTAGAATGTGTTTAATTAAATGACTTAAAATATTTTGGTCAAATAAGCTATCCTCAAGTATACTTAATATAAAAAATCTAACAACAAACAAAATACGATAAAAAAATACAATAAATAAAAAAAAACTAAACCCACGACCATTCCAAGCTTTAAAACGAAACTAGAAAGCAAGAAATGTTGCCATTGCTATTAAAATTCCAAGAAGCTAGAAGTCATATAAAAAAATACGAATGAGATTCATAAAACCATCCTAACAGTTTTATTCCTATGTAAATAATTACTATTATCCAAAGAGCTGATTTACCACCCCCATGAATTAGATTCCATATGGAGAAAACCAAAATCATAAACAACGACAACAAATCAGCTATTAGCATCACAAAAAAAATACCCCCCATCTCTTTTGTAAAATTTCACTATCAAGTTAAGAAGCCCAAGCTGAGACTCCCAACTGCAAATTAAAATCATCAGGATCCACACTAAAAAAAAAAAAAAAAACCCTCATACTTTGATTGTGAAAAGTCGCAAAACCCATGATTAATCATTGCACGAATCACCAATTCTTTAAATAGACAACCTCTGCCTTGCTGATGCCAATTGAACTCCTCCCATTCCCTTCTCAACAACTAAGATCGAAGGAGAAAAAAAAAATACTCCAACATTAAGAGACAAAAAAACCAACCATACACTCACCCATGCTAGAAAATATGTGTGTGTGTAAAATATCAATGTGAATAGTTTTCAATACTTTTACAAATAATTAATTTTTTACATGTGAATGGTTTACATTGCTCACACATTAGGATGAGGGAGAAATAGCCCACCCATGTGAGAAAAATTCATGAAAATTTTGTGATCCGTGAAGCTTGCTGCCATGCTGGTATATGTTGTTGTCCCACTTGGCCACTTGTATCGCCTGAGCTAGCCGCCGGAGGTGAAATCGATGTTCTTCGGCTTTGCTTCATTCAGAAATACTTTAAAAAGATGCACCATTCAAATCTCATCTAAATATGTTTTTAGCATGATGCATCATCGCATCACCAGTTTCGATTTCTTTTTTCTTTTTTAATTAAGAGAAAAACAATTATTTACATTACTTAATTCTTAATTAGCGGATCGGATAAGATCCCATATATACACAGCCAAGTTAGCCTACCAAATAATACTAAATTTATTAAAACTAGAATGTTGACACACGTGCTAGGTTTAAATTCAACAGCAGTGGCAATATTAAGAAAAAAGATAATAAAATAAAAAATTTAAAAATAAAATATTTATTATACAAAAATGAATTAATTATATAAATTATAATTATCTATATAAAATAAACATTTCGAAAAAATTAATACAGACAAATAAAAAACACAACTAGGACTGTAAATAGAATAAGCCTGAGCCTATGTAAACTTGAGTCTATGTAGTAGATTAAAAGTTTGAACTTGGCTTGAAATTTATATAATTTTTTTTTCATGGCTTAAGCTTGATCCTATTTAAAACCTGACCTAACTTAAAAACTTATTTAAAAATTAAATATGCTTATATATTAGTTTTAAACATCTCAAATATGCTTTAAGATTATCAAAGTCAATATTTATATAACATGATTTATCAATTTTAATATATAATAATTAAAATGACTAATCAACTACAATACAATAATAAAGTAATAACATTAAAATTAACATATAAGATTAATTTAATTGGAAACATAACTAGAAATAAAAATAAAGATAGATTGATTTATATATATATATATAGGCTAGTTATAGACTTGTAAGTTAGGCCTTATAAAAATAGACCTAACCTATTTTACTAAATAGACCTACTCAAAAGTCTGAACTTAGTTTGGGCTTAATTATTTAGAAAATAAGTTGGGATGTACTTAAAGTAAATTAGGCTATAAGCCCTATAGAAGTTTGACCTATTTTCACTCTTATGGCTTATAAACCCAAGAATATGCCACGTTTGATTCACCTTCTTCAAAAATTATAAGGTTAAGGATCTTTTTTGCTCCTACACTTTATCTGAAGGATCATTGAGCATTATAAACTTAACTATGAGTCAATTATGTCTCTCAATATTAAATATTCCTCCTTTATCGCTATGTTGTTTTCTCACCCATTCCTTCACCGTTAGTGAACTTCACATTATTTTTTAAAATATTTTTTATTATAAAATTTGAGGAAAGGGTGCCTCATGATCCTTTGGGTAAAGTTAAAGGGCAAAAATAATTCTTAATTTAATAAATTTTTTTTTAAAATAATAAGACTCATTGATGACAAATGAACGTTAGATGTTTTTAATGGCAATGTGATAAGAAAGAGAGTTTTTAACGTAGAGGTAAAAAATTGACCCATAATTAAGTTTAAGATACTCAATGAGTTTTTGATTGAAAGGCAAAATTAACTCTTAATCAAAAATCATATAATGACTGATTTATGATTGATTAGCAATAAATATACTCCTTTCACCCTATACATAAAATTTTTTTAATTGAATATCACATGGTGATAAAAAATTGTCATTTAGTTGAAATTAAATAATATAAAATCACAATACTTTTTTAACTTTGTCCCTAATAATATCACAATTAATATTATGCTGGTGGTTGGAAAAGTATACAATTAATATCACTTTCTTTTTTGAAAATAAAGACAAATTTGCTTAATTATTCAAAAAATATAATAATACTCATTATATTTAGAAATAAAATAAGTTTTTAATTTATTTTATTTTATTTTTTTTGGGATCGAGGGAGCAGCAATTTAAAACACATGGATTGACCTCGCGTTATTTGCGCTGAAAGTCAGTAACTCAGGATCATGTCTGATATAATTCAATTGTGGATAATTCCAAGTTCAACGTTGCCATATTTGACTGGTTGTTGCAACATTTGCCTATATATATATATATATATATATATTTTGGGGTAATCTGCGTGTCAAATTATTTTGGGTCCTTTATTGAAATTTAGCATCTTTTGTCAAACTGTGATTCTCCTTTTATTATTGTGGGGACTGATTATAAAATCTTAAAAAGCAAATTTAATTAGAGTTAGGCCCCAATTAATTTTTTTGACAAATGAATTATAAATATAAATTTAGATAATTGTAAATAAGAATCTCAAGTGCAAACTGAGAATGATATTTATATTTTAAATAATCTATATATAATTAAAACTTTGGAATTTGCAAATTATTTTTCATAAAATTTTATGAGATGATCATATTGAGACCAACCATATGTCACTTATAATTTGAATCAAGTGGTTCAGTACATTACACCCTTGAACCTTAAATCCTAGGGCTGCCCTCTCACATATATTGATCTCTTCAGTGCCAAGAATAATATCTTCACTCTCTCATAACAACTTTTTTTGTCCACATCCACGTCACCACCTATGATTCAACGTTCAGAACAAACAATGTCATCTCATACATATATTAATGCAGAAAGAGAAATATGTGTATGGTGGATTGATTACAAATGCACGTACTTCTCCATTAACTGTATGAGGTTGATCTGTTCCTCTTTACTGTACCCCATCATCATAGAAATCATGAACAACACGTGAGCAAGCCCTGCATTGCCCATGTTAGACAAGCGTCGAGAATAGGCAGCTTTTGTTTTTGAGATTGGAAAATGCAGTTTTTCCAGTCCACTGTCCATAAAACCACCTGATTATTATTATGATGTGCTAACTAGTTATTATACTTGAACTGCTTAATTAAAACTAACAACAGGACAATGCTCAAGCACTAATGTTAGAATTATACAAGAGGATGAAAATGCAAACACATCTTGATTTAGCCTCTTGGAGTTAACTTGAACTCAGATTGAATATTCTCAAGTAAACTGATCATCTTGAAGAAGATATTTACATTTTAAATAGATCAAGTTCTTCACGAAATATCAATTGGCAGAGATTGAAGTCTTCCGCTCCCAATTTCAGGAATTATTTATTTGAAAGGTTTGGAAGAACTAATCAAGAAGAGAATAAAATTGAAAGTGACTATTCTATGGGTAACTCAAGAAGATCAAATGTGGGTTGCAAAGTTAAAAAATATAACAGAGTAGGTTGTGAAGATGTACCTATATGAAGACTTCAAAATTCTCTTTTGATCTACATTGTAGTGTTCTATAGATCTTTGGTCTAATATGAAATCCAAATAACCATGACGAGGAAAACGAATAGCAAAAGGTACCAAAAATTCATAAAAGAAATAATTTTTTAGGTTTCGAGATATAGTACATTTAGGGAAAAACTTGATAAAACAGAAAAGCAAACAATATTGAATTTGTGGGGTTCTACCTCATGGACAATATGGTTAGAAGGTCTATATGTAAGTATTTTTTGAAGAATTGGACAAATATTTCTTAAGAAAGTGTCCTGTCCAAGAATTTAGTTCCTCTAAAATTGAATCATTTGAATGTGAAGCCTTATGTAACTCCAAAATAGGCTCAACATCCTTCAAATAACCCTGAAGGGTATTTTAGAATTTGTCTTCTGAAAATCCATCAAGCGCATCTGAAACACACACAAAATGATCAAATTTAGTTGCTTTTCTTTGATACCCTTTAAGCTATTTAAAGTTAAGCAAGATGTGAAATGTGAAGAAACATCATATCCATGCAAACGTAGTAAATGAAATGCCAGAGCACATGTGGTGGGTTCTAAAAATATGTCATCTTCTTCCCACTGCCACATTCTGTTTCAAAATCAAATAGAAACATAGATTTTCAATACACTTATATTCAATTTCAATATTTTCAATACACACAGGAAAAAAGGATACTCAAAATTAATTAATTACCTCCATATTTCATCCAATACACTTGTGATTTCCTATGAATCCCCAGTTTTTCAAAACTATCAACCATATGGAGTCGAGCATACACTTCAAGAGGATGTACTGTTGGAACTGAACAAATTATAGGTGTAGAATAAGCATTAGTATAAAGCCTAATTAAATAATGTGATACAGATGAACATAAATCTATCAAATTAAATTAGAAAAGAAAAATCAATAAGGCATTGAGCATTGTTAATATGAGCGCATGCTGCTACAGTGGCAGCTAGAGAGTTATAAAGAGAGACACTATTTCCCCGAAAATTTAAAGCCACTTCCCAATCCTATGACTTCCCCAAATCCTTCTGAAATGTATGCCACATATGCTTTCCATCCTTCTGAATTGCTTCCCTAACGATTGTGCTTAGTTACAATACACAAAAGAGAGCTTCAGTTCATACTTTCTTTCAGAAAATCCGTCAATATGATCTGCCAAGTAAATAGACAAGTTTGAATCTTTATGCATTGCGAATAAAGGAGGAGGTTCGTGTATCATGCCATTAACAACTAATGTAAAACTATGCCAAATCTCTGTGACATTAAATGACATTGTTCATGAAATTTTGATGGGCACGAATTACCTTCTAATACAACAAAAAAAAGGTTTACAAGAGGAGCGCCATTACAGAGTGTTTATATAAAAAAATGCTCTAAAAAGAAGAGACCAAACGTATCAAAACGCTTGTAAAAATAAGCGCTTTGGTACACTTAACCTTTTAGAGTACTTTATCAATAAAGTGCTCTGAAACACTGGTTTTAAAATAATTTTAATTAATTTAAGCCCTTCTAAAGCATTTCTCTTAAAAAAGCACTTTGGAATGTGTCAAGGTTGCCGGAACACTTCTCTAGAAAAGCACTCTGAAGACTATTTAGATTTTTTTTTTCCTTTGCAAGCGCTACAGAAAGTGAAGGTTGTCTAATATTTTTTTAAGTTAACTTATTTACTTATTTTATTAATAACAATAATATTATATTTAATATTAATTAATATTTAGTAGACAATTTATTACTTATAATATTATTTGATGTATTGTAATTTAGTAATTAAATTTATAGAAGTAACTAAAAAATATTATGTTATTTTTTTACTTCTTGTAATGTTTTAAATGTAATTTAAAAATAACTATTTTAAGTTATAAAAAATATAATTTTTTATTTTTTATTTATAATAATATTTGATGTATTGTATTTATATTAATAATTATTTTATTTATTATCATATAATTTTAATTATTATGTAAAATTAATTAAATAGAATATTGTACTTAAATAATTTTTTGCCCTTCCGGGAGATGCCAACAAGGAAGAATTTATTGAGCCGAGCAAGCATGCAGTAGTAACAGGAGTGGAAAAATTGGCAGCTTGTTCCTCAGAGGGGTCCCTTTGTCTTGTCTTTCTTTGGTATTTCTCAGTTTGTAGTTTGTACATGTTTACTTCCTTATGAATTGAGAAAGGACATATACCCCCTCACTTACAAAAAATGATATGTTTGAGAGTATAAATTTTTATATTTTACAATTTATACTTTTTACTTATTATACTTTACATTCTCTTATTTTTATATTTTAAATTTTAAACTTATTTTAATTTTACTTTTTTAGCTCAGATCTATTCAAATTTTTAACTTAGCCTCATGAATATTAGCACATAATTTAACTATACTTAAATATTAATAGTATTTATTAATTGTTTAAAAAATAGAAAAAAATGATATGACTACATAGACTTGCTCCTCATTTTAAATACTACTCAAGGACTAGTTAAAAAAAAACAATGATAAATAATGATGATTCAAAATTAAGAGTAAATTGAGTGAATATTTTTTGCTAACTCACTGCACTTACGAATCTACAATTGAAAGCTAAATAGGAAATAAAAAAAAAGAAAAAAAAAGAAGAGAAAAATTATTGATTTAAAAGAGACAGAAATATCTTTCTTTTATTAAGAATTCTAACTCCATTATTGTCTCCCGATTCAGAATCCTGACTCTGCCACTGTGAATGAAGTTTCCTTGTTTTACTCAGGAAAAAAAAAATGTCAGCTTTGATTTAAAACTCGCACAGACACCCCAGTGGCAGACGCAAGACCTGAGCTTGCTGGGGGGTATTTTTTAATATAAAAATAAAAAAAACATTGCATATAATTGCATGATTTTTAAAATTTAATATTAGGTTTGATAAAAAATTATTTCATTAAATTTATCTTAATTTATAATTTTTAAAAATTGTATTTGTCAGGTAAAAATTTGTTACTTCCCTTATTGATAATTTTTTTCTAAACATAATTTCACTATCCTTTTCGAAATTCATAAAATTTGCAATCTATTAATTCAAAATCATATTTTAACATGAAAAAATAATTTTAATGGATAAAATTTAATTATGAGGTTCATAAATTTTTAAAAATATTTTAAACATAGGTGCATAAAAATAAATGATTTTATGGAATAAAGGTATACAAAGTGAATGAAAAAATTTTGTGCCAAAAATAAATATAAAAATGTTTTAAATTTGTTATCATATATTTTTGTATTAGCTTATACAGACACACAAAGAGAAGACGACAAAACAAAACAGCAAAAAGCTAAAAGCCAAAGCAATAAATTAAGTCACATGACCCCTACTAAGCATGTTCTTCAGGGAGTCCGGTGAGATAGGGTGCAACCCCAGCGGAAGATTCAAGGCATGCTTGACCGAAAAATCAGCCTCCATGTTCCGCTCTCTGCCAATCTGAACCACATTCACGATCCACTTCTCTATTCATCATAATTGATCTTGGTAAGAGCTGTATTGGTATGATGAATGGAGAAGAATTAACTTTAATGTATGTTCTTCATTGTCATCTTGTATTTAACTCTCAAATATCAACTGGGCTTGTTCAGAGGGTGTAAAATTAAGGGATGAGGAAGGACAATGATGCATACATGGTTCTTGGAAATTTTGAGGGAGCGCATCTGCCCAACGTAGGTCTGCCATTGGCAGTGGCAGTGCGAGGACCCTAAGGCAAGGGGTGCAATATTTTTTTAAACTTCAACTAAATATATTTAAAATGTTTTTGAAACCTACACATCTTTAAAATTAGGTTAAGGGATGCAAAATATTTGAACCTAGAGATGCAAAATAGTGAAACACATAACTCTTTCTAATAATTTTTTCCAAATTTAAGGGGTGCATTTGTGCCCCTTGAATTACACATAGGCACCCATGGCCATTGGACCACCCTGACCTTATCTTTATTAAATCAAAGTAAATGACTAAAAAATAGTGTTTGGAGGAAATGAATGAAAAAACGTCTCGAAATGTATAAATAATAATAAAATCTCACAAAAGATAATAATTTCTCTTAAGTCTCTTAAGACTTTTATGATATTAAAGTCTTTTGTAAAATGTCTATAATACCTCAAATTTAAACTAAAAGGAGAAATATATAAAGCGAAACTTATTATTTGCTACATCATTTTAATTATTGTTAGAATAAAAATAATTATTAATTAAACTAATGTAATGACTGATATTCATAGGCAGCGCCTTGTTCAAGCCAAGGGCAAAAGCAACCCCGGACTTGGTTATATATTTTATCATTTTACACCTCTTGGTTTAAATATTTTACACTCTTTAACTTAATTTTAAAGATGTTTGAGTTTTAAATTTTTTTTTGAATATGTTCAGCTGAAGTCCAAAATAATTTAACCCAAAATTTTAAAATTATTAAACCCAAGTCGCCTCTGCCGTTCTGTATCGGCGGCCGTCGAAGAAGAAGGAGAAAGTCCATAACTCCCGAAGCAGTGAAGCTGAACACCGACGCTGATGGAAGAGTCGCGAGAGAGAGAGAGAGAGAGAGAGTTGGAAAGCAGACAAAGAAAGAAGCTGATTCAGCTGAACACCCACGCTGCCATTTGTCATCTTCCAGTTTAGAATAAAAAATTATTTATGATATCGGCCTTTGTCTTTTTTTAATATGGGGTGTTGAATCTTCCAGGCTGTCCCAATAGAATTTGATTATCTAAATGTGTGGTCCTTTCACTATTCTCGTTTTTTTTTTCTTTTTGCTTTTTTTGGTCAGTGTTCACTCTTGTCCTTCACTTGTGGGGCTGTGGTCCTTTTCTTTTTTATTTTTTTTGGGTGCATCTTTTGATAAAATCAAAATACCACATGTTACTTGTATTCTCTTTTCTAATACTACCACTATTTTTATTTATAAAAAATTTATTATTTTTAATTTTTTATATAAATAAAAGCACAAATTTCAATAAATATTTTTTATAAAATTTTTAAATTACCTCTCATAATTTTATCATTAGTAGTCATAAGAGACAATTAATAAAAGTTTGATTAACACAATTAATGAATGGTATTATAATTTAATTCTTTTATTTTCAAACATATTAATATAGTTAATTAATTTTTTTAAACTATGTGATACAATTTTTTCTTTTACAAATAAAAATGGAGGGAGTACTTTAATACTCTTATATATTTTTTATTTTGTAATTTAAAATTTTTTAGATGTTAGATAGAAAATTAAAAGAGTTTTAAAAAGGAAATTACCATCCATAGTAAAAAAAAAGGAAATTATCATCGAATGAATAACAATCTTCATCAAGAGCTTGTAAATCAAATAGCCAACAATACAAAATGGAATTATATTGAAAAACAGTCCTTCCTATTATGAAATTTATAAAAAAAAGTTAGTTACAAAATCATATGAGAGATCCATTTATAAATAATTATCTAGTGACTTATATTAAAAAAAATATTTTTCATGGCATCGACTATTGATATTTACAATACTTAAATTTTAGATATTAAAAATTTTTAAATAAAAAGTTGTAATTACTTATTTTATTTTAATTACTGTAAAAAAAAGTAATAGTCATTATTTAAACCAAAATAATTACTTATATTTACAATACGTGGATTTTAGTAATTAAAAAACTTACAAAGTAAAACTTATCTTTTACTATCTTATTTCAATCATTATCAAATAAAATTAGTCATTACTTAAATCAAAGTGTACAATCACATTATATTTCTTTGTATATTTTAATTTAGGAATATCATAACCATTTCACAAATGATATTAATATCATGATGGTTCCAAGACACTTAAAAATAAAGTATCACATATTTTGTAGGATTTTATTGTCGTTTGCATATTTGGATGATTATTTTGTCATTTTTTCGAGTATTTTTGCTCCCTGTTTTTTTTTTTTTTAATCCATCAGGATCGCTAAACCATTAAATGCATGTGGGTGCCGGGCTGGTTGCTGATAATGTATAAGCATAGAAAGGCCACGTGAGGAGGTTTTGGTCCATTTTCTTGCTCATCACATCATCTGAAATTTGGACTGTTTAAATTTAAAAATTTTTTATTTTTATTTTTTATTTAAAAATAAAAATTATATACTTTTTAATAAATTATTTATTATCAATTAGGATAGTATAAACTTCATCTAGATAGTCTAATTTAGTATTAATTTTTTTATAATTTTTATAAATTGACCATCCAATATACTGTAGACTGTCTAAATTTAATATAATTTTTTATAATTTTTATAAATTTATATTTTAATAAATATAATTTAAAAATAAAGATAATATGTTAACTACTACATTTTTTAAAAAAATTAAAAAAATATACTTTTAAATTAGGATTATCTAGAATAAATTTAAATAGTGAATTTACAATATTGAATTTGGACAATCCAAATTAAATTTAGATTATCCAGTTGGTAATAAAAAAATTTAATAATTTTTATGATTTTATATTTTAATAAGTCTAAAATAAAAATATAAATTATAATTGTAATAAATAGAATAAATTATCAAGATGATCTAGATTTCATCAGGATGATAAGCAACATGAGGGTCACGGAAGCAGGTTCCAGGAGTTCCGCGCTTCAGCTCGAGACAAAATTAAAGTAATGCATCCCTCACATGCCACGTGAGAAAAAAAATACTGGGTAAGAGATAGGGAGAGATTACATATCAAGCATAGAGGCAAGGAGGATAGGATTTAGATTTAAATTTAGATTAGAATTTGAATTAAATTTTTCATTTAAATACATAAATAATTATGAATTTATATTTGATTCAAAATCCAAATTTATTTTTTATTATAATTTTAAATTTTTTTATATTCTAATCATTTGAAATTCTAGTCACCCGAGAAGTTATTAGCCGAAACAAACTCTCAATCCCTCATAAATTGATGCCCTAATAGAAGTAAGCTTTCCCGCCTCTCTTGTTGTGTTTTCCTTCCTTTTACTTTTGATTTTACAAGTTGATCACATCAACTTTAAATAAATTCTATATCATGTGCTGCGGCGCATGCAATACATGCTGTGGTACATGACATAGTGAGACAATTCTCATTATTGTTCGTGCGTTATGTCCCAAGTTATCATTTTACCATTCAATCTTATAACCACACCAACCAATTAGCATCATATAATAATCTCTTATCTAAAACTACAATCAATTTTTTAATTATTAATTTATTTTTGATTAACAATTAATTTTTTTGAATTAAAATTTAAGATGTTATATATTCAAATAAGAGATGTGTTTCAAGCAAGACATCAATGCTGACGCTCAATGGTGGCGGTAGGAGCTAGACAGACAGTCGCCAGCACAAAGGACTTTGAAGGGCTGGTGGAGGCCGAGCAAGAGAAGCTTGGTGGTAAGGTTCGAATAAGCAACATACATGAAGTTGGGTGGGTGTGCTTCAAGGGTATGATAAATTAAATGACAAATTTTTTTTATTAAAATAATCAAGACCTATAGAAGTGCCTCTATAAAAAGCACTTCCATAGCTCAACAATTCTAGAGTGCACGCGTCCTCACAAAGCGCTCCAGAAGGTTCAGTTTTTTAAAAATAATTTTTAAGATACAGGAACCTAGAGGAGTGCTTCCAAGGAAGCGCTTTGGTAGGGCATTTTGTTTTGAAAATATATTTTTTGTGTTGGAACCTAATGGAGTGCTTTTAAGGAAGCATTTTGGAAGGGCCAGATTTTTTAGAGCACTTCTAAGGAAGTGATCAGTTAAGGTATACTTTTTTTTTTTTTTAACTTGAACTTTGGGAGCGCTTAAAGTTTATTAGTTTTTTTTTTATTTTTTAAATATATACGTGAGCACTTTAAAAAGGCACTTCCATATGTTCTAATTCTCAAACTTTTTTTTAGTAGTAAAACTATGACTAATTTGAATTGAGTTAAGTTTAATATCAAATGAATTACATTATATTTTTAGCATATCAAATAAGTAGTTCTCATTTCCAGAACAGTGGGAGACGTTTAGAGTGTTTCGCCATCAAAAAGTTAGAAGGAAGGAAAAGGAGCTAATAAGGATAAGTAATTTTACAATTTTGTGCAGTTGTTTCTTTGATGGAGGATTGAAATTAAAATAAACAATAATATGATTTTTCTTCAATTCTTAAGCTAAGTCATATTAATAAATTGGGAGTTTTAGATTCATTTGGATTTATGCTGGTCTTCAAATGCATGCAGTGGAAAAAGTGGTTATTGGGATGGCAAAACCAAGGAGATAAGTGGGAAGGAGTGACTGAGCTGTTGGTGAACATAATTGACATCAACGGTGGCCACCAATACTTTCTAATGCTTACAAATCAATCCTCTGCTGTCAGAGACTTCTCCAAGTCTCTAATCAACTCTGCCATCCATTGCGTTCTCTCCAAAGCAGCAAGGTGATTACTTAATTAGCAACTTCATTAAGAAACTTTAATAATGATGGAAGCTACAAGGCCAACCCAGAAGTAGGGCAGAAAATGCAAGAGCTGGTGCAATTGATGGTGCTGACTCCTAATGACATGGATCTCAACATGAAGACAACATTTCTCACAGTGATCAATTCAGTAGTTACTATGTAGCTCACACTGATTTAGATGCTGTCAAGTTTCACACTGAAAAAATCCTCTTTGGCAGAGTCATGTAATATATATAGACACCGCTTCTTCTCTCATGAGAAGCACGCAATAATCATCGTATGACTTGTAATCTTTTGTACGTTTTCTTGAGAATAAAATGATGTTTGAGATTGGCAAACTTTTTTCCCATACTAAAAGTACCAACAAGATCGTGCCACGTACTCCTTTCATGACAAGTCCAGATATTCAAAACCAGAAGGTTGTCCCTGACGCATGATAAAGCTAAAGGTCGTTCTAATTTATATATAAATAAAAGAAAGAATATTATACATTTGTAAAGGGTAATTTAAGTTTTAACTTGAGCATTTCCTCCTCATTAAATTTCCAAAAGGATTTAATAAACTCGAATGCAACGTGATTGATTGCTCTATGCCTACATACTCTTGCTCTTTTACTTGTTTCACCTCCCAAACTTTTTGAAACAGATTCATCCAGAACTTTCCACAAACTATTTTGGAAATCATTAAAAGTAATTTCTCAGATATTTTTCAAACAAACTTTTCAGGAACCTCAAGTTCTCCTTTTTGGCTGAGCTAGGTAATTTCTTGCTTTACTATGATAACTTTGAAAAGAGACTAAGTTTTTATTTATAAAGGTTTTAATTTATCTTTTAATTTTAACATATTGGTAATAGGTTCATAAATAAAATAAGATGTTATATTTTTAACATACACAAGAATAAGACACTTTCTAGAAAAGATATGGATCCCTATTATAAATTACTCGATGGGGTATTAATTAATTTTTTTAATATTACTCATATTTATAATCATTAACTATGAGAGAAAATACCATGCAAATTTAATTTTTTTATTAAAATTAAAATTTTATTCTATTTCCAAATAAAGTGAAAGAGGGGTCTTATAATATAGACCAGAAGAGATATCTCCATCAATGAAACATGTATATTTAATATAATCCCTGTCCTAATTATAAGACAAACAAAATTAACTAATTTCACCATTTTTAATTCATATTTTCATTAAATATTTTTTTTAGTGAGAAAAATTTGACGAGTGAAATTTCTCAACAAAATCACATACTCCCTCCATCCATGTATATAAGATATTTTTTTTAAAAAATTTATTCTGTCTTTGAATATAAAGGATGTCATGAGATTTTTAAGTAATTGAACAATTTTATCCCTACCATCTTGAAAAGAGAGTAGGTATTAATTGTATGTTTTATCTACCATCATGATATTAAATGTGATATTATTATGAACAAAATTAGATAGGTGCTGTGGTTTCACGTGCTTTTAACTAAATAGCAAACTTTTATGGGTATGTGAGATTTAATTAAAAATACCTTATATATAGAAATGAAGGGAGTATGTTCCTACCATTAATTGAATGATTTAAATGCATTCTTAAAATTTAAATTGTGCTCAATTTAAAAAGTTTTGTTGCTTTCTCACTAAATTTATTTTCAAATTCATTCAATTGATAATTTGTGATAATAATAATAAATATATCAACACAATAATGATGATAAATTATATTGTCACAAAAAGTAGATCTTGTGGTTAGTATATATTTTCTTGTGGCAATGTTAAATTTTGTTAGTATTAAACATAGACAAACATATTTTAGGGGCTTGAAAGAGACGGAGTAACTCCTTTATTATAAAAAAAATTAAAAAGTTGAAGGAGGCCGTGGATCTTCATAATTTTCTCTTATCTCTGGGTTGAACCATATATTCTCATTATGTAAAATGACAAATGAATCGCAAGGTTTTTTTTTTTTTTTTTGGCAAACTCGCATGGTGCATTAATGTAAGTCAAAGTAGTAGAATATTTTACCAAGAGTGGAATTCATTTTAGTTGCTTTTGAACATTCAGACAATATTAATGCCCTCATAGTATTATAATCTTTCAAGATAAAAACATCTTCAATCATGAGATCAAATCTATAACTCATAAGATTATGAGATCAAATTCTTTTGTTAATGTGAAAATTTTATTACTAGATAATCTGTAAGTACCTCTATAAACTCTTTTTGAGCATGAAGGCATGCCTTAACCTTAGTAGTCCCCTAGGACCTAGCTTACCAAATTTTTTTCTATAAAAAAAAACATTGTGAATCCAATTAGTTGTAGCCTTTTTATTCATCTAAATCGTTTTTTTAAATAAAAAAATTAATTATACTTAGAAATGTCCCTACACATTCAATCATTACACTATAATATTATTTCAATTATTTTATCATTTAAAGGGTAATATTAAAAAATATCATTAATAAAATTTTATTTTTCTCAAATTGTCTTATATTTTGGGACTATAAAATTTTTTTAAAATTGTCTTATAATTTAGAATGGAAGGAGTAGTATTAGCATTTTGCAAAATGTCTCAAGAATTGAAATTTAAAATCTTAAAAAAAATCTTATAATAGTAAACATAATAAATACAGGAGTAACGGTTAGATTAATGTTAAACTCGCATAGTATTCCATGGCATTTTGTTCAATCAGTCTAGAGTGTTGGATTAACTTATTCTAAGGTCTTGAGTTTAAATTTTAAAATATGCAACCATGTTAAATAAATGCCAAAAGCAAATCACCAAAGTACTCATAAAGCTGTTATTGTTAATAACAGTCTCGCACGTGAGAGTATGGATTATACTAGCTTAGGGAAGAAGTAGTAATATTCTTAGGTTTCTTAGGATGCAAAGTGATATAATAAAAAAAAAAATTAATGCTTGCCTGTGAGGCAATAAACCATATATGAGAATACCAAGCATAGAGATTTGGCTGCAAATATTCACACATGGCTGCAAATATTTTAAAATTATATCATAAATAAAGTAACTAGAAAGCTGACACCGGTTTAAGACTATAGTTAGCCCCTCAAAGCCCATTCCTCGGAAATTTGGGCTCAATAAAGCCCATTTAAGGTCCAATGCAATGTCAATGAAGTACTTCCCAAACTGATTCACTTGACCCAAAAACAACCACGACCACAGTGTCGTCCGACGTACGTCTCCCCCGTTTCTTCCCCTTTCGGCCAATCTGCTAGATTCACTACGCTGTTCCTTTAAAAATAATTGAGTCCCAGGTATCAAAGCATCAAACAGCTTGAGAAGTGAATTTTATTACTAACCACCTACCAATAATATAATATTGTTATATATAAGTTTTACACACAGCAAATTGTTAGCCAACATAATGGTGCGGATAGAGGGAGGAAAAGGAGCATGGCCATGCATGTCTGAGAAGTAGGCTGATACATTTAGCTCTTCCCTTCAGTACAGATGATATAATTAGACATAGCATACACATTATGCGAGGTCCATTAATGGTTTGAATGCAGATAAAGAAGGACTCAATGGCGCTGCCTAGGGCCACGATGCATCCAAGTAGGAACCTTCACGTTCTATCTGGCTCACGACCATCGAGCCAACCATAGAAACACGTCATCATTAACTAATCATTTTCTAGACATAAACTGATATGCAGTGACTTGTTCAAAGCCAAAAAGTCTCCCCTTCGTCCAACCTAGCGGCCACTACGGTCCATTCCCGATAACGAAAATAAGATTACATAGTCAGTAAGTAAGACCACGTGAGGATGAAGATTGAAGGCATTAATTGGACTGCATGTGTATTTTATTTTGGGGATTCAATTGTGTCACAGTATAATAACTGAGAAATAGGAAGCTTCTTATATAATTGACAAAAAATGGAATAAATATGGAATACCTTATAAACATTTTTCTTCCTTCATCATAAATGTTTTAAAATTCTATCATTTATTGAATTGACACATTTCACTTTCATCGAGGGGAATATAAATTGTATATTATGTAACTCAGAATCATCCCATCCTAATTTAACCAAATATGAAATCAATATGGATCCCATTTAATCTTGCATAAAATATGATTGAAAATAGGATTACATGACAAATTTGCCCTAAACTATGGGTCTAAGAGCCTCTGAAACTCAAAATGGTGCAATATTGCCTTTTTCTTTTCAATATTTTAAAACAATGCAATATTGCCTTCTCCGTTGACAAATGTTAACTTTAACTGTATTGTAAATTAACCAAAAAATTATAAAAAAGACCCCCAAAATTGCCTAAAATTAAGAACAAGGAAGTTATTATAAAAGACCCGTCTAAGAAAACTAAGGATCATGAGTGTATTTTTTAGGTTTTTTCTATAATTTTCTTGATCCTTTTATGAAATTTTTCTTGTCAACTAATGATCAAAGTTAACATTTATTAATAATAAGAGCAATATTATACTCTTTAAAAATGTTAAAAGAGAACATTATACTAAAAATGAGTTTAGGATTTTAAACACTCCTAGATCTATAATTTAAAAGAAAATTTTCCATGTAATCCTTGAAAATATTAGAACGCATGAGAATTGGAAAAGTTAAGATAATTGCAATTTGATCCCAATTTTTTCACTAATTATTTCATACCATTTTTATGAAATTGTCTAATAATTCAACTATTATACAATAAATCTACTTCAGCATAAAAACATCATTAAAATCAATGAATTATGTCGAATGATATATATATATATATATATATTAAAGACTAATGAGTATATTTATTGTAGCATTGTTGACTATTTGAATTTTCACTGAGATAAGAGTAAAAACTACTTCTTCCGTTAAAAAATATAAGATAATTTTAATTAAATCTCACCTCCCAATAAAGTAGTTACCTCCTTTTCAACAAATCCTATATTTTTATATTTACTTTTATTAAATACCTTATAATAAATATAAAGTCATTATCAATAGGGGTATTTTTGAAAAAAAAAAAAGCAATGATTACATCTCAAAAGATTAAAAATGCCTTATATTTTTTAACATTCAAATTTTTAAAAAATGCCTTACATTTTTTAACGAAGAGAGTATGTCAGAAGACAATTTCAAAAATATGAACAAGTAATTAATTATGCATTATTTTAATCCTTTTAAAAGGAATAAATTGTAAATTGGCGTTACGTTTAATTATGCATTATTTTAATCCTTTTTAAAAGGAATAAATTGTAAATTGGCGTTACTTTTAATTATGCATTATTTTAATCCTTTTTAAAAGGAATAAATTGTAAATTGGCGTTACTTTTGTTGTTGTTGTTGTTGTTGAAAAACGTTAGTTATTATATTGATCAAATAGTAATATTAATAAAGAAAAATGTTCGTTTAGTATAAAAGCGGGGGTTGATTTTAAATAACCAAACCCACATCAATTCACCAATAGTTTCCTTTGCTCTTTCCGATACTAAAGCCATCAAGATTCAAAACTCTGGTCCGAGGGTTTTGGGATTTCGATGGGGTGGGCGGTTTACATCCATTCACTTTATGAGTGTTTTATATGATACGATAAAAACATTTTAATTTAATTGACAGTCAAAGATTTTGTTATATAATACTTAGAAAGTGTCAAATATCAGAATTTTGGAGGGAACCATATAAGAAAGGAATGTTTTGGCAGTGGGGATTATTTTGAATTTTTGAAGGGAAATATATCCTAATAATTTTTAAATATTGATAAAATCTGACAGTTATAATTGAGATACTCATTAAATAAATATACTTGGGCTACTTACCGAATCAAATTCAGGTTTTGACATTTCCTTTATCAAGTGATAGTTACCGCACCTTTTTTGTTTTATAATTTTTAATATTTAAAGATGTCTTTAAAATTAAGAGGCACACGTTGTTGTTGACTTTTCCAAAAAACAAAAAACATCTTTTCATTTCAAGGACATGACTTTTCATTTTAAAATAGGGTTAAGGTCTAAAATGTTCTTCAACTAAACAAAAAAGTTCAACATTGCCCCTAAAGTCAAAAAATGGTCATTTATGTCTCTCAATTGTTAAGATTTTTGATGCACCTTGTTGTCTATTCTGTCAAAATTTTCCATTAGTGCAGTCTATATTTGAATTTTTAAATATTTTTGTGGGTATTACCATTTTTTCTATAAGGTTAAGAGTTTAAAATGCCCTTTAACTAAGTAGAAAGGGCTAAGGTTGTCCCTAAAGTAAAAAATGAGTCATTTATATCCTTCAATTATTAAGATTTTTTAATTATGTCAAATTTCACTATTAATGGGGGCCACATTTAATTTTTTTAATATTTTTAGTTGGTCCCACAATTTTTTTATATTTTTAGTAGGTCTCTTCAAGCCATATCTTCGAGCGACTCTATGTTCAATCTTGTAAAAATTTAAACTTCACACCACAGCTTTCCAATGGCTCCAAGCTTGATTTTTCTAACATAATTCCCAACCTTGCCTTAAATTTTACCATTGCTAAATGTTGCCAAAACTCCACCAACCATTACAAGAACAAACTTTCAATGCGCTCTTTACTCTGGCTATTCATGATGATAACAAGACTGTAATCAGTATGCTGGGTGCTCTATCGTTGCTACTCCACTTGCTTAAATCCGTGAACGAGCGAACAAGAGAGGTAATGAAGGGGGGAGAGAGAGAGAGAGGAGAGAGAGGATTTTTTTTAAATTATAAAAAATATTAAAAATGATAGGTCCCACTAAAAATATTAAAAAATTCAAATGTGAGCCCACTAATGATGAAAATTAATAGAATAAATGGTAAGATGATGGAATAAAAAAAAACTTAATGATTGAGGAATATAAATAACCCTTTCTTGATTTTGAGGGGCAACTTTGACCCTTTCAACTTAGTTGAGGGGCATTTTTGACCCTTAACCTAAAAATATAAAGTGGATCCCACTATTATATTTTATTAATAAAAAATATTTAAAAAATTTATGTGGATCCCACTAATGGATAATTAACCCTATGGGCATGAAAGAAGCAAAATTATAAGGTTGAGGGATAAAATTAACATCAAGTTGAGTTTAAGGTTATTTGTAAACTTTCATGTATAATTTAAGAATAAGAATGACCTTAACCCTTAAAAATATTCTGGCAGGTTTTTCTTAGGTAGACTAACATGTATGGTGCATAATTTGAAGTCAAACTTGAAGAATATATTTTACTAACCAAAATAATGGAATTCCATTTAATTGTTTTTGAACATTCAAACAATATTATTAAAGAAAAATTACGTATAGGTCTTGTGGAATAGATTTATTCACAAACAAGTCCTGCAAGATTCAAAAACCACAGCCAGGTCCTTTAAACCTTGAGTATAATTTGAAATTAAGCTATAAAGACAATAATACTCCTATAAAACATACATTATTTCAATCAAATAATTAATTTACAATTATTTCATTAGTAATTTATAATTTTAATTTTTTACACATATAATTTCACATATCCAATAATTAAATAATCATGTGTTACGTACTAACAAAGTTTAACATTAATTTTTTACAACTACTTCATCAAATAATTTACAACTATAACTTAATATATTCAATAGTTAAACTGATAAGTTTAATTATTAGATATATGAAGTTACAGTTATAAAAGGTTGAAGTTATAGTTGTAAATTACTGATGAAGTAGTTGTAAATTATTTGATTGATATAATATATATATATATATATATGTCCACCCTAAAAATAGAGAGTAACCGGCACGGGTGTGAACCACTCTCACATCCCGTAAGCCTTAGAATGAAAATTTACTCTATTTTTCAAAAGAAAAGAAAAAAAATTAATCAAATTACATGAGAACTAAATAATTCCTTTAAACTCATTATCATAAGAAAGTGTCAACATTTTTGTAAAAATTTCGGCAGAACCTCTCCTATAACTAGGATCTCTCGAAAATTCTATAACAAAATCTTTTTTACAGATAACAATATAATCAAGAGCGTAGCTCCTTCCAGCCAACAACTAATATACAAACCAAAATAAAGTCTATCAACAATTTATGTGGAGCATCTAATCTTTCTTTTAAATCAAAAAGACATATGAACTATATATTTACATTAAAAGAAACAATACCAATCCAAAACTTTCACCCACTGTAGCTATTCTGCCCTTTTAAGGTCGATGGTGGGATCGATGTCTGCTAATAAATCTGAGGCCAAAATAATTTTTTTCAGTAAATAGCATTCCCATGATAAAATTCTTAAAATTTAAATCAACAATTTCTAATAATGGTGTCAGCTAATTAAAAGTAATTCCACCAAAATTTATAAGCATGTAAGTCATAACCATATTTGTAAAATAAGGGTAAATTGAAAACAATTTATGTTATCATGCTTAAAGAAAACAGTTTGCTCACTTATAACTCAGAGTGATACAAATTGCTAGTCAAATCCATGTAAATTTTGAAAATACATATTAATCAACATTTAAAATTTTGAGAACTCAATAGAACAAGTTACAAAGGTGGACACTTAGTCTATGAGGGTAAATAACCAAATACGGCTTATGCCACGAAAACAAACGTGGACACACCAGTCCACGAGGGTAAGTAATCAAATGCAGTTGAAATTACGAAACAAACATGGACATTCAGTTCACGAGGGTAAGTAACCAAACACAGCTCAGGCCATGGAATCAAACGCGGGTACACAGCCCACGAATACCAAATGTGAGAATAAAGCTCATGAAACAAACTAGCTAGTGTTTAACCACAGCGCGCTACGGGTTAACGAAATTGCCATTAGCAGCAGTGTTTTGTTTCGAGTTCTCTTAAAATCACGTTTCAAACATGCAAGAAAAACAATTATTATTGAAATAAATTATCATCTTTACTACCAAACTCGCATGAACTGTTTCAAATCTCAATATTTGTCAAAATCATAAACTTGCACTAATTAAGTATCCAATAAATTTCAAAGTTTAATAATCATACAAGAATGCTTTCATCCATCTTGGACATATATTTTCAAGAATCAATAAATGCACATATCATAACTCATTTATCCTTCATTGATATTTCATAATTTTCAAAATTAATATAATTTATAAGAATAAAATATTTTAAGAAAAAGGCTATTAAAAATAAAAATAAATGAAATGAAATTCTATTCACTTACTCGTCAGAGCTTCAAATTTTTACAGATATTCTTTCTTTTAATTCTAGTCAGGGTCCCTTTCTTCTTCGCACCTTATTAGAATATAAATAAATAAATAAATAAATAAAATTTTTTCTAGGTATTTTACCAAACAACATACATACATAATTGCTTAAGTTAATGTTGATATTTTCCTTCCTAAATTTTCAGTTTCATTGAGACCTTGCAATATCACCAATTCCATCATTTCCAAATGGAATCTCAATCTACAATATCATATTGCTTTCTTGCACAACCACAATATTCATTTAAATAGAAATTCCTCCTCTCTTCTTTTTTTTTTCTCTTCTCTTTGTTTTCTTTATGCATGTACATACAGTTAGATAGGGGATAAATTTTGAAACCCCAATCCTTAACTCACATATATCATATATTATTACCAAGTTAGATGAATTTCTTTGTTCTCTTCTCTTTGTTCTCTTACTCTCACGGCACAGCAGATTAAAAATAAGAGATTTCAAAATTTCTTACCTCCTCAACCCAGACGGCAACAGACAACAAAGGAGAGAGAAGAAGAAAAATGAAGCTTGTAGTAGAACAGGGAAGTAGAAAACTGGACGCTACTCGCAAGAAAACATAGCAAATGAATCAGTAACAATAATCCAAACTTATTATAGCACTACCGCAGCTCTGGCAACTTGGTTTCTCATCCTAGCTGCTACTCGAAGGTGATGACACAGATATAACCAAAGCAAAAAATGAAGAGGAAAAAGGAAGACAGAGAACACGAAAGACAGCCAGAGCAATCAATGTAGCATAAGTCTCCAACTCTCTCCAACGATAATCACCAGTGATAGTAAAAGGGAAGGAAGATCTAAATACTTACACATGCACCTGGATAAAGAAGGGAGAAGAAGCTTGATAATCTGAAATAAATAAAGAAAAAAAGAGTACAAAGATCATGAGTTGACTAACCAACGACAGATAGAGTATAAGCAAGCATACCGGCAACAATAACAGTTGAAACTGAAAAGTAGTAGCAACGATTCAAGGAGAAGAAGGAGAAGGTTTAGCGTGTTCTTTTATAACACCAAGAATAGAGGAGAAAGCAAGTTGCAGCTCAAGCCTGCATGCACACCAGACGACATCATGATAGGGAAGAAGGAAGCCATATACTCACACACTCAACCAACTGGCAATGGTGGATGGAACCTCTGTAGTCACTAACACCAGTGATTGTTGTATACAGAGGAGCAAAATTTATGGACCTAAGATCCCTCTTACTCTCTCCACCGACTCTCTCTCTCTCTCTCTCTCTCTCTGCTCCAGAATCCTCGTCAAAGAACGAAGGAAGAGTTTAAAAAGATCTGATTGTAATAAGGGTAGTTTGGTGATTTTACAAGGCAAATTAGCAAAGGAAAAAAAAAAGAATTCCCATGGGCTCGCTGCAGTTCAAACTTGGGACCAAATGAAAGTAATCCAGCCTAGCTACCACTGCATCAGCTTCCTCTATTGGCATAATTGTCTAAAGATTTATTATAAACACACGTAAACAAATTATCATATATATATATATATATGTATATATATTAATTTATTTTATAAGGGTTATCACAAGATATGTTTAATGGGGGCATTATTATCTTTTTATTCCAATCTCGAATTATACTCAAGTCCCAAAGGACATCCTTGTGATTTTTGAATTTTGCCAAACTTATTTATAAATAAATTAGCTCCATAAGGCCTATATGCAATTTTTCCTATTATTTATGCATTAATGATATCAACAATTAGAATATTGGGGCCGATCTTACCATGATTGCGTACTAATTAGACTGATGTTAGCCAATTAATTAAAGCCATGAAAATTCAAATATTCAAATTTTGAAAATCATTTATAGATGCAGTTCAACATAATGATATAATGCAAGTAAAAAGCACCCCATTTGGCTGCAAATGGTATCATTCATTTCCTATGCAAAATACCACAAATTAGTTTCTTTATGAAAATAATCCAAATCAAAAGATTCATAAATGGATGGCCAATTCATAGATCATGAAACTGTAGCTTGGGTTTTAGATGACTCTTGCTTTTCAATTATTCTTTTCTATTATCACACACACACACACAGAGTATGATACATGTCGGAGTGATGACTTATTCAAAATAAGCCAAAGTGATTCATTTCCTTTAACACGGGAACAGAACGCATTTCAGTGGCGGCATCTTGAAAACACGAATAACTAATAGCAGTGAGATTCCACGTGTTATTGTATAACAGATGGTTTAAAATAAAATAATAGCAATAGCAGAAGCAGCAACAACAATAATTTCCTTTTGAATGGTACATTTTCATTTTATAAAAACTAATGAGTAAACTCAACGTAGCATTGTCGACTATTTCAATTTTCATCGAAAATAAGGAGAATGAAAAAAAAAAACGTTAGAAGACGTATCATTTAAAAAAATTGAATTTAATATATATATATATATATGTTGATATGTTGTTATTTTATGTAACAGGTAGAACAAGTAGTTAATTATATATACTATCTTATTTTTTTAAAAAAAAATTTTATGAAGAAAAAATATGTTCATTTTTTAAATTCAATCACCTGATATCTTAAAAAAACTGAGAGTATTCCTTACAGACTAATTTAAACCCTCGTTATATGAACTATTATTATTAACTGTGACTTCACGGATAAATAACTCAGGGATGTCTGTGATATTTTTATTTAACACGACTTCATATCATAAGAATCAAACCCGAGGCTTTAGAATAAGTTGATATGACTCCCTTGATCAGTCCAACCAAGTGCCAACATATGTCCATTTGATTAGTATAAAAAGAGCACTTGCTTCTAAACCAAACCCACACAATTATTCACCATCAGCTTCTGTGGCTATTATGGAGATTCAAATTCCATATTCCATCCTCTTCACCTTCTTCTGTTTGTTCCTTCTGATATTAAAGCCATCAAGATTCAAGAGATCCAACAAAACCTTACCTCCAGGCCCATGGAAGCTTCCTATCATAGGAAACTTGCACCAAATGGCAGGGCCATCACTGCCTCATCACACCATGAGAGACCTCGCAGACAAGTATGGTCCCTTGATCCACCTTCAACTCGGAGAGACTTCCAACATCATAGTCTCTTCCCCAGAAATGGCCAAAGAGGTTATGAAAACACATGATCAAATATTTGCTAATAGACCCTACTTTCTAGCCACCGACATAGTTGGCTACAAAGCAATTGATGTTGGCTTTGCTCCTTACGGACACTATTGGAGACAGCTTCGAAAGGTTGTCACTCTGGAGCTTTTGTCTCTAAAGAGGGTCCAATCATTCAGAGCTATAAAGGGAAGAGAAGATAGCATCACTCTTGAAGTACATAACTGATCATGAAGGATCTGTCAATCTCAATAAACTGCTTTCCCACTAGCAAATTCCATCGTTGCTCGTGCTTCCATTGGTAAGTCCAAGAACGTAGACGCTGTTGTGGCCTTTATGCAGCGGACAATGGAGCTGGCGACTGGACTCAGTGTTGCGGATCTTTTTCCTTCACTCAAATTCCTTCCTGTGATCACGGGGCTGAAAGCTAAGCTCGAGAAGCTACATCAAGTGGGTGATTCGATATTGCAAGAAGTTCTTACAGAACACAGAGAAAAGAATATGAGAAGAAGCCAAGACGCTAATGAGGCATATCAAGACGATCTGGTCGATGTTCTTCTCAGGATCCAGAAGGAAAACGACCTCGAAATCCACGTATCTGACGATACCATCAAATCTATAATTCAGGTAATAAGTCTTACTGTCTCTTTGAATAATACTTCCAGATAAACATATTGGAGTTTCACTCACAAATATCTGTTCACAAGACATGTTCTTTGGTGCAACTGAAACAACAGCGACAATTTTAGAGTGGGCAATGTCTGAATTGCTCAGGAACCCAGAGACAATGGAAGAGGCTCAAGCAGAGGTAAGGAAGGTGGTTGGAAGCAAAGGACAAATAGAAGAATCATAATTGCACAAATTGAAATACATAGATGCTGTGATCAAAGAAACCTTGAAGCTTCACCCACCTCTTCCATTGCTAGTTCCGAGAGAAAACAGTGAAAGGTGTGAAATCAATGGTTATGAGATACCTTGCAAGTCTAGGGTTATTGTCAATGCTTGGGCTCTTGGAAGAGATCCAAAGTATTGGAAAGAAGCTGACAAGTTTCAACCTCAAAGATTCCTTGATACTTCAAGTGACTACACTTTTAGGGGCATGGATCATGAGTACATTCCATTTGGGTCTGGAAGGAGGATATGTCTTGGAATAGCATTTGGTTATGCAGTTCTTGATTTGGCTATCGCCAAATTGCTTTACCATTTTGATTGGAAGCTTCCGGATGGGATGAAACCTGAGGAATTGGACATGGAGGAAACCTTTGGTAACAATGCCACTAGAAAAAACCATCTTTGTGTGGTTCCCACAGTTTATCATCCCTTAGCTATATAGGTTTATTGTAATACTGCTTGGAAAATAATAAGGGATGTTTGATGTTCAAAATAAAATAGTGAATCAGCACTCTCTCTCTCTCTCTCACACACACACACACACTTTTGCTTAGATATATAGATAGTAATTGTATGAATAAATAATGCTTCATGTTATATGTTTTTGCAATTTTTTCTTTAATACTCCATGTGGTAATATGTCGGTTTTTTTTTTCATAGCCGCTAATTGAAATTAAATTTTTTTTGCCAGTACTAAATGAAATTAAATAACCCCAAATCAAATTATGATTCATAAATAAATTAAAGCAAAAATGATAATAGAATCCCTCTGAATTATATAAATGATAATTTGATTTACTCAAAATGCTATAATTCCACTAAAATCCTTGGAAACTTTTTTGCTATTAATGATTTATATAAATGATCAAATTACCCTTATAGCAATATCAGAAATTTGACATATGAAGCTATGACATGCTGTTGTATTTTTGTGAATATAAGAAGAAAAAGTTGTGATTATTTAAATAAAACTTCTCATCATTTTATTTTCTACAAAGATAATTTTATTATTTATATAAATTTATTAATAGCAGAAAGTCCCTAAAAACTTTACTGAAATTATGGTAAAAGAGATTTTATTATCATTTTTTTAAAATTAAATGAGTAGATCACAACAATTCGGCTTGGGGTTTATTATCCTTTTAATGATATTTTTCTTATGCTATCTTTTTTATATTGCTCATAATAAATCATTAATGACTGATGAGAAATCCCACAACCGACTGCCTCCAGTTTACACGCTACGATGAAGTTTAATTTAGTCACGATCTACAATAATGAGAGAAAAAGACTCTTGACTTCTCATGCTCATCCAAAAAAGAAAAGAAAATTAATCTTTTTGCATTTATGTAAAAATTATGACTAATATTTTAAATTTAAAAAATAATAATAAAATCTCAGTAAAATATATAAATGACAATGTTATTTCTCAAAATCCCATAATTTCTCTAAAATCTCTAGCTAGGCACCTTTCTAACATTTATAATTTTAGATTAAATAATTAAATTATCCCTTGTTTAAATTAAAAAATAAAAGGTTCAAGTGGAAAGTCATGATTTTGTTCAATTCTTACGATTTATAAAATAAAAGTTGTGATTGCTTGAACAAAAGTCATAACTAGTTTTTTTAGAACTTACACTTCATTGATAACGGAAATTTCAAGTGAGAAGTTGTGATTTATTGTTCAATTCATGCGATTCATAAAATAAAAGTTGTGATTGGTTATTTTTAAAACTTAGAATTCAATAATAAAAGAAATTTTATATGAAAAGTTGTGATTTATTGTTTAATTTTTACTATTTATAGAATCAAAGTTGTGATTATTTAAATAAAAGTTGTGATTGAAACTAGTTATCTTTAGTACTTGTTTATCAATTGTAAAAGAAATATCATATAGGAAGTTATGATTTCTTATTCAATTTTTGTAATTCATAGAACAAAAGTTGCAATTACTCAAAAAAAATTTATAATTGAGAAAATGGAGCCAAACCCATTATTTTTATCTTACACAAGAGGCAATTTAGTCATTTAACCTAAAACATTATATGACATTTTGAGGGACTTAATTATTATTTATATATTTTGATAGAATTTTATCATCATTATCCCTTTAAATTACTAAACCCTATTGATATTTATAAGGATTATAAAAATTAAAATTAAAATTTAAAATATTTTTAATTTTTATAATTTTAATTTTTAAAATGAGGTTATTGGATACCACAGACTCTAAACTATTGCACAAGCAACATCTGTGATCTTAAATTCCTAAAATATGTAAAAACTCCTTGAACTTTAAAATCCAAAGCAAATTACTACCTATTATTTATGTATAGAATGTTGATTATCATATAAAGCAAAAGTTACCAAGCTGGCATGCCACATATGAAGGGGATGTGTTAGGCTGAAGGGTATGTTGGTAATTGTCCCCTAAATTTGGCAGTAAAATAATGCAATTTTCCCTCAATTTCTTGTGAATCCCAAACGACTAAGGAGCATGATCAATTTCTTCCGAATCCCAAACGACTAAGGAACTCGATTTTCAGAGGAACCCATGACCAAACCCACACCTAAAAGCCCTCCAACCACCACAATGGTCACCCACATCTCGTCTGTTCATTGTCCCTACTTGAACGCTTTATTTCCCTCCATTTCTATAAACATAATGCGACGTTTTCAGAAATCGAGTATCCTCAACCAGTTCATAACTAAATTATAACTAAGTCAAAATTATAAGAATCAAATAATTATTTTTTTAAAAAAATATACTTAACTAGAATTAAGGAATGACAGTTGACACATTAAATATTCCCTCCGAATGGTAATATAAGTTGTTTTAATTTCTAAAAATTTTGCTTAGTCCAAAATATAAGACATGAGTAAACTTATATATTTTTTTCAATTATACCCTTACTTTATTGAGTTATTAATTAGGGTATTTTAGATAAGTTAAATGTCATATTTATTACACATAAGGCATGATTGAAAAGGCATGAAATTTTTTGAAAATCAAGATTTTATCTAACATTTTTTATAAAGGTAAATTAATTAACAATGACTTACTCCTTCCAATTATTTTTATAAGTCGCTTCTAATTAACTCACCAAAACTAAGGTCAGCTAGCTAGAATAATAAAATTGTCTTAAAAATAATTCACTTTCCAATTTTACCCTTAAATATAAAAGAGTAATTTGATGCTCCCTCCAAACCACACCGTTGAACATTTTCAAGAAGTTTTGCTTAGTTCAAAATACAGGACATTGGATAAATTTTATAATTATTTTTTAACTATACCCTACTTTATTTATTATTCTTTTTTGAAAAAAAATAATTTATTGAAATCTTAATTATCATTATCAAAGTATTTATATAGGGTATTTAATGAGGGTGAACTTAGAGAGATGTAGTTTTTTTTTTAGGAAATTAAGGTTTTGACCAATTTTTTTTAGAACCATGAATTAGTTATCAATATATTTTGGTCAGAAGGCAATAGGTGGGCAGAGTTCTCTTGGAAATTGTAATATTTCACTTCTTAAAATTTGTTGGAATGTATTTTTGGAATTGTGCATCAAATGTTATGAAAAATAAGGAAAAGTGACTTACATAAAAGACTAAGAAAACCTTCTAAAATATGATTTATAAAAAGGATCAAAGGGAGTATGTCTTAAAATGAATTTTTTTTTCAACTTTACCTTGATTAAAAATAGGTAGATCAGAGAGAATACACAATATATGATATAAGCCATAAAATTAAATTTACAATAGGGGGTAAAATTAGAAAATAGTAATTAATAACACTCAATGTGCCTTATATTAAGGATGAAAGAATCCTTTTAGAAAATGCTTTATTAGAGAGACCGGAGGGAGTATATATCATAATTTTCAAAGTTTTAAAACAACTCCTTGAATCTTCTACTCTTAAAAAGATGCTCTCTCTATGCCAATTTTTGGAGAAAATTTGATATCTTAAAATATAAGATACTTTGACAACAAACTATCACTATTGAAATGATTTTGCAGTGACAAACTATCGCCACTAAATAGTAGTTTTAGCAATGACAAAACAATGTTGCCATTGAAACTAATCTATGGCAACTTTGTGTCATCGCTATAGCGTTAACATTTAATAGTGACCATATATTGTCACCACGAAAAGACAAACTTTCAGTAGCATCTTTTCTTGTCATTGTAAAAAGACAGACATTTGATAGCAACTTTTCTTGTCACTATTGAAACTAATCTATTGTGACTTTGTGTTGTCAATATAGCTTTGACATTTAGCAACAACTACAAGGTTGCCACTAATTGTTTGACATTCAGTGGCAACTATATATTATCATTGCAAAAAGATAGATGTTTAGTGGCAACTTTCCATGTTGCCATGGAAAGACAGACTTTCTATGATGACTTTTTCTTGTCATTCTAGAATGTCACATTTTCAGCATCGACACAATTTGTTGCTATAGAATTTGTAACTTTTAGTAGCAACATTTTTAGTTGCCGCTGAAAGTTATCACTAAAAGTTAGTTTTTTTATAGTATAACACATGACACCTCACATGAAATATTTTTCTAATCACTAATTGGATTGGCTCACTAATGAAGTACTCCCTCTCCATTTCAAATAATAAGACACTTTTGGAGGAGGCTTGGCATATCAAAATAAGATATTTTGATAATATTAAGATTTCATTAAATAGGCCTATTCCAATATTTCTCTTTTTCTTTGTGTTTAATTTATGTCCATATCTCTTTTTTGATATATTAAATGAAGGGTGTTTTTAAAATTTTATATTTTTTTTTGAAAAAATAAGATTGTTTAGTGTATTTAATAAAGTTTATTGGTATGTGAGATTTTATTTGAAAGTATCTTATACTTTGAGATAATATTGAAGGGAGTAGTATTTTAGGAGAATTTCAATTAAGGACCACGGTAGAGACTTAATTATGATGGGTCTAAATTTTTTTTTGAAATTTCAGTTTCATCTAAGAGAGAAAAGTAAAACTAATTTTAATAGTAAAAAGATCAAAATACCCTTCACTTGTTATTCAAGATTACTCGTTGTTAATTTTCTTACTCTACTTGTTAATTTATCAATATGAGTTGTAAATTACATAAGTTAATATGTCAATAATTATATAAGACTTGATATCAGTTGTTCAATCATAAACAGCAACATCAGTTATTAAATTATGAACTTTATTTGTTAATTTACTAATATTAATTGTAAATTACTGACAGGTCTTGTAATTTACTAACATCAATTATAAATTATTGACAAGTCTTGTAATTTACAACTGTTGTTAGTAAATTAACAAGTAAAATTAACAAATTAACTATTAATGTTACTGATTATTTGACAAATGGATGTAATTTACGAGATTGGTAAATTAACAGGTGAAGTAAGAAAATTAACTAATTATTTTACATAACAAGTGAAGGGTATTTTAGTCTTTTCATCAAATTAGTTTGACTTTTTTTTCTTTGGATTGAAATGAAATTTCAGTAATTAAATTTCTACTATCGTCTTTAACAGAAATTCTCCCCACTATTTTTCTGATAGCTCATCTTTTTTGCCTGAATGATAGCTCATCTTTGACTGTTTAATGATTTCGATAATTAAGATTTGTTTTACATGCGTATAACACTATTTTTTTTTTCGGAATATGAATATAATATATATATATATATATTAAGTCACTCGATATTGACCGCAACATAAAACCACCTAAAAATTTAATCGTGGAACATGTGGTTCTTGCAAAGTATAATATGTACTCAGCGATAGATCTAGAAGTTGACCCATGAGTGGCCTAAAAATAAAAGTTCACGAAAAAAAATAGGGATAAAAAATTAATTTTTACAGTTGTTATAAATATGAATACTTGCCTCCTTGTATCCGTTTCTGTTTTTCTATTTGAAAACATGTATACTATATACATTAAAAAAAATTAAATGCCGATAGAATACTTTTCAATGCTGGCATGTGAATTGATTCTCGAATGCATACTTTATTTTAAACTTTCTTGAAAAAAGGATGTGATATTTATTTGACTTATCCAAAAGTCGGCCTTTCTCCTTGTTCCAAATCCTACTGATGCTACTTAGCATCTCATAGAAAACGGCCTATTACGATTACCAAAAGAAAAAAAAAAAAAAAACCAAAACAAAGGAAAGGAAAAATAAATAAGAAACAAGAAAACGGTCCGTTACCTCCAACGAAAAGAAGATTATCTTTTTAGCTAGGGAATTAAGGTCAATGAAACCCTCTTCCAATTTTGATTATTGATAGAAATATTATACTGTATTGCCCAATGTCATGCAGAATCACAGTACATTAATTCATCATCCATTTCTAAAAATAACCTGTAACTATAAAAAAAGTGAGGATAAAAATAAGTAATACACAATATTATCAAATGCCAGTTATAAGGCAGCAGAAATATGAATTACTATTCAGTAAAGGTATCTCTCCCTTATATACACCAAAACAAGATCAAAGAAGATCTTAAAGATGCCCAACTATCATATGCAAGAAAATTTACGTACTCTCAGCAAAATCATTTGAAATATACAGATTTTTTTTTTTTATGAATAGCTATGCCTGTTTTCACTACCTAGCATGTAGCATTGTGACTGTGACTTCATTCACACTGTATGATTGGTCTTGTTTACTTGAAGACTCTATTTCATTAGGGTTTCCTCCTATGCAAAAGCCAGGGTTTTTAGGTTGTGGCATCAATACAGTTTCATTTCTCAACATCAATACCACAGTGGGCATGGTAGGTTGATCTTCTGCACGCTCTTGGACACATAGAAGTCTGACTTGTATGCATTGAAGAACCTCCGATGGTGAATATGAATCCGCAATCAATGGATCGATCATTTCAAGTGCTTTTCCTTCTTTCATGTTGAGATGTTAAAAATATGAAGTTGTTTGTCGAGAATAATAAAATTACTAGGTGTGCCAGAGATAAAGAAGACTCTGTTTCATTAGGGTTTCCTCCTATGCAAAAGCCAGGGGTTTTAGGTTATGGCATCAATATAGTTTCACTACTCAACATCAATACCACAATGGGCATGGTAGGTCGATCTTCTGCATGCTCTTGGACACATAGGAGTCTGACTTGTATGCATCAAAGAACCTCCGATGGCGAATATGAATCCGCAATCAATGGATTGATCATTTCAAGTGCTTTTCCTTCTTTCATGCTGAGATGTTAAAAATATGAAGTTGTTTGTTGGGAATAATAAAATTACTAGGTGTGCCAGAGACGTTGAGTCTTAGTTGATAACAAAGGGTCCTTAGGCTCCCTTACCACAATTTACCCAGATATAAAAGATATACAAGAGTGGAATAACAAGTATTTGATTAACGCTAAAGGATTACAAAGCATTAAAGATTACAAGATTGAAAACAAAATTAAAGTTATACATAAAAGCTATCTGATGAATCTAAGAACTACATATGTGAAAAATTTCAGTATTTGGGCCAGTGTCCTATTTTTCTTTTGTGATTTAATCCTCCTTTGATAATGGCTTAGGTGCTTCAGTTACTCCTATGGAATCTGGAACTCCTTCGCGAAATATCAGGGATTCACTATGCAAGATCTGTGAAATTCATGGCACAATCTACTAGCAACATGCTCCATTATTTAACTACTAGCCCGTGTCTTTGAGATATTCATGAACAATAGTCATGTCTTCACGAAATTCAAGGCCCGTTGAGGTTATGGTTTTAATAGTCTAAGCAGTGGCTCCGAGACTTAAGAGATTTGGAGATCCATGCTTATTTGACTAAGTTATTCTATTGGGATCTGAATTGGCCATATTGTTTAGATCGCTTATTAGGCCTGACTCTTCATTTACTCATCTCAGTTTAGATTATAGCCTTCTATATGTGATGTTTCAATTTTGCCTAAACCAAAGCATTTTGAATCTTTCAAGGTACAATCAATAAGATTTTTTTAAAAAATACCCTTAATTAGAGTGTAGTTAATAAGGTTTAATTTTTTAATTGAAACACCCTATTAAATAAGAATAAACATGAAAAAATGTGTAATTTAAAGACAATTAACTAACTCATTATGATGAAGGGAGTCTATATAATAAATCAGTAATAAAGGTTAATCTAGTTGATAAGAATTTGGTCAACAACCCAAAAAGGTTGTACGATTAAATCTTGTTGTTGATATGAGAATTTTATTGGCAAGAATCTATACATGTTGTTTGAGTCTAGATGCATACTCTTTCTTTAGTGAATTCACAAATCCAACTCATCTAAACTTTTTGTTTATAAAAAAACAATGTTATAAAAAATTAGATGCATGATGTTGAGACTATTTTACTTTTATATATTGTAGTTAAATATAATGATTGGGTAATTTGCAGTTTAGATTGATTATTTATAAAAAAATTGAGAATAAGGACTCATTTATATTATGTAATTTCTAAATTGGAAAAATATGTAATTCCTTTTTTATGTTATGTATTCTAGCTTTTGAGTTTTTTTTCCTTTTTATGTTTTTGGTTGGAGAAATTTAAGTCTTTTTTTCCTTGCTTAAATTTGTGATCATTTCTGAAATTTTCCATATTTATTTTATTTAGATGATATTGATTCCAACTAAAAGGATTTCCATGTGCTGATTTTTTGACCATTTAAATTTAAATTTGACTATGCTAAATTTAAAGTTTCTAGATTGATTATTTATTTTTTTAAAAAAATGATAGCTAGAAAGTTATCATATCTTTATGTTTTGATTCTATTAAAGTAAAAATATTAAATTATGAACATCTAATTTTATTATAAATTATAATTAAAGAATTAAAAATGTTTTTGATACATTTTATGCTTCAATTTCATCCTCATGTGTTCTAGTTAGAACACGCATGTTTTAGACAAAATACCTTATATCGTCATTTAATTTATGTTGTGAAACCCGAACTCCCAAGTTTTAGAATGCCTTTGGTTGTGTGATGATCAAACATGCAAGTTTCAATTATGAAACACATGAATTTTTGTGTTCCAAAGAAAAGTTCATCACTAAAAAAAATTAATATGAGAAATTTTGTTGCTGATTCTATCTACAATAACAATAAAAATTGCCACTGAAAGAATACAATCAGTGGTTACAAATGTTGCTGCAAAAAGGAAAATTTGTTGTTGAAAATTAAGAATCGATAGCAATAAATGTCACCACAAAAACCACAAATTAGTGGTGACTATTTAATCACCGTTATTTACTTACAATGTGTCACCCACATCACTCTCCATGTGGCTCCATGCATTGCCACGTGTCACCCACGTCACCCTCCACGTGTTGCCCCCACCTAATGCTATGTGTCACTGTATCACCAATTTATATTTCTATTTAACAAATTGCCTCTTCTATAATTCAAACTCATAACCTCCTTCATTTGTATCCCACCATTTTGCCATTAAGCTGAAATAAATCTGTAATCTATTATTACATAATTAAATATATATTCTTAAACTAAACAAACACACACACATTTTAAATATTAAATATTATAATATATTATTACTATTACTAAATTCTTCAATTTAATTCTTTTAATTTACTAAAATTAAAAGTAAACTATAAATATAATTGATACAATATAATTTATATTATTTATTTTAATTTTTCTCTACTTATTAAGGTTATTGTATTATTTATTTTAATATTCATGTTTATAATTATAAAGGTTAATGAACATCTTAGACCCTAAACTATTATGCAAATAGCATTATAATGACCTCCATCATTAACCCCAATTAACTCCACTAATTAATAACCCTAAACCTTATGGATCAAAATGGCTTTAAAGTTTAATAATAGTAATAAAAGCCAACCTTAAAATTGAGATTCCAAAAATATTTGAAAGATTAATATAATATTTTTTTAGAAATCAAAGTGTTTGAAAATATATGCAGAAACATGGAATACAACACTCAGCATTGAGAATTGGATGCAAAATGACAAAATAGTTATTTACAAAAAAATGTACTAGTTCGCCACATCTAAGAGTATGTTTGTTGTGACTAACTACAAGTTGACACACTCACTGCGACTTATTGCACATTCATCACAGTGCAAGGACAAAGACTTGCTCATTGTAGCTCATGACTTTACTCACTGTGGCTAACATACCCCCATACACTTATGTGGCTAAGATCATTGTTCATTATGATAAGCCTTACGTTATCAACACTGAACAACATGCATAAATTAACTTTTAACCCACATAATTAACTACTCGAACCTTAATTAAGGCAATCTAGGAGTTTAAATGTAGACAATTTATTTATTTAACTACTTGCACCATTTATAACACAATCCAATGCCAATTATGGATCCTAGAACATAAAGTGCCAATATGAGCCTTTAAACTTGTGACATCTTAGAAAATTTAACCCCTAATTAGCTAAGTAAATGAGGATGATCAAGTAAATTTATGTGGTATATGGTTACAAAGAGTTAACAGATGTTTTGGGTTGTGATTTTAGCCTTAGAATTAAGTTCAAAGTGAAGTCAGGCCACTTAGACATGAAAAAGTGAGAAAAACAAGGAGAAATGGCTTTGTTCCACATGTTGCAATACACGATACGCATTCTACAGAAATAAGATGCGAACAGAAAGAAAAATTAGAAGAGAAAGAGGAGAAAACAAAGGAACTCACCTTTACTCTACTAGGACTTCGACTGTAAGAAGGTTTGAGGTATTTCAAAGTTATCAAACTTTAAGAGTAAGTCTCCTAACCTCTTCCTTCCTAACCCAATTTTCTTAAGTTTTTGAATTAGGGTTTGTTAATGGGAGATGATTTTCAGTCCATATAAGTTATGGGTCCAAATATATTAACTCAAATAGAGTTAATAGGAGTTGTTTGAGGCATTTAAACTTATCAATAATGGGTTTATATGCTTTGAAGGTTATGGGTGCATTAATGGCAAAAATGCCATTTATTGTGGTTATTATAATGGGTTGGGAAGCCATTAATGATGATACGAGAGTTTAATAAAGCTCTTATGAGTTGGAGGCAACTAATGAACTCAATGGTTAAGCTTAAAATGCTAGACATGAGGATTTTAGATTATTTAAATATTGAAATAAAAGTGAAAATAGAATTAATAAGAGATGTTTGAGGCATTTAAACTTGAGGATAATGGGTTTATATGTTTTAGAGGTTATAGGTGCATTAATGGCAAAAAATGCCATTCATTATGGTTGGTAAAATGGGTTAGGAAACCATTAATGATGCTATGAGGGTTTAATAAAGGTCTTGTGAGTCAGAGGCAACTAAGGAACTTGATGGTTAAGCTTAAAATACTAGACATGAGGATTTTAGATTATTTAAATATTGAAATAAAAGTGAAAATGGAGTGTACGTGGTAATGTTGATGAGTTTATATTTGATTAATTCTAGATTAATCATTTGGGCATTATATTTGGGTTACAAGGCATGCTTGGAAACATATATTAAGGGGTAAACTTTTAACATCTTAAAGGTTTGAAGTACCGCATAAAGTAAGATAGTTGTAGCGCATGTGCACATGTCATAGTGCATTGTTATGTTTCTTAATTCTTGATACTTTTCAAATTGATTTTGAATCTTTTCACTTCTCTGAGGTATCCCATACTTTCAAGATATTATTTTACTTTGATTAAAAGTGTAAGAAATAGTTTTGATTTATTTTAGACTATAAAAACTTGGGATCCCATTTCTTTAAATTATAAACTTAGTAATCCCTGTTGGGTTACTAATTGGATTACCTTGATTTTGGTATTACTTGTAGAGTAATAAGGGAGATATTACATAAAGCCTCCTCATTTTATTTATTTTGTGTAATGTATTAGATATTGTCAATTAGGTCATATTTTGCATACATTTGCACTTATAGAGATTTATGATCTTTGTAATGTATTTGGCCCTTGGATTATTGTTTGGATCATTTGTAAATGTTGATAGGGCTAAAATACTAATTCTAATATAGGAAATTTAATTTGATCATGCCCATAAATATTTATGGTTGAATGCAATACTAAAAACTCCCCCTTTATTTTTGATATTAAAGGGTTTGAGGAGTGAGAATTTGGTATAATTAGATTTATATGTATGTGATATATTGTACAGGTAGTTCTAAGTCTTTTAAGTATGTTTGAGGTGTTAGAAATAGCTTTTAGCATATATGTGGGGTTTTAGACACCTTTTTAATTGTAAAAGTTATGAAAAAGTGATAAAATATATTTGAGTGTCCAACTTTCTTGTGTGACTTAATTTAAAGCAAAATTGGTGCCATTAACTAGTTTACAAAAAAAGATTTTTGTAGATACTTAGATCACCTCATTTGGATATTAGATAGAGAAATGAAACACATCGAAAGTTGCCCTAAATTACTGTCGAATGAAAAGGGAAAGCCGTGGCACACGTGCACAAGCTATGGCACACAGTATTGTTCTTCATGACTTATTATTTTGTTAACTATTTTCAAATTTTTTTACTTGTCTGAGGTATCCCATACTTCTGAGACATTATTTTGCTCTGACTTGAAGTTTGTTAAAGTATGTTTTAGTGAATTTGATTTATGAGGTAATCTAAACCTGATAATCCAATTGGGTTAATCCAAAGATTACCTTGGATTTAAGAGTTAAATGTGATTAGGTAAGGGAGATATTTCAAAACTCCTTGCACATATACAAATGTCTACTCTCTAGTACCGAGCTAACGTTACACTTCCAATCACATAGCTTAGGCTAAGTTAGACAAGCATGAATACTCATATCATAACTAGTAAACAAACTATCCAATATCAACTAAGTTCATCACACATTAGCACCTCAGCCTTTCCCCAAAACTTAAGGCCATCACCTAAAAATGCCTAAGTCAACATTCAGGCTTACACGTAAATGAATTATAGTTCACACATATTCAAAAGTATATATTTGTTATAAAGTTGGAAAAGTAATATTCAATTACACTAGAGCTAAACTAGAGACTTTACAAATGAAGCTCTAGTTCTTTTGCGTCAATGCCTTCCTTTTTCCTTTTGCCTTATTATCTCCTAGAAAATGTTAACAAATGAAAGTGAGACTAAACAATATCAATAATTAAAGAAACCTAATAAAAGCATATTCAAGTGTGGCAATTACATTAAGAAAGCATTTCATAACATATAACTCAAATCATAACATAATCACAGATTTCTCATATATCAATGCTTTGTTATTAATGTAACTGTCTTATATCCCTCCTTATATTATTGAACTGAACCTAAGGGCTATATTTTTATAGGCTTAATTCATGTGATTGGATTAGCACCGCTCTCCAATTTTGAGGGGTAACCTAAACAATGACTCTCACATTTACTTTCAGACCATAAATTCCCCTTTCTCAAATTTCAGGGTCTCATAGATGTCTAACCTATACTATCTAGTCTAGGATTAAGGATACTAACTACTAAGCATCATCTCCAACCTATGCCATACTTGTAGGTTAACGGCATTACTAAGCATATTAGTAATACATTTTTCAACTACTGTGTGCAAACTCAGTAGAGGCTATACCATATGGATTTTACTAATATAACCTTCTACTATTCCAAGGTGAACTCCTACTTAATATACACATATAAGTCTATAACAACATATGCAAATTATCTTATGGATATCACTGTAAGTGAACCTTCTCATCAATAATTTCACGTGCATATTATCACAATTTATTTAACCATAAATTACTTAACACCTCATATCTACCATAGATTATCACATTTATTCACACTATAGCCAATTCAGGCATTCATTCCATCATGTAAACATCAATCATCACATATACCCAATCCACGCATTCATATTTCATCACCACCTATCATCTCTATCATCATAGCAATCAAATAGATATCACTATTAGGCATACTTCTCATTTAATAATAATTTCATCTACTCAATTCATATCATTAGTTATGTAACATCCCAAATTTTAATCCATGGATTATAAGAAATTAACTAAGTTTAATTATGAAAATTGAGCAATTTGGTGTGGTGTGTGACTAAGGAGGTCTAATAAATGTATTTAGTTATGTTTTCAACCCTAACTATGGGTCCAAAGTGAAGTCAGGCCAGGCCACCCGAGCATCGGAAAAGGGAGAAAACCTAAAGGAAGTATATTTGTACCATATGCCACAGCGTGTAGCACATCTGTCATGGTGCATAAATGACCACTAAAGCGAGAGGACCTCTCTATGTCATATGCCGCAGTGCGTACTATATGCGTTACGACTCACAGCCCTTTTTCTGTAGATTTTAAATGCGAATTGATGAGAAATCAGAAGAGTTAGAAAATAAAAATGAGGAGAACTAAGAGAGCTTTGCTAGGGCATATTTTAGGGAGGATTGGAGAAGGTTTGAAGATCCTAATCACTTAAGGTAAGGTTTCTAAAACCCTTTCCTCCATTCCTCTTCCATTTTCTCAAATATTTAAGCTAGGATTTGAGTAAGGATGATAATTTTTGATCTATATAGGTTATGGGTTCAAACTCATTAACTCAAGTGGAGTTAATGGGGATTGTATTTAAACCTAGTAATGATCGCTTTAGAGGCTATTAGTTGGTGAATGTCATTAATGTCTAAAAATGGACATTAAATAGGAAATTTATAAAGGTTGTTAAGCCATTAATGACAATGTGGGATTTTAATGAAGGTATATAATACTAAAGAGAGTTAATAAATTTAAAGGTGAGAAATATGGGTGTTGGGTATTTTAGAAGTGAAAATATGAGAGTGAAAATGTGTTTTTGACAATGTTGATGAGTTTAGAATTGACTAATTATAGATTAAGCATTTAAGCACCATATTTGGCTTGGGAATCAAGATTAGAAGCTAGTTATCGAGGGATAAACCTTTAATCTTTTAAAAGTTTGAGGTAACTAAGGGAACTCTATCTTGGGTAGTTATTTGTTAATTGAATGTTTATTATGAAAAATGTGCATATTGACAAGTATGGTTTGATTTGTGAATGTGAAGCATGTCATAAGCTTTGATGATTAGTTGAATTATGGATATACAGTGTTTATTGAGCTTGAAATGTATAATTGATGTCAAAGCAATTTCCAAACCTATGAATATGTGTTAGTTTTGGGATGAGAAAGGTGATGTTATGTGATGTGATGATTGTGTATTGATAGAGACATTGATGATTTGATAAAGTGAAAAATATTTGTGAAAATAATATGGATGCTCACCTAGGTAGCATATTATCATGAGCCCAATATGCTAATAATGAATAAATGGAACTGTAAAAATGAGTGAGCATTGTATATTGCATGATCAGTTAGTAGAAGTTTACCTAAGGAGAGGAGAAGATAAAATCTATATGGTATTTTCAACTGCCTTTCATTACACGAAGGTATAGCCTTATCCCATAATTTGTTAAGAGATTGTCCTATAATTTGTCGAGGGACTAAAATCTAACTATCTCTATTAGTTTGTTGAGAAGGTTAGCCTAAGGTATATGACACCATAGAGATTCAAGAGTAGGAAAAACTATGGTCTAAGAGTAAGTAATGTGATCTTTGGCTGGGTCACACCTCACAGTTGATGAGCTTGGGTAGTCCAGTCACATGGACAGAGCCCTATTTAGTATTGTAGCTCACGATTTCAGTTAGAGGAAATAAGGAAAGTATAAGGATGGTTTGATCATGCATATGTGTAAATATAATGTGTCACGTGATTTTATAACAAGTCGTGTTAATATATTGGGTCATTATTATATGCTTATGTGTCTTGTGATAATGTACCTTATGATTGAAATGAAAATGAGTTAACTAAGAAATGTTAATTTGTGATTCATATGTTTGTACGTGTTTTGAGTAAATCAATTTCGAACTTATGTGTTATTTCAATTGATATACAATTGCATAAGGTAGATTTACCTTGGTTATTGAGTAGGTAGACTCACCCTTCTTCTTTAATATTTTAGAGGCTCTAACCCTGGTGCTAAAAGGAAAAAGGCTTTAGAGGCTTATGAATCCTAGTGTTCTTATTGTATGCCTCTTTAATTCATTTATTTTTTTGTAATAGATTGAATATTGCTAATTAGGATGCATTTTGATTTACAATTGCACTATACAATTATTTATGATATTTGGAATACATTTTAGGCCTTGAGATATTGTTTATGATAAGTTGAAATGTGATTAAGGCCAAAATATTGATGCAAGTATAGTAAGGTTATTTTAAACATGATATAGATGATTTTTAATGAAATGCAATATTAAAACCTCCCCCTTTTGTTTTTAGTATTAAAGGGGTTAAGGAGTGAAATTTTGATACAGTGGTATATTTGTGCATGTGGTGTGTTACGCAAGTGATTATGGTCTGGGGTGTTAAGAATAGCTTTTGACACTCATATAAGGTTTTAGACACGCTTTTCTTAAGAAAAATTGAAAAGAGTTATAAAAATGTGTTTGGATGTCTAACTTCCTGGTATGACCTGTTTTGAAAGTGAAATTCATGCCATTAGCTATGTTATAAAAAGATCTTTCTATAGACACCTAGATTATCTCATTCAAACATTGGACGAAGAAATGAGGCATGTTGGAAGTTGCCTGGCAGGCCACGATGCATAGTGCTTGCACCGTAGCACGTCCTACAGAGAGTGGCGCATAGTGTATGAGATGCGACACTGCTCTATTTTCAGCACCTTAAGATTGTTCAACTATTTTTGACTAATTTCACTCCTTTGAGGTATTTCATACCTTCATAACATGATTTTACTCTAATTAGAAGTTAAATATCACCTAAAAAAAATGGAGGGTAATTGGCATGGGATGTGAACCATATAACACATCTACACAAGCCTCTAATCTTAAACTCATTTCATTTTTAAAATGTAATCAAATTTATATTAAACGTTTTAACATTTTTAGTATTGGTTATTATAATAAAGTTTTAAAAAAATTTTGTAAAAAATTTGACAAAACCTCACCTATAAATAGGATCTTTCAAAACTCTACAATACAAAAATATTCATAGAATATCATGTCAGTCAAGAGCTTAGCTCTTCTAATGAATAGACAGCGTATATAACAAAATAGAAGCCCTAGACATAGCATATATGGAGCACCTAACCAGACTTTTCCAAAATAAAATACATAAGCATTAATAGTTACATAAAAAGGGAGATTTCGATCAGTTCTTTACCTAGCACATCTATAAGTTCCCATGGATCAACCAGAGGATCGGTGTCAACTAGAATATCTGAGATTAAAATAATTTTTCAGTGAATCATGTCCCGACCATAAATAATACAACATAAAAAAAATGAAAAGTTTGAAATAGTTATGCAAGTTAAAGAAAAAAAATTTGTAAAAATTCAATAAACTTTATAATAAAATGTCTCTATAAAAATTCAAAGAAAATATCAAATCATTGAACTATTATAGTAAATAAAAATATCACTTGATTTCAAGAAGCACATAAATGAAATAAATATTTATAAACAAATTACTAAACAAAAGCCAATGGTATATAAAATCATCAAATGATTTGATTCATAATTATAGAAACTTATCAGAATAATTAACAAATGTGGACATACAGTCCATGAGGATAAGTAACCAAACACGGCTTATGCCACGAAAACAAACGTGAACACACAGTCCATGAGGATAAATAACCAAACACAGCCGAAGCCATGAAACAAATATAAGTATGATGCTCACGAATAACCATCCCTCCGTTCCACATGTGTTGGCCATCACATGAAGCTAGCACCTCCTATAAACACCCTACTAGTTAGGTGTACCATGGCATGTCAAGAGCTAACAAAACTGCTATTAGCAACCAGTGTTATATATGAAGTCCCTTTTTAAATCTACTTTCAAACATGCAAGAAAATTACCACTTTCAAAATAAAATTTTCATTTTCAATGTCAAACTCGCATGAATCGTTTTTCCATAGCAATTCAACAATTTTCAGAATGAAATCCCATAATCAAAGTCCAAACCTGTATTTATTGAATAATTAACATTTCAAAAGTGATAAAGGTAATTTCATAAAATAAAGAAATTTAATGAACAAATTATACAATACTCACATTATTGTTATAAAATAATTTACATAAAATTTAATATTTTAGCAAAGATAAATTTGATTAGAAAATTAGTTGGGACGCTATCCACTTACTTGTAGTATCCTCCAAACTCCAAACTCATTCCTTATGACTCTATTCGAGCTTCCCTTCTTCCAAACATCCTATAATATATAATAATATTTAATAGATTTTATTTTTTTAAACCACAAGATCCCATTTCGAGAGAACCCACTTAACTAAAGTTAACAATAATAATTTTAAAGTTTTGAGAACACATTTCATTCATAAAGATTTCTTCTTAGGCTTTTTACCAAACATTTAATGTGCGACATTCCAAACCATTTAATCAAACATGAAACCTTTAATTCTATTGCCTAAACATATCTAAGCATCCAAGTATAACTTCTAAGATGATAATGTACTTTATAACCTTTCAATTTTATAACTCTCAATAATTCAAAACTCAAATAAGACCTCAATAACTTCTTAAATAAACTCCTTTGCAAGAACTCAATTAGATTTACAAATAACAATGTCCAAATATTACCATTCAGGTCACCAATTTTCTACATAATTCTTTAGCCATACCAACCTCTTTGCTTGAGATAAAATTTTCTCTTAGGCTTTACATCAAACACTTTAGGTACATTATTTTCAGCCATACAAATAGAATTTTCCAACCTTTCATCTTTTATCCAGTAATTATAAATTGCCATACTATCTTCAAGAGTTAAGTAGTTACATGCAAATTCATAATCCCATTCTTTTGACTTGCAACTTACAAGTTAAATTCATGAATTAATAACACCCAAACTAAATATACTTCTCACAATAATTAATAAAACTTTAGAAACATAAAAATCAAGAAAAACTCTCCTAAAGACAACTTATTAAACACCTTATAAACATAAGTCCTTTGACAAATTTCAAACTTCCTTTTCTTCAAATTTCATTACCCAAATTTTTTAATATCTATAATTGAAATAATCCAGCTCTCCAATTTAAATCCTTTAGTAATTATAAATTTTTAATACTCAAGGAAAATCAAATTTCTAGCCTTGCACATTACTCATGGTTTGTAGAAAAAATGGAGGAAAATTCACAATCTCAACCTAAAATGGTATGCACGCAGCAACAAGAAAGAAAATAATTAAAGTTTCTCACCTTAAATTACCAATATCACAACAGAGAATGGGAGGGAGCTTGGATGCTAAATAGGGGAACCTTAGTCTTGCAATCTGCGCCTCAACGTAGTGGTTCTTGGCAGACGTTATAATAGCAGCGGAAGCAAGAAGAAATCATACCAACACAAAAACAGACAGAAGCATGAGGAGTGGTCGAGGAAGAGACTACTGAGGAAAAATTTAGTAATATGCAAAATAGGGGAAGGAGGTTTCTGATACATCCAAGTAGATACTCGAACAGAGGAGAAGGGAAAGGTCGTGCGAGCATGACTCCGACAAGAATGATGGGAGAGCATAGTCACCAATGGCTGCTAGCTAAATGAAGGAGGAAGGCGACATTACAAATGAAAAGGTAAAGGAAATCGGTGCAAAAATGAGGAAGAGAAGTATGACGCAATCTCCACGGCAACATCGTATGAAACTCTAGTACTTCCTATCACGCCTCAAAAATAAAGGGTGACCGGCACAAGATGTGAACCACTACACATCCCTTAAGCCTTAGATCAATTAATCTTTGTATGACTAAGATCTAATTATGTTTTTTTTAATTTGAATTAGAACATGCATAAACATTTTTGGCATTAATAAAAGTTTCAATATTTTTGTAGAAATTTTGGCAGAACATCCTCTTTAAACAGGATCTCCCGAAAACTCTACACTCAATATTTTACACCAAATATCATATTAATTAAAACTTCAATTCCTTCCAGTCACCAAGCAAAAATATATGACAAAATAAAGGTTCTAGCTATAAATTATGTGGAGCACCAAATTAAGCTTACAAAATAAAATTTAATAATTTTAAAACATTACATCAAAAGAATACTTAATCCTTAATTTGTCCACCTTTAGTCAGTAATAGACTCCTCAATATTGGCGGATGGTTCAGTGTCAGCTACACTATCTGAGACCAAAAATATTTTTCAGTGAATAACGTCCCAATAATAAATAAATAATTAAACATGAAAAAATGAAAATTTAAAACATAACGATCTCCATGAAGATTTAAATAAATTCAAAATAAAAGGATTTTATGTATCTTTAAATAAAATCATAATTCATTAAAGTATCTTATCAGATGTCATTATCATTTAACTTTAATAAAGCAAATAATTGCAATAAATAATTGTAAACATGTCCTTAATCAAAACTAATGAAAATAAATCCTTAAAAATTTAAAAACTTAAAAATATAGGGACTTATCAGAACAAGTAACAAACATAGACACATAGTCCACCGGGATAAATCATCAAACGCGGCTTATGCCACGAAAACAAACATGGACACACAGTCCACAAGCGTAAGTAACCAGATACAGCCGAAGCCACGAAACAGACATGAACACATAGTCCATGAGGGTAACTAATCAGACATGGTCAAAGCCACGAAACAGACGCAGGTACAAAACCCATGAATAACAGACGTGAGAACAAAGCTCACGAAATCCAAACTAGCTTGTAATTGACCATAGCGCGCCAAGGGCTAACGAATTTACCGTTAGCAACCAGTGTTCTGTATACAATCCCCTTTTTATTTCACTTTCAGACATGTGAGAAAATCATCACTTTTAAAATGCCATTTCTTTCTTTTTAAAAAAAAATCTAACTCGCATGAATCATATAAAGGCACCAACATTTCTAAATATAAAAATTCGTAATTAATATTTCATAAACTGTTCACAAATTTTATAATTGGCTTTATCAAATAAAGCACTACTAGAGTTTAAGAAAACATTGTCATCAACATAAAAAGTATAAGTCATGACTTCAAGAAGCAGAACAATTTAATTAATACAAGTAACTAAAGCAAGATAAATTTATAAATATCCATAAATTATTAAAACAATCTGTTGATAAGAAAAATTTCTAATATATTAATTGAGACGTTATCCACTTCCTGTGGTGTTCCCAAATTTTCAAAGATTTTTCCCCTTTTAGTTCCTATCAAAATCTTCTTCTTCCAAACCTCCTATAAGAATATAAGATAATGCAATTTAATTAAACTCCTATAATATAAAGATTTCTTTCCAGTTCTGATTCGATTCCAAGATTAAATCATAAGACAATACTACACTTTATAAATTAATAACCATAAAGCTTTCAAAAATTCACTTAATCTCTTAATAACATAAATAAATTTCTTCACAATATTTGATTTAAATTCACAAATGGGTAATACCCAATCCAATCATGTCTCTTATGAGATCCAACAAATTATAGAGAAATACCCATTCAAATATGTCCTTTTACATGTCCAAGTTAAATTCACAAGATCATAGCATCCTAATCGATTATGTCTTCCAAGAAATTTAATGAGATTTTCTCTCTTTTTTTTCTTCTTTTTTTTTAGCATCATTCAATTCAAAAACAACATTAATTTAACTCCAAGCTGTAAATCTATATAAGCATGCGTGCGTGTGTAGATATCATTACTAAACTTTAAGATAAATTCCCAACTCCAATTTGAATCTTCTCCTACATTTATCAGTACGAGCAGCAGCAAAACGAGCATAAAATTTTCTATAATTTCAGTCATCAACTTACTCTCTCTCTCTCTTACAGGCTATAAGAAGTAATGCTCAAAATTCTCACCTTAATCACTAATAACTGCAGAGGATGAAGAGAACAAGAGGCGTTGCCAGCTGAAGAAAGAGAGAAGACAAATTTACAGCTGACCAAGGAAGAGGAATCATAAATTCTTGTCATTCCTAACATGTATAGAGATTCAGCACAAGAAAAATGAGAGAAATATGAAGTTCTTCACCTTAAATCCATGGCAGAAAGAAGGAGAAAGGAGATGGTTTAGATGGCTGCACAGGGGAGAGGAAAAACCGAACGCAGCTTGCAAAAGAGAAAACAAATTGAATCAACAACAGCGGATCAAGCTTGCGATGGCAAAACCAGTAGCTCTTGAGCTTTGCACAGCTGCGACAAGGCTCCCCTTCTGCCAGCGACCACCAAGAATGGGAGGGAAGAGACGAAGTGCAGGGGAGAGATGAAGAAATGGATGAATCAGCTCTTCTCTCCTTTCACAGATCTCAGACCAGCCAAGATGAAGCAGGGAGGAGAATTAAAAACTCCCCCCAGACCAGAACCGACATCATTCTACTCCACAACCAACAAAAACACGCACGGAGGAAGTAGAACAGCAAACAAGAAGGTGACTCTACAACAGCACCAAGCACTCTCCAACCACCGGTGAATAGTCTCCACTTACTCCGGCAACCACTGAAAATGGGAGGGGTGAGACGGAGGGGCAGAGGAAAAATAGAGGAAAGGCTGAAATCAGAGCTCCTCTCTCTACCACACTTCTGGAAAAATCAAATAAAAGGAGGAAATATATTTAGATTTAAAGAAAGGCCATTCGGTAATTTCACAAAGTAGAGAAAAAAAAATCTCCCTTTGGGCTTCATCAGATTTAAACTTGAGACCTATTAGGAGTATACTTGCAGTGCTACCATTATACCAGCCTCACTTCTTGTCATACTTGTCCCATGAATTAATATAATTACCATTAAAACACAATATTACATAATAAGTAATTTTTTTTATTTTATATATATATATATATATATATTTTTTAATTAATGGGTTATTACACTTCCCTACCAGCGATGAATCGACGGCAGAGAAGAAATGAGGAGGAGACAAAATGAAGGTTCTGGATCTAAGACATCTCTCCCTCTCTCAGCTAATAGTCCTCGCTCGAATTCACTAGAAGTAGAGAATGCAAATATATTCTGATTGTATTAAGGGCAAAAATGGTAATTTGACAAAACTAAACACAAAAATAAATATCTCTCTCTTTTACTCCAACAAGAATTGAATACATGACCTGATGCACTTAACTTATTAGTGCAACTCTTATTAGAGCAAGAATCCTTTTTAATAAAATATTTTTAAAAATTAATTCAAATACAATTAAAACACATTATTATATATTTTAAATTTTTTACTTAAAATTCCTAGGTTATTACATTAAATGAATAGGTTTGACTTATTTTATATTATAAAAACTTAGAATCCCATTATTTTAAATTGCAAACTTGGTAATCTCTATATGGGTCATTCCCTTAATTACCATGAATTTAGAATGTTAATTGTGGTTAGTAAATAAGGATTTTACAAGTTACATAACAAATTAAACACAATGGTAAACATAATGATATATAATAATAAGATTTTCAATTACCTCTATTCTTAAGTTACTACCCTAAAAGTTAAATTTGAATTTTCTAAAAGAGCTATTCTGAACGTACACTCTGAGCAAAATCTGTATACGACCAAGTTCACAAGACAGCATTAATGACTAATTGTTGTTAATTAACTCTTAATCATGATTAAGGCCTGAACCTTCGATTAATCATGATTAAGCTTAAATAACCCTAAAACTAATTCCCATTGTTTTATTTAACTCATATTAGGCCTAATAATCACTGTTATTAACTATAATTGGCTTAAACTTAATTATTTAAGGTTAAGATTTACTCTAAAACCCTTATTAATGCCATTTTATGCTACCAACTGCCCAAACTTAATGTTAAAAGCATTTATTAAGATCTATAGACTTCATTTAAGTCAAGAATTAATGTAGCTTATTTATAGTTTCAAATTATCATTACCATAGTACTAAAACACAAAGAAAAAACAAATAAAAGAAGGTGGAGAAGGAGTATTTAGGGCTTACCTAATGATTTAGAGGCTTCAAACCACTCCAAAACGCCTCCAAGTAGGAACCTTAGAAGAGTATTGTCCAAAACCCTCAAAATCTTACTCAAATTCTTTAAATTTGTCAAATCACATGACAGAAGTATGATTTAAGATTGCATCATGCTCGCCTCAGCAAAGAGCTTAGAATGGGCAACTTCACTTAAGCCCAAAAAATCTAGGCTCAACTTGGCCCAAAACCCTATTGAGCCTCATTCTAAGTCTAATAAGCTTAAATGGCCATCCAAACTAAAACATTAAGTCTTAAATTATCCCAATCAATTAATCAAATCATGTAATTAATTAATTTGACCCTTAAAGAAATGTTGGGGTGTTACAAGCATCTTAGACTCTGAACTCTTGAAATGTGCAAAAGCTTCCCTTGATTTATAAATTCTGAGTATTTAAAACATCACCATTAAGTTGGAGAAAATGGTCGTTATTTTTAAGGGTCAAAATAAATGCTACATCAACATGCAACTGGGCCTTATAACTACAAAAATAATGACCATTTTCTCCAACTTAATGATTAGGTTTTAAGCACTTAGAATTTAGAAGTTGATGGAAGTTTTCACACATTTAATGAGTTCAAGGTCTAGGATACTATTTGCATAATAATTTAGGGTCTAGGATAGTTATTAACCCTAATTATAATAGAAAAAAAATCTAAGAATAAGTAATAAAAATATAGATTATTATACATTAGATCATAATTATTTATTTTTCTAACTAGTTTTAATTAAAATTTTATTTTTACTTCTAATTAACAATAACTCTTAGATAATATAGCATTACATACAATAGCATCACATACATAGATATATTTTATATATTCTAAAAATTAAAAGTATAATTTTAGAATATTTCATTTCTCTTTTTTTCATCTTCCTCTTTCCTATCATTAGCCATCGAATTGGGAATCTCAAAACTAGCATCAAGCGTTAAAATTTCCAATATTAAATGTAGAATTTAAATTAAAAAATTGGATTAATTGACATATCATTCTATGGATGAATAAATTCAACTATCACATGTCTAATTATTAGTGTTATTATTTAAAATATCAATTTAATCATAAAACATTTGAAAACAGAGACTCATTACCATATTATATGCATTCCAAATTAAAATATTAAAATAACATGTTTTTTAAATGAATTCATTACTTTATATAAGGGTGTGAATTGATCAATTCAATTAGATTTGATATTAATTGACCAAAACTAATGAATCAAACTAGCTTAAATAGTTAAACCGAATCAAATTGAATATTACTTGATAAAAACAATGGACATGAAAAAATACAATTTGGCTTGATTTTTTAATCTGGCTCATGAACATTAAATAATACCTTAACCTTATCTCAAAATGTATCAATTTAACTATAAAATATATTAAATGAAAACTCATTACATTATTTTATTTATTCATCAAAAAATTATAGTAATATAACAAAATAATGTCTTACAATGTTAAATATTGGATTAAACAAAAAATAAAAAATTATAATGATAATATATAGTTACTATTAATTGTCACGAAAGTCCAACTATCAATAGCAATAGTCAAAGTCAACATCAAAAGTCACACTTTTGACAATAACTCTGCAAAGTCATTGTTGATTGTGAACTATGTCGTCGCTAAATCTTAGCCTTTCAATGGTGACATACACTTGTTGCCATTGAAAGTTTGATAATTAACAATGACTTTATATTATTGCCATTGAAAGTCACACCTTCAGTGGTGATTTTAATTGCAGCCATATTAGGTCAAACTTTGAGTTGTGACTTTTATGGTCGCCGCATATTATTATAAACAAGTGGTGTTATTATTTGAAATATTAATTTAATCATAAAAAATTTGAAAATAAAGACTCATTACCACATTATTTGCATTTCAAGTTAAAATATCAAACAACAGGTTTTTGAATGAATTCATTATTTTTTACAGTAACTCTAAAAAGTCATCGCTGATTATGAACTATGTTGTTGCTGAATCTTAGACTTTCAACTATGACATACACTTGTCACCATTGAAAGTTTGATAATTAATGTCAACTTTATATTATCACCACTAAAAGTCACACCTTCAATAGTGACTTTAATTATAGTCACAACAAGACAAACTTTTAATTATGACTTTTATGGTTGCTGCATATTGTTCACTTTTAGCAGTGACTTTTTAGAGTTATTGTTGAAGGTCATTGCTAAAAGTTTTCTTTTTTAGTGTATCTCTGGCCTATTCAAACATGTGAGTTTCAAGAATGAGACAAGCATGTTTTAATATGGCAGCTGAGAGGAGCTTGATTCTGTGCACTCAAAACACACTAGTTTCAATGATGAAACATGCAAGTTTTAGTGTGACAGTGTGAAGCATGATTTTGGATTACTCATTCTCACATGTTTTGGTTCATACCATCACGAGTTTTGAGTTCATGTTACAACTTGAGTTTATTAAACCTTTTCCTCACATGTTCGAGTCTAACCATCGCGACTTTCAGTATCTCACTCAAGTCTACCGAAGTTCAAGCCTTGAACATCTGAAAATATTCATTTCATCATAAGTTCAAGCTTTTTCTCTAAACTTCATTTGTTTTTTAAAAAAAAATTAAAAAAATTATTGCATATATTCATTCAAACTGTTATAAATATAAAATGACATTTAAAATTCCATCCTTTATTTATAATTAAAATTCCTGAACTATAGTTGTTCAAATTTATGTTTATAACCTATTTTAAAGAAATTAAATAGTGAGTAGGAATGCATCATCAATTCATTACTTCGCTCTCCAAGAATCTTACTGTCATTCTCACCCGATCATCCGGGCTCTAGACACGGAAATTAAAAAGCTTGCTGCGTCTCGAATAAATTACAAGCCATAGTACATTGATTATTGTGCGTTTCTCATAAGAGAACATGCGACGTCTACAGATATATTACATGACTCTCTGAAAGAGGACTTTTTCAATGTGAGACTTGACAGTGTGTGGATCAGTGTAAGCTGCATAGTAAAAGCTTTTTGTCACTGTAAGGAATGTCTTCTTCATGTTGAGATCCATGCCATTAGAAGTCAGCACCAATTGCACCAGCTCTCGCATTTTCTCCCCTATTTCTGGGCTGGCCTTGTACCTTCCATTATTATTGTTTCCCTGATATAATTTTTTCAAACCAGATAAATAAGGGAATTGTATATGTCATGCATATATTATATTAACTTTTTTTAATGATGTGGTAATTATGTGTTCACCTTGGTGCTTTGGAGAGAATCTAATTGATGGCAGAGTAGATTAGAGACTTGGACCAGTCTCTGGTACTGGGGATTAAGCTGTAAGTCATCAGAAAGTTGATAGCCACCATTAATGTTAATCATGTTCACCAACAGCTCAGCTTCTCCTTCCCACTTATCTCCTTCGCTTTGCCATCCCAATAGCCACTTTCTCCACTGCATGCATTCATAGATCAACTTCATTATTCCAAATGAAATTACTCAGTTGCATTTTCTTTTATCACCAAAAGTTGATAAATAATAGTTCTGTGACTAGACGGACTTACAGCATCATGAAGAATATCAAACTAGCAGAAGGTAAGCTCAGAGAGAAGGAATGCAAAGTTTCTAGTAAAGTCCCCAAAAGCCCCTCGCTGCTTCTGTTTTTGTTCAGCCATCTTCAATAATGCATAGAATAATCAACATTTTTCCTAAAGTAACCATTTATACATGAGCAGATAGAAGTGTAGTTACCGTTCATTTAAGGAGTTACTGGTGTTATTGAATTCATGCACAAAGGCTTTTCTTTGGTGTTGGTCACGATATGTGGATTTAAGAGTGTGAATTAATGTAGAGGTTTTGACCCAAGCAAGTCGTTCTTGAGATCTCTCAGGCTCAAAAATGTTGGCTGCAGCCAAAAAGTAAGCCACAAGAAGCCTTTCTTTACTCAATCCGAACCTCTCTAGTTCACATTCTGAGTACCACCTGCGTAAAAAAATCACCACAACTTATTAATATTTCCGGCAGCCTGGGGAAAAAAAAACAGAGAGAAAGAAAGAAAGAAAGAGGTTTAGGATTTTCTTACTCTCGAATTCTTTTCCATTCTACGCGATGCAAAGCTTGGCACTTGTTGTAGTCTAATTTCCCAAGTTCAAGGTTATCGTTATTGCTGACCTTGTGTAGCCTGCGAAAAGATGAAAAACCATCTTTTAACCTCAAAATGTTCCAATTATATTAGTGCGGAAAAAGGTTTATTACATCTAAATGAATCTATATCAGCCTTAGATTGAGACTTAAGTTACCTGTAGAGGGTTTTAGAAATCCAGACATCATCTCTACCACCGTAATGATCCAAGTAAAATCTAGTCTCTACTCGGGGCAAGCTTGCATACCAAGGAAAATCCAATGCATAACTCACCTGTTATTGGTTCAAGAACATAATTCAATTCTTCATATACTAATACATGAAGGTAATAACTATTAGAAAGAAAGCATAATATATACCTCGCCAGGTAGATCTTTGGCTATGATCCATTTATCAAGAATCTGATTGGCAGCTCGTTTTTCAGATAAGAAATTGGTGGCAAAGTTGTTGCCTTCATCAAGAATAGTCTCTCCTGGGAATTGAACTTGAGTTGCTCTGTAAAAATTAAACATCACTGTTGCTCCTTCATCTGTTTGCCCGGGCAAGCAGCAGAACTCTCCATCTTTCTCAAATGTTTTAAACACATCTGTCCAATATGACACCATTTTCATCTCTTAGCATTTTTTCTTTAATATGTGTCATAGTTTGATAAAAGATATTTATTGCCATAAATCAGTAGTAACACACGCATGGTCTTGTACTTACTAGCAGAAACATCATAGCCGTTTAATCTTAGTAGTCTGAATCCCATGGATGTATCATCAAGATCTGGCAACTCTGAATCTTTGGTCCATCCAATGCCTCTCTCATTCCAATTTCTGAAAATGTGTTATTGTTAGTATATATTGATGTAAATTCTATCATTCTTTTTTTGACATGAAAGAAGAGACAGTTATACCTGTGAACATAATCCAGGATGTCTTTAATCTTTGGTTGAAAATATCTTGCAATTCCCAGACGCTCCAATCGATCAACAATCCATAGTTGTTCGAAAAATTCTATAGGGTAGAAATCCGGGACTGCAAGCCATTTTGGAAATTTGCATACTCATAATCACCAAAAGGACTTTATTTATTTATTTGTAAACTAGCTAGGTTGATATATATATATATATATATAGACGTACCTCCACCGTTGAAGTTGTGAGCCACACTGTTTAAGTAATTGAGGCAATGTGGGTCTTTGCTTTGGGTGAAAGCAAAAGCAGTGGAAGAGGGACAGAACAGGTAAGAGCCATCTTTGCTTCTCACTCTCTGAAGCTTTTCCCATTGAAGTCCTGGTATTGCTTCCAAGCTGAATAGCAATGACGTTGGCACACTGTGCAACACTTCCATCGGTATCCTATTCTCACCATAAAACAAGTCAAAAAAAAAAAAAATCAATTATGAGAAATTCAGCATGGTCTGTGATAAATCATATAATAGATTTTTTTTTCAAGTCAAAAAATTGTAAGGACTAGCTTATTTTAAATCAAGAAAACTATAGTGAATGAACCATATCTCAAGTCAAAATTTAGAGATTAAATTAATAATTAAAAAGGAAAAACATTACTTTTGGTCCTCACACTTTGTCCAAGTTTTGGTATAGGTTTCTATACTTTTTTTCAGGTTCTTATACTTTTTCCCGTTTACAATGTTAATTGCTACATTTTCAAAACAATGTTGATATGGCACAAACAGTATTAATAATATTGACATGTTAATTAACACTGTTAATTTTGTGCTTATGTGTTAAACTAATGTTGACATGTATTTGTTTAATGAGTAAAAATTAACAAAAGCCTAAATCAAATGAAAAAAAGGCTAACTTGGACCCTCACAACTTAAACGATCAGCACCACAACCCCATGACCCCAAGTCTTTTAATTTGTTCATATTGCGAATCATTTAAAAGTCCATATCATCCTTTTTTATTACATTTGATGTAGGGTTTTTTAATTTTTCTTATTAAAAAGATCCATGCCAAAATCCATTTAATATGTAAGCATAAAATTAATAGTGTTAATTGATATGCCAACATTATTAACATCATTTGTACCACGTTAAAATCTCTATGAAAAATGTAAGAACCAACGTTGCAAATAGAAAAAAGTGTAGAGACTTGAAATATTGAAAAAAAAAATGCAAGGACTAATACCAAAATTCAAGCAAAATACAAAGACCAAAAGTATTGTTTTTCTATTAAAAAAAGTTAATTAGACAAACTAATAAGTATGTACCTTCTGAGCTTGGCGTCTCTCCTTGCAAATATTTCTTTAAGGGCAGGGAAGTCATCAGGCAAATCGATGTCCAAACTTTTTGCCGATTGAAGAAGTGTCGGCAGAATCACTTCAAACCCGCATGTCATGTGCTCTCTATTCTCATTTTCCAGTGTGTTTACATTCTCTTTGAAGAACTTTAGTCCTATATTTATTTAAAATAAGTATACCAGATTTAAATAAAGTTCTCTATAGACTTTATATGTAAGCAACCAAGATACACATACTATTATCACTTAACGTGCATCATGTTGAAATTGCAATAATCACACACAGGTGGAAATTTAATTTTGCAGAATATTCAAACACAAATTTTAATATAAAACAGAGCATGCCACTAGTAGCTTGGCGCATTCATGTTCATGTCAAAGATGGGGATTATATGTTTTAAGATGAGATCTGAACTAATCATCCATATTTAACTTGGACGATTTAAATTTATTTTTTAATTTTAAGTTAAAATTTATTATTTTAAAGAGTATAAATTAAGAAATTGATTTTATTTCTACAATCTGCAATTGTAAAAACAAAAAAAATATAAAACATTATATTTATTTTAAATAGGTATACCAGATTTAGATAAATTTTCTCTATAGACTTTATACGCACGCAATTAATAACAATAATAAATTGTTGTCTTGGAATTTAAACCATAATAAATAAGGATAAAATTAGAAAACAAAATTAACTATTCTAGTTTTACTTTATACTCCCTCTGTCCCAAATTATAGAACACTTTTGAAAGAATTTTTTCGTCCCAAAATATAAGATACTTTGAGTAAATTAAGATTTCATTAAATACATCAACTCCAATATTACCACTTCTCTTTATAATTAATTCTTGTTCCTTCTCTTTTCAATATATTAAATGATGGGTATTTTTAAAATTTTATATTTTTATTTTAAAAATACAAGATTGTTAAATGTATTCAATAAGGTTTATTGGTATGTGATATTTAATCTAAAAGTGTCTTATAATTTGAGATGTAGGGAATATTAAGAATAAAAAAAAAACTTTCAGATTTTACAAAAGCGGAGCGTGTGTGTGTGTGTGTGTGTGTGTGTGTGTTAATTAGACTGGATGGTGTATTCCAGAAAACCCAAAAAAAAAAAAAATCTATATATTTACTTCTGAGTCAAATTTGATTGGGCTGGTTTGATAACCTCTACGTCAAAGAAATTCTGCGAGTCAACGGTCCATATATGTTTGGAGATGTGACAACTCAACCAAGGGACACAATTAATATAAGAAAAGCTTACCTTTGTGGGACTTGTCAGGATGAACGTTGTAGTGTGTCAAGGCAATGACGGAAGCTAAGGTACACAGAAGCCTATCATAAGCCACAAATATGTCAGCATCTCCCCAAGATCCGTCTGGAAGCTGATTGTCTATTATCCATTGAAGCGATTCTGGGAACTGGGGGGCCCCACTACCATTCACATCTTCCACCAGAGCCATCAGTGCTGTGTGATAAGCTGATGGCGATATGCTCTGCTCTCCTTCATCTGACTCCAGCCTCCTTCTCACCGCTTCCACTCTCTTCATAGCACAGCCCTAATTTCCAAATCATGTCATTCAGATTATCGAATACGTCAAGAAACTCTCCAAGTGTTTAAAACCGCTTCCACTCTCTTCATAGCACAGCCCTAAAACACTCCAACATACGCATACGTACGTACCTCCAAAGATTCTTCATCTTCTTGGCTAACCTCATCATCAATCCCATTATGCCAATCAAATTTCGGGAGTGTCAAGCCATCCAGCCGTGGAATTACTTCCGGTGAAGTTTTGGGCTCTGATATGCTGCCGGTGCTTTTGGCTCTCAAGTCAGAGTTTTTCTGCGAAACGATGACTTTAGCCTTCAACGGCGAAATCCCTATATATATAGAATAACACAAGCAATATACATGTTATCACGACAGCCTTATACAGATCAGAACGCTAAATGTATGTATATAGATATAATCATAAAGACAATGAAGAGATCATGTACCAGGAAAGGTGGTGTAAGAAGGAAGATGGAAGGGGAGGGGATTAATGGAGGAAGAGAACGAGACACGGTGGGATGAGGAAGAAGAAAAAGAAGAGAGAGACTGAGAGTAGTGATGGAGATACAAGGCGGATTGAGAAGCCATTAATGCTTAATTTGCTTCTTCTTCTTGGTATGTTACTACTGCTGTAACAATCCTCTTCCACCGTACTTGGCTATGACGATGTTGAATTGATATGCCATTTATAAGGACAATAATGGAAGTGGAAAAGCATGTCGCCCCGAATAAATTAAACACTGTCATGTCCAAATTCTTGCCCCGTTTTGACTAATGCCATAAATTAATTATATGAAGAAACGGGCCGTATTAGTACACAAATATTTTAACTATAGAGAGATTTATGGTTTTCCAAATCATTTGTTTATCGTGCAATCTATCGACGTGGCTTGAATTCCCCTATCTACGTTTTGTTAAGCAAAGATAAAAGGAAAATTTAATTTGCTTGAACCAAGAAATGATCGTGGAAACGTTTATTACTAGATTTATATATGTAGGTATAACATCATTATTGTTTCTTTTAAGAGAAAGTAACCTAATGTACTAATTAAAAAATAAATTTTAATGATAACTCTTTGCCGCTTTCAAAAGTCTAAAAATCATCATTAAAGGTTTTTAGTTATAACTTTTTGCTATCAAATGGTCATTATCAAAAATCTTGTTGCTAATGATATAAAATAATATTTGAAAAATAAAAAAATTAAATATTATTTTGAAAAATAGAAAAACAGAAACTTTTCTTAGGTGTAAGTCTTGACTCATCACCTTTTTACATCCTTATTCTGTTCTCTATTATATTTGTGGTGCCAAGACCGTGATATATTGACATAAACCACTTTGTGCTTATTTGAAGTTGTTTTTGTTCTATTATTTTGAGAAATAATATTTTATAGAACATATTTTGTTTTTAATATCCTCTATTATTATCCAAAACAATAATTCTAAAACATCTAAAAAAAATTTTATTTTTCTATTTTTCAAAACAATATTTGTTATCCACAACTCATAACTCACAATATAGTGCAGATTAAATTCCATTGCCAATATAAATACTATTTTAGTGGACAATTTGTAAATATCTTTATAAATACTCTTTGAGTCTAGAGACATATCTTGACTTGGTGAGCTTTCGTGACCCAACTTATCTAAATTTTTCTTATATAAAAAAATAGATATTGTTTCATTATAATATATTGATTTAATTTTTAACTAAAATTTCATTATTGTATTTTTTTAATAAAGCTTAACAAAAATATAATTTTACAAACATTAATTATATGATTAGATTTAGAAAGTTTGTTGAACAAAAAGAATTTAGTAAGTTTGTGCATTAAGTAGTATTATAGTATGCACAAAAATTTAGCCGTTGATAGAACACATTGATGTCATATGAATCATGTACTCCTTTTGGACACAATATACGGCATTAGAAACTAATTCACAATTACGAAAAAATATTAGTTAAAACCTTAATTTTTAAAAAAAATGTTACATATTTTCAATTTTACCCTCATAAAATGTCTTATATAAGTGCTTTGATAATGATAATTAAAATTCTAATGTATTAGTTTTTTTCAAAAAAAAATAATAAATGAAGAAAGAGTATAGTTAAAAAAATAATTATAAAAGTTTTCCAATGTCCTCTATTTTAAAGTTCGAATCAAGTAGAGCTTCTAGAAAATACTCTATAATGTGGTCTAAAGAGGTATCTCATCTCGAGTGATAGAATAAGGTTTACTGTACATTAACTTATAACTAGTATTGCGGTTTGATTTATAACCTTTTTTTATGGATCAAACTTTTGTTTTCAATATCTTAAGAAAAATTAGTTTTTACTATTAATGATAATTGTAATATTTCAAAGCAAAAAACGATAGTCTTTTCTAAGATGAAAAAATAAACGAGCCTTTTACACTGCTACCCTCTCTAATATAATTACTTTCTTATGACTAGATACATAATTATACTATTACAAATACCTTTTTGATAAATATTGTTACAAATAACTTAATTCGCGTGAGATAAGCATCATATCCTCCTATTCTAGAGAGGGAGGGAGAGATTAACGTAGCCGCCATGCATGAATTATTATAGGAAGTCCAATTTGGTGGGAATTATATATTAACATTCATGTGAAACTCTTATGAGAATTTGCGGTAATAATTTTAAAAGATGATATGGAAATTTATGTTTCTTTTTTAGCTCCTAAAATTTATGGCTATTACTTATCAACAATTAAAGTTCCTTCGGAGGCTGCGCTGAGCTAGTTTTGTTCCTTTGACTTTATGGTCAAGAAAAGTATACTTAATTAACCGGCTAGACCAGTTTTGTCAATAAAATAAAGAAAATAACTTTTAAAATGGGCATACAATATTTTAAGCTGTTTAGCTGTCATTTGCTGATTTGCGAATAACGATAGTCGATCCTCTCTCTAAGTGGAAAACTTAATTTAATAGTTTAAAATATAAAAACTTAAAATATAAAAAAATGTGCAAGGATATATTAAAATTAAAAAAAAATGTAAGGATTTAAAATTATATTTTTTTTAATTATATATCAGTAGTGTTTTTATTCATCTTTTGTCAATCTATTTTGGCCAAAAAAAAAAAATTAGTCAATCTACGTCTGGGTTGCACATATTTTTTCTAAGTGACAAACTTAGTTTATTGTTTGGTCAAGGTCTATTTCCATAGGTTACCTTTTAAAATTAATTCAAATCATTTATCTTCTAGATTGAATTGACTTCTGCCAATCGCGCAACTTATTGGCTTCCACGTCGGCATTAAGCACTCTCTGATTTTTTTTTTTTTTTAAAGACACTCTCTGAGTTAATCGATCCAGCTTTATCTTAATTGCGAGCACTCTCTCAGTAATAGTAAACAATCTCCTTGTAAAACTTCATTGGAAGTTTTCGAAAATTTTAAGGGATTGAGAAGGTGGAACAAATTAAAGAGGAGATTCACTCAGTTATCTGTGTTTGAATTAATGAAAATTTGGATCATTTGCATTTGAATTTGTCTCATTTGAATATACAAAAATTATGGATTTAAATCTAAATACATTTTTTATTGAAAAAATATAATAAAGTCTACTTGAATTATATAAATAACAATTTGATCAATTGAAATGTAATAATTCTATTAAAGTTTTTAGAGACTTCTATGTCTATAAGTTTTAAAGTAAAAAAATTATTTTCCTTTATTAAAAATAACAAGATTCAATCACAGCCTTTATTTAAAGAATAATAACTTTTATTTTCTGAATCACAAGAATTGAACAATAAATCATAACTTGTTAAGTATAATTTCTATTATTAAAAAATAAGGCCCGATCACAATTTTTGCTTAAAGAATAATAATTTTTGTTCTGTGAGTCGCAAGATTTGAAAAGAAATCATAACTTGTCAAGTGTAATTTCTATTACTGAAAAATAAAGTACTCAAAATAACAAACAGCAATCACAATTTTTATTTAAAAAATAATAAATTTTATTAAAAAATTGAAAGAATTGAACAAGAAATAATAGCTTATCAATAAAGGTAAAATGATATTTTTAATTTAAAATTTATTAATATAGAAGTCTTTAGGGACTTCAATGAAATTATAACATGTCATGCCCAAAAATTGAAGAGCGATTGGCACGGGATATGAACCATTCCACACATCCTTGTAAACTTTAAATTGTAAATTCATTTTATTTGTAAAATGAAATCAAATTTATATTAAAATTATAACACTTTTGACACTAATAACTATAACAGAGTTTCAATATGTTTGTATAAATTTCAACAGAACCTCCTTTATAAAGAGATTTTTTAAAATTTCTACAATACATTGATGCAGTTAAAATATTAAATAAATCAGGAGCTTAGTTCCTTCCAGCCAACAGATAGCATATATATAAAAATAAAAATCTTAATTATAACTTATGTGGAGCACCTAGCCATACTTTTCAAAAATAAAATAAAAATAAGATACATAAACATTTATAATTACATCAAAAGAAAAATTTCAATCAATCATCCACCTGTCTATAAGCACTCAAGGGTCGACAGGAAGATCAACATTAACTAAGGTATTTGAGATTAAAAATAATTTTTCAGTGAATAACATCCTAACAATAAACAATAAAACATAAATAAAATAAAAAATTTAAAATAGTTATGTAGTTAAATAGACAACAATTTTTGTAAAAATTTAATAAACTTCATAATAATATGACTTTATAAAATTTTAAATAAAATTTCAAATCATTAAACTATCATAGCAAATGATAATATCACTTGATTTCGAGAAAGTACATAAATGAAATAAATATTTATAAATAAATTATTAAATAAAAACTAATGAAATATAAAATCATTAAATGATTGGATTCATAATTATTGGGACTCATCAGAATAATTAACAAACGTGGACACACAGTCGATTAGGGTAAATAACTAAATGCAGCTTATGTCACAAAAACAAACATGGACACACAGTTCATGAGGATAACTAACCAAATGTAATCGAAGCCACGAAACAAACGTGAATACATAGTCCATAAGGGTAATGCTAACCAAACACGGCTCAAAGCCACAAAACAAATACAGGTATGAAACCCACGAATAATAAACGTAAGAACAAAGCTCACGAAAATCAAATTAGCTAGTCATTAACCATGGCGTGCTAATGGCTAACGAAACTACTGTTAACAACCATTGTTCTGTATAAAGTCATTTTCAATTCAATTTCAAACATGTGAGAAAATAATCACTATTAAAAAATATTTTCATTTTCAATGTCAAACTTGCATGAATTGTTTTTCATAGCAATTCAATAATTTTCAGAATAAAATCCCATAATTAGAATCCAAACTTATATTTACTAATAAACTAAAATTCTTAAATTTGATAAAGATAACTTCACAAAATAAAGTATTTTAATCAACAAAATATCTAATAATCATATTGTTATTGTAAAAAAAAATTGTATAAAAATATAACATTTTAGTAAAGAAAATTTTATTAGAATATCAGTTGAGACGCTATCAACTTACCTATTATACTCCCAAATCCAAACATTTACTTCTTTCCACTTCTAAAAAAATTTCTCCTCTTCTCAACATCCTATATAAAATATATAAAGAATTAGTTAGTGGCCTTTACTCATATCACACAAATTCTGTTTTTCAAAAGTTCTCTTACAATCATAATTTGAGTTGATCAAATTTGTCAACTTGCTTTAAAGAGAATAATTGTTTTCTAATAATTGTTTAATCATCAACAATAAATTCACCACACATATCTTGCCATCACATGTCAAAACTCACATTGAAATATTTTATCAAACTTCTCATAGGCATAAACCATTTATACTAAAACCAAACTCTCTTTTCTACAAATTTCATTTCCCCAAACATCATATTTTATTTCACTGAATTTTCCCATATGATTTTGGCCATAGATAAATACTCCCTTAAAATGCAATCTCCTAGTAAGCTTTTGTCAAATTACCAAATGCATATTATTTCCAAATCTCACACTAAAGCTTTCCAAATCTCAACGATTTCTCAATAATCGTTTGACTCCAAAGAATTTAATCATCTACACATCACTTTCATAATTAAATTTCTTTGGAACCTTCAAGGTAAAACTCAACCAAATAACATTTGTATCAGTCATGACTGTCACCATAACTAGTAGGATTTCGGAAGATACAAAATCAAGCAAAACTTCAGCTAACAGCAATTTTATCAAATACCTTTCTTGCACTAATCCTTAAACTCAAGCCAAACTTCTTCATCTTCAATCCCATTTCCAAAATTTTCCCAATATGAATATTTGAGGTAATTAAAATCCCTAATTTTCAGTCCTTGTATAATAATCAATTCACATCAGAAAAGAATATCATTTACCCCATTCAATCATGCCTCTCTTTTGTATTGAATTTCAGAAAAATATGAATCCAAGCAAGACTCATCTACTAAAGCTATAACTAAGATGAAACTTCAAATTCCTTTCATCTTTCAGCCACCAAATAACCAGCACAAAAGAAAGAAGAGAAAGAATCAATCTTCCCATGCCAGTTCAGCAGCGTCAGAACAGGGGAGAGAGCAGCTCCCAGGGTCGAACAAGAAAGAGGAGAAATGAGCTCCATACCAGCATACGGACAATGCCGACGAAGATAAAGGAGCTTTGACGTTGCTGCTAAAAATCAAAGAAGGAAGGACTAAACAGATTACAGCACATAGAGAAAAGAATGAAGAAGAACGAGCAGCAACACTCACAGCTGCAGCACTAACAGAGGAGGAAGAACGGAGGACTTGAAAGATTCCTAACACTCACAATAGTGCTGGACGACGCACTCATCTTCATCGGGAGTCGACGATCAGAATAGAGGAGGATGAAATTTCTGGAAGCACTCTCAATCTCTCTCTCTCGTTGCAGGAAACGAAAAATGAAGAGGAATGGGGAAACAAGTCTGATGGTATTTTATTTTTATTTTAAGAAGAGGGTATTATGGTAATTTTGCATAACGGAAACCAAAATAAAAATCCTTCTTTTAGCTTTGAACTCATAAACTGATACATATAAGTTATCAATGCAACTTCCACTAAATCAACAATATTTTTTGATAAAATATTTTTAAAATTAATATAAATATAATTAAAATACATTATTATATATTTTAATTTTATTTAAAATTTTTGAATTATTACATAATATTTTGAGAGGTTAGATTATTATTTATATAATTTGGGTGAATTTTATTATGATTTTTCCTTTTTTATTTACATTTTCTTTTTAATTAATTTCAAATTTCATTTACACTTTAATCATTTAAATTTTTAATTATTTTAAATATTTTATTCTTTTTATATTTTTACTATTAACATTTTTGTAACTCTCGTGTGTTTCCTTATCTCTTGTCTAGTGAAAAATATAGTCAATATCACCAGTCACTACTACCAATTTTTTTATTTTTATTTTAAATATCAACCCATCTCTTTTATTCATTGAAAATTTTTTAAACTACTCAACTAAATAATTTAAAATTTAAATTCAAATCCATTAATTATAATTTGATGTTCAGTGGCCAAAGAAAATCTTCCTCATGTTTACCGTTAACTATTTAATTATTTTACCTGAAGTTAACTATATAATTCGCCATAATAAAATAGTTTTTTTTTTTTTTGCCAACACATCATATAAATAATTTTAGGATATGCCTGAATCAACTTGATGCTGATTATTTTGCTGAAAATATTTCCTAATCAATTGGTACCCAAGATAAAGCGCCATGTGCAACTTGCAAACACACTGAGTTATTATTATTATTATTATTATTTTGCTGACAGATTGAGTTAATTAAAGCTGCCTAAAAACACAATTCAATTATAAATTACTAATAAATCAAAGAAGAAAATGAGGGAAATATCACCCACGTGCCATCTCAGCACAGTCGGTCAATTAATGATTAAATAAATATTTGGATATGTTAAAATTGAGCAATAGTATTGCTTTGTTTTTAAAACAACGGGGAAATATTATGCATTTAAAAACTTAGAGGGACCACTCGCGCCTCACTGTATACTTCTAGGCCAGATTTTTCTGTTAATTCAATTTTTATAAAACATAAAAAATTTTTTCTTTTTTTTTAAGGCAAACTTTGTAAAATTCATAAAAAATTTTAAAAACTAAATCGATCATTGAATCAAATAATTAATTTAATATTTTAAATAATATATATTCATATATAATAAAAATGAATATTTATCTAGAAACAAAATTATAAATTGCCTTTTTAATCTTCTTATAAAAATATTATTTTAATTAAAATTTTTCATCCAATAAGCATAAATAATATTTAATAAGATTTCTTTTAACACTCCAAAAAAATAAAATTTAATAATATTAACGTAAATATAAATTTTTTAATATTTAATAATAAATTTTTAATATAAATTTTATCTCCCACTCATTTCAAATCCAAGATTTTCCCCCAGTTGCGTGATATTTTAATATCAAAAGGAAAAACCCTATTTCCACGATTCCACATGCGTGGCCTTCTTTTTCCCTCACCTCTCTGCCGCCGATCAGTGTTGTTGAAGGCAGCGTTCCAAATTTCAACTTGGCAGATTTCATGGCAGATTCGCTACTTTTTTGAAGGAAAAAACACGTCTAAAATGGCGATTTGCTGTACAACGGCTGCTTTTGTTATTTTTTTGAATTTTTTTTATTTCTCTTCATCTTCCTCTTTTATCTAATCTCTTCCATCCATCCCCTTTCTTTTCTTTTATCTGATCAGTGAACCGTTAGGTTTTTTTTTTTTTTTCCCTAGTTCATTGATCAGTTGTTGACCAGTTTGATTATTCCCCGATTCTGTTACATCAACGGTGACCGAACTAGTGGCTGGTTCCCGGCAAGTCCAATCCATTTTTAAAAACCTTGCGAATTTTCAACTGGGGTTCATTTTCAAGATTCAAAGTATTCATTAATGAGTCATATTAAATCTCAACTAATTCATATCAAGGTTGAAAGAAGAATTGTCTAATATTTTCCACCTAATTAATATTAAATAAGAAATAAATTTCAGACATTTAAATACCAACTCTTTGGGCCTAAAGTTGAACTGCCAGCCCGATGAGAAGAACTGAAAAAAAGGGCGTGCCGCACATGAGTATGGCATAGCCCTCAAAACTCGGGAAGTCTAGATGTACAAGACTGCTGAAAAAAAAAACATGGTGTGACGTGTCACAAATCCCGTAGGTCGTGCTAAGTGATCCTTGATATCTCATAAATGGTCTCCAAATTTCACTGGGTAATGGTCTCAACTGAACAATTATAAAAGGAATAAAAGGTCGTAGAAGAAGAGAGACAATCAATCAACAATATCTATTAATATTTTTAATATTTTACTCTGTATTCTCAAACAATTTCTAGAACCATTTCCAGCATTTGTAATCTTTACAATTTTGTATTTATCATTCTTATTAATTAAAACATTCATTTATTTCAATCTCTTTATATTTTTACATTCGAGTAAATTATGATAAAGAAATTAATAAATTATTATTATCTTTTGACACTCAGTGTCTTTAGCACGCCTGATACTTGTTGTTGCTTGCGAAGAATACAAACTAATTAGCAAGAAATGAGGGGAATTAAAGATTTTATGAATAATTGATTGAGAAATAAATATGGTTAAATTGATCATAACTTATTAAGTTGACTTATTAATTATTAATAGGATATCCATCTAAGAATGACCACCCACTATAAAATTCATTTTTCACTCATGGTTTTTTATGTTAGTTGTCTGGGTTGAAATTATTAGTTACTTATAACTTCTTGTGGAATCGCGCCAATGAGGTACTAAATATATATAATTATGATTATGATTAAATCTTAATGGTTTAGGTCGTATTTTATTTTTCTAAAGACATAATTATATATCAATTGTAGTTGGCAAAAGTGGCATGGGCTCTTTTAATTTAAACAAGTAGTTAGAGATTTAAATCTCAACTAATGTTTATGTAACAATTTAGTTAAGAGGAGTAGTTTATCATTGTCGCTGGTTGGGTGCCAGAGAGGGCTTACCCATTTTTAGTCAAATGTCTTATACTCCTTGTGCCTTAAAAAAAATAAAAGACTAAACCATTAATAGGTAATAGTTTTGAAAAATGTTTCCTAATGTGGACATTAGCAATAGTTTTTATATGTTACTATTATTCCTCTACTTTAAACAACATACTTTTGGCAACATTTGAAAACTATTCCTTAAAGTAGGATTAGGCAATAGTTTTCAAGTGTTGTAATAAATTTTTTGAATAGATAATATAAAAATTATTGCCTATAAAGAATCTTTTAACGCAACATTTTAAAAATATTCCTTACTTTAATAGGCAACAAAAATATAAATGTTGCCTATAATTCTTTTTTTGGCAATATTTAAAAACCGTTGCTTGTTGTTTTTCTACACATAAAACTTTATTTTTAATTTATTTTTATAATTTTTCTATATAATTTTTATTTATTCTCTTAATTTTTAATTCATTGTTTGGCTAAATTAAAAGATTAATTTAAAATATATATATATATATATATACACACTCTCTCCATTTAAAAATGTAAGGCATTTTTTGAAGAGTTAAATGTTTAAAAATATAAAGTATTTTTAATCTTTCGAGATATAATCATTGTCTTTTTTTAAAAGTACTTTTATTGATAATGACTTTATATTTATTGTAGGGTGTTTAATAGGGGTAAATATAAAAGGATAACGTTAATTTGAAAGTAGATAACTACTTTTGGAAGGTGAAATTTGATTAAAAATGCCTTATATCTTTAGACAAAGTTTTACATACTAATAAAGCTCTTTAAATGCACTTAACAACCTTATCTTTTCAAAACAAAAATATAAACTTTTAAAAATACCTATCATTTAATATACTGAAATGAGAAAAGATGAAAATTAATTATATAGAGAGAGGAAGGGTAATATTAAAATTGGCACATTTAATGAAGCATTAATCTAATCAAAGTGTCTTATATTTTGGGACGGAAAAACTACTTTAAAAGTATCCCCTATAATTTGAAATGGAGGTAGTATTATATTTTGCAAAGTCCGATTAGAAGAATGGTTGGAGTCACCTATTTCTTTTAATAGATTTAGGGTTCAAATCTAGGTAGAGGAATGAAGTATTAAATTTTGGCTATTTAGCTATTCTACAACAATTCTTAAATATTTCCTATATTTTATGTGATAAGCAACATTTAAAAAGTATTGCAATAGGTCTCCGAAAAACTATTGTCTATTCTTATAATTTTTTAAGTAATAGTTTTACAAAGGGTTAAAGGGTAAAACTGTCCTGAAATTTTTTTTTCAGGGGCGGTTGGCACCCTGAACTTTTTTTAGAACATTTTTACCCCAAAATTTTTAAAAAGAAAGCAGTTTTGCCCCATCATTAGAAATTACAAACGTTAACCGTTAATTGAAGTTTGACTAAAGGTTAAATAGCATATTTGCCCTACAACATTTACTTTAAGGGCGTTGGGTACCTTGAACTTTTGTTTGGAGCTTGTTTACCCTGAAAGTTTTAAAAAGAGAGTAATTTTGCCCTACCTTCTTCATCCTCCTCCTCCTACTCCTTTTCCACTAGCAAGCTCCCATATTATCATGGATTGGAGTCCAAATGTGAAGCTGAGAAAAATAAGTGTCTAAGATTTGTGAGCCTTACAAGAAGTCTCGCACCTGGCTCGACACTTTCACCCCCATAAATGGCCACTCAAGCCCACAACATTGCTGCTTTATTCATCAAAGGCAAATCTACCATTCTTAACTTTCCTTAAATTGCCCTTGTTCTCCCTCAACAATTGCCACATGCTCCCCACATAACATCCAAGCTGTTGCTTTTGCTATTGCCACCATGGTCAATTTTGATGTTATGAAGCCCTCAAAAGAGTTTGAGTTAAGATCGGAGTCCACAGAGTCTTAGATATAATCATAAAGACAATGAAGAGATCATGTACCAGGAAAGGTGGTGTAAGAAGGAAGATGGAAGGGGAGGGGATTAATGGAGGAAGAGAACGAGACACGGTGGGATGAGGAAGAAGAAAAAGAAGAGAGAGACTGAGAGTAGTGATGGAGATACAAGGCGGATTGTGAAGCCATTAATGCTTAATTTGCTTCTTCTTCTTGGTATGTTACTACTGCTGTAACAATCCTCTTCCACCGTACTTGGCTATGACGATGTTGAATTGATATGCCATTTATAAGGACAATAATGGAAGTGGAAAAGCATGTCGCCCCGAATAAATTAAACATTGTCATGTCCAAATTCTTGCCCCGTTTTGACTAATGCTATAAATTAATTATATGAAGAAACGGGCCGTATTAGTACACAAATATTTTAACTATAGAGAGATTTATGGTTTTCCAAATCATTTGTTTGTCGTGCAATCTATCGACGTGGCTTGAATTCCCCTATCTACGTTTTGTTAAGCAAAGATAAAAGGAAAATTTAATTTGCTTGGCCCAAGAAATGATCGTGGAAACGTCTATTACTAGATTTATATATATAGGTATACCATCATTATTGTTTCTTTCAGTAGAAAAGTAACCTAATGTACTAATTAAAAAATAACTTTTAATAATGACTCTTTGCCGATACCAAAAGTCTAAAAGTGATCATTAAAGGTTTTTAATTATAATTTTTTGCAATCAAATGATCATTATTAAAAGTCTTGTTGCTAATGATATAAATAATGCACTAATAAAAAAATAATTTTTGATGATGATTCTTTGTCGCACCTAAAAATCTAAAAGTTATTGTTAAAAGTTTTTAGTGATAATTTTTCACAGTTAAAAAGTCATTATCAAAAGTCTTGTTGCTAATGATATAAATTAATATTTAAAAAATAAAAAAATTAAATATTATTTTGAAAAACAGAAAAATGAAAACTTTTTTTAGGTGTAAGTCTTGCTCATCACCTTTTTACATCCTCGAATACATCCTTATTCTGTTCTCTATTATATTTGTAGTGCCAAGACCGTGATATATCGACAAAAACCAATTTGTGCTTATTTGAAGTTGTTTTTGTTCTATTATTTTGAGAAATAGTATTTTATAGAATATATTTTGTTTTTAATATTCTCTATTGTTATCCAGAATAATAATTCTAAAACATCTAAAAGAAGTTTTCATTTTTCTATTTTGCAACACAATATTTGTTATCCACAACTCAACTCACAACATAGTGTGGATTAAATTCCATTGCTAATATGGATACTATCTTAGTAGATGATTTGTAAATATGTTTATAAATACTCTGAGTTTGGAGATATATCTTGACTTGGTAAGCTTTCGTGACCCAACTTATCTAAACTTTTCTTATATATATAAAAAATAGATATTGATTCATTATAATATATTGATTTAATTTTTAACTAAAATTTCATTATTGTATTTTTAATAAAGCTTAACAAAAATATAATTTTACAAACATTAATTATATGATTAGATTTAGCAAACCAAAAAGAATTTAGTAAGTTTGTGCATTAAGTAGTATTATAGTATACACAAAAATTTAGCTGTTAATAGAAACACTTTGATGTCATATGAATCATGTACTCCCTTTGGACACAATATAGGGCATTAGAAATTAATTCACAGTTATGAAAAATATTAGTTAAAACCTTAATTTTTTTTTAAAAAAAGTTATATATTTTTAATTTTATCTTCATGAAATATCTCATATAAGTACTTTGATAATGATAATTAAAATTCTAATGTATTAATTTTTTCAAAAAAAAGTAATAAATAAAGTAAGAGTATAGTTAAAAAAACAATTGTCAAAGTTATCCAATGTCCTTTATTTTAAAGTTTGGACCAAGTAGAGCTCCTAAAAAATGCTCTATATTGTGGTCTAAAGAGGTATCTCATCTCAACTGATGGAATAAGGTTTATTCTTGTACATTAACTTATAACTAGTATTGCTATTTGATTTATAACCTTTTTTTATGGATCGAACTTTTGTTTTCAATATCTTCAGAAAAATTAGTTTTTACTATTAATGATAATTGTAATATTTCAAAGCAAAAAACGATAGTCTTTTCTAAGATAAAAAATAAACGAGCCTTTTACACTGCTCCCCTCTCTAATATACTTACTTTCTTATAACTAGATACATAATTATACTAATACAAATACCTTTTTGATAAATATTGTTACAAATAACTTAATTCGCGTGAGATAAGCATCATATCCTCCTATTCTAGAGAGGGAGGGGGAGATTAACGTAGCCGCCATGCATGAATTAATACAGAAAGTCCAATTTGGGGGAATTATATATTAACATTCATGTGAAACTCTTATGAGAATTTGCGGTAATAATTTTAAAAGATGATATGGAAATTTTTGTTTCTTTTTTAGCTCCTGAAATTTATGGCTATTACTTATCAACAATCAAAGTTCCTTCGGAGGCTGCGCTGAGCTAGTTTTGTTCCTTTGAATTTATGGTCAAGAAAAGTATATTTAATTAACAGGCTAGACCAGTTTTGTCAATAAAATAAAGAAAATAACTTTTAAAATGGACATACAATATTTTAAGCTGTTTAGCTTTCATTTGCTGATTTGCGAATAACGATAGTCGATCCGCCCTCTAAGTGGAAAACTTAATTTAATAGTTCAGTCAATGTCCATTTACATTGGTTGCCTTTTTCTAAAAGGACACAGATGCTTCCCTTCCGTGTACCCCAAGCCTATACTCTATGGTGTACACTTTGAGTAATAATTTGTTTAAAAAGAACACAGATGTTTCCACATGAATAAGAATAGGCTGCGTCACTTGCAGGAGTTGTCCACGTGTTTGAGTAATATTGGAGGAGGATGGTTGAGATTCAAAATAATTGTGGTAGATTAGACATTAATTGTAATAAAAAATTTAATCCAAATCTATAAAATTATATAAGAAAAAAATAATTTTGAGTCTCTAAACTTTATTAAAATTTTGTCATAACTTTCTGTATTTTTTTTGATATTTTAAATTTTTAAATTTTTATTTTTTAATCTTTTAAGTTCTCAAAGCATTACTTACGAAGTGACTTAGAACATTAAAAAATAAAAATTTAAAAATTTAAAATATCAAAAAATGTAAGGATATATTAAAATTAGAGTAATATATAAGGACTCAAAATTATATTTTTTTAATTATATATCAGTAGTGTTTTTATTCATCTTTTGTCAATCTATTTTGGCCAAAAAAAAGAGTCAATCTACGTCTGGGTTGCACATATTTTTTCTAAGTGAAAAACTTAGGTTATTGTTTGGTCAAGGTCTATTTCCATAGGTCACCTTTTAAAGTTAATTCAAATCATTTATATGACTTTTGCTGGCCGTACAATTTATTGGCTGTTACACCCCAAAAATTGAGTGTAACCAGCTCAAGGCATATGTATAGACACATATCACGAAAGCTTGAAATTTAGAAATTTAACTTTAAGAACATATACCTAATTTATGAAAGATTAGACAATTTTTCATACAATTAATTCAAATAAAAGGTTTCATAAATTTTTTTCACAAAAATTTCAGCAACACCTCCTCTCTATTTAAGATCTCTCAAAAATTTTACAATACAACTTTCAGACAAAATACCATAATAATCAAGAGTTTTGCTCCTTTCATCTAACAAACAAAGATATAGCAACAATAAAACCCTAATTATAATTTATGTGGAGCACCTAGTCATGTTTTCAAAATAAAATACATCAATTCTATAATAACATCAAAAGGAAATAACTTCAATCAAATCTTCACCTAAACTAGCTATAAGACCCTTAGAAGTCAGCAAGAGACTCAGTAGCGTCTATTGAATCTGCGGTTAAAAGTAACTTTTCAGTGAATAACACCCCAACTATAATATTTTTCCCAAAATCAAAATGAATAACTACAACATTTACATAAATTAAAGAAAAAAAATTTAATGTAAACAAATTTTATAAACTTGAAATAAAAATTCTATATAACTTTAACATTTATAAACTTTAAATTTATAATGAAAAGGAAACTTTAACATTGAAGCTTGACAAGTCAAAATAATTAAATAAATAAATAAGAATAATAATATTTACTAATTAAAAACTATTAAATATAAAATTATCAATTAATTGAAAATTTATATTTTTGAGAATTTATCAGAACAATTCACAAACATGGATATACAGTCCGCGAGGATAAATAACCAAACGCGGCTTATGCCACGAAGACAAACGTGGATACATAGTCTACGAGGATAAGTAACCAAACACTGAGCTACAAAACAAACGTGGACATATAGTCCACGAGGGTAATGCTAACCAAATACAACTCAAAGCCATAAAAACAAACGTAAGTATGAGATTCACAAATAACAAACGTGAAAACAGAGCTCATGAAAATCACACTAACTAGTCATTTACCATGGCGCGCCAAGGGCTAATAAAATTGTCGTTAGCAACCAGTGTTCTGTATAAAATTCCCTTCAAAAACCATTCTCAATCATGTAAAAAAATTATTTTTTTAAATATAAATTTTTTTTATCAATATCAAACTCACATGAATTAATTAAAATCATTGGTTTTCTTTTAATATAAATATCACCCACGTGCCATCTCAGCACAGTCGGTCAATTAATGATTAATTAAATATTTGGATATGTTAAAATGGAGCAATAGTATTGCTTTGTTTTTAAAACACTGGGGAAATATTGTGCATTTAAAAACTTAAAGGGACCACTCGCGCCTCACTGTATACTTCTAGGCCAGATTTTTATGTTAATTCAATTTTTATAAAGCATAAAAAATTTTCTCTTTTTTTAAGGCAAACTTTATAAAATTCATAAGAGGTTTTAAAAATTAAATCAGTCGTTGGATCAAATGATTACTTTAATATTTTAAATAACATATATTTATACATATACAATAAAAATGAATATTTATCTAGAAACAAAATTATAAATTTCCTTTTAATCTTCTTATAAAAATATTATTTTAATTAAATTTTTTCATCCAATAAGCATAAATAATATTTAATAAGATTTCTTTTAACACCCCAAAAAAATAAAATTTAATAATATTAATTTAAATATGAATTTTTTAATAGTACCTTTGTATTATTAAAAAAATAAATAAATATTTTATCTCCCACTCATTTCAACTCCAAGATTTTCCCCAGTTGCGTTTTTTAATATAATAATATAATATAATTTAAGAAGAAAGCCAATGAGCCGGCAAGTGGAGAGAGAACGTGATATTTTAATATCAAAAGGAAAAACCCTATTTCCACGATTCCATATGCGTGGTCTTCTTTTTCCCTCACCTCTCTGCCGCCGATCAGTGTTGTTGAAGGCAGCGTTCCAAATTTCAACTTGGCAGATTTCATGGCAGATTCGCTGCTTTTTTGAAGATAAAAACACATCTAAAATGGTGATTTGCTGTAAAACGGCTGCTTTTATTATTTTTTTGAAGTTTTTTTTTCTCTTCATCTTCCTCTTTTATCTAATCTCTTCCATCCATCCCCCTCTCTTTTATCTTATCTAATCAGTGAACCGTTCGGTTTCTTTTTTCTTTTTTTTTTTTTCGTAGTTCATTGATCAGTTGTTGACCAGTTTGATTATTTCCCGATTCTGTTACATCAACGGTGACCGAACTAGTGGCTGGTTCCCGGCAAGTCCAATCCATTTTTAAAATCCTTGTGAATTTTCAACTGGGGTTCATTTTCAAGATTCAAAGTATTCATTAATGAGTCATATTAAATCTCAACTAATTCATATCAAGGTTGAAAGAAGAATTGTCTAATATTTTCTACCTAATTAATATCAAATAAGGAATAAATTTCAAATATTTGAATACCAACTATTTAGGCTTAAAGTTGAACTGCTAGCCCGATGAGAAGAACTGAAAAAAAGGGCGTGCCACGCATGAGTATGGCATAGCCCTCAAAACTCGGGAAGTCTACATGTACGAGACTGTTGACAAAAACATGGCGTGACGTGCCACAAATGCCGTAGGTCGTGCTAAGTGATCCTTGATATCTCATAAATGTTCGCCAAATTTTATGGGGGTAATAGTCTCAACTGAACAATTATAAAAGGAATAGAAGGTCGTGGAAGAAGAGAGACAATCAATCAATAATATTTATTAAAATTTTTAGTATTTTACTCTGTATTCTCAGACAATTTCTAGAACCATTTCCAGCATTTGTAATCTTTACAATTTTGTATTTTTCATTCTTATTAATTAAAACACTTATTTATTTTAATCTCTTTGCATCTTCATATTCAGGTAAATTATGATAAAAAAAATCTAATAACCCATTATTATCTTTCAACACTCAATATCTTTAACACACCTGATATTTATTGTTACTTGCGAAGAATACAAACTAATTAGCAAGAAATGAGGAGAATTAAAGATTTTATGAATAATTGATTGAGAAATAAGTATGGTTAAATTGATCACAACATATTAAGTTGACTTATTAATTATTAATAGGATATCCATCTAAGAATGACCACCCACTATATAATTCATTTTTCAGTCATCGTTTTTTTTGTTAGTTGTCTGGGTTGAAATTGTTAGTTACTTATAACTTCTTGTGGAATCGCGCCAATGAGGGTGCTAAATATATATAATTATGATTATGATTAAATCTTAATGGTTTAGGTCGTATTTTATTTTTCTAAAAACATAATTATATATCAATTGTAGTTGGCAAAAGTGGCATGGGCTCTTTTAATTTAAACAAGTAGTTAGGGATTTAAATCTCAATTAATGTTTATGTAACAATTTAGTTAAGAGGAGTAGTTTATCATTGTCGCTGGTTGGGTGCTAGAGAGGCCTTACCCATTTTTAGTGAAATGTCTCATGCCCCTTGTGCCTTAAAAAAAAAAAAAGACTAAACCATTAATAGGTAATAGTTTTGAAAAATGTTTCCTAATGTGGACATTAGCAATATTTTTTGTATGTTGCTATTATTCCTCTACTTTAAGCAACATAGTTTTGGCAACATTTGAAAACTATTCCCTAAAATAGGATTAGGCCATAGTTTTCAAGTGTTGCAATAAATTTTTTGAATAGATAATGTAAAAATTGTTGCCTATAAAGAATCTTTCAAGGCAACATTTCAAAACTATTTTCTATTTTAATAGGCAACAAAAATATAAATGTTGCCTATAATTCTTTTTTTGGCAATGTTTAAAATTGTTACTTGTTGTTTTTCTACAAATAAAAATTTATTTTAAATTTATTTTTATAATTTTTCTATATAATTTTTATTTATTCTCTTAATTTTAAATTCATTGTTTGGATAAATTAAAAAATTAATTTAAAATATATATATATATATATATATACTCTCTCCATTTAAAAAAATAAGTCATTTTTTAAGGAGCTAGATGTTCAAAAATATAAGGTATTTTTAGTCTTTCAAGGTGTAATTATTGTCTTTTTTTTCCAAAAGTATCTTTATTGATAATGACTTTATATTTATCATAGGGTATTTAATATGAGTAAATATGAAAAGATAATGTTAGTTTAAAAGTAGATAACTACTTTATTGAAAGGTAAAATTTAATTAAAAATGTCTTACATTTTTAGACAAAGTTTTACATACCAATAAAGCTCTTTAAATGCATTTAACAACCTTATCTTTCCAAAACAAAAATAGAAACTTTCAAAAATACTCATCATTTAATATATTGAAATGAGAAAAGATGAAAATTAATTATATAGAGAGAGGAAGGATAATATTGAAATTGGCATATTTAATAAAACCTTAATATAATCAAAGTGTCTTATATTTTAGAATGAAAAAACTTCTTTAAAAGTGTCCCCTATAATTTGGGATGGAGGTAGTATTATATTTTGTAAAGTCTGGTTAGAAGAATGGTTGGAGTCACCTATTTCTTTCAATAGATTTAGGGTTCAGATCTAGGTAGATGAATGAAGTATTAAATTTTGGCTATTTAGCTATTCTACAACAATTCTTAAATATTTCCTATATTTTATGTGATAAGCAACATTTGAAAAGTATTACAATAGGTCTCCAAAAGACTATTGCCTATTCTCATAATTTTTTAAGTAATAGTTTTACAAAGGGTTAAAGGGAAAAACTATCTTGGAACTTTTTTTTCAGGGGCGCTTGGCACCCTGGAGCATTTTTGCTTCAAACTTTTTAAAAAGAAAGCATTTTTTCCCCATAGTTAGAAATTACAAACGTTGACTATTAATTAAAGTTTGACCAAAGGTTAAATAACATATTTACCCTATAACTTTTACTTCAAGGGTGATGGGTACCTTGAACTTTTGTTTGGAGCTTGTTTACCTTGAAAGTTTTAAAAAGAGAGTAATTTTGCCTTACCTCCTTCTTCATCATCCTCCTCCTGCTCCTTTTCCACTAGCAAGCTCCTATATTACCATGGATTGGAGTCTAAATATGAAGCTGAGAAAAATAAGTGTCTGAGATTTGTGAGCCTTACAAGAAGTCTCGCACCTGGCTCGACACTTTCACCCACAAAAATGGTCACTCGAGCCCATGACATCGCTACTTTATCCATTAAAGGCAAATCCACCATTCTTAACTTCCCCTAAATTACCCTTTTTCTCCCTCCACAATTGCCACATGCTCCCCACATAACATCCAAGCTATTACTTTCCCTACTGCCATCATGGTTAATTTTGATGTTGTAAAGCCCTCAAAAGAGTTTGAGTTAAAATCGGAGTCCATGGAGTCATCATAGTTGAGTGAGATAATGGAATTGTCAAATATAGAAGAAGAGAGCTTCCACATAGCTAAGTTCATATGGATTAACTCAACGGATAGTTGATTATTTCTAGGTATAGGTATGGGCTCGGATGATTTAAGATTGCTTGCTGTTTGTGGAGTTGTTCTTGTTGTTATTATTGATGTTAATGGAGGTGTTCTTGCTATCTAGGTGGTTTTTTTTTTAAACGCTACATGGCTACATATGGTGATTAAAGTCAAAGTAACGGTCAATACTAATGGTAGGATAAAATTACTCTCTTTTTGAAACTTTTAAGGTAAACAAGCTCTAAACAAAAGTTTAGGGTATCCAGCGCTCTTGAAGAAAAAGTTCTAGAGAAAATATGCTATTTGACCCTTAGTCAAAGTTAGTTAACAGTCAACATTTGAAATTTCTAATAGTGGGGCAAAAATGCTCTCTTTTTGAAAAGTTTGGGACAAAAATGCTCTAACAAAAGTTTAGGGTACCAAACAACCCTGGAAAAAAAGTTTCAAGACAATTTTTCCCTTTAACCCTTTTATAAAAAGTGTGGCCAAAGATAAGAAAATTTTTGCCTAAAGCAATAGGCAATATTTAAGTTGAAAACACTTGAAAACTGTTGCCTATACTTTTAAGCAATATTTTTCAAGCATATAGCAACACTTTTAAACTGGTCCTAGATAAAAAAAATGTTGCAGTATTAGAATACAAGAAACAACAATATAAATATATTTTGTAGTGTTAGAATACAAGATACAACAATATAGATATATTTTGGGAAGGTATTAGAACTATTATTATTCAATAAGAAAAATATAATTTTGGATTCCTACACTTTGCTCGTGTTTTGTTATTGATCCTTGCACTTTTTTTAGTATTTTAGGATAACAAAAGTATAAGGATCTAAAACACCGAAATAAAAGTGTAGGGACCAATAGTAAAACACAAGCAAAATGCAGGGATCCAAAGTTATGCTTTCCCTATTAAATAATAGAATTATTAATAGCATTATATATAATGATTTTTTAAAATAAAAAAAATATTTGTGTGGGCATTTGAGCTGAGGAACCATAATTCAGACCCTTATAACCTACTCCCAAGCGGTGATAAATAATTGTATACCTTAAATTGTATCTTATCTAACTAATCTTATATTTAATGTTGAATTGATCTTTAAATATTGCACATGTAATATTAATCAAGGTAATGCTAATAGAATTGATCAATAAATCAATTAAGACATTGATTTAAGAGAAATTCTTAGATCAAATGTTAATGATAATAAAAGTAGAATAAGACTTAAGATATTAGTTCAACCTTTAATGGTTTACCGGCTACATTGCTTAGGTTTAAATGCTATGGAATTATGTTAGAGAATAAAATTATTTATTATTGTGTAATTAGTTAGGATATGGATAAGATCAAATTAGCCCTTGTACTATGCAAATATGCCCTTGCATATTTTGTGTATATGTGTAATTCTTGTATTGGTCACCTTATATTATTTATATTAGTGAAAGGAGTCAACCTCCACTATCTTCTTGTCTTGAGCATTTTATTCTTTGTGTCTAGTTTTTCATCTTGGTATCAGAGCAACAGAGACTTCTTTTTTACTATCCTCATCATGTCGTCCTCTTCTGTTGCTAATTCTTCTAATGCTAATGCTTTTGCTATTACTATGACTGTTGTTGTAGTGACTTAGAAAATTAAATAAATTATAATTTATGTATAGATATTTTAAGTGTATTTTATAAGTTTTTGGAGTAAATTTGACAAAGTGAATTGGCAGCTTAGTAGTAATTACTGATTAGAGTGTAGCCAGAGGTCCAGATTTCAAATCCTCTCTTGATTTTAGTAGAACCTTTTATTTTTATTTTAGCCATATGAAATTATTCTTATGCCCATTGTATAAAAACATAAAGGGAATTAGAAACCACAAGGCACACATCATCACTATTCTCTTCCCTGTCTTATCTTCGATTTCTCCAGAACTTAGGGAGGGAGAGCTTTAATCAAACCTCTGCTCCTCAATCTTCCTTTTCTGTTTCAGCCATTGCTAACGTAGATGTATGCGGGACTTCTAGTCACTGGTGCTAGAACTTCAAAGCATGATTTCTCTTCTCCCTTACTTCATGATGCAAATCGCCCTCTTCCTTGTGGCTCAGCCATTTGTCTTCCACTGTGGTGGTTTTTTGAGTTCTTTGGGAAGTTGAGTTGATGGAACTGGAGGTCTCTCTAGTAAGGCCAAAATCTTCCTCCTTTATCTGCCTCATGTAGGTGCCTTATGTAATAACCCCAACAAAAATTTAAACTAAATAAATAAATAAATAAATAAATATATATATATATATATAGGGTAACTTACTTAAAGTGTGTTTATATTAGTTTTTGGGATAAATATAGCAAGTTAGAGACTTGGTCTAGTGGCAGCTAAGGAAGACTTCATATATCAGGTCTCCAGTTCGAATCCGGAAGAGTGCAAAAGAAAAGTTGAATTTTTTTTATTTTTCTGGTCATGTGAAATTACCAAATTGCTATTGGTTTCATCAGATTTTTTTAAACTCTTTCTTTCTTCTTTCTCAATGGATCTGGACCAGAGAAAGAGCTTTGAGAGCACCGACGTCTTGCTTTGCCTCTTAACTGAAGCTACCTTCTTCCTCCTCTATCGAAGCCAGCAACGTTATTCGTGTAGCTGCTGTCGAAGCTCTGCTTATCCACTCACCTCAACTGTGATTTTTTTCCAAGTTCCTACTGTTCGTCCGCCTCTGCTACTGGTTCAAGAATGAAAAGTCTTTCTTTCTCTTAGCTTTTGGTTCGCGTGGGTATAAAAGATTTGGGTGAGCAAATATCTCTTCCTTTTGGGTTCATTTTCTGTTTATTGCTGAGCTTATTCTTCTTCATTCATGGTGACAATTTTCTTCACTGTTTATCATCGTCCTCCTTCCTCCGTCCATGTGTGTTGATTCATTGGAGGTTAGAAGCTTCAATCTCTTCCTTTTTCCTCATAAATATGGGCGTGTGAGTATCTGGGGTTATTACAGAAATTAGGAATCAGTGTGTGCTCTATATTGCTGCCATGACCAAAGAAGAAGAAGGAGAAAAAAAAATCTAGACTGAAATAAAGAGACAAGCTTGGATATATTGTTGGTACTTATGAGATGTTATTGAAGGGCTTGTATGAGGAAATAAAAATTTGACTTCTAATTAGTGATGGGAATTATTGGTTTAGGAATTCTCTTGTAGTTTTGTAAAGGAATTTAATTATGGGCTTGCACACAATCATGTGTATATTTAGAGTTTGTTTCTTAAAATTGAAGAGGTAGAAGTAATGCACCTAAGGTAAATGATACAAAGGTTGGGAGAAAACTCCTATTCCAAGGAAATAGTATGGCATGGTTAAAGTTTTATGAAGAAAGTAAGAGAAATGAATGATAATGCTTGAATTAACTTTAAATCATAAATTTAGGTTTTGAGATTTTAATGGTGGTTAGTGAAGGTTGTGTTATAAATTAAAAAATTATTAAAATTGTATATATTTATATTTTATAGGGTGTGTGGAAGAAGAAGATCCTGAAAAGTCTTAAAAGAAGAATACTTTTAAAAATTTAGAACTTCAACAGGTAAGTGAATAGCATTCCTTATGAGCATTCATTGAAAATCTTTTATTAAAATATTTTATTTTTATGAAATATGTTAGTTTTAGAAATTTTGAAATAATGATAAAGAATAATCATACTATGATTCATGTTCTTTCTCAAGAAATATATTTTTAATATTGATAAAGGCACTCTTGCCTATTGAATTTCAAAAATCTCTTGATTTTATGATTAGCACAATTGTACATTCGTTATGGTGTATTGATTTGATAAGTTTCATATATTTAAAGTAATTCATGCGAGTTTGATTTTGAGAATGAAAATTTAACTTCACAAATAATTATTTCTCTCGCATGTTTGAAATGGGATTTCTAAGAGAACTCTATACAGAACACTGTTACTAACGACAGTTCCGTTAGTCCGTAGTGCGCTGTGGTTAAACACTAGCTAGTTTGTTTCGTGAGTTTTATTCTCATGTTTGGTATTCGTGGGCTTCGTACCCGCGTTTGATTTTGTGGGCTATGTGTCCACGTTTGTTTCGTAACTTCGGCTGCGTTTGGTTACTTACCCTCGTGGATTGATGTGTCCATATTTATTTTCGTGGCATAAGTCGCGTTTGGTTATTTACCCTCATGAACTGTGTGTTCACGTTTGTAACTTGTTCTGTTGAGTTCTCAGAAATTTGAATGTTAATTAATATGTGTTTTCAAATTTACCTGATTTTGATGAGTAATTGTTATTATTTTGAGTTATATGAGAGCAGATTGACTTCTTTTAGCACGATAACATAAATTATTTTCAATTTATTCTTATTTTACAAATATGATTATGACTTACATGCTTATAAATTTGGTGGAATTACTTTCAATTTCTTGACACCATTATTAGGGATTGTCAATTTAAATTTTAAAAAATTTTATCATGGGAATGCTATTTATTGGAAAAAATTTTTGGCATCAGATTGGTTAGCTGACGCCGATCCCACCAACGACCTCAAAAAGCTCAACTAGCTACAGTGGGTGGATCTTTTTTTAATTGGTATTGCCACTTTAATGTAAATATATAATTTGTATGTCTTTTTGAATTGAAAGAAAGGGTAGATGCTCCACATAGGTTGTTAATGAATCTTATTTTTGCCTGTATATTAGTTGCTAGCTGGAAGGAGCTATGCTCCTGACTTATACTGTTAGTTGTAAAAATTTTTGTTGTAAAATTTTGGGAGATTCTAGTTACAGGGGAGGTTCTGCAGAAATTTCTACAAATATGTCAACACTTTCTTATGATAATGAATTTAAAAAAAAGTTATTTTAATTCCCATAGGGTTTGATTGAATTTTGTTCTTTTCAAAAAAAAAAAGAAAATGAAATAAATGTTCATTTGAAGGCTTACGGGAATGTGAGAATGGTTCACACCCGTGCTAGTCACTCTCTATTTTTGGGCGTGACACCTTAGATCTTTCTTCTTTCTCCTTTGTTTGCATCGCCCAATTCTTCTTCCTTTGCAATATTCACATTGCTATTGCTCGTGTGTGTGTGTGTGGCTGATGTGGTAAATTTTCCTTTATTCTTGTTCTGCTTCCGTATGTGCTTAGGTAAAGAAAGGATTTGAATCAAAATGAAGATAGTTACGTTGGGTTGAGTTTTTCTTGAATATGATAAAACCAAAAGTTATATAGGATATTGTTGGGATTTAGATAGAAGAGTTTAAAATTACAATCTGTCAAGAATTGGGGTTGAGGAATTTTTACATATGTTTATGGTTGAAGGTTATTTGGTTTGTATATTGAGAATTATAGAACTTAACTTAGAAGTTATAATTAGAAATTTGGGTTACACACTAAATGTTTGATGAAATGAGAGATGAATTTTTGAATTATTTTGACAATTAAGAGTGTTGAAAGCATCATTGATTACAGTGTAAAAAAAGTAAGTTATTTTTTATGGTGAAGTTTGGAAAAAAAAAAAAACCAAGAAGTTAACTTACTGGTGTATAAGTTAGCATTTGAACATACTAAGTGAAATTATGAAATTTGTTGGATTAGTATAATAGCCTAGAAAGTAATAATAATAAGTAAATATATAAGTTGATGTTTTAATGGTAGTTATATTAAGATTTAGACAAACATATTAAGAAATGAAGCTGGTATGGTGGAAGTGTGTAAACTACCCATCCAAGGGGTCTAAAACGAGCCGGCTGAAGCGGGGGGGGGGGGGGGTGTTGCACATTTAGCTTTATGAAATTACCATTATGCCCTTCCCATCATCACATAAATTTTCTCTTCCTTCTTCTTTGTCCAGACGTGTTACACATAGAAAGAGGTAGAGAATTTTGGAGTTACTCCTCTACCATCACCAACCTCTTTCTCTTCCTTCTTTGTTCCTTGATATCACCGGTAATAAAGGAGGCTCGTCACTGCTCAGCAATGTTCAGGTGCACCCTTCATGCCTTCTGACTCTGTTTTTTCCTTCTTCCTCGGTCTGTTGCTTTCCCTGTGTTATTCACGTTCAAGTTATGGCTGGAATAAAGGACCAAGTCATTGGAGCTGGAAGGTTTTACTCGTGAGTTCTTCCTTCCTCACTTCAGCCGTGAGCCTCGTTATTCCTTTCTTTTTGCGCTCCCTGTTTTTGCATCTTCTCTGTGTGTTGTTTTGTCCGTGTTATTCTGGCCGAGAAATCACAAAGCATCAAAACTGGGGGGGCTGTTGCTGTGAGATCGTTTTGGTGCTGTTGAATTAGTCTTCTTCCATTTGTTGTGCGTGGTGACAGTGCCAGCTTATCTCTCTGCTGTTCAGCCATAAAACTCCAACATGTTCTCTTGTTCTCGGTCATTAGCACTGGTGAGGTGAGGGATATTCACGTTTCATTCTTCTCTTAGTTTGCATGTATGTGATTGGTTATTGAAGCTGCAAAATTTGTGCCCCTTGTTGCTGCTGCTGCCGTGCTGTTGAAGTGGGGAGAAGACTCATAATTGAGATACAAACCTATTTTAAAGCTTGATAATATATACACATATAAACACACACCTGTACGTATATGGGTTATAACTTTGGAGCTAAATAAATTTTATTTGGAGTGATTTATGTTAAAAAAATTAGTAAGGAAAGGTTAAGAGAGAATAGCTTAGATATATAAATTAAATATTGGCACCTATGATATGCTTGTTGAAATGCTTGTTAGAAGAATCAAATTTAATTTTTAATATTTTGAAGTTTCATTAGTTCTTGGGACTTATATGGTTAATGGAAAATGTTTAGATATTTCAATTGAATGGTTAGAATTATGCACCTAAAATAATTGGTGTAAGGCCTAAGAGAAAATTTTACCTTAAGTAAATAGAGTGGCAAGGCTAAAGATATATGAAAGGAATTAATGATATGAATGATAATGCATGGACTAACTTTAAATCATAAATTTGGTTTTGAATTTTAGATGATAATGGATAATTTGGAGTTGTGTTAAAGATTGAATATCTATTAAAACTTCATTTATTATATCTGTATAAGGTGTGTGGACGAAGAGAATTCTGGTAGAAATTGAAGACAAAATACTTTGAAAATTTGGAGTTTGACATGTAAGTGAACAACATCCCCTTTAATTCATTTTTATTTTTAATAGACTTCTATTGAAACATTTTACTTTGTGAATTACATTAGTTTTGAAAATTATGGAATATTGATGATGGATAATTAGATGATTATATGTGCATTTATTTCCTCAAGAAATATATTTTGAGGATTATGGAATTATTTGTTTATTAATCTCTAAAAAATTCTTGGTTATTCAATTAACGCAAGCTTGTACATTATTTATGAAATATTATTTTCGACAAGTACTAAATTAAAATTTGAAATGATTCATGTGAGTTTGGTATTGAAAATGTAAATTGTATTTCAAAAGTAATTATTCTTCTCACATGTTTGAAACATGGTTTTTAAGAAGATTCTAAATAGAACATTGCTGCTAACGGCAGTTCCATTAGCTCGTAGCATGCTGCGGTTAAAAACTAGCTAGTTGCCTTGTGAGCTTGTTCTCACATTTGTTATTCGTGAGCTTTGTACTCGCGTTTGATTTTATGGCATTGAGCCACGTTTGGTTAGTATTACCCTCGTAGGCTGTGTATCCACATTTATTTCGTGGCTTCAGCTGCGTTTAGTTACTTACTCTTATAGAATATCTGTCCATGTTTATCTTCGTGGCATAAACCGCGTTTAGTTATTTAACCTTATAGACTATGTGTCCACATTTGTTACCTGTTCTGTTGAGTTCTCACAAATTCTAATTTTGATTAATGTGTTTTCAAAATTTTAATGGTTTCGGTTAGCAAGTATATCACTTTGGTTTATATGTGAATAAATTATTTTCTTTAAGCATGATAAAATAAATTTCTTCCAATTTACTTTCATTTTACGGTTATGATTATGATTTATAGCCTTGTAAGTTTATTATGATGGATTATTATCTTTTCAATTGGTTGACACTATTATTTGAGTTATTATCTTAATTCTTTTAAATTCTACTTTGGGAATGCTATTCATTGAAAAAAAAAACTTATTTTTGATCTCAGATTTATTAGCTGATGTCGATCCCACTACCGATCTCTGAAGGGCAATTGTCACGCCCCAAAAATAGAGGATGACTGGCACGGGTATGAACCCCACACACCTTCCCGTAAGCCTCAAAATGAATATTTATTCCATTTTACAAAAGAGAAGACCAAAATTTGATCAAGTCATAAGAGAATTAAAATAACTCCTTGATACTCATTATCATAAGAAAGTATTGATTTTTTTTAAAAAAAAATTTCAGCAGAACCTCCCCTGTAACTAGGATTTCCGGAAAATTCTACAACAAAAATTGTACAGATAACAATATAAATCGGAGCGTAGCTCCTTCCAGCCAACAACCAATATACAGACCAAAAATAAGGTTTATCAATAACCTATGTGGAGCATCTACTCTTTCTTTCAAATCAAAAGACATATAATTTCTATATTTACATTAAAGCAACAATACCAATCAAAAAGGTCCACCCACTGTAACTAATTACCCTTTAGAGGTCGATGGTGGGATCAGCGTTAGCTAACAAATCTGAGATCAAAATAATTTTTTCAGTGAATAGCATTCCCATGAAAAAGTTCTTAAAATTTTAATCAATAATCTCTAATAATGGTGTCAGCTAATTAAAAACAATTCCACCAAAATTTATAAACATGTAAGTCATAACCATATTTATAAAATAAGAGTAAATTAAAAATAATTTATGTTATCATACTTAAAGAAGACAATCTGCTCTCATATAACTCAAAGTGATACAAATTACTAGTCAAAATCAAGTAAATTTCGAAAACACATATTAATCAACATTTAAAATTTTGAAAACTCAACAGAATAGGTTACAAACGTGGACACTCAGTCTATGAGGGTAAATAACTAAACGCGGCTTATGCCACGAAAATAAACGTGGACATACCAGTCCACGAGGGTAAGTAACCAAACGCAGCTGAAACTACGAAACAAATGTGAACACACAGCCCACGAGGATAAGTAACCAAACGTGACTCAGGCCACGAAATCAAACGCAGGTACGCAGGCCATGAATACCAAACATGAGAATAAAACTCACGAAACAAACTAGCTAGTATTTAATCACAGCGCGCTACGGGCTAACGGAACTACCGTTAGCAGCAGTGTTCTGTATAAAGTTCTCTTAGAAATCCCGTTTCAAACACGCGAGAAAAATAATTATTTTTGAAGTCAACTTTTTCATTCTCAAGAGCAAACTCGCATGAATCGCCTCAATTATATGAAACTTGCCAAATCGATGCATCATAGTGAATGTACAAACTTGCACTAATCATGTAACCAAGAAATTTTGAAATTCAATAAGTAAAGGTGCCTTCATCAATATTAAAAAGATATTTGTTGAGAAAATGCACAAATCATAATAAAACGATCCTTCATCGTTATCTCAAAATTTCTTCATCGTTATCTCAAAATTTCTAAAACTAACATAATTCATAAAAAATGAAATATTTCAATAAAAAAATTTTTAATAAATAATTATAAGGAATGCTATTCACTTACTCGTCGGAGTTCCAAATTCCCAAAGATATTCTTTCTTTAATTCTTTTCAAGGTCCTATTCTTCCACACACATTATAAGGATACAAATAAATATCCTTTTAATAACTTCTTTCTTTTTTTTTATTGCATAATCTCAACCAACCACCATCATTTAAATTTTCAAAATGAAATTTCATGCCTTAGAGTTGATCGAAGTATTATTATCCATATCACTAGTCTCCTCTAACTTATTTTAACCATGCCAATCTATTTCCTTGAGACACAATTTTCTCTCAAGCTTTGCACCAAATGCCTTAGGTGCCTTACTTCTACTAATTCAATTTAAACACCCAACAATTTACTAATAACCTTACAATTCCCAAGAATTTAAATGGCTTCATAAAAAAATCATATTTAAATTCTTTTACAATCTATAAGTCAATTTGTAGATCCAAAATTTTTCATACTAGCATACTTCTCACAAAGACTAATTAAATTTCAAAAAATGCAAATCCAAGCCAACTCTCTTCCTGGACATTTTATCAAAGACTATATGAGTAAAAGTTATCAAGCTAATATTAACATTTTCTTTCAAAATTTCAGCTTCCTTAAACCTTACAATATCACTAATTCAATCATTTTTAATTACAAACTCAATTCTATACTATCAACTCCTTCCTTATATAACCACTAATTTCAATTTAAAATCAAGCTTCCTCTTCTTATATAGCCATATACGGTCACGGGTAGCAGCAGGGCTTAAGAAAATAAAATTGCAACATCAACTCTATCCTTCACCATCTCACACGCACAGAATTTTCTAAGGAGAAGAGATCAAAGATTCTCACCTTTGATAAACTAACAACACACAAACCAAGAGGGGGAAGAGAATGTTCGTCTACACAGTGAAAGAGAGGAAGATCGCTGTTGGCATAAAAAAGAGATGAGCAAACTAGTAATTGATTGAGCAAGCAGAACAAAAGAAATAAGTTCTCCTATTCACCTACATAGCCACGCCAATGATGAAGAAAAGGAAAAAAATTGATTTGGAACAGAGGAGGAGGAAGACATCACGTTTTTGTTGATCAAGGGTGGATGAGACAACAGCAATGACAAGCACGCCGGCGAGCTCATAACCACAAGCTACAGACTGAAAAAAAAACGACGAGGAAGCTTGAGTTACTTACACAGTTTTACAGACGATAAGATAAGGGAGAATGACGCAAAATATAGGAGAGCACTACCAACCCGTTTATCCTTTCCCACGGTGAAGACTCCGGCGTTTATGGAGTCACCGGCAACCAGTAGAATACAGAACTGATGGCGGAGGACAGAAGTCCGGACGAGGGTTCAAAGATTTTGGAAAATCCTCAAGCTCTCTCTCCACCGACTAACACGCACGGATCTGATAAAGAGAAAGAAAGAAGAGGAATATATCAGATTTAACGAAAGGCATTTGGTAATTTCACAGAGTCAAAAATTGCAAAAGTAATTCTCTTTTTAGCCTCTATCAATTCGAACTTGGCACCAAATGAGTGCATTACATGCACACTTCCACTACACCAACTTTCCTTCTTGTCAAAACTATCCCAAAATTAATATAACTACAATTATAATACAATACTATATATTAACTTCTTCTTTTTTTATATAATTTTTTTACTTAAAATTCTTGAGTTATTACAGTAATATAGCTATATTGGGTGAAAATTTTGTTCAGTACGGTTAATCTTTGATATAAATCTTTAAGTCATATGTATGTTTGATTTAAAAGAAAGATTAGTTGCTCCACATAGATTGTTGTTAGGATTTTATTTTGATTTATATACTGTTACTGCTTGAAAGGAGCTGAGCTCTTGATTGATACTGTTTTCTGTGAAAATTTTGTTGTAGAATTTTTAGGAGATCCTATTTACAAGGGAGGTTTTGCCAAAATTTTTATAAAAATATTGAAGTCCTATTATGACAGTTAATATTAAAAGTGTTAGAATTTTTATATAATCTAATTTTTTTTGAAAAATGGAAGGAATTTTTATTTTAAAGCTTATGGGAATGTGTAATGTAGTTCGTAGCCATGCCAGTTATCCTCTATTTTCAGGGCGTGACAATTAGTTTGGGTTTTGAAGCACTTGGGCATAGGAGAGAAATTTGTTATACTTGATAATATTTATGAGTGAATTAAGGGTGTTATATCATCAATTGTGAGTGTGTAGGTTAAGAAGTTGTGTTATTTTGAATAAAGTGTACTTCATGATGAATTATGGAAGAGCCTTAATAATAATCACTCATTGATTACTAAGGGAAGGAGGTATGATTGAGATAAATATATCATTGTAGGTGGGAGAAAGGAGTAAGAAGAAATTTTTTTTTTAAATATGATTGGTGGGTTAAGGACAAGTAAGAATTGAGAGGACTTTAATATGTTTTAGATTATATATTGAGTCTATGAATTTCAGTTAGAGATATATGAATTAGAGCTTTTAATAAAGAAAGTTGCTTGTTCTTCTAGTTTAGGTAATAGAGTAGCTAAAGAAAAACGGAGAGGTGTTTAGAAAGAACACATTATTATTTTGGGAGCTTAGCAAGTAAGTGAATAGCATCTCAATTAATTTATCAATTATTGTTTTCCTAAAATTTTATATTTTTATACAAATTATTTTAGTAATAATTATATTAATTAGTGGATACTTTGTTAATTAAATTTCTTCATTCTTAAAGTTACAAGATGATGGTGAAGAATATGTACATTATGGCATATGAATGTTTTATCCCTTATGAGATATACTTTAAGATTGATAAAAATCATTTTCACTAATGTTGACAATTTTTAATTATTCAATAAACGCAACCACGAGCATTAGCAAGTTTTAATGCCTAAAAATTATTCATGTGAGTTTGATTTCAAGAATCGAGATTATACCTTAAAAATGATGATTTTCTCACATGTTTGAAAATGAATTTGGAAGGAATTTTATACAAAATACTAGTTGCTAATGACAGTCCTGTTGGCCCTTGGCACATCATGGTCAATAACTAGCTAGTTTAATCTTCATGAACTCTGTTCTTACATTTGTTATTCATGGGTTTAATATCTATGTTTTTTTTCATGGCATGTGCCGTGTTTAGTTAGTATTATCCTTGTAAACTGTGTGCACACATTTGTTTTCATGGCTCAGGCTGTGTTTAATTACTTACCTCCTATACTGTGTGTCCACATTTATTTTCATAACATGAGCTGCATTTAATTATTTACCCTCATGGACTATGTGTTCACGTTTGTGAATTATTCTGATAAATTTCCAAAAAATATGAATTTTTGGTTAATTGATGATTTCATACTCTAAAGGTTTTTAATTAGTAAATGTTATTATTTTTATTTATTTAATTTAATTATTTAATCTATTTAACTCATTAAGATAAAATGTTAGAGTTGTTTCATTATTAAAGATTTAAAGGCTTATAATATTGAAGTTGTATAAAAATTTTTATTCCAAATTTATTAATTTTATTACATCCAATTGTTTTGTCTTCAATTTTTTTAATTGTTGTAAATTATTCATTTTAATTTTGCAAATTTTATGGTTGGGATGTTATTCACTAGAAAGTATTTAGTTTGATCCCAGATAGTGTAGCTGACATTGTATGCCTTGCTAAACCTTAAGAGATTTTTTTTTATTGAGTCAAGTGGAGATTTATGTTGTGAATATTCCCTTTCATGTTATGTAGTTTATTTATTGCTGAGGAACAGAGCTTTTTATTGCTAAATGTATACTATAAAATTTATGTCATAGAGATTTGAAGAGATCTTACTTATAGGGAAAGTGCTGCTGAAAATTTATATGAAATTTTGATTTAGGTGAAAAGTAAAATTAGGTACATATAATCATTCTAATAGTGTGTTAGACATATTAATTCAAAACTTTCCTTAATTAAGGCTTCAAGGAGATGTGTTTGTGAACATATCTCATATGGGTCACTCCTGTATTTTAGGGTGTGACAACTGTGTCTACAACTAATCCATTATTGAGTAGCCAACTTACCTTGATCAAGCTGGAATGAGGAAATTATCTCTTCTGGGAATCCATTATCCTTCCATTGATTGAAGGAAATAAGCTAGAGTTACAAGTGAATAGTGTTGGTTATTTGCCATCCCTTGCTACAGGAGATGTTGTTGTTTTACCTGCTCAAACTCTTGAAGATTTAAATGCGGTTGATAAGATGCTTGTTAGTTGGCTTCAAAATGCCATGAGTATGGATATTGGCGCATAGCTTTTCCATTAGTGCACGGCACAAGAACTCTAGGATGGTGCCAAAGCTCTCACTCAGCTTTAATAAAGGCTTGCGTTATGGTGTTTAAAGCTGGATTACAACAAACTCATAAAAATAGGCTTTGTATAGAGGAATATTTAGCCAAACTCAAGACTCTCTCTGACCAATTAGCTATAGCTAGTACTCCGATTATGACTAATGATCTTATTTCTTAGGCCTTAAATGGCTTGGATGCTAACTATATATAATGCAATAGTTGTAAACTTATTGATATGCCTAACCGTACTTGGATTGATGTTCAGGCCTCCTTATTAGCCTTTGAAAGTCATCTTGAACAGTTAAATGCATTTTTAATCTAACTATATATTCAACCCTCTTTAACATTGCACAGGGTGATGTATGTTCTAATTCAAATCTGCATTCATGACATGGTAATTGAGGTTTCAGAGGCAATTATGGATGCAAATGTTCCTCTTGTGGACGTGGTCTGTCACATCCTGAAAACAAAAGGTAACCAACATGAGATGTGAACCATTTCACACATCCCTTAAGCCCTAAATTGAGAAATCTTTCCATTTTAAAACATAGCTGAATTTGCACTAAAAATTATAACATACTTAATAAAAATTATTATAATAAGAATTTTAATATTTTGTAGAAATTGCTACAAAACCTTCCCTATATATAGGATTTCTCAAAAATTTTACAACATAATATTTTACATAAAATATAGTGTTAATCAGGAGCTTAACTCCTTCCAGTCAGCAAATAATATATATATATATATATATATATATTAAAATAGAAATCTAGCTATAGGCTACGTGAATCATCTGATCATACTTTTCAAATAAAATACATAAGTGTTTATAATTACATCAAAAGGAGGGATCTCAATAAATTTTGCACCTAAGCACGTCTAAAAGTCCTTAGGATTTGGCAAGAGGATCAGCGCCAGCTAAGGTATTCGAGGCCGAAAATAATTTTTTAATGAATAACGTCCTAATAATAAATAATTTAATATGAATTAAAAGGAAAGTTTGAAATAATTATGCAAGCTTAAGAAACAATAATTTTCATAAAAGTTTTATAAACTTCAAAATAAAATGGCTCTATAAAATTTTAAATAAAATTTTAAACTATTGAGCTCTCATAGCAAATGTTATTATCACTTGATTTTAAGAAAGCATATAAATGAAATAAATACTTATAAATAAATTACTAAATAAAACCAAAGGAATATAAAATTACCAATAATCAAATTATAATTAGTGGGACTTATTAGAACAATTAACAAATGTGGACACATAGTTCACGAGAGTAAATAACCAAACGTTGCTTATTCCATGAAGACAAATGTGGACATACAATTCATGAGGGTAAGTAACCAAACGAGGTTATTCCATGAAGAAAAACATGAATACACAATTCACGAGAGTAATACTAACCAAACGCGTCTTAAAGCCATGAAATCAAACGCAGGTGTTAAACTCACGAATAACAAATATGAAAACAAAGCTCACAAATATCAAACTAGCTAGTCATTAACCATGGAGCGCCAAGGAATAACGGAGCTACCGCTCGCAACCAGTATTCTGTAATAAGTTCCTTTCAAATCCAATTTCAAATATGTAAGAAAATCATCAATAATGAATGAAATTTTTATTTTCAAAGTCGAACTCGCATGAATTATTTTCTGTATTAATCCAATATTTGACAGAATAAAAATCTCATAATCAAAGTCCAAACTTATTTTAATTGATCAAATAACGTTTCAAATCTAGTAAAGTTAATTTTTTAAAATAAAGTAATTTTAATCAATAGATATTTAATAGTCACATTATTGCTATTAAAATGATTTGTAGAAAAATGTGATATTTTAATAAAGAAAATATTGATTGAAAAAATTAATTAAAATGCTATCCACTTACCTATAGTGTGCCTAGGTACTTGAATTCATTTCTTAGGACTTCAATTAACTCTTCCTTACCATTTTAATTGAGATTTTCTTTCTTTAAATCCCCTATTCAATAATAATAATACAAATTTAGTGATCATTACCTAAGTTTACTAAACTCCCTTCCAATAATGACACCATAGATACTAAGTCCTAAATCAATCCAACTTATACTCTATATTAACCAATCCCTTCAATACTATTATGTATACATGTCACACATTACAACTCAAAATTTACAATCCAAATTAGTTCAAAGGGGTAGAATAGATAAATCTTAACACCAATATTTCTCAAACATTGCATCAAATGTCCAACTAGTTACACATCACCTCCATAATCATCCAATTTATTTGCAATACTCAAGTAAAACTCACAATAGTTTCATAATCAAAATTCTTCATCAAAACTTAAATTAAATCCATGAATAATTAACACCCAAATCAAGTATACCTTTATAAAAGTTAAGAGTTAACGAAATTTAAGAAAACTCATCATCAAACATCTAAAGATATTTCAAAAATGAATATAAATAACGATTTGATTTTTAAGTTACCAACTCAAGTATTTCTCCCAAAAGCTTCTAAATCCTACTTTAACTTTCATTATCAAAGACAATTGCCTTCCATGATTGTTTAATCATTGATGAGATAATTATCATGAATATTTTGCTACCTTGAATCCAAAATCTCCTCTCTTTTTTATAAACATTCTATTAAACATCTTCTATTTTGCATAAAACTTAGACCAAGCTTCTTCCTATCCCATCGCTATTTCCCAAAAATCCTTTAACACTAAACACACACACACACACTAATCCCATTCATTCAATAGACAATTAACTCTAATGTCTATATTTGAATAAGTCTAATTTACTAAATTTCATTTCTTTAACATAAAAATCAGCCTTAATTGATAGAAAATTCCAATTTATCTATCATTATACTGCTCTTAATACTAAATTTTTTAGCTAGAATCAATTTATTATCCCTATCTAAGACTCATAGCAGCAGAAAAAGAAAAAGAAGAATCATTACCTAACTCACAAAACACAGACACACATACCTCGAACCACAAATGGGAAGAAGCTTGAAGTTTCTATACCTCAAATCATCAACCAATCATAGAGAAGGGAAGGAGAGATTAAAGATCACACTGAACAGGGGAGAGGGAAGAAGAGTGACCTCCACAACAGCACAAGTTTTCAGCGAGCATAGAACAAAGGAGAAGACTTACTGTGACATTGTCGGAACTTCTTGCAGCGGTAGACGGATAAAGATGGAGGGAAAGGAAAAGAAGATTTGAACACCCACGACCGCATAGCCAGGAGAACCTAAAATTGGCACTAGTACTCTGCTTCGAAAAAGGAAGAAGGTTGAAGATAACACGTGAAGATGAGTCACAGCAACAATCCCAGCACCGGCAATGGCGACGAAGATGGAGGCTATGGTCCGAAGCTCTCTTTCTCTCTCTCACATGCTCTCCTTACTCTGGAACCTTCGAAGCTGAAGACGATTAGAGTAAAAGGAAAACAATCTAATGCGTGCCCCCTCATTCCTATTGTCTCTTTATTATTATGATTATATTTACTATTATTATTTTCAGGGCAAAAATGGCAATTTCTTTGATCAGACAACCAAAATAAAATATCTCTTTGGACATCACCGGGATTTGATCACCAAACCTCATAAGCAAGAACCAAGATGGGTTTCATTAAACTAGCAACACCTCTTATTATCTTTCTCCTAAGAATAAAAATGCAGTAAATTTATCTTATTTTTTATTCTAAAACTATAATTATAGCTTGGGTTATTACATGGTCTGTTCTGTTTTCTATGTTAGCGCCCTAGTCATGTGGTAGCTCAGTGTTACCACTACTTTGATAGGAATTTCTCTCTATCATTTGATCATGGATCTCCTCAAGCCTATTATGCCTTTCCTTATACCGTGAACAACTCAGCTTGGTACATGGATAATGGTGCTAACTACCATGTTAAACCATCTGCTAAACATTTGAACATGTCTCAATCTGTGGGTAAGACTCATTTCTTTACATGTACTGGTGAGAAAACTTCCATTCACGCCATTGGTTCATCTTCTCTTTCTTGTGCATCCACTAATCTTCATCTTACTAATGTTCTTTTTGTTCCCTCAGCCACTAAGAATTTGCTTAGTGTTCATAAACTGATAGAGGATAATAAGGTTGATGTTTTATTCATTAATTTTGGATGTCTTGTGAAGGACAAAATGATAGGCCAGGTGCTAATGCATTGGAGACCATGCCAAAGAATATACCCAATGCCTCACCTTCGACCTGAGATTTACTATGTTGTAGTATCTCAAGCAAATGCTAATTTTCTAGTTCTTGAAGCTAATGCTTGTTCGGCAGACTCTCATTTTCTTAGTTGGCATCAAAAATTAAGACATCCTTGTGATAGAGTTTTTAAACAAATTTCTACTAACTGTAATTTAAAAATTGCAATTAATGACAATAATGCTTGTTAAGCTTGTCAGATGGGCAAGTCCAAACATCTTCCATTTACACAATCTGCCTCTCATGCTTCATTTCCTCTTGAACTAATCTACACTGATTTATAGGGCCAGCTTCAATGTAATCCATTCATGAACACAGATTTTATATTCATTTTGTGGATGATTTTAGTAGATATACTTGGTCATATCCTCTCAAACATAAAGGGGAAGCTGTTAATGCATTCAACCATTTTAAAGCACTTGTTAAGAATCATTTTGGTTGTAAAATCAAGAACATTCAATGTGATATGGGAACAGAGTACAAACTATTTACTGCCATAGCTAATGAACATGGCATTAATATGAGATACACTTGTCCTTATACCTCTTAACAAAATGGCCGAACTGAAAGGAAACATCGTCACATTGTAGAAACAGGTCTCACATTATTAACTCAAGCTCATATGACTCTTACTTATTGGGTTGAGGCTTTTAAAACTGTTGTGTTTCTTATAAATTGAATGCCAACTCCTGTTTTGCACAACAAAATGCCCCTGTTTAAGCTTCATAAAACAGAGCCTGATTATAAATCTCTTTAGCCATTCAAATGTGCTTGTTACCCATGTTTAAAGCGTTATAATGGTCACAAATTTCAATTTCACAGTCAAAAGTGTATTTTCCTTGGCTACTCATCAATAAAAAGGCTTTAAATGCTTGAGCTCTTCAAGTCACATATATATCTCAAGGCACATTATATTTGATTCCTCTATTTTCCCATTTGCCACAGGTTTCTTAAATCATCATCATGATGAATCCTTGTACAAGTCTGGTGTTCCTATTATAATTTAGAACCATACTTTTCCTTTTTAATGGCCATCTAGAGGAACCATTATAGTCTGTAATGTCAGAGAATATGGAGGAACCACCTTTTACTGTACTTTTTGAGATTATGGTCCCATCGCCTTTAGGTGTCAATCTTCAACTTTTGTAGACCCAATAATTTTTTCTGATGCATCACCACATTCTTCCACATCCACAAGTCCTTCCCTAAAGTCCACTAATGTCCCTACGCGTGATGTTCCCAATACCTATCAGATGGTCACTCGGGCCAAACATGGAATATTCAAGCCCGAATATCCCTTTATTAGGCTTTTGACCTCAAACGATCCAACTTCTCTTGAAACAGTGGCAAAACCTAATTTAATACATGAAGCTTTAGCAATGGCGAGAGAGTTTGAGGAATTTACATGAAATCCAACCTGGCATTTAGTTCCTCCATCTGCCTTGCAAAAAATAATCGATTGCCGATAGGTCTTCAAAACCAAGTTCAAAGCTAACAACTCTCTTCTCAAGCACAAAGCAAGGTTAGTCGCAAAAGGCTTTCAACAAACTCCTGGGTTTGATTGTGAAGAAATTTTAGCCTTGTGGTGAGGACAACAACAGCACCCATTATTCTTGCAATTGATGTAACCTTTCAATGGGAAGTTCGTCAATTAGATGTAAATAATACGTTCTTGAATTGTTTTCTTAAGGAAGAAGTTTTCATGCGATAGGCTAATGGTTTTGTTAATTCAAGAAGATCGACTCATGTTTGCAAGCTCACCAAAGCCATTTATGGATTAAAACAAGCACGTCATACCTGGTATTAAAGATTATGATTAACCTTGTTAGAATGGGGTTTTCTTAATTCTGGCTGTTTATGCCAAGAACTAGAGATTTGATTGTGTTTATTTTAATATATGTTGATGATATACTAGTGACTAGCAATAATTCTGATTACTTGAAATCTTTTGTTCAGAAATTAAATAGTCTATTTTTTCACTTAAGGATATAGGTTCCATTCATTATTGTTTGGGAATAGAAGTAGTTTGAACTAATTCTAGAATTTATCTAAGCCAAGCCAAATATGTTCTTGATTTGTTAAGGCATTTTGGGATGCTTGACTTTGCACCAGTATCCACACCCATGGTTATTGGTAGACAATTTTCTATTTCTGATGGAAATCCTCTGAATGATGCCACTGTTTATCGTCAAGCTGTTGGTGCTTTATAATATCTTACAACCACCAAACTAGATTTTGCCTTTTTTATAAATAAGCTGAGTCAGTTTATGTCCCAACCCACTGATGTTCATTTTTAAGGTGTGAAATGGATTTTAAGATATCTTAAGGGTACTTATAGACTTGGTTTTCATGTTAAACCTTTTCACAATTGCAACTTAATGCCTTCATAGATGCTGATTAGGCTACAAATATAGATGATAGAAAATCAATGGCTAGTTTTGTATATATTTAGGTGACACTTTACTTACTTGGGCATCCAGAAAGCAACGTGTTGTGTCAAGGTCCAGCATTGAGTCAAAAAACAGGGCACTAACATATATCATAGCTAAAGTAAATTGGTTGTGTTCATTATTATATGAACTTGGTTATGCTCCCCAATATCCTCCTACAATCTAGTATCTAAGTACTAATGCATTGGCCGCTAATCCTGTTCAACATGCTCGAACAAAGCATATTGAAATAGATCTACATTTTGTTAGACATCAAGTCATTACAGGCACACTTGTTGTTAGATATATACCATCACGCAGTCAAGTAGCAGATTGTTCATTAAAGCTCTTTCATCTCCTCTATTCATTGTTTGCAAGAATAAACTTAGACTTCTTGTTACCCCCTCTTGTTTGAGGGAGAATGTGTCACGGCCCAAAAATAGGGGATGACCGGCACAAAATGTGAACAACATCACACATCCTGGAAGCCATAAATTTAAGTTTTATTTCATTTGACTAAAATGTACTCAGCTTTACACGGACCTTTTTAATACTATTTATAATAATCATTATAATAATTATTTTAACATTTTGTAAAAATTTTGGCAGAACCTCCTCTGTTAATAAGATCTCCTAAATTCTGTATCACAAAAATTTTTTCTTAAACATTATATCAATTAGGAGCTCAGCTCCTTCCAGTCAGCAGATAAAATGTATAATAAACTAAAGACTCTAATTTATAAATTATGTGGAGCATCTAATCATATATCTCATGACATAATACATAGATTTCATATTTACATCAATAAAACATATTTATAGAACCAACCTCCATTCTGTTCTGCAAACAACCATCATTGGCAAGATGTACAACGTTAGTTATGCTATCTGAGACCAAAATTTTTTTCAAATAATGTCCCAACAATAAATAATTTAATATGAATAAAAAAAAGTTTGAAATAATCATGTAAGTTAAACAGACAACAATTTTCATAAAATTTAATAAACTTTAAAATAAAATGACTCTATAAAATTTTTAAATAAAATCTTAAACCATCGAAATATCATAACAAATGTTTTTATCACTTGATTTTCAAAAAACACATAAATAAAATAAATAGTTGTAAATAATTTACTAGATAAAACTAATGAAATATAAAATCACCAAATAGTAAAATTCACAAATTTTTTAGGGACTTATTAAAACAATAAACAAACGTGAACACACAATTCACGAAGGTAAATAACCGAACGTGGCTTATGCCACGAATACAAATGTGGACACACAATCCATGAAGGTAAGTAACCAAACGCAGCTGAAGTCATGAAACAAACGTGGACACACAATCCATGAGAGTATCCCTAACCAAACGCGGCGTGAAGCCACAAAACAAATGTGAGTACTATGCTCACGAATAACCATCCCTCCGTTCCACGTGCATTAGCCATCGCACAGGGCTAGCACCTCCTATAAACACCTTGCAAGCTAGGTGTACCATAGCATACCAAGGGCTCACGGAATTGCCGTTAACAACCAGTGTTCTGTATAAAGTTCCTTTTTAAAACCATTTTCAAACATGCAAGAAAATCATCACTTTCAAGATACAGTTCTCATTCTCAAAATCAAAATCGCATGAATACTTTTAAGCATTAAAAATTGCCAGAATCAAATTTCATATCCGATGCTCATGCTTGCATTTATTGGATAAAGAAAATTTTCAACATCAAACTCGCATGAATCATTCTCTGTATCAATCTAATATTTAATAAAATAAAAATCTCATAATCAAAGTTCAAACTTAACTTAATTGATCAAATAAAATTTTAAATTTGGTAAAGCTAATTTCTCAAAATAAAATAATGTTAATCAACAAATATTCAATAATCACATTAATGCTATAAAAATAATTTCCAGAAAAATATAATATTTTATTAAATGAAATTTTAATTAAAACGCTATCCACTTACCTGTAGTGCTTTCAAAGTTCAAAACTCACTTCATACAACACCAATCGCTACCCTTCTCACAATCACCCTATAATAAATAATAAGATCTTAATGCACTTTACTTTTGACCCAACAAGTCTCTCTTTGTGAGAATTCACCCAACCAGAATTAATAATAAAACTTTAAGTTTTAGTAACAAAATTACACATAAAGGTTTCTTCTTAGGTTTTTTACTAAACATCTTATGTGCAACATTCCAACCCATTTGATAAAATGTGTAACTTTTAATTCTCTTGTCCCAACCATTTTCAAGCATCTAAGTATGCCTTTTTAAAGCGATAATATACTTTATAAAATTCTAATTTTATTACTCTCAATAATCCAGAGCTCAGATAGTATATCAATAACTTCCTACATAAACTTCTATGATAAAACACAATTAAATTTACAATTAACAATGTCAAAACATTATCATTCATGTCATTAATTTTCTCTGTAATACTTTAGCCATACCAAACTATTTATTTAAGATAAAAATTTTCTCTAAATCTTTGCATCAAACACTTTAGGTGTATTATTTCAACCATGCAATTAAAATTTTTTTTAATCTTCCAACCTTTATCTAACAATTTATCGATAATTATACTATCCCAGGAATTTAACTAGTTACATATGGATTCATAATCAATTTATACAATTCTAGTTTTCCCAAACACCATCATTTATATTGCAAAATTCCTCTAAATTACTTTAGCCATAGTAAAACATTTGACTGAGGTATGATCCTCTCTAAGACCTTTCAACAAACACCTATTGTGCATCAATTCCTAATTTACTCAATTGAGATTCCTAACCCTTGCCCAATAACTTTCGGTATCAACATTTAAATTTATCATAGTTTCTCATCAATAATTAATTTAAATTCATAAATTTCAAAAATCAAATTATGAAACAATACCATGGTTTATAAGTTATCAACCATACAACAACCAATTTACTCTTTAAATTTCTTTTTAGAAATAATTTCCTAAACATTTAATTAAATTTTCTATGCTTCCAAAGTTCATATCTTTATCCAAACTAAATTTAAATCCATAATATTAGTCCTTAGTTACTGGATATAGTTAATAACTCCACTCCAACTCTTCTATATATTTATCAAATGTCTAGAGTGCATTAAAAATTCAAAACATATCATCAAGCTTCCTATTCTAAAATTTCAAACCACTTACAGCTTCCAAACAACTTCATAAATTTAAATCCACTATGATCAATAACCAAATCCTTCATTCATCACAAGAGATCATGGTTGAGGAATCAAACATGCTACAAAACATAGCAGAAAGGGAAGATTTCTTAGAGCTTACCCCTCACGCAAACAGGAAAACGAAGGAAGAAGCAAAAACAGAGACAGCACAGAATAGCACGAACACAGAAAAACATGGAAGAATCCGGCAACCTCTGCTAGTAAAAGGTCTCCCACTTCACACACACAGACGACATACGGATGACGAACCCAGAATCCAGCAACACTGACACCCACAGCAAGACTGAACAAAAGAGGAATATTATTTTTTTTAACGTAAAACAGAGGGAGAAGAGGAATCTGGTGACCTCCAACGATGCTGGCCGAAAAATTGCTTACCCATTTGCTCTTGTCGGCGACGAAGGGGAGGAGAACAAAAAATGAATGGTCTGGATGATTAAAGCTCTCCTCTCTTCCTCTCAGTTGCCACTTGCACACACCACCGGCGTTGACGACGACGAAGGAGGAAGAAGACGGAGGCGGCGGAAGTGACCCCGATTCAGCTGCTCTCTAACTCTCTCTCCCTCTCTCTCTCTCTCTCTCTCTCTCAATGGTTCTTGAATCAGATCCCAAATGGAGGAAGAAACGTGTGCTCTGCTATATATCTCTTTCTCCCTTTATTTATTTAATTGAACATAAGGGCATTTTCGTAATTTTATCTTAAATTAAAGCTAAAAGATAAAATCCCACTCTTGGCCCGATGAAAATTCAAATTTATGACCCATCAATAATGTAATTTGCATACAGTTCACTATGCCTCAATTTCCCCTTGATATCTTTGCTCTAAAATAATAAAAATAAATTTTAAACAGATTTTAATAATTTAATTAATTAATTTTACTTTATTATTAGTTTTTTTTTCCGGTCATTACAGAATGTTAGAGAATGAAGTTATTTATTAATTATGTAATTAGTTACAATATGGATAAGATCGACTTAGCCCCTATACTATGCAGGTATGCCCTTGTATATTTTGTGTATATGTGTAATGCTTGTATTGGTCACCTTATATTATTTATATAAGCGAAAGGAGCCAGCTTATACTATCTTGTTTTGAGCATTTTATTTTCTTTGTCTGGTTTTTTATCTAATTAATCATATTTCAAAACAATAGGATCGCTGACAACAGCATCTTTGATACTGATGACCTCGTCCGACAAGTCACGTGAATGGATGACGTCTTCTTTCTTGTAGATGACGTACAGCGATCTGGCCATTTTCCATATCACATCCTTCACTTGGCTCGGTATTATGCTTCCTTCTTTCTGCAAAACCATTCTCAACAGCTCTTTCCTGCTCTCTTCAATCTCTTCCTTCACCTTCTTCACCACTTCTTCCTCACTTCCTGATCCCTCCCTCCCTCTCACTGCTATCGCGTTCAGTTTTCCTTGCTCCATTTCCCTCTGCATAACCACACACAAAACCCTAATTAATATCCTAAAGCAGGATATATAATTAATCAAGTCGAATTAGTAAGATATAACTGACCTTGTAGCCGTTGATGTCATTGAGCAATCGTCCATAGATGCTAACCACGTCAAACAGGCGATTGTATTCGTAACTTTCAATGCTTTCCTGTGGAAGCTCAGGTCCTACCAGATACAGACCTGGGAGGAGAATTGGTCCCAAGGCGAATGATATTAGTGCCACGGGCACATATTCCTCATAGCTTGGCACGTAATTGTTTCTCCTCCACTGAGCTTCCTGCAGGAAAGATTGCAGACAGTCCACCCACTGCAAATCAACTTAATTATCACTTGTTCTGACCACAACTTATTCACATTCTATGGATGGTATATATTTATACATGACTCACAAGCTGAATCAGGTGTTTCAGCACGCTTCGTCCTTGAATCTTAAGGGCTTGGTCTGCTATCTCACAAATTGTTCCTTTCAGTGCTAGGAATAATATTTTAACTGGCTCCGAACAATTTTCCTTCTCCATGTCTACGTCCCACCTGTGGTTCAATGTTGTTCACATACAGCATCAGTTTAATTTATAACGCTGGAGGGAACTTTAAATTCACAAGGGAAATTAAACTTGGGTTCATATATATATATATACACACATACTTCTCCATGAGTTCGACAAGCCTTATCTGCTCTTCTTCAGAACCCCAAACATCGTACATGTCATCAGAAACACATACGAGCAAGCCATTCTTTGCCCATGACATTCGTGCCTCACGGAGCTCTGGTTCCACATGTGTTCCTGCGGCTGTCAAGTACGAATATGCCACTTTTGGTCTGGGAAACTGGAGTTTGTCCATTCCACTCTCCATAAACCACCTGCTTGTGTGATGTAATAGTAGACCAAAAATGTGAGGGATTCATGGCGATTAATTGTATATGAATAACCACTCACAAAATAAAACACTCTATATATGTATGGGGTGTCAACTAAGATCAGCTTAGCCGTCTTGTAGTTTTGCATCCGTCCATTTGAGCTTTGTTTGAGTTATAGAAATAATTAACCTCAAGAGATATTAATTTCACAATCAGATCTTCGAATTAATAGAGTCACCTGTTATATTCTTCGAATTCTTCTCGAATTACTAGCTGGCAGCTGTTGAAGTCTTCCACTGCTAACTCAATAAATTCTCTGTTTGCGAGATTCACGGAACTGCAAGAAGAATATCCACAAAAATATGAGAAGGATGGATGATAAAGGGTAGGGTCTGTGCAAGAAGAAAAATAATAAGAAAAAGTATTGTACCTGTATGATGTTTTCAGAATTCTCTTTTGGTCAGCCTTATAATTCTCCATTATTTTTCGGTTAAACATACGATCCAAATAAGTGTGATGAGGAAATCGCAAAGCAAAACGAACCTGACATAATAAAACATCATTTAAATACGGAGATGTCAAGAACTAAACTGTCGTGAGATTGTAGCTAATGGTTAACTACGTACCTCATGGCAAATATTATGAAGAGGCTTGTGATCTTGTTCTGAGGAACAAGACAAATATTCCCTAAGGAAATCTCCTGTCCAGGAATTTAGTTCTTCCAAAACTGGATCATGTGAAAGTAGAGGTATTTGTGAAGCCTTGTGTAACTCCGTAACAGCATTAACATCCTTCAAATATCCCTCAAGGCTATTGCAGAATTTGTCTTTCGAAAATCGACTCAGTGCATCTGAAACGTATGGAAATATATAAATATCAAATTTAGTTGCTTCTTTGGTCTCTTTAATTTCCTCCCCACAGAAATCAATTAGTGCGCGACAAAACCTGAAGAAACATCATATTCATGTAACCGTAGTAAACGAAATGCAATGGCACATGTGGTTGGTTCCAAAAATATATCATCCTCATCCTGCCGCCACAATCTGCTTGCAACAATAAACAAAATAGAAACATAGATTACTATTGAGCTTTGGAATTTGTGTGTGTGTGTGTGTGTGTGTGTGTGGACTCTTGTCAATTACCTGTATGTTTGGTTTAACACACTATCGATTTCCTCTTTGAAAAAACGATCAATGCCCAATTTTTCAAGGCTGTCAACCATATAGATTCGAGCAAAGGCATCAAAAGGATGCCACGTTGGAACTGAAAATTTCAACATTTGTGTGTATATATACAATTGAATTAGTACACAGTTGAAATTAAGACGAGAAAAAACAAATCATAACAAGTTTGGAAAGCAACTAACCAGAATTTCCAAATTTATCTAACAACGAACGGAGATAATCAAAACACTGTGTATTGTTTAGCTGTGTGAAAGCACATGCAGTAGTGGCAGGTGAGTTAAATAAGGATCCATTCTTTCTTTGATATTTCATAGCCATTTCCCAATCTTGAGAATTTCCAAATCCTTCTGAAATAAATGCTAAATATGCTTTCCAGCCTTCTAAATTGCTTCCAGCCCAGCCTCTGTATATTGTTGAGAAGAAGCATGTTAATCAATAACTCTTGGTATATATTCAATGAAAGTTTCTTACTTCCTCCAAATTCTAAATGTAAGAGCTAATTAAAGAGTTTACTTTAGTCTTAAATGTAAGACTTCAATCTATTTCGTCTACCATATTTATGATTTTCCCTTAAACTAGCTACTTAAACTAATATTGGTTGCGCATGTGTAATCAACAAGGATAGTTTCCAATATAAATGATTGAAAGGGGAAATATTCTAAGGAAACCAATACATTTATTTTTACAAACAACAAACTTAAGTACTATTTTTTTAAAAAAATTTGTGTGATTTAATTATCTATCTCATATATTGAAAGGAGTATATATATACCTTTGGAGCTCCATTTCTCTCTTTTGGATGAGTGACTCCAGACTTTTCCCTCCAAGAGGAAGATTCAGATCCAACTTTTGGGCTTTCTCGAGTAAATGAGAGAAGACAATGTCGAATCCAATTGGAGAATGTTGCTTGTTATCAAAAGATGAAGCAATGTTTGACTCAATATATGCAAGTCCTTTAACAGCACAAGAGATGACATATATATCTCGTCATTTAACAACACATACATAATTAATGGATTTAAAGCTAAGACACTATAAGGAATGAATTAGACATAAAACAATCATTACTTTTTGTTAAATTTGATTGAATCATTACCTCTATGAGTTTGCTGTTCACCAACACCCCATTGCTTAAGAGCAAGCACACAAGTCAAGGTAGATAAAAGAGAATCTTTGGTCAACAACTCATCACGATTAGGAAGACCCCATGATCCATCTTTTTGTTGATTCTCTAATAACCAATTTAGAGTTTGAGGGAATAAAGGAGTTTGTGAAGAAGATAGTGATGGGATCATTGCCACCCAAGCTGTATCGTAACTTGATACAGACAGCTCAACTTTATTAAGTAGTTTTTTTATTCTCTCTTTATTCCCCTCAAACATCTGTATTTTGTAAAAGAAAAACAAAGAAATTAAGAAAATTGTCATTTCATTCTTAATTGCTCTTGTATAAACTTGAATTGATCTGAAAGAGAAGTTCACAGAAGATACTTACAATATTAGGTTTACTCATGTGAACTTTGTTCTCTACATTTGGCGTTCCAACCGAAGTTGCTGACCAAGAAATATATCAACATATACTGTCAGACTTTCTTAAACACATGAAGCATATGCATGCGATTAAAATTAACGTCAGTACGTTATGAAAAGTGGGAAAAAAGTATTTATATCCATAATATTATATATATATATATAAGATTTCCACACTATCTTTTTTTTTTGGTCAAAAGATTTCATAAGACTTTATTTGTCGTGCACGAGCTTCATCTAATTTGACCGACACTTCACACCTGCGTATATTTTTGCATGATTTTTTTTTAAAAAAAAATTGTCATTTCAAGTCGCATGAGGAGTCCGTTGAATTTGTCATACATGCAACCTAACTTCACCACAAAATTTATTTATTCAAATTCAAAATTGTAATGAGGATGTGAAATATAATTCATATATTTAATTAGATCGTTTATTTATGACTAATTAGGTAGCTTACATGGATGAAATATGCTACCATCAAGTACTACATTAAAATATATGCATACTAGGTGTATCATATCTTAGTGTAAACGAATTCATACTGTATGTGTATAATATGCAAATTAAATTTGAAATTGCAACCAAAAGCATATATACTCTAGTCAAAGATAAGGGCAAATTTGAAATAAGTGTACATTTTTGTGAGGAAATTAATTGTACGAGTAATTCTCTATTTTTTTTTAATGATCACAAAGATGTATATTTTGATGATGCATGTTAACATGAAAATTAAGGGCAAGACTTAGATGCTTAGTCTTATATAAACTTAATATACTTTTATCCATTCAAATCAAAACAAGTGGATCTTAATGTGTTGATAATATCAATAACAAAAATATAAACAATATATAAAAGATTTACATGTCTTGATTAATTTCAAAAAGGACCTTAATATATAAGGCTAAATATATAAGTTTTCTCATTAAAATTTTCACTAATTAGTTCAAATCAATTTGACAATAGTTACTATTGTCATACTCATTAATTACTGAAATAAAATTAAAATTTTAATTAATTGTCTGATAAAATAATATTATCTAAGTTTAATCAACAACATATTAACTAAATAAGATGGGTTACATAACAAATGCAAGGATGTTGAACTTCGCACGACTAATACTAGGGTGTGTTCGAGAAAGTTGTTTAAGATATGTCTGTATTGGATAGAGTATTATTGATGTGATGCTCTGGGTTTATGCAAGAATTTCTTCAGTCATTTAAGTATCATCGCTTATGCTACAAAACATATATAATCATGCATTTAAATCCTCTAAGTAGATCTTGGTTAATTTACATTAAGTTTTCTTTTCTTTATTATTTTCACTTGTTTATATAAATTCACAATTTCAATATCAGAAAATTTAAATCCTATAATCATTGGCTTTTATCTATGAAAGTTATTTACTGGAAAAGAATCGGATCTTCCTCTTGGTTAGCTCCGATAATTAAACAGATACCATATCCAACTCTCTGGAAAAGAAATACTGATCTGAATATTGCTACTTTATCTGAAAAATAACTTTCATCTACACAAACTGATCAGTAAGAATACTCGGTTTGATCGATGAAATAGATCGATTTTTCACATCAAGTACTAACATTCAGATCAGTATTTTTTTTCCCCTCAGAGTTTGTTAGAAATTAATACTAGATTTAAATATTATGTGATTTTTGAGGTTTGTGAGTTCATTTTAATTTGGTTTTGAAAGGAAAGAGGCAAAAAATAATAAATAGAGTACCAGACGAGTATACCAAAATCTAAGAGCCTATTTGATTTTTGTTTTCAAAACACTTTTTATTTAAAAAAAATTAAAAAACTTGTTTAGAAGAGTGTTTTTGAATCTAATTATTTTCAAAACTGTTCTCATTTTTTATTTAAAAAAACAGAAATATCTTAAGTTGTTTTCATTTTATTTTATTTTTTGTTATCAAAATACATTATATTTTATTATTAAAATATACAGTTACTTTAACCAATCATTATCATAAGTCGTCACTATTAATTGTTGGTGACCATCACTATCGATCAATTTTTTAATTCTAAAATTATTTTTAAATTAACACAATTGAACAGATTTTTCTCTTGTTTTGTTTTAAAAAATAGTTTTAAAAACAAAAAATAAGAATAGAAACTAAATAGGTTCTAAATCTCCCTTTTAGAAGGGGGAAGTGGAGATGAGGGTGAGGTAGTAGTGACTAGCCCATTATGATTAAAATAATATATATAAAGTAAGAAATACAAAAATATTCATACACAATCTTGAAAAGATTAATATTTAAATAAAAATTTATTAATCACAATTAAATGGAACATTCATGTATATACCACACATAATTTAACAAAACAGAATTACTAAAGCACATAAATCTGACATATCTCAAAATAATAGGGAAAAAATAAAATCCAACCTGATCGACATGTAAAAAACATATTTTGAATGAACCAGTCAGAACTAGTTTACTGGTTCACTTGTCTTATTAACCAACTCACAAGTTGAGTTTTAATTCATATAGTGGTAAGAGAAGAAAAGCGAATTTGTAAAACAAGATGATAATACTCAATCATAGATGGTTTGGAAGGAAAGAGGCAAAAAATAATGAATAGAATAACAGGCAACTATGGTAAAATCTAAGAGCCTATTTGATTTTTTGTTTTCAAAAGCACGTTTTTGTTTTAAAAAAATTAAAATAGAAACTAAATAGGCCCTAAATCTCACTTTAAAAAGGGGGAAGTGGAGAAGAGGGTGAGGTAATGTTGAGCAGTCCTTTATGATTAAAATAATATATATAAAGTAAAATATACAAAAATATTCATGCACAATCTTGAAAAGAATAATATTTAAATAAAAATGTATTAATCACTATTAAATGGAACATTCATGACACATCATTTAACAAAACAGAACTACTAAAGCGCATATATTTGACATATCTAAAAATGATGTTTCAAGCTCAATTATAGGGGAAAAAAATAAAACCTAACCTGATTGACATGTAAAAAACTTATCTTGAATGAACCAATCAAAGAATTAGTTCACTAGTCTTGTTAGCCAACTCAATCGCGAGTTGAGTTTTAATTCATACAGTGGTAAGAGAAGAAAAGTGAATTTGTAAAACAAGATGATAATACTCAATCATAGATGTGTTTGCAGAGAGAGAGAGGGAGAACCTGGAGTGAGAGAAGCATGGAAGGAGGGGCGTGAAAGAGTCATGGAGGAAAATAGAAGCATTAGCGAGAAGCTCTTCTCTCAAGCCCCAAGCTTGTTGATGCTTTCTTCTCCTTTTACTATCTAATATATATAAAGCCAAGGCGCGCCAATAACTAGATCTGTTCAAACGAAATAATTGATTATTTTTTTTAAAAATCTATTCTCACATACATTGACAAAATGAATATATATATATATATATATCTAATTAATTATTCCTATATTCTACGTTCAACTCTGTTAAAAGAGAAACAAGCAAGCTAGCATTTTCAATTATCAAGACATCAAGCCAATGATAGTGCTTATTACTTCCTCAGTTTAAAAATATAAAGTATTTTTTAAAAAATTAAATGCTTAAAAATGTAAAACATTTTAAATATTTCGAGGTGTAATTAACTTTTTTTTCTAAAAGAACCTATAATAAGTAAATTATTTTATATTTACTTGAACATAAAATATCTTATTAAATAAGAGTAAATATAAAAAAATGATATTAGTTTGAGAATAATTAATTATTTTGTTGAAGAGTGAGATTCAATTAAAAATATTTTATATTTTTTAATGAATGAAATAAATTAATATTATGAACCGTTACATGTTGATCGTATACATTAATCCTAGATTCCCGGGTCAGATTAATATGAAAATGACAGCAGACCCTTCTGCATCATTGAAGATTTTCGTTGGTGCGTAAGTAAGAAGTCACAAATAACTGACCAAAAACATTTGTTTTTTAATCCATTAACTCCATATTGATTCATTCATCCTGAGTCTAAATGCTATATAAATATATGTAGTAAAAGAAAAACCCAAATAAGTCAAACTAACCCAATTTAATTCTATCAATAATGTTTGTGCACTTTATTATTAAATTCATAGTTAATTCCATGAACGAAATGTACTACTAGTTTTATTAAATTTGATCTTATATTTGACCAGAGTGTATATTATACAACAAATTACAAAGTCCATCTAATATGACTAAATAATGCAATTTAGTCATGAAAGCCTCTAGTTTGACCAAATAAAAAAAATATCACACTGGTCATCAATATGACTAAACAATTTAGTCATGCTTGAGCCATCTAGATCTAGATTTAATATGTGTTCAAAATACTTTTGGTATTATAAATAAAAACAACTTGACTAATAAGAAAACAAGCTAAGACATCATGTAATAGAAAAATAAGTAAGCTAATTGAATAGATCATATATGCTCAACGCCTGAAATTAAAGTTGCAACGTAACCATAAAAAAATATCCGTTGGACATTGAATTAAAATTTAAAACATTATTTTAAAAACAGGTATTATATGAATCTTTTGACTAAATCTTAAAATTATTCATATAGCTGCTAAGCATTAAAAAAAATATTCATGTTAGCTAACTGGATCAAAATATACTTAATATGGGGATCTTTTGACTAGACCATAAAATTATGCATATGGTACTTAAGCATTAAAAACATCATGCATTACTGGGTCAAAATTTACTTAATGTGCTAAATATTACTAAATCAAGAAATTAAGAAAACAACCAATGCATTCTCCCCAAATGCTCCCTGCCCGTATCCCATGATTATACATACATGCATACATATAGAAGTGATGACATTCTTGTAAGAAAAATCAAAAATTGGTCAAAACAGGCAGGCTATGCGAATTAAATTTGACTATGTTGTAAAAAAACTGCTATTAATATTGGAAAAATCAGCGTGGCAGGCCACGTAAAGGTATTCCCACAAACATTTAACATAACTATATTTTGATGACTTGAACTCAAAATCTTCAATTAAATTAGTAAAACCTTCTACGAGTTGAATAAATTGTTTCATGGTTAAGAGGAAGCAACATTGAGTCAACAACTCAAAGGTTTCAACAAAAACTATTAAAGGAGATCAGAATACAGAGCTTAGTTGAACATTTAAGAATTCTAAAAATTTAAATCAAAGTTATGCACAAGGCTAGTGAGAGTTGTTCATTGCCTTGGATTATATGTGCACAAGTAAGCTAAGTGCCTCCCAGTAATGAATTTGGTAGCTCTGGAAATACAAGTTGGACCACCCGCTTAAGCATATTTTTTGGACTCATATTTGGAAAATTGGAATTTTAGTAAAAAGGAGCTTTTGGTCTTGGCGTGTATGAGTTTCAAAAAATCATGCTTGAGTTCGGCTTATCCATTTAAGCATGTATTTGTTATTTTAATCAAATTGTGAAATGCAAAACATAGCAGAGTCCCTCTGTTTCTAACTTCAAACATGTATTCCGGGAAAATATAAAAAATTGAGGAGTTGTTGCAAGAAAATATTTGCAACCTTGATTATGTGATTTCTAATACAACAACAACAACAAGCCTTTATCCCACTAGGTGGGGTCGGCTACATGGATTGCAAGACGCTATTGTGCTCTATCATTTATCAAGCTTTTAAGAATATTATTAATTAAGAGATCGCGTTCAATAATTTTCAAGAGTGTTCTCTTAGGCCTTCCTCTACCCCTCTTAATCAGACTCAAAGTTATATGTTCCACTCTTCTCACTGGTGCCTCCCTTGGTCTTCTTTATACACGCCCAAACCATCTCAACCAATTTTCTATCATTTTTCCTCAATAGGTGCTACCTCACTTTTTCGCGTACGTGCTCATTTCGAATTTTATCTTTGCGTGTATGTCCGCACATCCATCGTAACATTCTCATCTCTGCTACTCTAACTTTATGCTCTTGTTGTCCTATTAGAGCCCAACATTCACTACTATATAATATTGCCGGTCTAATAACGTGCGATAAAACTTTCCTTTAAGTTTATTAGGCACCTTACGGTCGCAAATAACTCCTTTAGCTTTTCTCTAATTAAACCACCCAGCTTGAATCCTATGTGAAATATCTCCACTGATTTTGTCATCATTTTGAATAATGGCTCCTAAATATCTAAACTTTTTCACTTGAGGTATAATTTGATCTTCTAATTTTATTTTCAAATTAGTGTCGAATAGTCTCTTACCAAATTTAGAATATAAATATTCCCTCTTACTCCTACTCAGATGGAAACCTTTCGACTCTAATGTCCTCCTCCATAACTCAAGTTTGCAATTAACCTCTTCTCTTGTCTCTACTATAAGAACTATATCATCTGCGAAGAGTATACATTTGGGAATTTCCCCTTGAATATGTTCTGTCAAAACATTTAAGATCAAGTTGAACAGATAAGGACTCAAAGATGATCCCTGATGTAGTCCAATCTTTATAGAAAAATTCTTTGTTTGACCACTAGGCGTTCTTATACTAGTTTTTACCCCCTTAATTATGTGATTTCTAATATGGCTAACAAATTGAGGTGTTGTTTGAAGAAAATATTTACAACCTTGATCATGTGAGGCCGTCGTTATTGGTAATAATGATCTCATATAATGGAAGTTCGGATTAGTTTAGATAAAAGAAGGTAATACTCTCAAGTTTTCCCAAACGATGGAATCAAAATTGAAGGAAAATTTTGGCAAGTATTGAGCCAACTAAATGTGATCATTAGATACTTGAGAGAATTAAAGAATATTTAATTTTGTTTGCAGTTTGAACTTAAAATAAGGGCCAGGTCCAATCATTTCCAAGCTTAGGTCAAATGCCCGTATGATATCTTTTTGAGTGGGTTTGTAAAAGCCTGTACCTTAGGAAACAAGACTTTAATGCCGATTAAAAGAAGAGATGGTACTTTTAATTTGTCCTTTTAAGTACATTTCACTTGCAGGAAAGCCTTGTCTCTTCAAAATCCATCTTTAGAGTGAATCTCTATTATGACATTGAAAATGATTCACACCTGTCTTAACTACATTTAAGTACTTTGGGAACTTCAACTATGGATTAAGAGTGTTTTTAGATTTAGTGGACATAATTTGGGCTAAACCTAACAGGCCAACCCAAGTAAACTCAAAAAATTTTAGAGTCAAACTTGGTATTTTAAAAAAAAGAAGAATTACTTTGAAGTCCTACACAATACAATTAAATACTATAAGGTCTTTTGACAACTAAACAAAGAAAAATGACAAATGGTCATTGGTCATTTTTCTTTGCTTAATTGCCAATGGATCTTGTGGTATTTAAATATGTTGTGTGGGACTTGTATGTAATTCTCCTAAAGAAACCCTACTTTGGGCTTATACAGGATATAGTCCCAATAAGCGAGCTTTGTCCAAATACTTGCACTAATTATATTTTTTAATAAAAGATTGAATTAAGTAAATTGACTTGCTTGCTTTTGCTCTCGCACCTGCATAACTCTAGACCAAACCCTTCTCTTGATTCCATACAATTACACCTCTACCTCTCACCTTCTCATCCATGACCATCTTCTCCTCCTCCCTTCTTTAGCAACAACAATGATGACTATCTTCTCTCTGGTCGAAAAATGGCAACACTCAACACTCATAACCTCATGCTCAGTCTTCTTCCATCTTCATCTTCTTCATTGAATCTTTGATCTTCCATCTTCGTCCTCCTTTCTTTAATCATTGAAAGCTGGCAACTAGAAAACTTTAGATAATCATATCTGAATAAGGAGAAAAACCCAAGAGCTCAAGTATGTAACATCCCCAAATTTTCAATTTTGAATTTTAGAACTTAAAAGGGTAAATTAGTAGAATAACTATAAATTGTGTTTATTGATTTTTTATATCAGTAATGAACTTGCCAAAACCTAGGATGAGTTATGAGCCAACCAAGCTTTAGAATGAGGCCTAAATTTTCATTTACTCCTATTATGCCATCAACCACAGTGAAGGCACTTTGCATTACGATGGTTGTGCAAAATTCTAGTTAAATCAAAAGCTTGCATGCGTCTGAAATAGAGGGGGAAAACAATAGGGAGAAGTGCTGAAGAGGAAGATTTTGGCTACTAGGACTTGGTCATTTGGCCATGTTGGAGGTACTTTAAGCTTGAAAAACGTTCAAGCAAGCTTCCTAACTCTTCCTCCTCCTCCCTACTCGAATTTTCAAAGGTTTTAGGTATGGTTGGATGATGATCTCATCTTTCCTTAGGTTTAAACTAAATACATTGAGTTTATTGGGATTATTAGGAGTTAATTCAAGCTTCTATACATAAGTTTAGTGATTCTATAGTGACTTGGAGTTTTGACCTAAGATTTGGACGAACCTTAAGCTTAAAAGGGCAAACTTGTGGTTCTAAAGTGGGCGAAGGCATCTTTAATCAAGATGCCTCCTATAATCGGTAAGTTTAGGCTAATCTAGTTATATAGACTTAGTCCTATTAAATTGTTAGCCCATGGGTTCAATTGGAGGTAATGCGGAGGATATAAGGTGGATGTGTTGATTATGCGTTGCTTGAGTAAGAAATATGTCTATTGCGCTCATTATTTGATTAACTAATTTTTTGCTCCCTTTGCATACTCATTTATTTTCCCAACTTTTTTATAGATATATTAGATTATTTGGTTACTAAAACATTGATCTTACTCTTGTGGTTACACTTTCATAGGTGAAAGCTCTTTTAGGGGTAAGAGTAGTGCAAGCAAGGAGTAGAAGAGCTTCTTGTCGTAATGCACTTTATTTGGATGTGTAATTCATAAATATATGTGTGTGTGCTAACTTAGGAGACACACTTATTCTACTTGCACTTACATGAAAGTAGTTATGTCATTTTTGATATTTCAGCCCAAGATGGTGTGCATGTGTTAAATGTATGGTAGGAGGCGGAAATATTAGTACATGTTTTGTACTTGGATAGGATGTTATAATCGGACATTGTGGTATATTTTTTAAAACTATAATTTTTGTGCCTTGCTATGAGCCTTGCTATGATTGTTAAATAGGGTTTAGCGGCCAAAATATGATTGAGATAGCTATATGATTGTATGATTGCTGCATCAAGTGCATTTTGATCTATTTGAGTTGATTTAAGTCATCATAAGGCTTTTAGCGCTTAGTAGATGGGTTTGGACATCTTTGGGATCCTTTTAAAGAAAAAGTGATTGTTTTGTACTTAGGGTCTAATTCTTAAATAGTGTATCATTTTGTCATGTAACCAGTGTCGTTAGCTAGGTAGCTTAATTACCTATGAGTATATACCTGAATCACTCAAATTAGAGATCAAACAGCAAAAACAACACACTTCAGACATATGTTTTGAGTTTGCTATCATGATGGCTTGATGGTATCATGACAAAAGAGGTACGCCGCGACACATGGTAAGTGCTTCGTGGCACGAAGCATAGTGAGGGGAGTTTTCCCTATATGTCATCTATCGTGGTAGATAACAAATGCATTGTGGCACACTACCTTGACTAGGCAAATTGTCTATTTTGCCCTATTTTGCTACTTTTTATGCTAGTCTTTTATCTTCTCATGCTTCCATATTATTTTGTGTATTATTTCATCTCATTTGAACTCAAACACTGTTTTCAAAAAAGGATTTTTTTAAGAATCCTAACATTTCAATCAATTAATAATTTTTATGCTCAACTATTTTCTATCATGGTGACCTTAATTATGGGATAGCCTTTCTGGTAATATCATGGTGGATATCACAAAGTACATATTACAGAGTCAGACATTTCCTCTGTATATGTAACACCTTAAAATTTTTCCCGAAACAATTAACTTAACTATGGTAGAAAAGTGTCTACCATGATAAATAAAAGTTAACTAATCCTTTTTTTAAAACAATTTTTGTAATTTAAAACACTTCTGTGGTAGGAAATAATAAAATATAACCTTATAAAATATTCCACGTTTTAAAATAATTATTATAGTAGAAAGATTAAACTAGATAAATAAGTACTATTATGGTAAGTAAAATTTAAACTTCTTAAATTGTCATCTCTAAGATTTGGAATCCCAAGCAATTAAAAACAATATAAGTGTAAAAAGCCTACATGATCCCGTTTAAAATTGAACAATGATAAACAAAATAAATATAAATAATAGAATAGTTACACATTTGAAAATGTTATAACCACCTAGCAACCTTCTCAAATAACACAAAAATAATTTTGTTATTATACATCTATAATCACATTAGATTATAGCCACCTAACATAATTTAGATAGAGAAAATCAACATGAATCATTAAACATTTGACTTTAGTTTATCGCAACACAATATTATTATAGAATTATCTTTTCACATGTCATTTAGGTCAAAATATTATTTTTCCATCCCTATGCTCCTTACAATTACAAACCAAAGCTAACATCTATAGATAGACCAATTGGTCGAACTCAGCAAATAAACCAAAACACATGGCCTAATCACATACTTTTTTTCAAAACATCTAACATTATCAAGTATCATAAATGCCTCAATAAATACAAAAATATTTATCAACAATGTATTTTTACAGTTGTCCTAAAATATATAACATGCAGAAACTATTTAAAGAGGCACAATCACAACCATGAATCTATATGTTTAATAAATAATAAAGCCCTAATAGTAGCAATAATGTATTATAAAAATTATAAATTCAAACCCAGAGAGAGGAAGTGGCTCCACACCACTAAGCCTCAAGGGCTTCTCCAAATGCCACACACTTAGCTCTTTTCTAAAAATTGTTAACCACGTAATGAGACTCAAAGTCCCAGTAACTAATGTCAATTTATGATAATGTATACAAGTAGTTAAATGTGTCTTATTAAGTAAGGAAACAACAATCATATAATTCCAACAAAAATACAAGAAATATTGTAATGCATGGCAAACAACTATCATTATTTCCCTCCATTAACTTCGAGCCGTATCCCTCACTCAGTGCTAAATCACTCGATCAAAGACAGATTAATCTAAGCCCTTACTAGCCACCTATTAGGCCTCCAATAGGGGTATACCACATGGCACATAAATATAACAATATAGCAAGTCTTCCCAACACCTCCCACAATAAACAAACAAGTCCACATCAATATTGTACAATTATACAATTTTCATAATTTTCCATTTTCAACAATATTACAACATGACATCCCATTTGGCAAAAATACTTCAAAAGGTGTATTCACAATTCACAATTTTTTCATAAGCATAACAAAATAATTTCTTAACAACAATTCATAATTTTTTTCAACAATCACATAATTAACATGAAACAATACTAATCATAAATTAAAAGCATGATACCTCGGTGGCTTTTTTAATAAATTATTCTTTATAATTCCTCTTCCACACAAATCTTCACCAACAACACAATCTACAAATAATATATTATTTATAATATGAGTTTTAATTATTAAAACTAATAAAATAACTTTAATAATAGAATTAGAGCATACAAAAAAATTCTAATCTCACTATTAATATAAATCTAGAGCTAGTACCATCAAGTAAAATTTCTAACTCCTCTTTTTTAGTCACAATAAACACTAAAAAGTTGAAATCAACCTCTAAATTAATTTTTATTATCAATATTTTTTTTATTTCATAAATTCGCATATAAAAATACTCAAAAATTATAAATTTAGTCTCAAGCCTAGAATCATCATTCTATAGCCATAATAATCTATTTCTCATTCCAAATAATTATTTAAACTCAACAAATCAACATATATTTTTTAAATTTAATAAAAATCTATCCTAGAAGTCCACGATTTAACTCATAAGTCTCAAATTCAAATTTCATCGACAAATTTATACTCTAAAACATCTATTATGCTACTAACAACCTCAATCATCACATTTATTTATCATAAATTTGTCCCTCTTCCCAACCCTAGATTTTCCACAATCATAAAATCAAAAATTAAAGGAGTTTGACAAAAAAAATTAAAATACTTATATAGTTTTAAAAATCTTAAAATTGCACCCTAGATACCTTATTGAAAGCCATACCTTTGAATAGGATATTTAGTGATGGGTTGTAAGGAGGTGTGTCCTGATGAATGGTTTTGATGAAACAGCACCTTTTGTTGACTTGCTTGTGACCACCGATCAAAAGAAGAAGATGTTCCTGGGATTGATTCTTTTGCCAACTTGCATGAACGAGAGGGAATAGGTTGATTTTAGTTTTTGGGTTGGGGTAGGTTGTATTCTTTTTACTGCTTTCTGTATTTTTTTTTCAGTAGGTTGTATCTAGATTTACTTGCTTTCCTTTCCTTTTTGTTTTTTCTGATTAGTGTGTGTACTCTTTTGTTTTTTTTTTCCCCTTGATATTAAGGGAACGGACTCTTGTTTTTTGGCCCAAAAAAAAAAAACAAAGAAAGCCTTACCTTTAAAACTCAGCTCTCCTGGCGCCGGCGAACTGCGTGCTCTCGTTCTCTCTGCTCGCGCACGGAAAGAAAATGAAAAGGTAAGGGAAGCGTGTGTTGCTTTTTCAAAAAAATGTGGGTCCCACGACTAAGACGCCTCCTTCATTTTTTTTAAAATAAATAAATAAATATATATATATATATCCGCACACACAAGCTACAGATATAAACCGTCCAGCACTACCATATTTTCTTTTATTTTGATTTTTAATTTATCAATCTCTCTCGCTCTCCCCCCCCTCCCCTTCTCTCTCTCTCACACATATACGCGCTTACACAAGCCCCCGTTCTCCACTTTTTTTTATTCTTTCTCCCCTTTTTTTAATAACAATAATAATAGTATTAATAATAATTATAATTTTTAAGAATTTTAACATAAAATTTTATCTTAAATTAGTTCAATAGTTATATTTTAAATAATTTACTTACTTTTAAATATTTTTTAAAATATCTATTAATCTAAAATAATTAATAAAATTTAAATTAGGATATTACATTCGTTCTCATTTCTAGAGCTTTATAAGTTCAAGCTTCAAAGATGTGTTTTTCTTCCTTTTCCTCGATTTTATCTTATTTGAAGTTGGGTTTTACAGTTTCCATCTCAAAGAAAATGATTTGTTGGAAGCATAACAGTGTTTAAGAAGATCTAGGATAGCACCTCATGAGAGAAGCAAGAAACAAAGGGAGAGAAAATGTTTTGGAAGCAGAGAAAGAAAATTTTGTTGAAAAAGCAGGCAGAAAAGCTTTTGACAATTCTGTTTAGTTCACTGAAAATATTTTGACAGAAATGAAACTAGACAAGGAATTGGAACTAGAATAGGAAAGAGATTAGATATTGGTGTCATTTTTGTTTCGTTCAGATGAAATTAAGTATGGAAAAAAAATTCACAAATGAAAAGACAATAATGTCCTTGTCTTCATCTTTATCCCGTGGTTCTCTTCTGGTTCTCATCAACAATTTTTTTCTTCCTCTCAACATAGTCTGTCAATGGCCTTCTTCCACAACTTTCACCTTCAACCCCCTGACTCTCTTCTCCTTCCACAGCCTCCTTCTTCCACTAAACAAAACCAAAAATCATCGCCTCATTTTATTCAAGCAATGATGCCATCAATTGATAGGGAGAATAATGGCCGTCGTCATCCATGTTTGGTGGCAGGCTTCAATCCAGTGGTGGAGTTTGCTACGGAGATAGAGTTGTGCACTGTTCTTTCAATGAAGCTTTGCTGGAGATGGAGTAGTGCGAAATCAAGCTCTTTTCTTTTACTACTGAAACTGGATGGTAGAGGGTGACTTAATGGTGAAAGACGTTGGGGAGTGAATGATCGAATTGATCTTATGGGCAAGGGACAGGGACCAAAGTGGGGATTAAAATTATTTTCTTGGGAAAAATAAAATTTTCCTTTGAGCTAGTTAAAGAATTGATTTTCTAGGTAATGCCTAGAAATTCGGTTCTCAAGAATACAAAATCATGCCAACCAAGCAAGGGGTTATGCATTTTCCCATTCCTTTTCTGTTTTCTAGTGCCCGATTCCTGTGATCCAAGCAAGCCCTTGAATGTGGTGGGAAATGAACGAGTGGAGCCCAACAAAGAACTCGATTAATACTTATTATTATTATTATTATTATTATACTCGCGCGGCATGTATTTGTAATTCTACTAGTAAATGGTAATTATAAATAATATTATTTTTGTTATTTTTTCATGAAAATAATTGATGAGAGGCAGGACTTTAACTTTCTAAATTAAACTTTGTTATTAATTTTGTTGTAACTTTTATGATTTATATCTAGTGCATGTATTTTAAAATTTTAGAGTGTATTGTTGAGATTACGTTGTTTGAAAAAAATATTTTTAAAGTTAAAAATTGAAATTGGTACAAAAAGGAGGGAAAAATAATTTTAAAAAAATTTTGGGTATTTAAATCAACTCGAATAAGCTTGAAATTTGAGAGTGTTAGAATTGGACTTAGTTCTATAGGCTTTTCTTTTAAGTGCAAGTATTTCAAACCCGATTGACTTGCCCTAATCATTGGCTCAAATTTTCATGTTTGTTTTATATCATAATGCAAACACAATCTCTTATATAGGGCTACACAAAGAATAGGAGTTTGACCTAATTCAAAGTCTAATATCTTTCATGAAAAAGACTAGGTTAAGCAACATATAATCTAGACTAGTCCATGCTTAATCCAAAAGTGAACAGGATTGGACTTGGTCTATATGATTAGAAGGTTAGTTTTGATAGTTCAATACCTTACTTTGCTTCCCCGTTTTCTTTTGTGAGACGCAACAATTCATGTCAACCCAATAAACTCAATTAAGATAACACAAATACTTATAATCATATAAAATTTATTACCAAATATTAAAATTTAATCATAATAATCTATAACAATCTTCAACGAAAACAAAAAGCATTTTAGTTACAATCCAAAAGATTCAAAGTCAACTCAACACTCAAGCATCATGATACATTATAATTATAATTATATTAAAATAATTTTATAAGATTAGACCGGACTAGGTGGTCTAAAAGCTCGGTTCTCTACCTAATCCAGCCCAAAAGATGAAGTCAAGTCTTTATTCACCTTTTTAATCCTTCAAGTTCATCTTTTTTTACAAGACCATACTGGACCAACTTTGTTTGAATTGGATCGGGTTAAATAGGACTAAAGAAATTTTGGCACAACTCTACTCTTTTACATTTTGATAGTAGAAAACCATGCACTCTAAATATTGAAGAATCAAAGATTTGTTTGCTAAAGATTCTTTATCAACATGCAACTCTTCTCATCTCTAGTTAATAAAACTTAGAGTCTTTATAATTTATAAAAATTAAATGAAGTTTGTGGTGTCTTTGAAAATTAACACTTGAAAAATGAAATAAGTCCCCCAGTATAAAACTTGGTCGCGGCTTGCTTCATGGAGATGGATCCATAAAGGTTTGGATGTTGGGGCCAATGACTAACGGGCTACTGTAATGGACCAGGGCTCATAAAGTAGCCTTGTAATCTATTGGCAAACGCTTCATATTCTCAAAAATAAATTGTTCTTTCTTTCACTTGCTTTTTTTTATTTTGTTCCCCTTTTCTGTAGAGACTTAGTGCACTGTGAGTGCTACCCGGCCAAATATTTATATATATATATATATATATATATATATTCTATTTTTGTATCTGAATATATAGATTCTATCCATCTCATTGTATTTGTCTTTTAAACTTATCACGCATACAAATTTAAAAAAATACAATAAATATTTAAAAATATGACCTATTTTATTAAATTTGCCTCTCATGTAATTCCTCCAAAACATTGTTATTATAATAATAGTAGTAAGTTACTGAAGGATAAAACACGTAAATTGTTATTAAATATTACTTATTGATATGTAAAAGTGTTACTTCCCTGGTACGCTAACCTTTTGTTTTTGCCTCGTTAATGATATATTCTCCTTTTGCTGGTAAAGAGAAAAAAACACGAATGGTTTTATTAAATATTATTTTAAAATTCTTAAATTAAAAAATATGAACATATACCAGTATCACTACTAATTTATCATTATTTTTATATACAAACAGATATTTTTCTCCTAAAAATTGATTCGTCAAAAGATTGTTCAGGTATACTTACTATGAAAATGGGCTAGGGTCGTTTACACCAAACAAATTTTGAATATATATATATATATATATATATATATATAAGAGGTGTCTCATTAGTCACAAGTCGTACGTTATAAGGATCTTTCTAGTGGAAATATTTGATAGTTTGAAAAGCAGGAGTCTCCAGATAGTGACAAAACTTTTCTTCAATTACAAAATGAATAGAACAAATCAATGATTAAAAAATGAAATTAAATCAACCGATCGAACCGATCAAACTGTGGACTGGTCAGACTAACAGCTTGTTTGAGTCAGAAAAATTATTTAAAAAGTTAGGCTGTATTTTACCACTTTAAATAGACAGTTGAACTAAAAACTGAAATTAAATCGGAAATCGAATCTGATTTTTAAAAACTGAATTGTTTAAAAAAATGCTCATTTTATCATTTTTTTAAAAAAATGATCATTTTTTTAATTATTTGATATTATGTTATATTAAGTGGCTTATTAAGTTATGATAAACTTAAAATTATTTAGTTTTATTTTTAAGTTAAATAGTAATTTCATATTCATTTCTTATATTTAAATTATCATATACATATGTAATTTTTTTTATTTAATTGTTTGGTTTAACCATTGATGTAACCCAATTGGATCCTGCGAATCATGAACCGTTAACTTTTTTGATTCAATATCCTGTTCGGTTTTAAAAATATTGAGACAAATGCTTCAATCTTGTTCAACTTTATACGATTGACTCGTGGAGTTTATTTTTTAGATTTTAATTTCATGAAATTAGCTTAAAAATTTTATTTGAATTTTCTTAATATCAATCTGATTAAAAATTAAAGAAAAAAAGTTAAACATGTGCTTGAACTTGGAATTTAAGTATTTCTTAATAAATATTTTTCTGGACGTACGGGTCCAAGATTCAGCTCCACTTTCTTGGCTTATTGTCGGCTTTTTGTTCAGGACTTGAAGTTCTCTCACCAATTTTATGGGCTGATTGATTTAGGGAGGGCCCAAGGATTTGTGACTTTGTGTGCTCATGACTTTGAGAATCTCTGGTTTTGATTTATGATTAATTCCCCCCCCCCCAAGAAAACAAAGTTCTTGAATTCAAGCCCTATATATGTATAAAATTTTTACTGAAAAACTCACCCATCATGACTAAATATGCAACCTGAGTTGAATTTGAATTAATTAGGGTGAAGCTCTGAATATCGAATAGACAACCAAACCCCCCTCCCAAAATAAAATGGAGGCGTTAGCTCAAAATTTTTGTTTAAATTAATAAGATTGAGGTTCATGTTTACCCTTTTATTATTTTTGTAGGAGTACATAATATCTTAAACTTTTTATTGTAATAATATCACTTTTGAATTAATTAAATCTTAATAATATTATCTTTGACATTAAATTTGAGTCCACAAAAGTAATGATCTAATGTTTGGTTATTGAAATAGAAAATATGTTGTGTAACTAAATATATGCATATAGAATAAGCAATACCTTAATATATGTTACAAGAGATAACAATTGTATATGACATCCATAAATGATCACAACATTTATCTATTATTTTGGGAGAATGGCAGTGAGAAGCCCCATAAGATAAAAAACCAATGAGGGCCCAATATATTTAAATGTTTATCTATGTGTAATTAAAGGTTTATCAATTCACTTATAGATAAATGAAATCTCAGTTGTATAAGACTGAAGCCGTCAATTAGGGTTGAGCCTGTAGGGCTGGCCTTTTTAAGCTCGAAAAAATTTAGAGTTGAGCCACTACTTTGATATTGAAAAAGGTAAATTTGGACCCTTTTAAGCCCTAATATATTTTTTTTGAAAAAAAAACATAAAAAAATAAAAAAAAGACATCATATCACTCAAGCTCAGCAGTAGCACTCACTCTCTAGTCCAAATAATAGACACGCACATTATTATTTGCTTGCTTTAAATATTTTACATTCTTTAAATACCTTGAAATTATGATTTTGATTTGTTATTTATTGCAAATAATGAAAATGAAGAAGGAAAATATGAAAAGCTTAACATATTTTACATTGATGAGGATCCACGAGGAGAAGGATCAAATTATATTGATGTTGATAATGATGAAAATCATCAAAATTTAACTGATGATGCTACCATTATGTAATTGATGTTAGAGTTGATTTTGGGATGTTATTTTTTTATTAGACTTAAAATTTTTATTATGTGAATTGATTTTATTTTATTTTTTTAGACTTAATGTGATATGTAATATGTAATATATTGTTGGGATTTTAATTTTTTTTGTTTTTAAATTTAAAAATTAAAAAAATAATTAGGGTCGAGGCCCTGAGGGCCTGTCCTTCAACCTTGAGGGCCAGGGTCGGACTACTAAAAATAGAGTCCTAAAGTATAATCGAGCTTAAAAGGACCAGCCTGTTTAAGCCCTGGCCCTCGAAGAACCGGCGCTAATTGACACCTCTATACAAGGCCCTCACCATTTTTTTTCCCTCTAAATGCGTTCTCTGCTATCTCCTTATTATTTCTTTCCGCCTCTCCTTGTTGAATAGGTCATTTTAATCAGTATTGTTCTACCCAACAAAATATCATTTATTTCTAGTCCGATCATTATTCACAACGATTGAACCATTGATTCGCATATACCTTGATGGGTTAATGAGCAATCCTATTTTCTTAACATTGATAACTATATTATACCTCCTCATATTTTCTCCCAGAATAAAATTACTTAGCCATCGCTTTCTCCAATGAATGATATGTCGTAAGGCTGGTGATTAGGGTACAAATTAAATATGCAAAAAATTAAAAAAAACCATAAGAAACAATTTGTTAATTTTGGAATAATATTGGACTTACTTTATGTATGGAAATTAAATATTCTTCGTCCCGCCGCATTTCAGCAAACTGGTTCAAGAAGCAGGTGCTGTCTCTGTCATGAAATTGTGGAAGGATCAATTTGACACAGGCTGGTTAGAATCGGATCCAGATATGGTCTAGATCCTTGTTCACATGAAGTGATGACTTATAAATTAATACTTACTCTAACAGTTAGGGTCTGTTTGGATTTCAGTTGGGTATAATAGATTATGAAAATAATTGATTAAGTGGTAGATTTTAATCATAATTGATTATGTTATAACGTAATCTGTTTGGATACTGTTTTTTTAAAAATTAATTTTAACAGAATTGAAGATATTGGATAATTTAATCAAAATTAATTTCTAAATATATAATTTAATTTTTAAATATCAAATATTAATTTTTTAAATATAAAAGTTTAAATTTTATTAAGGAAAAAAAAAGAAAAAGAAGAGAGTTTAATTTTATTTTTATTAAATTATGTGTTTTCTTTGTAATTTTTTCCTGGGCCTGTTTTTGTAATTTTCCCCAACGTTTTTGACAAACTTTTGGCAGAAAGCGGACGAAGGGAGCTTCGGGAAAAACGCGCGTTTTGGCCCAGAATCGATTTTTAATCATTTTCGACTGTTTGGATAGATTGACAAAAAAAATTGATTTTGGGTCCAAAACGCGCGTTTTTTCCTTATCCAAACGGGCACTTAGTCTTATTTATAACTCATTTTTAGTTATAGAAAGAACTAATTTTCTTAATATTATCAATCATAAATCATTTTTAAGTTATAATTAGAGTTCTTGTTATTCAGAAAAGATTTTTATTTAGTTTTATTTCAATTTATTCTTATTCTCCTACCTCTAAATTTGATATTTTAATTGCTATTATTAATTAAAGTAGCTTTATTGTATGATTTTTGGATTGCATGTTTCATCTAAAGTTTTGCCTGCAATAATTGATTGATATAATATCATAAGAGCAATTTGGCCTGGCTTAAATGATTATTCATACTTTATTTCTGGTGTGGGTAATATATAAACAATTGTTAGATTGTGGATTAAAGAAAATTTTAATTAATCCATAACTTAATTTCTTATTTAATCATCGAATGATAATTTGAGAAAATATATAATAAAATCAGAATCATAAAATTAAATAAATTAAATTTATTTTGTAGATGAGGAGGATTAAGTCTAAGTGATTGGGTTGTAATTAATGTGATGCTTATGCTTGGTATTTTTTCAATTAAACTTGCTTTAATTATTCAGTTTTTAATTTATTTTTTAATTAATTTTGTCATAAAAAATCCTCCTACTATTTAGCCTTTCATAATCTTAATTCAAATAATTAATTCATTGACTTTTAGAGAGATGACTTAGGTTGTATTTTATTGTAAAATTTAATTTTTATTAATTTTAATGCTATTCGACATTAGTGTCAACCGAACTGCCATCGTTGACTAGGAACGAATTGTTAATGCCAAATGTGACCGAACCTCCACCAATGGGACCGATCACCGATAGCAACTAAGACTCATCCCACCTGTTATCCAGGACTTGACTGTCAATGTTGACCAAGATCGGACTGCCACCAGCATCAATAAGGATCGGATCGCCAACATTGACTTGTCCCAATAAGCAGTGGCGGTCCATTCTTGGTCAATATATTGTAATTTTAGAATTGTTTGGCATTGATTTGAAATAAAGTCATATTTGTAGTCCAATAATAAAATTCTCCCTTATTAATACTTTTAAATCCCACACAACCTAGATATTAAATAACATGAGATTTATTAACAACATAGGAAAATAACAATTAAGTTAGCGCACCCCGGATCTCAATATATAATAATATTCATGGTAAATAATTGCTTGTATAATTTTTTAAAGTAAGATATATGTGTCATGAACACAAATCTAAAGAAAAAGCTTTTCATAAAAATTAACCCGCATAAATGTGAAATTCACTTGAATTTATAAACCTTATAATTATTCCAAGCTCCCCAGTTTGAAACTCATAACATCTTGAGTCTCAACAAGTTAAGGTTTTAGAACGAATTCTTTTTTTAGAACTATGCTCCTAATAATATATTCACTTGAATACATAGATGTGTATATGTATTTTGTGATGTCTATAATCATTGTAAAAATTTAAAATCTTATCACTAAAGTTGATCAACGGCAAAACAGAGAAAGGAACATTTAAATAGACTTTATTCTCCAAAAAATATGAAATTATATAATTATAAAACAATATTATATTAACTGAACTCAGATGCACACATAATATAGCGCAGACAAATTAAGGGTAATATGTGATAGGAATCAAGCAAAGATCGTTTTTTCTCCTCACTGTAGGGCCAGAATTCTCAGTCATGTCCGATTTTTCATGCTCTAATCCATCAGGAAGCTTCCAATCAAAGTGGTAAAGCAAATTGCAGAGCGTGATTTCCACAAGAACTGTAGCAAATGAGACTCCAAGACATATCCTCCTTCCAGGACCAAATGACAAGTACTCAAACTCTGTGCCTTTAAAGTTGTAATCAACTGAGGCATTCAAGAACCTTTCTGGTTCAAACCTTTTGGCTTCATGCCCGTACTTTGGATCTCTTCCAATTGCCCAACCATTGGTGATGACCCTAGTCTTAGGTGGCAATTCATAACCATTAATTTCACAGCCTTCGCTGTTTTCTCTTGGAAGTAAAAGTGGCAAAGGAGGGTGTAGCCTCAGAGTTTCTTTTATGACTGCAGATGCATGTTTCAAGTGACGAAATTCTGATTCATCTGCATAGCCTTTGCTTCCGAAAAGCCTTCTTACCTCTTCTTGTGCCTTTTTCATTTTGTTGGCATTTCTAAGAAGTTCTAACATTGACCACTCTACTGTTGATGCTGATGTTTCAGTTCCACCAAGGAAAACATCCTGGAAACAACCAATGTTTTGAATCAGAACACACAGATATATGTGTATGTGTAAAGAAATTAAATGAGAAAATAGTACACTCACCACTATAATAGCTTTAATGTTCCTATCAGTCAAAGGGATTTCAAGGTTATTTTCCTTTTGAATCCTCAGGAAAACATCAACCAGATCCTCTGTGTTACCAATATGACCACTGCGATTCTTCATTTCTCCATGATCGTTGATGATATTCCCTACGATCAGATCAAGCTCCTTGTTCACTCCATCAATCTTAGCCTTTATGCCAGTGATCACTTGAACGAATTTCAGCGAAGGGAAGAGATCAGCAACTGAGAAACCACTTGCCAACTCTAAGGTACGCTTCATCAATGACAGGATCTGTTCAACGTTCTTGGTCTTGGCACCAAAGGCTGCTTGTGCAGTGACAAAATTCGTGAGCTCGTAAAGCTTCTCACTGAGATTGATGACGGAGCCTTCATGTTCAAATATATCCTTCACAAGTGCTGACACCTACTCTTCTTTAATTGTTCTGAATGTTTGGACCCTCTTGGCAGACAAAAGCTCCAAAGTTCAAATCTTTCGAAGTTGCCTCCAATAGTTTCCATAAGGAGAAAAGGCTATGTCTGTGTTACTGGAAATGAGTGTGGTGGCAACAAGAGCAGGTCGATTAGCGAAGGTTGTGTCATGGGTCTTCAAGATCTCTCTGGCAATTTCTGCGGAAGAGACAACGACATGGGACAGCTCCCCAAGTTGAAGGTGAATGAAGGATCCATACTTGTTGGCTAAGTCTCTCATGGCATGATGAGGTAGTGATCCAACAAGTTGGTGTAAGTTTCCGACAATAGGTAATTTGGATGACCCTGGGGGTAGGGTTTCGATTGATTTCTTGGAGGTTAATGATCGTTTTAGTATTACAAGGAAGAAGAAAGAGATGGCGAAGAAGATAGCGTATGGGATGTGAATCTCCATTGATGGGCAAGGAAAGGGAGAACTGGGGATGCTCTGGGTTAGAAGATAAGGACCCCTTTTATAAATTAATAAGTTAAAAATGGTATTATGTTATATTATATATGAACCAAAATGTGGGGAAAGAGATTTGATGAGATAACACCTGTTGATTTCCTGATTATTCAATTCTAGCTTACTCTGGATGCAAATTCAACTCCGCACTTCAACAAACATTAAATCACGCAATCTCCATTAAGAAATCCTGATCACTGCTTAGCCGAGTTAATAAGCATTGGTTTGGGTGCTTGTTACAGTTGTGAATTGTGATAGAAAGGTATTTATATATCCGGACCATTTAGATTTAATCAGCAGTTTGAATTTACTTCCAAGCTTCTGCCCAACAATAGCACCCACTAACACACCGAAACAGTGAGAGCAACGACAATGCGAGGAAGGAAAAAAGTTTCGACACCCATGCTCAAAAATGGAGATCCACGGCAAGCACAGATCAAGGAAAGAAAAAGGAAATTCACCACAAAACAGGGGAAGAAAGGACTCACGATTTGCACCACAACGCTGTGGTTCTGGGCGGACGTCACAACAATGGCAAGTGGAGCTCCTGTTCTCATCAGCAGCGTGTTGAAGAGCAAAGGACAGAGGTGGCTGGATCGAGGATGAGGTAGAAAAGATCAGAAAGGAAACAAGGCAGCAGACCAAGGTGAAGATCCGATGACAACCACACCACAGAAGATGATCGGCGCTGACAGGAGGAAGGATGGCCGGTGACTAATGACGGTGGAAGGACAGTCGGTGACGAGGGAGAGAAACGCGGACTAACAATGAGGGGAAAGAAGAAAAACACAGACTAAATCAGGCTCTCTCTCTCACTCCTCCCATCTGTAGCTCACCGACAAACAAGGAGAAAAATAAATTGTAATAGTTGGTGGGAAAATTACAAATAAAGACGCCACGAGAATGATTACACGACACTGCCTTCACCAAAGTAATTTGTTTCGATTGCAACTTTTATTTGTCTAACTAGAATGGCTACAAGTACTTCTTCATAAGATAAAATTAGGTTTAATTTATTTGAATCCCTTGAATTTCAATAACATGAGAGGGATTAATATTTAATACTAAATGATTTATGTGGTAGCGCAAAAGATAGGCCACAGCACCAACTCTTCTTAAGTGTTCAAATGACATGAATTACCTCATGCTTAACTCACCTTCCTTCTCAAATCTTTTCACACTCTTCATGAAGACAACCTAAAAAATATTTTATTTCAGATACCAAAATCAAAATAAGCTTCTTCTTCTCCTTCTTTTTTTTTTGTTTGTTTGTCAATTTTGCATTGCATTGTTAACAGCCACTATTAAATAACTTTTATTCTCTTTCACAAGATTCACATCCTACAATTTACTTTCCGTTGAATTATCTTTGTCAAGGAAAAAAATCTTATAAATTGTTTGATCCAAAAATCTTTAATTCTAATAACCATAGGGGGTAGTTGTAAATTTTGAGTTCCTTCTCCCTGTGATATTCTTAAATGACATCTTCCAACATAACGTAACATAAAAAGTAATTTGATATACTTGAATTCACGTTTCAAAAACTTTGCCTAAAATACTGTTCTTTAAACTTTAATGGTGTCAAACATAAATAATGCTCATCATGTTATTCTGAACTCCTTTAAATGTACCAAACATTTCATCAATATTTTTTTTACTATAAATTTGTCAAGAAAATATTTAAACATCATATTCATTTAATTCATAAACATCATTCTTTCTCCTCCATCATCCCACCAAAAACTATTTCAACTCACTTATGAGACCTAAAATCTTATTAGTAACTAATATAATCAGTTAACAAATAATAAAGCTTAACCACTCTTCACCTAGTTTAGCATGTTATAAACAAATAATTGATCCTAAACTTGAAATAATCATAACTTAAGATAAGAACATCCAATTGAAGCAAATTATGACTCTTTGAAAAGATATATTCATGTATTATCTACTGCTAAAGTTTCAAAGTCATTGAAGTCCATTTAATTCAAGGAAATATCAAACATCAGATCTAATACAAAATATACAAAACTGTCTTATAACAGCTTTTGGATTAAATTCAAAAATTCATAAAATAATCTCTAGAACTCAAAAATTAATATATTTGGGAGAATGAAACTTTGATATGTCCCATAAATAGCCAAATTTAAACTCAAACTTCAACCTTTAAGACATTCAACTGTAGTCATATTTACTACTCATTTGGTTTGTTTTGAAAGCTCAATTGCTTGAACTTGTACTCTTTTGAAATCCTTCATCTTAAACATCTTTTTTAATCACTTATATAACATGTAAATCTAATTCGATACTTAAGTTTGGCCTATGATCCAAAGTGATTGCTTGACTTGCATTGACACAACTTAAGTCATACATAACTCCAATCAAACCATATGAACTCCAATGTTCCACTTTAAATCATAATTCAAGTCTCTCATCACTCAAGTTCAAATTCGTATTCTCATATCATACATGATCTGTTTGATTCTTAATAGATTTATTTAAACCATTACCATGAGCCAAGAGCCTAAGTTTCTACACTTTATTCACCACAATTTGTTTTTGGCCTAAAATTTGATGTTTCAAAATATAAATCTTTCATCCACATGATAGCTTATTTAATCATCATAATTCTTAATCGCACCTCTTTTATTGTAATTTCATTAATAAACCTTTTAGGCACTTATGAAAAGTCATCAAATCCTTCACCTTCTATCTAGGGTGAAAGATTCAAACACTTGATCCATCAAAGACATTTCACTAACAAGACTTGCTATCATGATACTCAAGCATATAAGAACACTAATAATTAAAATCAAACGATGGATTGAGGATGAAGAAGGCGAGCAGATTTTTGATCCTGGTTAACAGGTCGAGACGAGGAGTTTGGCGTTTTTCCTTGATATGATTGTTTCAGTTTTCTGACTTTCGGGTTTTTCATGTTTTTTGTCGCTTGTGCCGTCTTGATTGAGGTACGTATCTCTTCAGTCTAATTCGATACTTAACTAATCTTTGTTGAAAAGCCTACTTTCATTGTAAACTTATTGTAAAGAAAAAATTACATTAAAGTTTTATAAAAAAAATTAATTATTATAAGATCTGTTAATAATTGATATAAGACAATTTAAAACAAAATGTGTTACAAATAGCCTTATGTAGTTAGTAGCAGACATTACAGTAATTAATTTTTTTATATAAATTTTAATATAATTCTCCCTTTCCAATAAGTCTACAATGAAAGTAGGCTTTTCAATAAAGATTAGTTAAATTAATAAGAATTTGATTTATAATATAAAATTCTGCTATCAATATAAATTAATCTAGATATTTAACTAGTAAATATTAAAATATTAATATTATAATTAAAAATTATTTTTTGATCAACCAAAGTCGGTCAGCCATCAATTAACAATGGTAGGTGGTCAATCAACACAGATCACCATCCGTCAAAATTGTACGAGTCTAACGGTATTTGTGTCATTTTATAATTAAGGAAATTTAATTATAACCAAAATCCATGAAACTTGAAAATATTTTCATAACTTTATGAAATTTATACGTAATGTGCTAAAAAGTATCTTAACTGGGACCTTTCATAGTATTTTCCCCCAAAACTTATGTATATTTCTAATTTTCAAGGATACAGTAGAATTTATTTTATATTGGGACATCTTTCATTAGTTACTGGGGAGACTGACAGTTAAACCCTAAAGAAATAAATTAATAATAGTTAAGTTTTTGATAAAATTTTCTACAAATATATTATAAATATCAATTCAAACGGGTATAAATAGAAATTTTTATCACAATATAAGAGTTATATTTGATACTAAAAATACTTATTTACAATTAAATTTTTGAATTTATAATAATTTGAATCGATATTTTTATATATATTTTTTAAAAAAAATTTGCTTAAGACTCAACTGTTATTAACTTAATATTTTAGAACCTAATTGCCATTCTCCCTTAGTTACTGGCTTTGGATCAAGGGTGGAACTAGCCTTAAGGTGGGGGGGCAATTTTTTTTTTAAATATGTACACACACATATATTGTTAATTTGATTTTTTACATTCTTTATAGTTAATTTTTAAAAAAATAAATTACAATCAATTTTAGAACTAATGATAATTATGTAAAGGGAAATATTTACATATTTAACCTTATATATAATATATTTTTTTCAATCAAATCAAAATAAGTGGATCTTAAAGTATTAATAATATTAACCATAAGCATTAGGTATAGAATAAATAACACTCCTTCATTAAAAAAATATAAGATATTTTAACTGAATCTCACCCTAATAAAATAGTTACTTCTCTTCAAACTAATCTTATCTTTTCATATTTACCTTTGTTTAATATATTGTTTCCCTAAGACAAATATAAAATGGTTTATTCAATAAATGCACTTTTACAAGAAAGGCAATGATTACCTTTTGAAAAATAAAAATGTCTCACATTTTTTTAATATACAAACCCTTAAAAAATGCCTTATTTTTTTAACAGATGGAATATAAAAAATTCACAAGTTTTAATTTTTTAAGTCATTTCTAATATATTTTATGAAAAATCTACTCTAAGGTCCAATGCAAGTAATCTAAATACAAAAGCTCACTGAATTATTATCATGAAGTGATAATTTTAAAAATAAAATATTTTAATGCAGCAATAGAATATGGTTTTATTCTTACTTAAAAATATTAATAAGGATACATATTGTACTATAATTAACTAACATGTTTATAGTCTTATTTATAAGTTACTTTCAATATATTTTATTGAAACAAAAAAATTTTTAAAATTCATTAATTCTATTTAAAAATTTAATAAATTTTACTTTATCCCTTTAAATGTGTATGCTTTAATAATGTATTTCTCTTACCATTATTTAATGAAGGTAAAATAAAAAACTTATGTTAAAAATTTAATGAGATGACTTATTAATTGGATTAAAAAAATTTCTCTTTACCTTATAAACTTTAGATATATTAGACCCATATAAATACAAATAAGAGGAAGGAAGATAGCCCCCCTTAGAGCTGGGAATTCGGGCAACAAGTCCGACTCTCTGAAAAGCTCGAATAGTAAAGTCTAATTAAAATTTTATTTTTAAAATTCTTTAATTAATTTTTACTTTAAAATTAATTATTTATTTTATAAAAATTATAAATATTTTTTATTTTTAAACGATATATGAGATTCAAATATATGATATTTTATATATTTTTTAAAAATTGAGTGACCAGGCTTAACTGGAATATAAATTTTTTTTAAAGTTCAATCCTAAATTTTTTAAGTTAATTTAAATTAATCTATCAAATTTTACTTAAATTATCAATTTAGCCCGCTCGCCATGCATGTGGGAACACCCGATGAGACATCCATGTAATATCTGCCCACATGGTGAGCCCCCAAAAAAAAAAAATCTATCTACATGGAAGAATGACTTTTAGGTTCTTGTAACTTAATTATTGAAACTTGGGTCTGTCAAAATAATAATTTTCTTTTTAAATTGACAGCTATAATATATTGTATTAACAACTCCTCTTTAAACAAATCAGGAACCTAAACGTTAATAGTATCGTCGGAAAGGACACAGATGTTTCCACATGAACAAGAATAGGTTGCGTCACTTGCACTAACCGTGTTTGAGTAATATTGGAGCTGGATGGTTGTGAATTCAAATAATTAAATTTAAAGTATATTTTTAATTTTTTAACATTATATAAAATTTTAATTTAGTCTTTTAATTTTATAAAGTATCTTTTTAGTTCTTTAACTATAACATCATTAGTTTAAATGTGTCAATCATTATTATTTTAAAAAAAAATTAAACTTAATATGTCAATATTTGAGAATATTTTGTCAATATTTGATATTTCAATGTAAAAATTTATTAGGATAAAACTAATAGTATTAGAATTAAAGGACAAAATATATATTTTATTCAATAATTAACATAGATTAGATATTTAAAATTCTAAAATATTTAATTTATAATGAAAAATTTGATCCAAATCCATAAAATTATATACATATATATACATATAACGGCTAAACCCAGATTCCTACTATTCCAAACATATCAGTAACGTATTTATTCACCTTAATTTGTCAATCTATTTTGGCCAAAAATAATAATAATTAGTCAATCTACGTCTGGGTTGCATATATTTTTCTAAGTGAAAAACTTAGTTTATTGTTTGGTCGAGTTTATTGTTTAGTCAAGGTCTATTTCCATAGGTGACCTTTTAATATTAATTCAAATCACTTATCTTCTTGATCGAATTGACTTTTGTTAATCGTACAGCTTATTGACTTCCATGGCATTAGATTCACTCAGTTATCTCAATCTTCATTTTGGTATGTTTGAATTAATAAAGGTTTGAATTTGATTAAATCTTTCATTTGAATATAAAAAAATATGAATTTAAATCCAATACATTTCCTTTTAATCAATCTCTCAAATTTTCTCTACTTTAGTCATTTAAAATTTCAGCCATATCAAAACTCTCGTTCTCTTCATATTTTTATTATTAATGTTTTTATGATTCTTATTTTTTTTTAACCAATGTTTTTATTTTTTTGAATATAAATTCATCTCCCTTATTCATTTAAAAATTTTAAACTGCTCAAACAAAAAATTTTAAATACATAAATTTTAAATGTGAGATTGAAAATGTAAGATTTTAAACATAAAATTCATATTCAAATCTATCAATGCAAATGCTACCTTAATGAAATTCATTTTCCGTGGCCAAAGAAATTCTTCCTCATATTTACCGTTAACTATATTATTATTTTACCTGAAGTTAACTATATAATTCGCGGTCATTTTTTTTTTGCCAACACATCATATAAATAATTTTAGGATATGCCTAAATCATCTTGATGCTGATTATTTTGCTGAAAATATTCCCTAATAAATTAAAAATATCACTGAAGATAAAGCGAGACTGAGTTAATTAATAATGACCTAAAAAAATTAAATTATAAATTAATAGTTAAATTATAAATTAGTAAGAAATCAAAAAAGAAAATGAGGTGAATGTCACGGACATGCCATCTTAGCATAGTCGGTCAATTAATGGTCAAATATTTGGATCTGTTAAAACTCGGCAATATTATTGCTTTGTTTTTAAAACATTGGAGGAATATTGTGCATTTAAAAACTTAAAGAGACCACTTGCGCCTACCTGTATATTTCTAGGCCAGATTTGCATGCTAATCCAATTTTTATAAAACATAAAATCTTTTCTCTATTTTTTTGAAAGGAAAACTTTATAAAATTCACGAATTTTCAACTGGGTTCATTTCAAGATTCAAAATATTCATCCATGAGTCATATTGAATCTCAACTAATTCATATCAAAATTGAAAGAAGAATTGTCTAATATTTTCTACATAATTAATATCAAATAAGAAATAAATTCCAACTATCTGAATACCAACTAATTAGCACGAAATGAGGATAATTAATACTAAGATTTTATGAATAATTGATTGAGATATAAATATGATTAAATTGATCACAACATATTAAGTTGACCACCCACTATATAATTCATTTTTCTCTCATCGTTTTTTATGTTAGTTGTCTGGGTTGAAATTATTAATTATTTATAACTTATTGTAGAATGTAATCGCACCAATCAGGGTACACACACAAATATAATTATGATTAAATCGTAATGGTTTAGGTCATATTTTATTTTTCTAAAAACATAATTATATATCAATTCTAGTTGGCATAGGTGACATGGACTCTTTTAATTTAAACAAGTAGTTAGGATCTCAAATATCAGCTGCTGTGTATGTGGCAATTTAATTTGAGAAGTTTATCAGTGTCCCCAGTTGGGTGCTAGAAAGGTCTTACCCATGTATAGATACGAAAATTTATTTGCTCGATTAATTGCATATATCTGCGCGCGCGCATATATAATTTGAGGTTGGAACGCGGGAAACAACAATATAATATAGATATATTTTGTGAAGGTAGTAGAACTAGTATTATTAAATATTAGAATTATTAATAGCATTATACATAATGATTTTTTTAAATAAAAAAGATTTTTGTGTGGGCATTTGAGCCGAGGAACCATAATTCAGACCCTTATGATCTACTCCCGAGCGGTGATCAATAACCGTATACCGTCAATTGCATGTTATCTAACTAATATTTAATGTTGAATTGATTTTCGGATGTTTCACGGTAATATTAATCAAGGTACTGCTAACAAAATTGATCACTAAATCAACTAAGACACTAGATCAAATGTTAATAATCAAAACCATAATCCAAGCATAATAAGGCTCAAGATATTAGTTCAACTGGATTGCTTAATCATATTTCAAAACGATGGGATCGCTGACAACGGCATCTTTGACACTGATGACCTCGTCCGACAAGTCACGTGCATGGATGACATCTTCTTTCTTGTAGGTGACGTACAACGATCTAGCCATTTTCCATATCACATCCTTCACTGGGCTCGGTATTATGCTTCCCTCTTTCTGCAAAACCATTCTCAACAGCTCTTTTCTGCTCTCTTCAATCTCTTCCTTCACCTCCTTCACCACTTCTTCTTCACTTCCTTATCACCCCCTCACTCTCACTGCTATCGCGTTCAGTTTTCCTTGCTCCATTTCCCTCTGCATAACAACACACAAAACCCTAATTAATATCCTAAAGTGGGATATATAATTGATCAAGTCGAATTAACAAAATATAACTGACCTTGTAGCCGTTGATATCGTTGAGCAGTCGTCCATAAATGCTAACCACGTCAAATAAGCGATTGTATTCGTCACTTTCAATGCTTTCCTGTGGAAGCTCAGGTCCTACCAGATACAGACCTGGGAGGAGAATTGGTCCCAAGGCGAATGATATTAGTGCCACCGGCACATATTCCTCATAGCTTGGCACGTAATTGTTTCTCCTCCACTGAGCTTCCTGTAGGAAAGATCGCAGACAGTCCACCCACTGCGAATCAACTTAATTATTACTTGCTCAGACCACTACTCATTCACATTCTATGGAAGGTACACACACACACATATGACTCACAATCTGAATCAGGTGGTTCAGCACGCTTCGTCCTTGAATCTTAAGGGCTTGGTCTGCTATCTCACAAATTGTTCCTTTCAGTGCTAAGAATAATATTTTAACTGGCTCCGAACAATTTTCCTTCTCGATGTCTACGTCCCACCTGTGGCACGTTCAACGTTGTTGATATATATATATATATATATGCAGCATCAGTGTTATAACGCCGGAGAAAGGAATTTTAAATTCACAAGGGAAAATAAACTTGGGTCAATGTACATATACTTCTCCATGAGTTCGACAAGCCTTGTCTGGTCTTCTTCAGAGCCCCAAACATCGTACATGTCATCAGAAACAGATACGAGCAAGCCATTCTTAGCCCATGACATACGTGCCTCACGAAGCTCTGGTTCCACATGTGTTCCTGCGGCTGTCAAGTACGAATATGCCACTTTTTGGTCTGGGAAACTGTAGTTTGTCCATTCCACTCTCCATAAACCACCTGGTTGTATGATATAATAATAGACCAAATGTGTGAGATTCAGACGAAACAATTATATATGAATAACCACTCAGAAAATAGAACACTCTATATATGTATATGTATGGGGGTGTCAACCAAGATCAGCTTAGCCATCTTGTAGTAGTTTTGCCTATACGTCCATTTGAGCTTTGTTTGAGTTATAGAAACAATTAACCTCAAGAGTTATTTCACAATCAGATCTTCGAATTAATAGAGCCACCTATTATATTCTTCGAATTCTTCACGAATTACCAGCTGGCAACTATTGAAGTCTTCAACAGCCAACTCAATAAATTCTCTGTTTGCGAGGTTCACAGAACTGCAAGAAGAATATCCACAAAAATATAAGAAGGATGGATGATATAAGGTTAGGGTTCATGCAGGAAGAAAAAATAATAAGAAAAAAATACTGTACCTGTATGATGTTTTGAGAATTCTCTTTTGGTCAGCCTTATGATTCTCCATTATTTTTCGGTTGAACATACGATCCAAATAAGTGTGATGAGGAAATCGCAAAGCAAAACGAACCTGACATAGTAAAACATCATTTACAATTACGGAGACGTCAAGAACTAAACTGTCATGAGATTGTAGCCGATGTTTAACTACGCACCTCATGGTCAATATTATGAAGAGGTTTGTGATCCTGTTCTGAGGAACAAGACAAATATTCCCTAAGGAAATCTCCTGTCCAGGAATTTAGTTCTTCCAAAACTGGATCATGTGAAAGTAGAGGTATTTGTGAAGCCTTGTGTAACTCCATAACAGCATTAACATCCTTCAAATATCCCTCAAGGCTATTGCAGAATTTGTCTTTAGAAAATCGAATCAGTGCATCTGAAACGCGTAGAAATAAATATCAAATTTAGTTGTTTCTTTCGTCTTTTTGATTTCCTCCTCACAGAAATCAATTGGTGCGCGACAAAACCTGAAGAAACATCATATTCATGTGACCGTAGTAAACGAAATGCAATGGCACATGTGGTTGGTTCCAAAAATATATCATCCTCATCCTGCCGCCACAATCTGCTTGCAATAATAAACAAAATAGAAACATAGACTACTATGAGCTTTTGAATTTTTGTGTGTGTCTATATATATATACGGGACGCTTATCAATTACCTGTATCTTTGGTTTAACACACGACCGATTTCCTCTGTGAAAAATCGATCAATGCCCAATATTTCAAGGCTGTCAACCATATAGATTCGAGCAAAGGCATCAAAAGGATGCCACGTCGGAACTGAAAATTTTAACATTTGTGAGTGTGTACAATTGAATTAGTATACAGTTAAGATTAAGATGATAAAAAAGATATCATACCAAGTTTGAAAAGCCACTAACCAGAATTCCCAAATTTATCTAATAACGAGCGGAGATAATCAAAACATTGTGTATTGTTTAAGTGTGTGAAAGCAGCTGCAGTAGTGGCAGGTGAGTTAAATAAGGATCCATTCTTTCTTTGATGTTTCATAGCCATTTCCCAATCTTGAGAATTTCCAAATCCTTCTGAAATAAATGCTAAATATGCTTTCCAGCCTTCTAAATTGCTTCCAGCCCAGCCTCTGTATATTGTTCAGAAGAAGCATGTTAATCAATAACTTGGTATGTATACATGAGTGTACAGATGACAAAGAAAGTTACTTCCTCCTCCAAATGTAAGAGCTAATTAAATATAGTTTACTTTAGTCTTAAATGTGAGACTTCAATCTATTTCGTCTACCATATTTGTGATTTTCCCTTGAACTAGCTACTTAAACTAATATTGGTTGCACATGTGTAATCAATAATATAAGAATAGTTTCCAATTTAAATGATTAAAAGGAGAAATATTCTAAGGAAACCAATAGACTTATTTTTACAAATAACTAACTTAAGTGCTGATTTTTTTTTAATTTGTGTGATTTAATTATCTATCTCACATATTTAGGCTTGAAAGGAGTGTGTGTGTGTGTGTATGCCTTTGGAGCTCCAATTCTCTCTTTTGGATGGGTGACTCCAGACTTTTCCCCCCAAGGGGAAGATTCAGATCCAACTTTTGGGCTTTCTCGAGTACATGAGAGAAGATAATGTCGAATCCAATTGGAGAATGTTGCTTGTTATCGAAAGATGAAGCAATGTTTGACTCAATATATGCAAGTCCTTTAACAGCACGAGATGACATATATATCCCGTTATTTAACAAAACATAATTAATGGGTCCAAAGCTAGGACACTATAAGGAATGAATAAGACAGAAAAAATCATTATTTTTTGTTAGATTTGATTAAATCATTATTACCTTTATTAATTTTCTGTTCACCAACACCCCATTGCTTAAGAGCAAGGACACAAGCCAAGGTAGATAGGAGAGAGTCTTTGGTCAATAACTCATCACGATCAACATGACCCCATGATCCATCCTTTTGTTGATTCTCTAATAATCAAAGATTTGTTTACTAAAGATTCCTTATCAACACCTAACTCTTCTCATATTTAGTTATTAATGAAACTTGAAGTCTTTGTAGTTTATTAAAAATTAAATGAAGTTTGCGGTGTCTTTGAAAATTAACACTTGAAAATTGAAAATAGATCCCCTAATATAAAACTCAGTCGCAACTTGCTTCATGGAGCCATGAAGTTTTGAAATGTTAGGCCAATGAGTAATAGGCTAGTGTAAGGGGCCAGGGCCTGTAGTGAAGCCTTGTAATCTATTAGCGAATGCTTCATATTCTCAAAAATAAATTGTTCTTTTGTTCCACTTGCTTTTTTGATTTTGTTCCCCTTTTCTGTGGAGACTTAGTGCACAATAAGTAAAGGTATCAATTAAGGCTGGTCTTTTAAGGGCTAAGGCCTAAATGGGATGACTCTTTTAAGCTCGATTATACCTTAGGCCTTCATTTTTAGTAGTTCAGCCCTGGCTCTCAAGGTTGAAAAGCCAACCTCAATCATAATTATTTTTTTAATTATTTTAATTTAAAAATTTAAAAAAATATATTTAAAATCCTAACAAAGTTATTAGATATCACATTAAGTCTAGAATAAAATAAAATTAATTCATACAACAAAAATTTTAAATCTGATAAAAAAATAACATCCCAAAATCAACTCCGACATCAATTACACATTGGTAGTATCATCAGTTAAATCTTAATGATTTTTATCATCGTCAACATCAATATGATTTGATCTTTCTCCTTGTGAACCCTCATCAATAGCAAATATGTTAAGCTTTTTATATCTTCCTTCTTCATCCTCATTATCTACAATAAATAATAAACCAAAATCATAATTTTAAGGTATTTAAAGAATGTAAAAATATTCAAAGTAAGCAAATAATAATGTGCGTGTCTACTATCTGGATTAGAGAATAAGTACTGAGCCTGAGTGATGTGGTGTCTTCTTTTTATTTTTTTTTTATGTTATTTTTTTCAAAAAAAATATATTACTCTTAAAAGAGCTGGCCTTTTTTATTTTTGGGCTTAAAAAGGCCGGCTCTTTTAAGAGTAATATATTTTTTTTTGAAAAAAACAACATATTACTCTTAAAAGAACTGGCCTTTTTTATTTTTGGGCTTAAAAAGGCCGGCTCTTTTAAGTTCAATTTATCTTTTTAAAGACAAAAAAAGTGGCTTGACTCTCAATTTTTTCAAACTTAAAAAAGCCGAGATTGTATTTGTCTTACAATGAGTGTATAATATATATATATATATATATATATTCTATTTTTTTATATCTGAAAGTATAGATTCTATCCGTCTCATTGTATTTGTCTTTTAAACTTATCAGACAAGCAAAGTAAAAAAAAATACAACAAATATATAAAAATATGACCTATTTTATTAAAATTTCCTTTCATGTAATGCCTCTAAAACATTGTTATAATAATAATAGTAAGTTACTAAAGGATAAAACACGTAAAGTGTTATTAAATATTACTTATTAATATATATAAGTGTCATTTCCCTTGTACGCTGAACCATTTGTTTTGCCTCGTTAATGATATATTATCCTTTTGCTGGTTAAAAAAAGAAACGAAAGATGTTATTAAATATTATTTTAAAATTCTTAAAATAAATAAAATATGAATAGAACAAATATAAAAAAATAAGTAAAAAATAATAATTTTTTCTACAAACAAAAACGGAGGGAGTACGTTATAAGGGTCTTTCTTGTGGAAATATATGATAGTTTGAAAAGCAGGTTGCCTCCAGATAATGACACAACTTTTCTTCAATTCCAAAATGAATAGAACAAATGCTTCAGTCTTGTTGAACTTTATACGGCTGACTCGTGGAGTTTGTTTTTTAACTTTTTAATTTCATCAAATTAGCGTAAAACTTTTTTAATATCAATTTGATTAAAAATTGAAGGAAAAAAATTAAACATGTGCTCGAGCTTTGAATTTAAGTATTTCTTAACATACATTTATCTGGACGTACCCGTTCAGGATTCAGGCCCAATTTCTTGGCTTATTGTGGGCTTTCAGTTCAAGACTTCAAGATCTCTCACCAATTTTATGGGCTGATGGATTTGGGAAGGATTTGTGACTTTGTGGGCTCATGCCTTTGACAAACCCTTGTTGGATTTATGACTAATGCCATTAAAAAAAATAAAAAAGAAACAGACACTCTAGCTCAAAATTTTCATTAGAATTATTAGGACTAAGGTCTATTTTTACCTTTTAGGAGAACTCAGTATTTTAAATTTTTTATTGTAGTGATGTTACCTTTGAAATAATTAAATTTTAACAATGTTATCCCTAAATCTAATATTAAGTTTGAGCCAAAAAAATTAACGATCTAACATTTGGTACTTAAAATAGAAAATCTGTCGTTTAACTAGAGATATGCATATAGGATAAGCAATACATTATATGTTACAAGAGAATATCGTTACACATGACATCCGTAAATCATCACAAATTTTATCCATTATCTGGAAAAATGGCAATGAAGCCCCCAGAAGAGGGGAAAAAAAAAAGTAGTGAGGGCCCAAATGCATCTAAATATTTATCTGTGGATAATTAAAGGTTGATCAATTCATTTATAGATAAATGAAATTTTAGTTGTGCAGGCCCTTGCTATTTTTTTTTCCTCTAGCTACACTCACCGCCATTCTTCCTATAATTTTCTTTCTATATATCCTTATTGAATTGATCATTTTACTCAATATTGTTCTACCCAACAAAATATTATTTATTTCTAGTCCTATCATTATTCACAACAATTGAACCATTGACTTGTTAATGAGCAATCAATCCTATTTTCTTAACATTGATAACTGTACTATACCTCCTCATATTTTCTCCCAGAATAAAAATTGCTTAGCCATCGCTTTCTCCAATGAAATGATATGTCGTAAGGCTGGTGATTGGAGTATAAATTAAATATGCAAAAAATTAAAATAACCATAAGAAAGTATTTGTTAATTTTGGAATAATATTGAACTTATATATAGAAATTTAATATTCTTCGTCCCTCCACGTTTCGAGCAAACTGGTTCGTTAAGCATGTGCTGTCTCTGTCAAGAAATTGTGGAGGAATCAATAATTTGATACGGTCTGCAGGTTAGAATCGGATCCAGATATGGTGTAGACCCGTGTTCACACGGATTGATAACTTATTAATTAATACTTACTCTGATCGGTTAGTCTTATTTATAAATTATTTTTAATATATTTTATTAAAATTTAAAAAAATAAATTTTATTAACTCTATTTTAAAATTTAATAAATTTTAAATTTTATACATAATAAGAACAAAAAAAATTATTAAAAATAATTTTTTAACATTTAATAAAGATAAAAAAGTAAAAATGAATTTAAAAAAACATGAAGTATCCTGCATAAATTTACAAATAGAACCAAAAGAGTATTCCATAATATATTGTTATAAATTTATAAATTATTATTATTATTATTATTATTACCACATATATAGAAGGTATATTATTTTTTGACCCGCATTGAATGTAAGTTGTTAATAGGAAGAATTTCATTATACGATAAGAAATGTAACTTTATTACAAATCAATCTCAAACAATTCTGAAATTACATGCAGGACTAAAAGATTAAACTGAAGCTTTGTTTTGTAACAAAATGACTAAAATATCCTCCAACTAATTTTTTGTAACAACTAAAGTCCCAAACAATAACATTACTAAAATAATAAGTCATGTTACAGTTTAATAAGTTCGCTTCATGTTGTTACAAAATAATATTAAATATACAAAATCTGTATTGTAAAAAGTTTCTTTATTGTGTTAATAAATAAAATTATTAAAATAACAAGTCAAGTTATGGTTTTAACAAGTCACGTCATATTATAAAATTGAATATGCAAGATAAGTGGTTAACAAGTTTTTTTATATTACATTTAGATGCAAATGGATTTTGAATTTTGATTTGAATTTAAGCCTAATTTATTATTTGGATCCATAGGAATTTATGGATTTGGATTTGGTTCAAATTCATATTTAGATATAATTCTTATGTAATTTCAAATCCTTTCTATACATTAAGAATTTTAAATTTTAATTCACTTTCAATCACCCTCTGCTGTCACCATGTGCCAGTCCACTGTCTCTACGGCAGATGACTAGTGAGAAATTGCAATTTTATGTATTTTTATTTTTTTAATTTAGAATTTTTAATATTTATTTGAGAGTAATTGAGTTTAAGTGAATGCTATTTAATTTTATTAGTCAATCTTCAACTTTTGAATTTTAACTACCTAATTCTTGAATTTGAAAATATAAATGATTTCTTTGATATTTTTTTCATACTTGCTATTTGATTTTATTTTATTTATGCAAATTTTCTATATTTAATTTAAAAGATATTGATAGAAATTATTTTGGACAAAATAATACGGGTATACTTAAAAATTAAGGTATACTTAAAAATTAAGTCAAGAATCAAATCTCATAAAATTTATTTATGTTTATTCTAGGTTTTTTGATATAGTTTTTAATTAGGGTTTTAAGGGTAATTTTATCATTTTATTAAATTATTTGGTTTATTTAGCATATGGGTAGCACACGATCGAACGGCACGCGCAACTTTTTAAAATTACAAAAGGAACAGGAGGCGGCCGAAATAATTGGAAAAGAAGAATAGGCGCATGGCATAGCTCTTCATCTTTCCTTTTCTTCAATTTCTTCAGGCGATTGCTTTTTCTGCTCTCATTTTTACTTATTTTTGTTCGATTTTTAGTTCAATGCAGAACTATTTTTTTTAGTATAATCAATCACAAATTATAATCTTAAGTTATAATTACATTTTTTCATATTCAAAAAAAATTTATTTATCTTTATTTTAAATGATTAGAATAGTTTTATTACATAATTTTTGGGTTGTATATTTTATCTAAAGTTTTACATGCTATAATCAATTAATACAACATCACAAGAGTAATTTGCAATGACTTAAATAATTATTTATACTTTATTTTTAGTGTGGGTAATATAGAAATAATTATTACATTGTGAGTTAAAAGAGATTTCAATTAATTCATAACTTAATTTCTTATTTAATCCTTGAATGATAATTTACAAAAATATAAAATAAACCAGAATAGTAAAATTAAATAAATTCAAATTATTTTGTGGGTGTGGAGGATTTTAGGTGATTGGATTGTAATTGATTATGCTATCTATGCTTGATGATTTTTTCAATTGAACTTGCTTTAATTATTTAATTTTAATTTATTTTTAATTAATTTTTGCCATAAAACAATTCCCTCACTATTTAGCTTCATTGTAAAATTTAGTTTTTATTAATTTTAATACTATTTGACATTAGTGTCAACTAGATTGCCGCCATTGATTAGGATTAGACTGTTGATGTCAAACGTGATCAGACCTCCACTAACGATCGCCAATGGCAATTGAGACTCATCCTATTTGTCATCCAAGACCTGACTGTCGATGCTGATCGAGACCAAACCACCACCAGTGCCAATTGAAATTAGACTGCCAATATTGACTTGTCCCAATAAGCATCGACGGTCCCATCTTGATCTATGTATTGTAATTTTAGAATTGATTGGCACTAATTTGAAATAAAGTCATATTTCTAGTCCAATAATAAATTCTCCCTTATTAATACTCTTAAATCCCACACAACACAACTATTAAATAACATGAGATTGATTGACAACACAGCAAAATAACAACTAAGTTAGCCCACGGAGGATCTCAATAATTAATAATATTCATGGTAAATGATTGCTTGCTTGTATAATTTTTTTAAGTAAGATATATATGCTATGAGCACAAATTTAAGGAAAGAAATTTTTCAAAAAAGATTAGCCTATATAGATGTGAGGATTCAATTGAATCTATAAACCTTATAATTCTTGTAAGCTCCCCAATTTAAAATTCATAACATCTTTTGAGTCTCAACAAGTTAAGGTTTTAGAACGAGTTGTTTTTTTAGAACTATGCTACAAATAATATATTCACTTGAATACATAGAAGTGTATATGTATTTTGTGATGCCTACAATCTTTGTAAATATTTAAAGCCTTGTTACTGAAGTTGATCGGTGGCACAACAGAGAAAGGAAACGTTTAAATAAACTTTATTCTACAAAAAATATGAAATTATATAATTATTAAACAATATTATCTTGACTCAACTCAGAAACATACATAATATAACGCAGACAAATTAAGGGTCATATGTGATAGGAATCAAGCAAAGATCATTTTTTCTCCTCACTGTAGGGCCAGAATTCTCAGTCATGTCCAATTTTTCGTGCTCTAATCCATCAGGAAGCTTCCAATCAAAGTGGTAAAGCAAATTGCAGAGCATGATTTCCACAAGAACTGTAGCAAATGAGACTCCAGGACATATCCTCCTTCCAGAACCAAATGGCAAGTACTCAAATTCTGTGCCTTTAAAGTTGTAATCAACTGAGGCATTCAAGAACCTTTCTGGTTCAAACCTTTCAGCTTCATGCCAATACTTTGGATTTCTTCCAATTGCCCAACCATTGATGATGACCCTAGTCTTAGGTGGCAATTCATAACCATTAATTTCACAGCCTTCGCTGTTTTCTCTTGGAAGCAAAAGTGGCAAAGGAGGGTGTAGCCTCAGAGTTTCTTTTATGACTGCAGATACATATTTCAAGTGACAAAATTCTGATTCATCTACGTAGCCTTTGCTTCCGAAAAGCCTTCTTACCTCTTCTTGTGCCTTTTTCATTTTGTTGGGATTTCTAAGAAGTTCTGACATTGACCACTCTACTGTTGATGCTGATGTTTCAGTTCCACCAAGGAAAACATCCTGGAAACAAGAAATGTTTTGAATCAGAACACAGATATATGTGTATGTGTGAAGAAATTATATGAGAAAATAGTATACTCACTGCTATGATAGCTTTAATGTTCCTATCAGTCAAAGGGAATTCAAGGTTATTTTCCTTTTGAATCCTTAGGAGAACATCAACCAGATCCTCTGTTTTACCAATATGACCACTGCGATTCTTCTTTTCTTCATGATCGTTGATGATATTCCTTACCATCAGATCAAGCTCCTCGTTCACTCCATTAATCTTAGCCTTTATGCCAGTGATCACTTGAAGGAATTTCAGCGAAGGGAAGAGATCAGCAACTGAGAAACCACTTGCCAACTCTAAGGTACGCTTCATCAATAATAGGATCTGTTCAACGTTCTTGGTCTTGGCACCAAAGGCTGCTTGTGCGGTCACAAAATTCGTGAGCTCGTAAAGCTTCTCACTGAGATTGATGACGGAGCCTTCATGTTCAGATATATCCTTCACAAGTGCTGACACCTCCTCTTCTCTAATTGTTCTGAATGTTTGGACCCTCTTGGCAGACAAAAGCTCCAAAGTACATATCTTTCGAAGTTGCCTCCAATAGTTTCCATAAGGAGAAAAGGCTATGTCTGTGTTATTGGATATGAGTGTGGTGGCAACAAGAGCAGGCCGATTAGCGAAGGTTGTGTCGTGGGTCTTCATGATCTCTCTGGCAATTTCTGGGGAAGAGACAACGACATGGGACAGCTCCCCAAGTTGAAGATGAATAAAGGATCCATACTTGTTGGCTAAGTCTCTCATGGCATGATGAGGTAGTGATCCAACAAGTTGGTGTAAGTTTCCGATGATAGGTAATTTGGATGGCCCTGGAGGTAGGGTTTTGATTGATTTCTTGGAGGTTAATGATCGTTTTAGTATTACAATGAAGAAGAAAGAGATGGCGAAGAGGACAGAGTATGGGATGTGAATCTCCATTGATGGGGAAGGAAATGGAAAACTAGGGATGCTCTGGGTTAGAAGATATGGACCCCTTTTATAAATTAATAAGAAAAAAAAATGGTATTATGTTATATTATATATGAACCAAAAAGTGGGGAAAGAGATTTGATGAGATAACACTTGTTGGTTTCCGGATTATTTAAATCTAACTTACTCTGGATGCAAATTCAACTCCACTTCAACAAACATTAAATCACGCAATCTCCATTAAGAAATCCTAATCACTGCTTAGCCAAGTTAAGCATTGGTTTAGGTGCTTGTTACAGTTGTGAATTGTAATAGAAAGTTATTTATACATGTACCGTTTAAATTTAATCAGCAGTTTGAATTTAATTATTTTCACCTTTTTTTTGGAACAATTTTTTTCACTTTTTATTTCTAAGTTTTTTTATTTTAATAGATGCAAAATCTAAAATAAAAATAATTTCTTCACAGTCATTTCTTAAAAAAAATAAAAACATTGACTAAGAATTATAAATATAAAACTTTGAATCTCAAATGTTTATTTTTTTTTTTGAGAAAATAACAATCAAGGATTGCTGAATAAAATTTATATTAGTCAAGAATCAGTTGTTTGTCAAAACTCAAACAGAAAACAAACTCAAATGAATTGTTATTAATTTTAAAATTAATTATTGTTAAAACTTAAATGTATACTTGTTGATAAAAGATCAACCCGAATTAACAAGTATTCATTTAAATTCTAACAATAAATTATCATTGATTAATATAAATTTACCCTAGCTGTTCTTGTTGATATTTTCCCATTTGAACAGCTGAGTTAAAATTTATCAATATTTTTATTTTTTTATTTTAATATATTATTTCTCACAATCCTTTATTCTTACATATTTTACATAAAACATTTAATTTAATTAATACTGAACATGTCATCTTTAGTAAAATAAGCTTAAAAACCAGATTCCAAGTGCAAAAGGCACGGTAATTTGTACAATTCTTTGTTTTTTTTTTATATTTTCTTTTTTCTTTAAGCATCATGTGAATTAAATTATAATATCTTCAAGCTAGGTTAGCACGGGTTCATCTTTCGTGCTCATGCTACTCATCAGGATAATAAGATCTGTACCATCTACATTTTTAATTTTAATGGTCTAAATTTAAAATATTTATTATATATTTTTACTTTATATTTATTAAGATAAAAGATTATAAAATTTTAATAAATTTGTCCATCACCAATCTAGTTTAGATTTAATTTGAAGAAGTTAATTTAATATTAAAATTTTAAAAAAACTTTAATATATTCACTGTTCAGATATATTTTGAACAATCTAAATTAAAATTTTTTACAAGTGATATGGCTTTCTTCTGAAGAAAATTAAATTGTTATTGGTCAATAAAAAATGAAGAAAAGTAAATTGTTCATTGTTGGTGGGCTATGCCTTGTGACTTATGGGAAGGAAGTTTGACAAATTAAGCCATTAAAATATGATAACAAATTTTGACTGTCGACTTTGAATAATTTAATTCTAACCGCACAAACTGAGATTGAATTGTCCTATTGAAGTGCGTATTGATCAAAATGATAATTGAACTAAACTTCAATTGATCGTTTTCGAAGAATATGGAGTCAGGGCATTAGATTAACTCCAGAGCTTGTTGGTTAGGCCAAGTCCATCGAGTGTCGGTGCGCTTTCCCCATCACTAAATGCACGCCTGCGGTATGGTCTCACTAGTCTGTTAGTCCCTGGTTTCACCACCCGGGCAATTTCTACGAAGTTGAAAAGAGACATTGAAATACTTGAGCTGTCCTCTTGTCAGTGTCAAATAAAAGTGGGAAGGTGTCATTCGACAACCTTTAAAAGAATTCAATATCTGACCAATGCGTTTCGTAAGTAAACGCTAATGGTTAATAAGGAAAGTTTGAGTTTCAACAAATGTTTCACCTGTTTAAGTTCTTATTAGATATTAAATTTTTTTAAGAAAATAGAAACAAAGAATCTCACTATTAAATTAATATCAATCAAGGATTAATTAATTTTAAAATTATAATTTAATCCCTTAATCTTTGACTGATATAAATTTGTGAGGTTAAAAGATCAAATTATTCTAAAAAATAAAAAAAAAAAGGCCACTTCTCTACCATTGCTTGCCACTGAAACCATATTGACAGTGAGATTGCAGAGCTCCTGACACCGGTGGGGTCACTAACAATTGGCCACCAAAGTTCTGACACCGGTGACATTTTTATTCAAGAAATATTTGATTTAGGTGGTCAAGGGAGGGTTTGATCCCATAACCCCTTGACCACCTAAAAAAATGGTATCCTAGTTAATTATAGATGCCAAAAAAAAAAATATAAGTAGTAAATATCTACTTTCATATTATAACATAATAGTGTATTGTTAATTCATCAATTGCATTTATTATTTTACTAATATTATTTGTTAATTTGACATAAACAATTATAAATTGAAAGTTCTAAAATTTCATACATTTTAATTATTAAACGTTTGAATGTATTATTATTAATCACTACTTGATTGTTGTTAAAATTTGAACGGATACTTATTGAAGAATGACTAACACGTACAATTAAGTCCATTTTATTAATTTTTGTAACTTGTTAAAACATGAAAAAGTTATTGTTAATTTCAAATGAATTATTGTGAAAACTTAAATGCATACTTGTTGATGAAGAACTAATATTTATATAATTAAGCCTATCTTTCTAACTTGTTAAATCACGAATGAAATGTTGTTAATTTAAAATAATTTTTTTATTACAATTTGAATGAATATTTGTTGATGAAAGACTAACAAATACAATTAAACTCATCTCATCTATTTTTTTAACTTGTCAAATCACACATGAAATATTATTAATTTAGAATAATTTATTATTAAAACTCGAATAAATACTTATTAATGAAAAACTAACATGTACAATTAAGCCCATTTTATCTGTTTTTCTAACTTGTGAAAGTTCAAATAAAATGTTGTTAATTTAGAATAATTTTATGTTAAAATCCGAATAGATACTTATTAATAAAAGACTGACATGTACAATTAAACTTATCTTATTCATTTTTCTAACTTGTTAAAGCCTGAATGGATTGTTGCTAATTTAAAATAAGTTATTATTAAAACTTGAATGAATATTTATTGATAAATTTAAGAGTTCTCTTTTTCTTTATTTTATTTTAATTTTTTTAGAGAGTAGTTATTTTCTTAACATTTATAGAGAATTGAAACAAAAGCTTAAACTAATTTTTTTCCAAGTAGACGTAAAAAGTTTGATTAAAAATATGATTAATTTTTTAAATAAAATAATATGTGTTTATAAATGTTTGTCCAAAGTTTTTTTAAATTTTAAATTTTAAATTTAAATGATTTATATAATCGCTTAAACTTATATCATTTTAAAATTAATTTCATTTTACTAAAATGTGATGAAAAAATTGTGTTTAGAAATTTTAAAAAACATAAATAAATAAGTTTCAATAAATTTGATAAAAATTAAATTTATAAAATTTTATATTATAACAAAAATTAATAAATTTATAATTTATAATATAATAAAAGTTTTAAAAATATATATATATATATATTATATTTTTTAATTATATACGAAATAATTGTTTTAGAAAATTTAGTTTTTTATATAATTCTTATGTTAAAGTGGGGTATTTTGGTCAAATAAATCAAACTTAATGGTAAACTAAAATTTGGATGAGTAGAAATAGAGTCTCAAATATATAAGAAAGGTTTATTTAATATATATTTTAATTCTAAGAGAGGTTTATATGAGTTTTTAAAATACAAGGAAGGTTTGTGTAATTAAAGGAACATAAAAGGGTAGTTAATTTGTATTTATAAAACAAAGAGTAATTTATATATTTTACTCTTAATTTGTAACATGGAGTACGAGTTCGAATCCTGGAAGAGATGAAGGGAGAATGTGTGTTCGTGCGTGTTTTTCTTTCTTACGGGCAAATGGATGAGTTTGTACTACATGAATTTAATTTGGAAAAAAACAATATATACAAGATGTAGTAAAATGCATATAAAAATTGTTTACTTAATGAAAACGATTCCAACACAGTAATATCTAAGTTTTGGTAAAAAAAAAAAAAAACATATGGCAAATTTCATATCCTATTTTCAAGGATAAATGAGTGAATTATTTTTTAATTTTTAAATCTAATAATACTATAGATCCTGAATTTATTTATTGTGCAAATTATTCTTTCAACTTTTAAAAATAATAAAATTTAGCTCTTATTATTAGCTAAAGCTAATTTTGATTGTTAGTTGATAAAAAAATAATAAAAGATATAAAAAATTACAGAAATAAGCCAAATATTTTTTTTCCTTTTTTGTCCTTATATGTAATTTTAATTTTTTGTAATTTTTTGTCCACTTATATAATTTTTGAGGTCTTTTCTATCATTTATGATTAATCAATGATTAAAATTAACTTTTATTAATAACAGAAACCAAATTATATTATTTTTAAAAGTTAAAGGAACACTGTATTTTGTTCTCTTATTTTTTTAAATTTCAAAGTCTGTTTTTTTTTACCTAAATAATTTTACTTCTTTTCATTAATCTACATGACTATTATTAATATTCTGTTATTCAAGTAAGCAAATTTTAACAGTAAAATTTTTTTTAAACCATAAAGACCAAATCAATACTCAAATTAAATTTAAAGGACTGATTAAATTAATAAAAATTAAATTTAAAGGATTAAATTGATAATTGAAACAAATTTAAGGAATCAAAAATTGCATTATCCCAACATAAAAATGCAAATTATGGGAGAATGGTGAATGGTACTACCGTCAAATAACTTCCACTACTCCATCACTATTTATTATGGAAGAATGATAGATAGGTCTCAAAAAAATTAATTAATTCAAAGTAAGTCCTAAAGTATCAAACTTCATAAATTTACAAGTTTGGCTCTTAATTTTATAATTTTATTGTAATGAATTTGTAATTTATATTCAAAATTTTAATAAAATAAATAAATTTATTTATTATTTAACTGTGTTAATTTAAAAAATAAGTTGCAGAGTCATCACAATTAAATTATATAATTGAGAGTCAAACTTGTAAATTTATAAAATTTAACATTTTAAAATTTAATTTAAATTAATTAATCCTCTAAAAACCTATACGTCATTCTCCTTTTTACTATTCTTGTAACTTAACCCCACGCATGTTCATGAATTTAGTTACCCACTACTTGTCATAAAGAAACTTTTGGCCAAACTGTCATAAACTTTTGATGTGTGCTCTTTGGAGCCGTTGTTAACTAACTAACACTTGTAAAAAAATAATTGGTTAACATTTTAATATTCACATGTTTTCATTTATGTCCTTGAGTAGAATATTTAAATTACATCCATTAACTACATTAATTTTTTTCTACTAATTATTGCTTTCAATTCATTCCCATGGGATTTGGCATGAAGTTTAACAGAAAATTCAAAAAAATGGCGGGTTCGTGGCATTTGGAATTGGATTTTAACATTTGGATGTGATGATATTTAAAATAGTCGGTTCCACAAAGAAAATGTCTTTAATGATAACAATTAAATATAGAGTTTTTAAAGACAAGGAATGAAAAAAATAAAATAAAACAAGGGTATAAATATTAAAGAACATAAAATTGGAAAAATGTAATGTTTTTAAAAAAATTATAGTGTCAACTAATATTTTTTTAAAACCATAAATTAATTACTAATATCTTATATTTTGGTGCGAAGGGAGTATATTATTAGATGGAATAAGATGAGAAAATTCTCTCTTTATTTTATCTCTATTATCTCTTCTCCATACATTTCGCTTTATTTTACAATTCATTATCAGCGCTAATCTTTACTAAATAAGCATGAGGCATGAATTCTAGCTATTTTATTGTAAATTAAAAGACAAATGTTTGAAATTATTTTGAATTCCACCAAATTTAATTTAGATGTTTTGTCTTTTTTTAAAAAAAAAAAAAGTTGACCTTCAACATTTTTATTTTAAATAAGACAAGATACAGAATAACATGAATCCAGGACATGGCAAAGCTCTATGGTGGCTTAATGCTCTGTACACTTCAGAAATCAGAACTGCGTGTTTGAGTACTGCTATTTTCTACATATTGTTGAAAACTGGACAGAAGTTGCCAAACAGCTGGTGATGAAGTACCACCACTCACTAAGATTTTCACATTAAATTACTCAGATATCCTTTGCATTATTCACCTTTTTATCAAACCGCACACCCGGACACAACGAATAAACAAGATATTGAAAGAACAGTTGAAGCAATTAACTTAATGAAGGAGCTATATGATGACTCTCTCAAACAGAACCTTGTTGACGTGAGAGCTGATAGTGTTTGGGTTGCAGTGGGCTGTATAGTAAAAAGCCTTTGTCACTGTGAGGAACGTCTTCTTCAAGTTGGAATCAATGCCATTTGAAGACAGCACCAACTGTACCAACTCTTGCATTTTCAATGCTATTTCTGGCTCTGACAGCCCACTTCTGTCCTTATTGCACCTTCCATTACTATTGCCTTCTTCATAAATCTAGAAGCAAATGATTGTACCTTAACATCAGCTATTCTGCAGGGTGTCAATTTAAACCCAAAAAAAAAAAAGTAATAATAAAAAATTCACAATGATATTAGCAGGTTAATTAATAGTACCTTGTTCTCTTGCAGGGAAGTTAGTTGGAGGCAGAGTTCATTTGAGAGTTGGACGAGTCTCTGGTGAATAGGATTCACTTCTATATCTTGGGAAATTTCAAAGCCGCCATTCAAGTTTATCATTTTAACCAAGAGCTCTGCTTCTCCTTCCCACTCATCTCCTTCACTTTGCGATCCCGACAGCCACTTTTCCCACTGTAGAATCATGCATTAATGAACTCCATATGAAATTGCTAGATAAATATACAGTTTTGGGAGATGCAAGACTCATCAGTACATAGTTATATATATATATATATATCTATATGAATTGTAAGACACACTTACTGTATTGTGAAGAATGTTGAAAGTCGCAGTAGATGAGGCCTGGGAGAAAGAAAGCAGAGTATCTAATAAGATCCCCAGAAGTCCTTCTCTGTTCTTGCTTTTATTCAGACATCTGCTACAAATACACTCACACAGGTGAGTAAATCATCAAAGAAATATCTAGTAGGTTATGTTATGATTAGTTTGAGTAATGATATTTACCTTCCATTCAAGGAGTTGCTGCTGAAACTGAATTCTTGCACGAAGGCTTTTCTTTGTTGTGGATCACAATAATTGGATTTAATAGTTTCCATCAGAGCAGAAGTTTTGAACCAAGCAAGTCGTTCTTTGGATCTCTCAGGTTCAAATATGCTAGCTGCCGCCAGAAAATAAAGAAGAAGAAGCCTTTCTCTGCTCAATCCTAACTCTTCTAGTCCACATTCTGAGTGCCATCTGCATAGAAACATTTCACCAATACCAAATTCTGAGATCTGAAAAAACAAGTCATTAAGAAAGAGACAACTAATAAGATTTGGTATTAATTCTTACTTTTGAATCGTTTTCCATTCTGCTTGATGCACGGCTTGGCACATGTTGTAGTCTAATGTCCCTAGTTCAAGATTGGTGTCATTGCTCACCTTGCGAAACCTGTGAGAATGAGAGCCTTACAATATATCATTGCAATCTCAATATACATGCATGTGAGGTCTCGGTATATTTAATCATTTACCATTTACGTATATAGATAATATTTGAAAGAAAGTTACCTATAATACGTTTTGGAAACCCAGATGTCATCTCCACCACCATATTGCTCCAAGTAAAATCTGGTCTCTACACGAGGCAAGCTCGCGTACCATGGAAAATCTAATGCATAACCCACCTGTCATACAAAATCTTGATGATTCAACTGTTCCATGATGTTCAATATAATTAGCAGTTAGGATATATAAATATATATATATATATATATATATCTGTAGATTAGATACCTCGCCAGGTAAGTCCTTGAGTAAGACCCATTTATCTAAAATCTGATTAGCAGCTCGTTGCTCGGTCAATAATTTGGTGGTGAAGTTCTTGGCGACTTCAAGAATCTGTTCTCCTGGGAATTGAACTTGACAAGCTCTGTACAAATTATACGTGTCCGTCGTCCCTTGATCTGTTTGCCCACGGTAGCAGAAAAACTCACCATCTTTTTCAAAATTCTTGAATATATCTGTCCATGTAGAAACAGGTTTCATCAATGAAAGCTCATGCGAAAGGTTCACAATATAATCGAAGTTAAACTTATTATCTGAGTAAATTATTGGCAAGTCCGTCAACTTACCAGCTGAAACTTCATAGCCATTCAATCTTAGTAGCCTGAATCCCATGGATGTTTCGTCAAGGTCTGGTAAGTTTGAAAATCTTGTCCACCCAATTCCATCCTCCTTTCGGTTTCTGAAATTTCGAGGTCAATGTTACTCTTTCTTCCAACTCTATTAGTGATGTATCGATAATACACATGAAATTGACACTTTTTCCTGTATATTACGTGAAGATTGTGTATCACTTGTGAATACAAACAGCTTGGTTTCATTATAGATTAGCCAAGACATTGTAATGGAGAGTAAAGAGACAATATACATGATAGGAAAAAAGAAATTTACCTTTGAACATAATCCAACATGTCTGTTATGTTTCGTTGAAAGTATCTTGAAATTCCTAAGCGATCCAATCGATCAACAACCCATAATCGTTCGAAGAAATCCAGGGGATAAAATTCCGGAGCTGAAAGTTTCAGAAATCCGAAAGCAAATAACTAACCGAAGCTGATCACTGTATTCCCCCCCCCCCTTTCCAGAGACCACTTTGTGAATTGTTCCTACGTACCTTTGCCATTAAATTGGCGGACAACATTTTTCAAGTAATTGAGGCAATTTTGATCCTTGGTATGCATGTAGGCATAAGCAGTTGCCGATGGACTGAACAAGAAAGACCCATCTTCGTACTGAAGTTTCATAAGATTTTCCCATTGTGCCCCTGGTATCGCTTCCAAGCTGAAGAGGATCGTCGTGGGCACATTGTGAAACACCTCCATTGGGATTCTGCACTTTCATGTACACCATAAGATTACGATCTAGATTTTAGTGTGTGTGGGGTGGTGTATTTTATACTATAGTATATTAAAGAAGAAGTTAATGTAAGCTAATTTTTCAGTGGAATATAGTGATAATGTCCCAGGTAATTTGCAGAGTGGATTGTCGCGAAGCAATGGCGGGAGGCGGGAAGAAGACGCGTGGACGTCACAGCCATGAGGACGCGTGGTGCCACCCTAGAAGAATTTGGCAAATGGGTATGTTCTCGAAGAGTGTAGTAATGGGCCTAATACTGTGGGCCTACAATGCAAAAGGAGAATAGTCTAATAATGGATTTGGGCTTGGAAGATAAGGTGGAGCGTGGGCCCAAAGTTTGATGGTTTGAATGTAGAGGGAGCTGAGAAGATGGTAAGATACTGGTAAAGGAGGTCTCCATTGTGAGACATTATTAAATGTATCATCATGGCAGAGCTTAGATTCCAATTCAACCGGATGCAAAATATAAAAACTTAGGATACTTTTCTATAATTTTGGTTGGGTCAGGGGTGAAATTACCCCTTATTCAAAGACAGATTTAGGGGACAACCACAGTATCAAAAGTTTATTAAATTTAGTTTGTCGTTATTTGTTAACAAAGTTAAAATTAATTTTAACCGCCCGGCTATAATGTAGTTTTGCTTTTGGCCCCCCATTGATTTGGTTCAGGATCTGTCCCTGCCCTTATCCAAATGTGACTCTGCCTTGTGTTCAAGATTTAAAGGCGGATGCATTGAAATTCATGAGATAGATGGTAATTTTGCATGTTTATATATGCTTGGTTGCTTTTTAGTTTGAATGAATTATGTTGAGGAGCGTTATATGCATGTGCATTTTCATATATCTTTGGTTGCTTTTTGAAGAATGTGATACCTTTTGAGCTTCTCATCTCTCCTAGCAAATATTCCTTTGAGGGCAGGGGAGTGGAGAGGCACATCAATATTTGAAGATTTTGCTAATTGAAGAAGTGTTGGAAGAACAATTTCATAGCCGCATGGCATGTGCTCTGGCTCCTCCGTTTCCAATTTGTTTACATTCTCATTAAAGAATTTCAGCCCTATATATGAATTTATATTGTCAGTAAACACACTAAACAAGATTGAAATACAAACTAAACAAATTTAATCTCCATGTAGAAATCAATGTCGATATAGGTTATTAGATGTAAATGAAGTTATATTTAGAAATGTCATGAATAAATGGGTATACGTGCAATCAAATATTATATCATATTGATATTAATTAAGCATATTTAATCAAAAATATAATTTTGTATTCATCTTATTATTTTCACTTCACATAATTACTTGCAACATGGCCAAAGGCTTGCTTTAATTCATGCTTTCATCATGGCATTTAGAGTCGGAACAAGAACTTATCCATGTTATTATTAAAGCTTAATTTTGCGGTGGGTTCCACCTAATATGTGGCGCCCATCGAGGACCCCCCCTTCTCTCCCATGGCTGAAAATCCTCTCCTAGTTAGTTTAAGGGATCAAATTAGTTTTTGTACCTTATTTATGCTTAATTTATTAGCCCAACTCATCTATAATGAAATAAGGTTTGTTGTTGTATGGTTAATGTGTTGTTCTATGAAGTTTAGATAGATGTTCTTGTGTCATATTATATATATATATATATATATATCACTTTCATATATTTGGCTTTGTAGACTTGGTGATACATGCAGTGACTGGCGGAGCCACATTAATTAGCCTGAGGGGGTGCATCCTGATAAGTGAAGTATCTAAATTTTACAACTTTACACCCCTTAATCTTAATATTTTACACCCTCTAAACTAAGTAAAAAGTATTTAGATTCAAAAACTTATTAGACATATAATATTTTAATAATATAGATAAAATATGAAAAGTATATTTATAATTAAAGACTATATCAATGTTCAATATAATTTTTTAAACTAAAAAATACAATTTTAATCATAACATAATTATTATTTTTTAAAAAAATATTATTTTTTATTAAATAATTCTGCATATCTCCAGATCCTAGCTCCCCCACTGGATACGTGCATAGCTAGTTTGTGTTTATTTTTTAATAATGTTACGAAAGTTGATGCTGCCAACAAAAAGAAAAAAGAAAAACAAATCCTCTGAGAGAGCAAGTCATTTTGAAAACAGGAGCAAGATAATAAAGCAAACTCAAGATATTTGAGAATGATTGGATCAAGAACTGGAATATGGATATGACCTTTAGCAGCGATATCAGGATGAAGATCCCAGCGTCGTAAAGCAATAACACAAGCCAAAGTAGAAAGCAGCCTATCGTAAAGCAAAAAGAGATGAGGATCGCCCCACGAGCCATCAGGAAACTGATTATGGATTATCCATTCAAGGCAAGAAGGAAACTGAGGAGATCCATCTCCGTTCTCGTTCTCTATCAGACCCAACCATGCTGTGTTGTATGCTGATACTGATAGGCTTTCCTCTCCTTCTTCTGATTCCAACGTCCACCTGATCGCTTCCACTCTCTTTCTGATCTCTTCCTTTCTTACATACGCCTTTCCCATACAAATCTCATCATCATGTCAATATTAATGATGCATATAGAGTACGTAATTAATTAAGATGGCACAGGAAAGAAAAAAATATAAACCACACCTCCAAAGCTGCTTTTTGTTCCTTACGATCATCCAAAGCACTGTCTTTCTCTTTCAGAACTACTGCAGTAGTAATTTTGAAGTAGTTACATTGAAAGATGAAGCAAAAGAGTTTATTATTATTAGAAGAGTCACTAGGGTCACGGGCAGTGAACAAATTAATATACCGTCAGTTATTTGGTGGGATATGCCGCTGCTGCATTTTGCCTTAAGATCAGAGATTTTGCATCGTAAAGTGGCTCGGGCCTTCAATTCGGATACCCCTATATATTGATTAAGTATAATTATCAACATTAGCTATAATAATATTATTAAGCTCTTCACTGAAAGAGTTTAACTAACATCAAGAGCTTAATTAGATTACCATGAAATTGAAAGCAAGGATGGATGGGGACGGAATCAATGGAAGAAGACGAAGAAGAAGATAACATGTGGTGAGTTGAAGAAGGAAGAGACGAGTGAGATTGATTATTGAAGTGATATTGATGATGATACATGTAGTGAGAGGACAACATTCTTGTTTTCCTTTCTCTGAGGATATTGTCGTTGCTTGTCCAACCAATCCTCGCGTACAGTGAATATATGGCTTTGGGGTTTGCCGAGTAGCATTTATAGAGCCACGAGTAAACGTATTGATGACTTTGGCATAAAAACCGAATTTGTATTGCCAACATATTTTATTTTCTTTTACTCGCTCCACTCTTAAAAATATTATCGGCGACTTTTTATTCAATCACTGCAACTAAGATAGTTTAATGATAAATTGAACCTTTAGTTGAGATCCACATTAAGGGTATTTTAAAAATATTAAATCTTTCCCAAGTTTATATACAAGTTGGCATATATTTAAAACTACAAATACTTTCTAGAAACATGACTTGTATAAAGGATCAAATAAAATTCAACGTAAGCCACTTCTGGTTTCAAATAGTATACTCCTCTGATCCTGTTTATAAGACACTTCAATGGTTGTTATATCTATTTTTACTCTTTTATCCCCATTCAATGTTAAAAATATTATTAAATGTTAGAGTATTTTATTTTTAGAGTAAATATATTTAAAAGGAGTAAAGTTAAAAACTTATTGAATTTTTAGATCAAGATAATGTGATTTAAAATTTTTCTTAATTTTAATAAAATGTTAAAAATAATTATAAATAAAATCAAACGAAGTAAGACACTAGAGAGAGCGTTTCTTGTTGGAAAGATTTTGTCTAGTGTATTAATTACTTTTTTTATTTCAAATTCAACCCTAATTATGAATCTTCTACAAAAATTAGAAATGTAATTTCCAAAGCATAAGAAAGACTTATAGAAAGAGAAAATAACCATTTAATGAGGAAAAAGATGAAAAAATAATTATGCATGCTTTGGGATAAATTTAATTAAAAAATCCTAATTTCAACCAATTTCCTTATCATGTGTAAATTAGTAAGTGGTGTTTGCTATTTTGAGACTGAAAGAAGCAACATTTAAATGTATTAAAACATGTAAAGCAATAACAAAATCAAGATAAAATTGTTCATAAATTAATGAAATATGTGAAGAAACGTTTAATTATAAAATAAATATGGTTGAACCCTAACTTCCTAAGAATAACTATACTGTTCGTAGTCCTAAACTCCCAATATATAGTATTTTGATGATGATATTTTATATCGCGTTGTAGACATTCCTAAAGTGGGAAACTTGTTGCATTCCCCCACGGTGACCAAAAATGTAAAGAATATTTATTGGTTCTTATCGAAACATAACCTACACTTTCTTGTCAAAAAAAAATTACATCAGCCATTTGTCATTACATCAATAACTTGTCATTAAAAATAGGGAAAATCAAATTAAAAAAAGTTAATTCAAAATTACTTTCATGCGCATACAACTTGTTGTTTAAAAGTACTATTGAGATGTGTCTGATTTAACTGGTTGAAGAAGTATAATCTGCTTATCATGAAATTTCAAATTCAAGTTTTAATTAATATATGCAATCACATTAAATAAAAATAACAGCATTTCCGCGTGAAGCAGCCATTGATTTGTCGTGACCTCAAAAACAATAATTTATGGTGATAAGCACCAAGCAGTCAGGTGAAATATACGTGTGTACTGTGTGTTTCTTACAATTTTATTATATTTTTTTTAAGAAAAATGTAATTGTTGATCCTTCCATTTTTCCCGTGTTTTGTTATAGATTCTTACTCTTTTTTCAATATTCTAGGTTCATACATTTTTTTTTCGATATTTTAGGTCCCTTCATGAATAAAATATAAAAATTTAGAACACATAAAAAAAAAGTACAAGGATCTATAACAAAACACGATAAAAGTGCATGAATCTAAAGCTACGTTTTTCTTAGTTTTTTTTTTTAAATTGAAGATAATTCTATCTGTTTTTTTTTTTTTGCCACACAAGATATATAATTCTCTAAAGGACTGCTTGGTTGCTTTAAAGGGAAAACGTTCCTTTCTCTTCTTTTCTTCCCCTTGTAAAAACATTCCTGATTCCTTCAAAGGAAAGATCGATGATTGAGATGTGTTATTTTTTTTATTATTACATATAAATATTCTTATATTATAAATAATTATATTCCAGATGCAATTAAGTAGTAAATGTGAATATTCGTAATAAGATGTGCTACAACAAAAAGAAGGACAATGCCACTCAAAAGTGCTTCTACTGATTCGTCACCAAATTAACAATTTTATTTTATAAAAATTTTTTTTGGTTATATTTTTTTGGTTATTCTCTATAATTTTTCCACAGACAATTGTTTTTGGTCAACTTGTAGTTTTTAGGCGATTTATAATTTTTAAGCTGGCCAAAATAAAATAATTACAATTTTTTAGAATCTTCATTCTAATTTTTGTTAAATTTAAGTTTTTAAGCATAACTTTTTCTAATAAAAATGCTACCATGTCGATATTATGACTTTGAAACGGTTCTTTTAATTTAAAGTTCTTGACTTTTCTTATTTTTTAATTTATGAAAATTTCTTACTCTTCGCTAATGTTAATTTTCAAAAGAACTTTGACGTGATCAGATTCAGAGAATTCAAATCATCATAAGTTTTAAAAACTCTGATAAATGGAAAGATAAACATCAACGCTTTTAAAATAAGTAAGACTTTAGTACAAGTAGGACAAATACGTTGAAGTCTAATATTATAAATGCAATAAGACAACTATAAACTAATTTGCACCCATCTAGTTTTATTTATAAAGTAGAGAAAGATTACAAAAGTTGGTCCTATTTATCATTGTATGTGGGCCTCATACATATATCACGTCAGTACAAAATGACAAATTTAACAGCCTTCTAATAGAAAGGCATCTTTGGACTTTGAAAAAAAATACTTCAAGGAAAAAATTACCTCATTTAAGAGTATAAGTTACCCAATGCTATTAAAAAATAAGTATTGGGATAAAATTGGATCCTAATCTTTTTTTTTTTTTTTGTGGGGGTAGGGGAATTCCTAAATCTCATGTGTAATCTAGTCTCATGGATTATTACTATATTGATAAATGATGGAGTACTACACAATAAAACGTCATGCCCCCTGATTAAATTAATTTGAATCCAACCAGTTGATTTGTGATTTAATTTTATGGTATATACTCAAAGTTTATCAAAATGGCATGTGATATGAATTTTTATACCTTATGATTCAATGATGTGTTTTAATCAAACTACTAATAAATTTTGTATTAGTTAATTAGAGATGTTTTTGTATTGATAATTTTAAGGAACGAGTTGTATTATTCATTGTTTAGGTACCTATTTTTTCTCCTTCAAAATTGAACATGGATACATTGATGTTGATTAATTGTATTCTCTATTACAACTATAATGTTTTAATAATCAACTTGCTTTAAAATTTTTAATAAATTAAGCGTCTAAATGATCGATTTAGTATAGTTAGAATTAGAATAAATAACATTGACCTTAAAATAACTAGCCATATCCTCATCATGCTTATTGATTGTCAATGGAATTAACTTAATTTATAAAGTTAGATAATATTTTTAAAAAAATTAATCTTTTAATTTTTTAACTTTTAACTTACTTGTAACTTAGTCCCTTAACTTTTGATTCGCTTATGATTCAATTTCTTAACTTTTGACTTGTATATTGTAACACACCAAAATTTTTTTTTTAAAATAATTTAACTCAACTATAGTTGGGTTACAGCCACCCAACACATTTTTATATCAATAATTTCGATATAAAATATTTTATAATTGGCTTCAACTCACACACTATAACATTTCAGATAAATTTTTTACCTCCCACATGCCATTAGGCTAAATCACATTTGTCCATCCTTATACTCCCAACAAGTAAAATAAGCAATTTAGTCAATTTTCAACACAAGCCAGTTATTTGGCCTTATAATCATGCCATTTTAACCAATCCAAAGTAAACCAAATATTAAAATTACAGTCATCCAAATTGTACCAAAAATAGAAATAGTTTGAAAGGCATGATTACATTTATATATTCATATAATTGATAATAAACCAAAAAGCCCTAATATTGGCAATATAACACATTATAAATCATAAATTAAATACCCAAAAGAGACAGTGGATCTATACCACTAAGCCTCTGGGACTCCTCCACGTGTCACTCGTGGCTCTTCTCCTGAAAATTGTTAACCACATAATGAGACTCAAAAGTCCCAGTAACCAAAGCCAATTTATGATAGTGTATACAAACAGTTAAGTGTGTGCTTACTAAGTGAGAATTAAAAATAATATAATTCCAACAAATATAAGAAATATTACAATATACACAAACAACCATCCTTATATCCCTCCATTAACCTCGAGCCGTAGCCCTCACTCGGTGCTAAATTACCCGGCCAAATGTAGATTAGCCCGAGCCCTTACAAGCCACCTATTGAGCTCCAATAGGGGCGTACCACGTGGCACATAAATACAACAATAATAGCAAGTCTCCCAACACCTCCCACAATAATCAAACAAATTCATAATAATATTGCACAATTATACAATATTACAAAATTCATAATTTTCTCAATAATCACCCAATTAACATGAAGTAACACTAATTATAAATTAAAAGCATGGTTACCTTGTGGTTTTTCAATAAATTATTCCTTAAAATTTCTCTCTCACCACAATCTTCACCAGTAATACAATCTACAAATAACATATTATTTATAAATATTAGTTTTAATTTTTGAAACTAATAAAATAATTCTAATAATAGAATTAAAAATATAACATAATTCCTAATCTCAATCTTAATACAAATCTATAGTTAATACTATTAAGTAAAATTTTTAACTCCTCTTTTAATTATCAATAAACATTAATAATCTAAAAATCAAATTTTAAACTAATTTCTATTATCAAAATTTTCTTTTTATTTTATAAATTCGTACCTAAAATATTCAAAAATTAAAAATTAAGTCTCTAGCTTAGAATTATAATCCTATAACCATAATAATTCATTTCTCATCCCAAATAATCATCTAAACCTCAATAAATCAATATATATTTTCAGATCTAGTTTAGAATTTGATCCATAAGCCACAGATTCAAAGATCATCAATAAATTTTATACTCTAGAATATTTATTATACTACTGACAACCTCAAAAATCATATTTATTCAACATAAATTCATCCCTCTTCCAGATCTTAAATTTTCTACCACTACAAACTCAGAAACTAAAGAAGAAGGATGACTAAGAAAAATTTTTAGAACACACTTACTCTTGAAAAGCTTAAAATCACACCCTAAATATCCTATTAAAAACTCTTACCTTAAAACCCAACACCGGTGAACTTGGCTCACAGATGCTCTCTCTGCCTCAGCTCACGCACGAAAGAAAGAATGAAGAAATGAAGGAACATGTGAGTTTTTATAAAAATTCAGTGGGTCCCACACATTTTTTTTATTTTTTTCTCTCTCTTCTTTCTCTCTTTCTTTATTATTATTATTTTACTATTGTTACTATTGAGGCGGCGGCACGTTTTCTTCCTTCTTCTTCTTTTTTTTTTTTGCAAACCTTTTCCCTTTTTTTTATAATAATAATTTAATAATATTTTTTTATTTTTTTTTTTTTTTTTATTTTTTTAAAATTTTTTTTAATTTAAATTTTTTTTAGAATTATATCCTAAGTTAGATTTAATAATCATCTCTTACTAATTTTCTTACCTCTAAATATTATTTTTTTAACCCAAATTAACTATTAAAATTTAAATTGGGATGTTACATATATGAATCAGTGCCTTAACTTTTGTTCTCTTTTTTTATATTAACTTAGATCCCACATCAAAGAGGAAGATGAGCGTATTTTAAAGCAAGATATGAGCATTTCTTTTAGTCTTCTTATTTGATAAGGATAATTTTTAAAAAAATTTGAAAAATAAGGATCAAGTTATAAATAAATCAAAAGTCAAGGGACTAAATCGTAGTGAGTTATAGTTAAAAAACTGAATCACAGCGAAACATAATTGAGGGATTGAATGATAAGGAAGTTAAAAGTTAAAAAAATTAAAAGATTAAATTTCTCATATTTCTATCTAATCTTTTCAATGTTTTTATATGATACCACTTGCTACACTACTAATACTTGAAACTGCGTTCCTAGTTATGTAATAGGTGTGTTGCTTTTGGGGTTAGACTTTCTCCTCTATAAAGGAGAGCAGAAGAGATATCAATACAGATCTGGACTGTTAAATTAAATTTAAAAATTTAAATTTGATCATTTTTTAAAATATATATTTAATTTGAATGGTTTAAATTTGCAGTAGAGAAGCAATGGAGAAACAAAGGAAAGAAGAGAAACCCACCTGTTGTTTCTACACCAGTTCTTTAATTAGCATGAAAATGATTTTTTAGCCTATATGGTACAATATTAGCATCAATTGATTTTGATTTTCTATTTCGCTCATTGACTAGATCACTTGATTTTAAGTCTTAATTCTTGAAAATATCGCGAGAGACTCTAATAAATATTTAAATTATAATTTTATTTTTTAAGTACAGAAATTAATCAAATAAAATCAAATATTAAATAATCCTTTGTAATGTTCAGGGGCGCAGAATTTCATAATCTGATCTGCATCATAACTGAGAAAAATAACAAATGTCAATTTGTTTCTACACTCCCCTCTCCCTCATGAGCAAACACTTCATACTCTCAGATGTCGCTTGAAATTTTTCTTTATCCAAAAAATAAAACATTACGTAATTATTATAATTGTTTTTTAACTATATTCTTACTTCATTTATTTTTCAAATGTTACTATATAAACACTTTTAATTCATAAAATATTTGATGAGAATATTTTTTTAAAAAAATTTCACTTCACCTTTTCTGTGACTTGTGAAATATTTATCAAATAATGTCCTATATTGTAATTCAGATGCCGGAGTATGTGTTTATCATCGTAAATCATTCTTTTATAGTTTTCAGGAGATAACCTTTTTTGATTTGTTACATCAAAAAGCCCTTGAATTATATCCACAATCTTTCTCACTTATAGAATAACTTTTTGACGTATACTAGCAAGTTTGATCAGGTGAGATAGGTTTATATACTAATGTTGTTAGGTTTATAAATTAACCGTTGACCTTCATTTTATCCCTCAAACATGATTTAAACATGTTTTGTTTAAAAAAATATATTGCAGAAATATTTATTGTTAATGTTTGTATCACTATAATCATTCAGGTTTAGGATAGATTTTCCGGAGATCTGATCTTGCTTTTATAAGCAGGTCTTAGATTTGAACACAATTTTCAATGCTTAAATTGTTATATATAATTACATTTTGTTAAAAAAAATTATAATTTTGACTGTGGCTAAATTAAAAAAATTATTTATAATATTAAAAATTATGCATTTAGCCGTGGTCATAGTTTTATTAAAGTTGTCAACCTTGCAAGTTTAGATAAATTTACAAAAAGTAAAATAGAATCGTAAAACATATAGACTCATGACATAAAATTATAGCTTTTTAAATTTTATTAGTAAAATAATTATCTAAATTTATGGTTTGGTCTTGCCTAGAACGGGAATGAGACTTATTTTTTTTAATAAAAAAACGATAGGTGGAATTTGAAAATGATTCTTCATCAACTGACTTGAAGTAGGTGGAACATGATTGTCAACTAACCACAGCTGGTTGATGTTATTAATGTTTGTATTATTATAATCATACTATATTTAAGATTTACATACTTGGCGATGTGGTCTTGTTATGATAAACAGGATAGGTTTGAACGCAATTTGTAACACTTATAACGCTAAATATATATATATATATATATATATATTATACATGCCATTTAGTCGTGGTTATGATTTTGACCAAGTCTAAGTTTAATAGAAAAATTTAGCATTTGGCCGTGGTCATGATTTTGAGTTTTTGACAGCATTTTGGATTTTTTTAAAAAAATATATTTAAATAATATTTTTTATATACAATATTATATCAAAAATCACTCTCTATATATCGAAACCGTAGTAGAGAGGCACCTCTCAGCGGCTAAATCTTAATGTTTTTTTTCACAAAAAGATCAATTATTAGTTAAAATGAAAACAACTTACAAAGCATAAGTATGAGGAATCATAAACGGGAAAGGATTTTTTTTTTTTGGGGGGGAAACATTAAAGAAAACGGCACCAAAAGACTCAATATTGCTCCCAATAGTCTTTTGAATTTTGATGATGATTTTACATATCGCCATGCATACATTCATGAGGTGGGAAACTTGTTTGGCGAAACTTTAACTTGTCGCATTCTCTCATGGTGACCGAAAATCTATAAAGAATATTTATTAGGTTCTTATCGAAACATAATCTACTGTTTCTGGTCAGAAAAATTACATCAGCCATTTGTCATTACATCAACAACTTGTCATTAAAAATAGGGAAAATCAAATTAAAAAAATTTAACTCAAAAAAATTACTTTCACGCGCCACAACTAGTTGTCTGAAAATACTATTGGTTTCAGTCTGATCCCCTGAGCATTACTTTATGATTTAATTTTTGGAAGTTTGTATTAAAAAAATAACATTTTCATTTTTTAAGAAATTAATCTTGCAGCCGCCAATTATGACGATATCTCGGATCAACAGGAAAAAAAAATACTATTGGTTTGCATTGAGGAGCATCCGATCTAATTATTTGAGATAATATATAGAATCAGCTTATCATGTGATTTTGAGATTTAATTTTTAAGATATGCAACGTCATTAAATAAAAATAACAAAATGCTAGTGAGGCGGCTATTGATTTGTGACCTCAAATTGAAAACAATAATCTATGATGATCAGCAGTCAGGTGAAATATGCGCATGTACTATGTGTTTCTTACAATTTTACAAAAATTTAAAAAAATTGAAGATAATTCAATTTTCTTCTTCTTCTTCTTCTTTTTGCACGGAAGACAGTTCTCTAAGGGACTGCTTGGTTGCTTTAAAGGGAAACGTTCCTTTCGCTTTTTTTCACCCTTATAAAAACATTTCTGATCATATTCCTTAGAAGAGAAGATTGATGATTGAGATGCTTTTTTTTTTTTACATAAGTTTTATTCTCTGTTGAAGAAATTTTATTTATGATACAATCCAACACTAAATATGGATACCTTTTCTTGTGGAGATTTAAATTTTAGTTTATTATATTGTGAGAAAATAATTAACCTTTGCTGCACCCAAGTCTATTGGTTAAAAAGTGTGTTACAAGAAGAACAATGCCACTCAAAAGTAGTGCTTCTACTCATTCGTGACCAAATTAACAATTTTATTTTATACAATTATTTTTTGGTTGTATTTTTTCATTATTCTCTATAATTTTCATACTGATGATTGACTTTTTCAGTCAACGGGTAGTTTTTAGGCTATTTACAATTTTTAAGGTGGCGAAAATAAAATAATTACAATTGTTTAGAATCTTCATTCTAATTTTTGTTAAATTTACGTCTCTAAGCATAACTTTTTGTAACAAATATACTATCATGTCGATATTATTGTGACTTTGAAACGGTTAATTCTTTTGAAGTTCTTGATTTTTTTTATTTTTTTAATTTATGAAAATTCCTTTCTCTTTCGCTGATGTTAATTTTCAAAAGAACTTTGATGTGATCGGATTCGGTGAATTCAGACCATTATGATTTTAAAATACTCCGATTTAAACGGAGAGATAAAGCATCACTACTTTTAAATAAGCAGGACTTGCAGTATGAGTTAGGACGAATACATTGAAGTCTAATAAATACAATAAAACAAAAATAAACTAATTTATATAAGCCAATATTTTTATTTTTTATTTTACGCTTGTGGGTACCGAAGGCCAGTTTTGACTTGAAATCCAAGCCCCTTAGATTTTAACGTTTGACGTCTCCATGGCCGTAGCATTTTCCCCCCTTTTTTGGTATGGCTGCAGCATATTGATTTTTTTTTTTTCCATACGATAATTGTTAAATTATGTGAACAAGATTTTGTGGATCAAATTTAAATATTGTCGGGCTATTAATAGGCACCCAATCTCCGGAACCTAGGCAGCAAATTGACTTTTATTAGTGCTCATCAATTGATTCCCTACACATCCAAAAAAAAAAAAAATTGTCTCATTTGTAAGCTACATTGTTAATTTTTCATCACAATTTTTTTCTTTTATCAGTTATTAAATATTGGAAAAATAAAATATGTTATTAAACTTATTAGTGAATTGTGATTGAATTAATAAGGTTTAAAATTTTTCTTTATACTAATAAAATATATTAAAAATAATTTATAAATAGGACCAGAAGAGTATTATTAACTCTCGATGTGTTGTTAACATCTAGTCTCATGTATTATTTTTACTTCCTCTGGACCAAAATATAAAGCACTGATAACTAATTTATGATTCTAAAAAATGTTAACTAAAACCTTAATTTTTTTTAAAAAAATTACATCTTTCTCATTTTACTCTCATTAAATACCTTATATTAGTACTTCAATAATGATAATTAAAATTCTAATACATCATTTTTTTCAAAAAGAGTAATAACTGAAATAGGATATGATTGAAAAAAATATAAAAGTTACCCAAATGTTATATTTTGGACCAAGTAAAATTTATAAAAGATGTCTTGTATTATAGTTTGGAGGATTAGATTGATAAATGATGGATTATCATGTAATAGAACAAAACGTCATCCGCCTCGATTAAATTAATTTGAATCCAATCAGTTGATGGTGGTAAAAAAAAAAAATGCAACCAGTTGATATGTGATTTAATTTTATGATTTAGTCAAAGTTTATCACAATGGCAAGTGATATGAATTTTTGTACTTTATGATTGTTTTAATCAAACTACTAATAAGTTTTTTGTTTTGGCTAGACATGTTTTTATATTAATTTTAAGGAATGAGTTGTATTATTCATTGTTTAGGTACCTAATTTTTCTCCTTCAAAATTGAATATTGATGCATTGATTTTGATTAAATGTGTTGTCTATTACAATTAACTATAACATTTAATAATCAACGTGATTTGACCTATTTAAGAAATGAAAGAGTCCATATGATCGACTTGGTACAGTTCAATGGAATTGGAATAAATAACATTGACCTTAAAATTACTAAATTTCACATGGCCAACTAGCCATATCATAATTACTAAATTTCACATGGCCAACTAGCCATATCATCCTCATCATGCTTATTGTCAGTGGAATTAGCTTAGTTTATAAAGTTAGATAAGATTTCTACACTAGTACTTGAAATGGAGTAGTTATATAATAGGGGTAAAATTTCAATAAAAACTCCTTCACTATTAGAGTGTAAAAAAAGTTCCACATCTAAAAAATTAAAAAATTGATCATGATATATAAAGCTTAGAAAGCATATAATCAAATGGCTTAAGCTATTTTTATAAAGTATACTATCCTTAAGCATACTTAATATAATAAATCTAACGTAGTATCATGAGCCATTTGATTGGGGACCAAAAAGAAAGAAAGAAAGAAAGAAAAAGGAAAAAAATAAAAGAAATGAAAGATGGCAAAAAATACAACAAGAAGTTTTAAAAAAAAAAGAAAAGAAAAGAGAGAAGAAGAAGAAAAAAGGAAAAGAAATTGAATAGACCTAAGACTAAAAAAGTACAAGCCTAGACAAGAAGAAAAAAATAAAAAAAATAGAGAGAAAAAACAAAAAAAAACAGAGAGAAAAAAATAGTAGAGAGAATATTAGAGTATAAAAAAAAATCTCATATCTAAAAGATTAAAAAATAAATTATGATATATAAAGCTTAGAAAGTATATAATCAAATGGCTTAAACTATTTTAGTAGAGTATACCATCCCTATGCATACTTAATATAATAAAGCTAACATTCACCACACTTATTTAAATTCAAAATTTTTAAATTTTTAAAATTACATTGCAATTTACAGGTATTGATTTCATATTAAATTTTTAAGAGAAATAATAAAATTACCTCTCATTTAGATTAATATCAAAATTTTTCTACTTCACTTGTTCATTGTCCTATTTCACTTATTAATTTACTTATGAAATGTTGTTAATTGCCTTACTTAAGTTGTTTTCATTTAGATTTTTAAATCATCTTAAAACAACTTGTAGATTCTTATACTATAGTATATGGTATTCATTTACTTATAGATTATTATTTATTATCCTACTTTACTTGTTCGTTATCTCATTTTACTTGTTCATTACCAGACTTTCACTTGCTTTTCTTCTAAAAAAATAAACAAGCGAAGTAGGACAATTAATAATATTTTATAAATAAATAAATAATGAAGTAGGTCAATTAACAAGTGAAGTAGGATAGTTTTAATATTAATTTAAATAAAGGCAATTCTGTCATTTTTTAAAAAAAATTTAAGATCAAATTAATACCTTTATATTGCAATGAAATTTTCAAAAATTTAAAAAATTTAAATTTAAATAAGTGTGATTAAGGAGTCTTTATTAAAATTATCCCTATAATAGATGTGTTAATTATTTTTACACAAGTTATTTAACTGGCATTATAAAAAGGATCACACTTGCCTTTTCTACAAGGAATTCTCCCCCCCCCCTCTCTATACACACTTTATATACCTCCATACCGCAATAATAATATAAGATATTTTTTTAAATTCTCCTAAATTTCAAATATAGGACATTAAATAATTATTATAATTATTTTCTAACTGTATTCCTACTTTATTTATTATTCTTTTTGAAAATATATTGCATTAAAATATTTCAATTGTCATTATAAAAGTATTTATATAAAACATTTAATGAGGATATAATTCAAAAGATATAAAAAAATTTAAGAAATTAAGGTTTTATTTAACTTTTTTTGAAAACTATAATATAGTTATTGATGTCTTATACTGTGATCCAGTTTAGGGTATATGTTTATCATCATAAATCATTCTTCTATAATTTTCAGGAAATAAACCTTTTTGTTACATCGAAAGGGTTTAAGCTTTATCCACGATCACACACTTGTCACGTATAGAATAACTTTTTGACATATACTAAAAAGTTTGGTAAGGTGAGGTAGGTACATTATACAAGACTAATGTTGTTAGCTAGGTTTATATATTAACCATTGACCTTCATTTTATCCCTTAAACATGATTTAAACATGTTTTATTAAATGAAAATATATTGCAGAAATATTTATATCAATGTTTGTATCACTATAATCATTCAGGTTTAAGATAGATTTTTCGGAGATCAGATCTTGCTTTTGTAAACACGTCTTAGATTTGAACACAATTTTCAATGCTTAAATTGTTATGTATAATTACATTTTTTTAAAAAATTATGCATTTAGTAGTAATTATAATTTTGACTGTGACTAAACTTAAAAAATTATTTATCATATTAAAATTTTGCATTTAGCCATGGTCATAGTTTTATTAAAGTTGTCAAAACTCGTAAGTTTAGATAAATTTACAAAGTAAAATAGAATCGTAACACATAGACTCATGACATAAAATTATAGCTTTTTAAATTTTATTATTAAAATAATTATCTAAATTTATGGTTTGGTCTTGTCTAGGGCAGGAATTAGACTTATTTTTTTTAATAAAAAAAATTATAGGTGGAATTTGAAAATGATTCTTCGATGTTATTAAAGTTGGTATTACTATAATCATACTATATTTAAGATGTAGATATTTGATGATGTGGTCTTGCTATGATAAATAGGATAGGTTTGAACACGATTTTTAACACTTACAACGCTTAAAAAAATATTATACGTGCCATTTTGTCGCGGGTATGATTTTGACCTTAGTCGCGGTTATGATTTTGACCAAGTCTAAGTTTACTAAAAAATTATGCATTTGGCCGTGGTCATGATTTTGAGTTTTTGACAACATATTTGGATTTTTTTAAAAAATACATTTAAACAATATTATATCAAAATCATTCTCTATATATCGAAACCGTAACAGAGAGGGGCCTCTCGGCAGATGAATGTTAATGTCTTTTAATAAAAAGATCAATTAATTAAAATGAAAACAACTTACAAAGCATAAGTATGAGGAATCATAAACGGGAAAGGATTTTTTTTTTTTTTTGGAAACATTAAAGAAAACGGCACCAAAATTAGTAAACTGATGTCAATCACGAAAGACGGGGTGAAATGATGATTTTACAAGAGACAATTGCATAGCTTAGTTTTGTAGCAGACAAAAAAAAAAATCACAATGATCACAACAATCGATAATTCTTTAAATTAAACTGTGATATTCCTTAGATCAACAAGGTTCTAATGTAGACTAAAATGAAAGAGTTAGGCTAGATGGACAAAGGGATTACAAGTAAAGCTTGTGATAGAATTTGAATTGATATATAAGATAACAGTATAATAAGCGCTAAAGCTAGAAAAACAGGCTAGTCAGGGTTGAGCCTAAAAAGCTTGTTTACTCTTTAAGACCATCAATTTTAAAGCCCGGCCATCAAACATGAAGTTGGCCCTGCAAATTTCGAGCCCTTTTATCTAATTTTAATCTCCTCCTTTTAAGGTTTTATTTTAAACCCATTTCAATCCAGAGTCCACCAACTCAAAGTCTCAAATCAATGAAATTTCAGCAAAACATAGTAAATTATTACAAACTAAACATCTAAATAAACTAAAACAAACACAAATGAAATGGCAGCAAGCAAATAATTGTGAAACATTTTAGATTTAGATTTATTGTATACAATTTTGAAGTAAATCTTCCTTAAAACTTAAAAAAAAAAAACAATCCAAAAAATTAGACAAAGCGTACGCGTGTGTATATAGCAAGAACTGTTTCTCTACACTCAGAATATGAATTAATTACTTAATTATATTTAACTTCTGCAATCGTACAACGAGCAAACAGAAGCCCCAATATGGATTTGAATTTAGTAAGTATTATAAATCCACTCATTCAATGAGTGTCTCAATTACAGATATTAGATTTCATCAATAGTTAAAATATCAAGATATATTTTTTTAAAAATTCAAAATAATTAACATTATTAGAACACTCCTTATTTGTGACGTCCCCTCAAAAAATTTGATATTTGATGTTTTTTTAGTATTATATGACAAAAATAATTGATAATTATTCGATTAAATCAAACTATTGTTACTATGTTACATAAGACAATCATTGAGTGAGAAATTAGATTTTATTATAAAGATGTAATAGTTATATAATTAATTTGTTAGTTATTCAATATATAATTACGATTTTTAGGGTTCTTCACGATAAATTTTAATCCATTTAATTAAGGCATTACTTTTTAGTATAACTTTTACTAATAATGATATAGTAGCTATCTTAAAGATAATTATATAACTTAAAAAATTATTTATTATATAGAAAATTCATCCATTGAGCTGTGATCATGCTTTTGAGTTTTGACTAAAGTTGAATGCGTTTAAAATTTGAGGAAAATTCATTATAATTCACATCAATACTGTGGTACCATGTTTCCCACTTCTTTTTCTTTATAGGTGAGGTTGTGGGATCAAACCCAAGGGGTGCACATTACACTAAACCCTTGAGAATTCAATCATTAGGAAGGTTGTATTACCAACGTATCCTATCTTGAGTAAATTAAGTTTAAAAGAGTCTCACTCTTTGCACCATTAAGAAAAACCTAGGGGTAAACTTTGAGAAGAGGGAAGGCAAACAGTCTCACGTTGCACGAGTAGATTTATGTATGTCTAGATAGAGGTAGATTAATTATAATTAATCCATACACAATATATATATATATATATATATATTTTTAACTAAGATTAAAGTCATGAATTTGGAACTTGATTGGCCGCATCAAACAAGTCAGGCATTAAAGATTGGATCTAATTAAATATTAGACTATTAATGAAGAAGTGCATTGATGATCTCAGTATGAAAATATAAGATATTTTAATAAAAATAAAGTTGTATTAATGATGCTTTTCTAATATTATCAATCCCCTTATATTATCTCTCTCTTTAATATTTTTTATAAATGAACTATTAAATGAACAGTATTTTTTGAAAATTTATATTTTTACTTTGGAAAAATATTCAATGAATTTTATTAATATATGGGTAAGATGATTCCTAGAATCTTGCAGTATTTAACAAATTACATTAAATATTGAATGTGATTATGAACTCCACATGTGATTAGGAGATTAGCAGAATTTAAATGTTGGAGTCAGCATGGAAACCACACCGGCAGATCTACTTGTATAGGTAATATGGTGATTCAATATATACATATACATATAATATATGTGTGTATGCATAATGTCACATTTAATAATTTCATTCAAATTTCTGGTAATGACCTAACAAAACAACGAAGAAAACCCAAAAAACAAAAAAAAAAAAACCAACAAACAAAGAAAGAAAGAGAAAACTTATAAGCAGCTGACGCGATGATATTATTAATTATATTGGGTGTGACATTGCCACACAATAATGTTAAACAAAACATACGCACTTATGACTTACTCCCACGCGTCTCATTTATAAAAAATATTTTAAAAAGTTTATTTAATATTATTTATAAGTTATGATATAATTTTTTATATAATATTTAAAAAATATTTTTAAAATTATCCTTTATTAAAAAAAAGTTACATGACATCACTTTTTAAATTTATTACAGAAAATTATGTTTAAAATTTTATATATTTTTATTTATTATATTTTTTATATTAATATTACTAAAATTGATAGAAATGACTTAGGATCAAAGGAGTATGGACTGTGGTATCGTGTAGGAGCATTCGCTCTGTACTAGGCGCCTTTATGGTGGAAGCTGACTCGAAGGAGAAAATTGTTATTATAACTTTTTGGGGCCAAAAAGCATCGAATTAAAGTAATTGAGCCGAACCAGTCAATCGTTGAATAGCAAATTATTATTATATTTTTATTATTGTCTTATTAGAATAAAGAGAACTACTTGACTAAAGAGAATTAGAGCAATTGTATATTAGTCATGGTAGAGAGAGGATGCTACATGACATGACGTCCTTCAGTGATTCAACTCTTTGGCGCTATATTGGTGCTCTGCATTTTCACCCACCTAAAATAAAAAAAAATTAAATTATACAAAACTTTTCTTAACTTTAAACTATATAATAACCCTTTTAACATTTAAAATTTAATAATAAACTTTCTTGAACTTTTAATTTTATACAAATAACATCTGGTCATCAATTATATACCTTCTTAGATTTTATTTTTTGTGCATTTAATTCTCTCAAACTTTCATTGATATATAAATAACCCCATTAAATTTTAAGTTATTTGTAAATAATTAATGTATAAAATTAATTATATAGAATTATATGCATCAATATAGGAGTTGATGAGGTTGATTGTAAAGTTTTAAAGATTAAGAAGGTTATATATTCATGATTCAAAGTTTCAAGGAATAATGTATAATTTAGCAACCAAAAAAAACTATATTATGGGCCCTCTTGTTTTTATGAAAAAAATTGCTAATTTTTTTATGAAAATTTACTTTGTTAGTTTTCATGATATTTTTTAAAATTTTTGAAAATAATTAGAATCCAAAAGGTAAATTTTTGATTATTTGAAAAAGTTGCTTTGAGTAACTTGTGATACTGCAATAGTTAAAAGAGGGTACTTTAAAAAGGTAGAATACATAAAAATATAATAAAATTTTAAATAATATAATAATAAATTATTTTTATAAAATAAAAATCAAGCAAGACATTATAAAATTTAAAAATAAAAAAGTAATAATTATTTTTTATTATCGTATCCAATCATAAAATAATGTTTACTTTTTATACAATTTTTATAAAAAAATGTCTTTTTATAAAATTTTTAAACCATCTAAAAATTATTAATTTTTCATTTTAAACAAATGAGCCCTATATACTTTTAATCTAGATTCTTTATAATTAAATTGTAACTCCACCTGATATATAATTATAAGATATTTTACAAAAATAAAAAAGTGTTCCTATTTAGAGGATGTTAAACAAAAAGAAAAAAATAATTTTTTCAGTTTTATCATTTAATTTGAGAAAACAGTTGCACGAATAACAAATTGACTCATTATATCTTCATTTAATAATAAGAGTAAAATTGAATTGAGGTATTTTTTTTTTCAACAAATGATATAATAACTTTTGTTAAAAAGTATATCAAACAGCTTGGAAGTAAAACAAGTGGCAATATATGTATTATATATAAAGGTTGACATGAATGGGCAACAAAAGTAATGCTCCCTCTGTTCTTCACCTCAATTTATAAAAAAAAAATATTTTTAAATAATTTAATATTTTAAAATATAAGACATTTTAATATAAATAAATTTTAATCAATCATACTTTTCTTTACCTTGAATTTTAATCAATCACACTTATTTTAATATTACTTTTCTCTTCTTATTAAATTTTCACTCTTAACTTGTTGTTGACACATGAAGTTGCCCAATGATTATTAAGTCAAGGATTGCTGGAGGAATTTATTCACAGATAAGTACCAAATGATTATGAAATTATATATGCTACAGGATCAAAAAACTAAAATGTAATTAATTTTTAGTGTGAGAAGACAAAACTACCCTCAATTTTTTTTTTAAAATAAACTCTTTAACCACTGACCAACAAGGGAGGTAGACTATTTTTTTTTTTTTAAGGTGGCCAAGGTAGGATTTGAATCTACATTCTCTTGACTACTAAAATGATTGCTAGCCACTAGGTTAACAAATTCTTTCAATTATATAATACAAATTTTTATATATATACTGAACTCTATTTTTATTTTTCATACCAACATTTATCAAAAGCTCAATAATTATTTGTCATTTTATAGTTGACCACTTGTTAAACTACTAATAAAACTTGTTAAAAAATTTGATATGCATTGATTTTTATAAATTTTTACTTATTTTTATTACCAGAAATGACAAGTTTTTATTAGTAATTTAACAAGTAACCATTTGTGAAATGACAAATCCTGTTTCTAACTTTGAAAATTTCTCTTGATAACTTGACAAAAAAATTTTAGCAAAATAATAAGTTCCTATGAGCTTTTGACATGTAAGCTTTTGATAATAAAAACAAGTAAACATTTATAAGAAAACACCATATTATATTTCTTTGACAAGTCTCTATTAATAATTTAACAAGTAACCATTTGTAAAATGATAAATTTCGTTACTATCTTTAAAAATTTCTCTTGGTAACTTGACAAGAAAATTTTAGCATAATAACAAGTTCTCATGAGCTTTTAACATGTAAAATTTTAGTAATAAAAATAAGTAAATTTATAAAAAATACTCCATATTAAATTTCTTTATAAAGAGAAATTTTTTTGTCAAGTTATCAAAAGAATTTTTTAAAGTCAGTAATGGAACTTATTATCTCACAAATTATTACTTGTTAAATTAGTAATGGGACCTTGTCATTCCTGATAATAAAAATAAGTAAACATTTATAAAAATCAATGATTGAATTTTATAACAAATCCTATTAGTAATTCAATAAGTAGTCATTTATAAAATGATAAGTAACTATTGAGCTTTTAGTAAATGTTAGTATAGAAAGTAAAAACAGAGTTAAATATATATATATATATATATATATTTGCATTATATTGGTGGCCAAGAAGATGTAGATTTAAACTTCACCTTAGACACTTAAAAAAAAAAAAACAGTTTGCCTCTCTCACCAGTCCAGTGATCAACGCCAGAGCTCTGGCGATGGTCTGGCTATCATTGTTGAAGCTTAGATGACCACTCCGATGAGGTGCTCCGACCACCGACATCGGAGCTCCGACTGTCGATAGTTGAGAAGTTTTTCTTTTTTTAAAAAAAAATTGAGAGATAGTTTATCTTTTCATACTAAAAATTAATTATATTTTAATTCCTTATTCTTCCAACAGTTCTTGACTGTAATTTTCCCTTATGTTTTTGCCCCCGGTGACGGAGGAGAGCAGGAGAGACACCTGATCCCGTTTTCGGGATCACTGATAGATATGCTCAACTCTAAATGGGAAAATGTTAAAAAGTTCTGAAAGTCTATGATTGAATGTCATTACTTGTTTTATTTTATTTTATCATGCAGAGCAGTCAAAGATGGCGGCTCTTTGATTACTTTATATTTTTGAAACCCGCGACTAATTGGACACGATTCATTGTATTTTAATTCGTCTGCTTCCCATGAAATATCAATTAACTACTCTTGTAATTATAGCAATGTATACATACTTTCATCCTCCCAATTTATACGCCGTTTTTAAAATAAAAAATATAAAATATTTTAATAAAAATAAAATTTTATCAACAAATTTTTTTAATATTAGCATTTACATTATATTCTCTCTCTTTGATATTTTTTATAAATGAAGTATTAATAAAAAAATTTAATTTTAATTTTAAAAAATAAAATACATTTAATGAGTTTTATTAGTATGTACAATTTTATCTAAAAATATTTTATAATTTGAAATGGAGGATGTTATTAAAGCTTAATCTTATAATTGAAAAATTATTATCATAATAAATATAAGTAACATGGTGCAGTTATATAATAATACAAGTGTTATAAAAAAATAATAATATAAGTTTCAGAAAACAATATAAAATGCATTAAATTAGTCCAATAACCATGAAAAATACAATTCTCATAAATTATGAATAAGGTTTTTGAATATTTTGAAATATGATTCATTCACAAAATTAATTAGAGGTGATTTTTTTCTTTTTATCTATAGAAAAAATATATTATTAAAATACTTTGCGTAAACTGATCCACAAATATATTTCCTATAACTAACTAAATAATTTTAACCTTTACTTAATTGAATCAAATCCATACACATACATCCATCATATCTCTCCCCCTTTCATAATAATTCCTTTCCTTTCTTGGTGGGTAGAGAAATCAAGATGATATTTACATATTGCTTTTTTGTTATCCTAACAAGTGTGCTTTTTTGTAAGAGACATTTCAACATGGTTAGTTCAATTTCGTATCTTTGCAAACAAGTCTTTATTACTAGGGTTTCTTGCACGAAGTGAATGTAAACCCAAACTTTTATTGTAGAGGAGTATTTGATTCTTTATGATATCCAAAAAAATTTATAGCATATGTTTGATCTGTTTTGAGCAAATAATTATATTTTTTTTCATGTTTTTATCCACAATAGTATATCAATGATATACAATTGTATTTCACTAATAAACCATATTAATAAAAACTTATCAACACCATGTAACCTTTAAGATATAAGGATGTTTAATCTTGTTATTTCTTATGATGAAAAATAAAATTTATTAATTTAGGTATTTGATTTTTGTTATAACCTAAGATGTCCAGTTTATGAATTGTGTTTGATATGTTTTGAACAAATGATTATATTTTTTTTATATTACTAATCTACGATAGTATATCAGTTATCTACACACTGATAAACCATATTAATGAAAACTTATCAACACCATTTGATTTTGTAGATATGCGAATGCTTAATCTTATTTTTTTTTTTTGGAAAGAGGGTCAAATGAAGCTCTCTTCCATCTTTGAGTTTTTAAAAGAAGGATTTTGTGCAAAAAAATGTATTTTTAAAAAAGTCATATTATTTGTAAAGAGAATAGTTTTATCATATAAAGCTTAATTAAATATTAGAATGATCATAATACAAAATATAACAAATATTAAGCTATTGATTATGTTTAGTTCTATAAAATAGGTTAACCCCTGTAAAATGTGATAAATAATTATTTTTAAATAAACTAGCAATTTAATAATTACATCAATAATAAAAAAAAAGTAAAATAATTCACTTATTTTGCTTTGATGGGCCCCACCCCTATATGGCTATTTTATCTTCCCTGTGACATCCATTACGCTGCTATTACTAGGGGTGAGCAAAACCGAATCGAAATTGAAAATTGAACTGAATCAAATCAAATTTTGTTTATTTGATTCAGTCTATTCGGTTTTTTAGTTTGATTCAGTTTTTTTTTAATGAAAATTTTGGTTGATCGGTTCGATTTGATCTGAGAATTTAAGAATCAAATAAACCGAACTAACTGAATTATTCATATTTTTTCTTTCATATTTTTAAAAATATGAATTAATTCTCATCTAGGTGAGTAAGAAACATCTTTCTACTACTTGCAGTAATAGTATTTTTTGACTTAATGTGATGTTCTAATTTTTTATTTCTATAATTTAGTTTTTAGTGCAATAGTACTGAGTCTTATGGTACTGATGTTCTAATTTTTTATTTCTATAAATTATGGTATAAGATTATTATTATGTTGTTGGGCTTTCAACATCAAGAAACAAAAATTAGATAGAAGAATATATGAACAACTAAATTTCATAGACCCAAATCAAAGCCCATAAATCAAATAGACCGATCAAATTGAATTATTAAAATTTGGTTTAATTATATATTTCGATTTGATTCAATTCAATCCAAATTTTTTATATAATTTGGTCTATTGGTTTTAAAAAAATTAAAACTGAACCGACCAAATTGACCAAATGCTTATCCCTAGCTATTACCATAGAACGCAGGCGGTGCCTGTATAGTGCACACCCCGGCAGTTAATTTTATGAATAAAACTAACAATTTTTAGGGCCATTGGAACTTTGATTTGATCATGTCATGGTTAAACGGCACAAAATATGAACTGATATATATATATATATATATATATAATGTCATGAGTTAAACGGCACTCCTTTTTCGAACCCAAAAAAGTACTATCTTTTCCATTAAAAAACCATAATCTATAATTTAATTTGGAAAAAATTAATTTGCAGGTTCTTGTAGTTTTTTTACAATTTTAAATTAGATCCTATAGCTTATTTGTTTTAGTCAAGCCCTTATAGCTTGACTAATTAAATACACTAATCTCTAAATGTTAAAATTATTAATGAATAATTAACTTTTCTATAACAAGAACACTTTTAAAACTTATAAAATGTTTGATTTAATATTTCTGCTAAAAAGTAAAAATAAATTTTTATTTAATACCATTCTTACACTTTTATTAAATTTCTTATAAAAATTCTATATGCATAATCAAATTATTTATAAAATATAACCTAATTATATACATTTTGATTTATAAAAATTATTTAATTAATTCTAAAGTTTTGTAATATTTTATTAAATGTATAAAAGTTCTTAATTTCATTTTTAAAAAGAAATATTTTAGTATTTTAATCTTTAGGGATTAATATATTTAATTAATCAAATTATAAAGGGCTTGATTAAAATAAAATAAATTACAGCAATCTAAGTTAAAATAAAATAAAATTAAAATTGAGAAAATCTATTAAGACTTGAAGACTAATTCTCCCATCTAATTTTTATCACAAAATATGAATTAGATGAATGTTACCATCATTTAATATATATATATATATATATATTATGAATTGTTTTGTGTGTGTGTGAGATAAATAGATTTTGAGCATAATATATTTTCTTAGGAGAATTTTAGTTAAGGACTAGGAAAAATATTTAATTTCAAGTGGGTTTAAGAATATTTTGAAATTTTAATTTAGTTTAGAGGAGAAAAGTCAAAAAAATTTTAATGGTGAAAATATCAAAATACCCTTAACGTATTATGTAAAATTATTAATTGTTAATTTTTTTACTACACTTATTAATTTATCATTATTATTTATAAATTGCATCCATTTATCAGACAATCAGTAATATCAGTTGTAAATTTACTTATTAATTTATTAACATTAATTGTAAATTATAAGACCTGTCAGTAATTTACAATTGATGTTAGTAAATTAAAAGATCTATCAGTAATTCACAACTGATATTAGTAAATTAACAAGTAAAGTTAGCAATTTAGCAACTGATATTGTTGTTTATAATTGAAAAATTGATATCAAGTTTTATATAATTATTAACATGTCAACTTATATAATTTATAACTCAAATTTATAAATTAAAAAATAAAGTAAGAAAATTAACAACTAATAATTTTGCATAATAAATGAAGGGTATTTTAATTTTTTCACTGTCAAGGTTTTTTTAACTCTTTTTCTCTAGATTAAAGTGAAATTTTAGAATTTTTTTAAACTCATATAAAATTAAGTCTCTTTCTTGATTCTTAATTAAAATTCTCCGTAGTTTCTTCAAATCAAACACGTACGACTCGTTACGTAACAATAACCAACCATTTTTTAACCTAGCAAGTTGGCCATATAATATCATACGAACTAGATTTTACAGATAAATTTAAAAAAACATGAAAAAGTCAACAAGACAGCGAACACTTTTCACGGAAAATTAACACTATCATCTCTTTTATATCAAATGATGCTTTTGGCTGTAAGCTCCATAGCTCATAGGCATGAACACCACGATGTCTCTTTCACATCCCCTCTTTCAGACTTCCGTCGCCCCAGGTATGAATCTCTGTGCTTTCGTGTTCATGCTCAGATTAATTATTGAACTCTCTTCTTTCTTTCTGCATGACTTCAATTCTTTTCAACCTCCACTGCACTTTCTCGTGCTTTCTGCAATTTTGCATATTAATCTCTTTATGTTTTGTTGTTGCAGCAACCGCGGCTGTACTCACCAACGCAGAGAATAAAGTTCAGAGCAAACCAAATATTGTATATATCCACTTTTAACTTCTCTTTCGTAATTATTATTAATATCTGTGAATATATTTCTTATGACAGCAACGAGAACTTCAATAAAAAAAAATAATTGCAGGTGTTTGAGGTTAAGAAAGAGAGAATAAAAAAGATGTTCAATAAAGTCAACCTTTCTGTATCAACTTATGATACAGCTTGGGTGGCAATGATCCCATCACCTTCTTCTCCAGAAGCTCCTTTGTTTCCTCAGTCTTTGAACTGGTTATTAGAGAATCAACAGAATGATGGATCATGGAGTCTTCCTCATCGTCACGAGTTGCTCACCAAAGATTCTCTTCTATCTACCTTGGCCTGTGTCCTTGCTCTTAAGCGATGGGGTGTCGGCGAACAGCAAACTAATAAAGGTACTATTTGTATATGATTCATCTAGATTTGATTGGCTCACCAAAGAATCGCCGAAGAGTGTTTGAACTTTGAATTTTATCGAGAAATATTTCATGTTAAACTCAGAGAGATAAGAAGATAAGTGTGGGCTCCGGTACTCTTGAGGGACCCACCACCACTTTGTCCCCAGCCCTCCCTAACTTCAATTGCCTCTCATCAGCAGTATTTATCTTTTGTAGATTACGTTTGTTTAAATTGGTTTTACGTAATTTGCTAGTTAATATATATCAGTTGAACCCGTTTGAGTTAATTAAGTAACTAGAGACTGTTTTGCGTGTTGTTGAAGGACTTGAATATATTGAGTCAAACATTGGTTCAGCTTACGACGGTAAACAATATTCTCCAATTGGATTTGATATTATATTCTCTTACTTGATTGAGGAAGCCCAAAAATTGGACCTCAATCTTTCTCTTGGAGGGGAACGTCTAGAACCACTCATCCAAAAGAGAGAACTGGAACTTATAAGGTGTGTGGGTGGGTGGGGGTGTGTGCGTGTGTAAGCTCTCAGAAATTATATGTTTATGAATTAGTATGCTTCTTTGAACTCAACATGTAGGGGCTGGGCTGGAAGCAATTCAGAAGGATGGAAAGCATATTTAACTTATATTTCAGAAGGATTGGGAAGGTTTCAAGATTGGGAAATGGCTATGAAATATCAAAGAAAGAATGGGTCGTTATTTAACTCGCCAGCTGCTACTGCAACTGCTTTTATTCATCTTAATAATACACAATGTTTTGATTATCTACTTTCATTGGTAGATAAATTTGGAAATGCTGGTTTGTCTTTTTTCAATACTATTATGATTTTTTTTTCTCATCAATCCTATCCATACTAATGCATGTTGTGCGTATGTGTATAAATTTATAAATTTTCTCAGTTCCAACGTTGTATCCTTTTGATGTGCACGCCCGAATCTATATGGTTGATAGTCTAGAAAAATTAGGGATTGATTTTCATTTCCAAGAGGAAATCCAGACAGTATTGGATCAAACATACAGGTAATAATTAAGCATATCTGAATATCAGATGTTTATATAAATTATAAGCTTGATAAAATTTAAGTTATATATTTCTATTTTGTTTACTACAAGCAGATTGTGGCAGCAGCAGGAGGATGATATATTTTTGGAACCCACCACATGTGCTATGGCATTTCGCTTACTACGCTTGCATGGATATGATATTTCTTCAGGTTTCGTGATATTTCTAACATATCAATGCTATGTATGGAGGAAAATTATTTGAGAGAGAAATAATCTGATAATTAATTCATCAATTATTTGTTTTGATTAGAGGCACTAAGTCGATTTTCAGAAGACAAATTCTGTAACACCCTACAAGGATATTTGAGGGATGTTGATTCTGTTTTGGAGTTACATAAGGCTTCCCAGATTGTTCTTCATTCCACAAATGATTCAGTTCTGCACGAGCTATACTCTTGGACCAGACTCTTCCTGGACAAATATTGGTCCTCGTCATCAACAACTGATCATAAACGTTTTAATTATATTGACCATGAGGTATAGTAATTAATAATATCTCAAAATCAATTTTGGTAAATCCAAATCTCCATGAGTGCTTAAGTCATCTTATTAAATGAGTATCTCAATTATAATTATTAAATTTCATCAAAATTTAAAAATTATGAAGACATATTTTCTTTTAAAATTTAAAACAATCTTCATGATCAAATTAAAGCACTCCTTATATATATTATCTCTTTCAAAATTTGAGGTTCATTATATTAAAAAAAATTTCATATTATTCGATTTAATTTAAATGATTATTATTTTATCACGTAAGAAACTCATTGAATAAATAGGCTTAAGCCACTTATCACAAGGGCTAAACTTGGACCTCTACCCACTATCTATATATTTATATATATGTATATGTGTATTATCCTGAATTCAAAATTTTGTGTTTGATATTGCAGTTACCTTTTGCGGTGCGGTATCCGCATCATACGTATTTGGATTGTATATTAAACCAAAGATCTATAAAGCATTACAATGTGGATCAGAAGAGAACTCTGAAAACTTCTTACAGGTAAAATTTTTCTGGCGTTCTTCCTTAATTACTCTCAATTCCCCTTTCTCTCCCTGTTATAACTGGTCCACTTCGAATTATTTGGCTGTTGTTTTCTCAGTTGTTTGAATCTAGCAAATAAGGAATTTCTCGAGTTAGCAGTGGAGAACTTCAATCACTGCCAATCGGTATTCATGAAGAATTCAAGCAATATCAGAGGTGATCACATAGATTTCCATCCTCAATAACTGCTGCTATTCATGAAAATTACACCATGAATCGCTTATCGAACTTGTAATCTCACTTACCTTATAAGAGTCCCTTGCATGACAAATTTCTTTCATTTTCCGTTCCAAGTTGAGCTAACAAAACATAATAACAATCAGGTGGTTTAGGGAGAGTGGGATGGACAAATTAGAGTTTCCGAGAGCAAAAGTAGCGTATTGCTACATAGTAGCCCTTGTAGGAAATGGCTCGCCTGAACTGAGCAAGGCTCGTCTATCATGGGCAAAGAGCGGACTCGCCTTAGGAATTGTTGATGATTTCTTTGATGTTTGGGGCTCTCAAGAGGAACAGATCAACCTTTTACACCTCATGGAGAAGTAATGCGATTCGTTCTCATTTTTCAATCTGTATTAAGCCCATTGATTATCTCTGCAAATATAAGATTACATATGTAACTATTATCATTGATCAACAGATGGGACGTAGATGTGAGCACAGAATGTTGTTCTGAGACTGTTAAGATATTATTCTTAGCACTGAAGGGAATCATTTGTGAGGTTGCAGACCAAGCATTTAAGGTTCAAGGACGAAGTGTGTTGTGCCACGTGATTCAGCTTGTAAGACAATTTATCATCAATCATATAAATTTGCTATTGTACATGTTGTAATTTGAATCATAAGAGTTGATGCTTGTTGCAGTGGGCGGAAGTGTTGAGAACATTTTCAAAGGAAGCAGAGTGGGGGAGAACCAATCACGTGCCAACGTTGGAGGAATATTTGCCCAATTCAATAAAATCATTTGCTATTGGAATACTCATCCCAGGACTGTATCTTGTGGGACCTAAACTTTCGGAAGAGATCATTCAAAGTGCTGAGTTTAATCAACTCTTCGAGGCCCTTAGCCTTGCTGGGCGTCTCCTCAATGATATCAATGGCTACCAAGTGAGTCTCTTCTTCTTTTCCTCTGCGTCCTAATAATGTCACTGGTCATAACTTGAAAAAAAGCTGGTATTGAAATTCGGTAAGTGCCCCTAATCATCTCACACCAAGTGTTCCACGTAGCGCTGTACCAACCGTCAATTCAATCCAGTGGTTGTCAGAAATGTAAGCATAACATACAGGAAAAACACCAGATTACAATTCAATCTGTAATTTAGATGACTGAATGGAAATAATTGAAATGCATATTTACAAAACCATTATTTGAGTCACCATGTTATTTATTTTTTGTCAAACATGAATTTTCAAGTGTATGCTGACAAAATCCTATGGTTACAGTGTGAACACTCACGGAATATGAAGATTTGAGACATTGATAAAATCCAAATTCAAAAAGTTGCAAGTTAAAATTGGATAAAGTTGAGCTAACAGAAGTCAATAACATACTGGGGAATTCAATATATCCAGGGCACTTTTAAGACAAATTCTCAAATAAACTTTTTTCGCAGAGGGAAAAAGAACAAGGAAAGTTCAACTCAATAACGGTTGAACTCATGCATGGGTCGGGGACTATGGGTGAAGAAGAGATCATAGAGAAGCTGCAGAGAATGGTGGATGAGAAGAGAAAAGAACTGTTGAGATTAGTTGTGAAGGAAGAAGGAAGCATAGTGCCAAGAAATGTGAAGCATTTGTTTTGGAATTGGTGCAAATTGTTTCACCTGTTTTACAAGAAGGACGATGTAGTGCATGCCACCGAGCTAGCAGACGAGTTTTCCACCATCAATGATCTATTAATGGGCAATCCCATTCTTCTGAAATAAGTCAATTTTTTCCTTTCCTTCAAGGAAACGAACTGAATCTGAGGTCGAATTTTATCAATGAACAACTTTATTTATGTTATTAGGTGATCAATTGGATCCCAAAAACTTTTCAGGATATGGGGATACTTCTAGGCTTTTAACAAAATACTTACAAATTATGGATCAAATTCTTATTAATTAAATCAATATTTATTGCTGGACTTCATTTATGTCATTAAATATGAATGACTTGAATATGTTACTTATTTAGAGACTCATGACTCGTAAAAATTTGATGGATCATGGCCTTTCATTTTCACTGGGCTTGGGCTTTAGATATTGTGTGCTGGATGATCAACTTTAATTTTGGGCTAGACTGTGGTGAGTCATAGATTTGAATGACGAATAATTGTATTAGCCTTTAAAAGTACAGTAACCTCAACTTGATACCAACAAAAATAAAAAAAGAGAAACCTCAGAGTCAACAAAAGAGATTATTACCTGTGCAAATATACCCAAAAAAAAAAGTCATGTTAACAAATAATTAAATAATAATATTTAATTTATTACTTATATATATTGATGATTATTGATTTATTTATTTGTTTAGATTAATATCATATATTGGAAAAAATTATTCTTTTTCCTTCATTTTTATCTCAAGTTAGTTTAGATGGCTCTTATCCCAGTTAATTAGTGTACCTAATCAATTAATTGAACTAACTCATTGTACATTTTCAAAAAATGGAAATTTTATTGAATATTTAACCAGAAAATTTTGAAAAAATAATCGAGGATCAGAAATATATTTATAATGAATTGAGCATACGATGACGGAATTTTTCATTTATAACACCGTTTATTAATTATTGTCGAGTCAAATACTCAACTCTATAGAATAGAAATTCGAAAAGAAAACAAATGTGTATAATAGAAAACTAGATTATACGTGGCCATGCTAATTTTTTCAGTAACTTATTTTAATGGTTTAGTCAAATTCCTTTGCATCCTCCACCAATTTTAAAATATATATATATTTTTTTCATTTGGTCGATGGATTATCATTATTATGAAAGATTCTCTTCCACAAGCATGCACGACAAGCATTCTAATTGAATTTTCTTCCTGCACAGAAGGTTGGGATTGAACTTCCAACAATAAAGCATTCTAATAACCTAGACGAAAAACTAACATCGCACTTCTGTACGTAACCATGGAGATTCAGATCTTCTTCTTCACTTTGTTTTGCTTCCTTCTTATGATATACAGGGGATCAAATCCCAAGAAATCCTTCAAAAACCTAACCCTACCTCCACGGCCATGGAAGTTACCTCTTATAGGGAACATCCACCAAATTGTAGGGTCACTGCCCCATCACTCCTTGTGAAATTTGGCAAACAAATACGGACCCTTAATGCACCTTCAGCTTGGAGAGACATCTAATATCATTGTCTCTTCCTCTGAAATTGCCAAACAGATCTTCACAACACACGACCTTATCTTCTCCAATAGACCCCGTCTTCTTGCTGCTGAGATCATCACTTACGGTAGCATAGACATTGGATTTTCCCCCCATGGAAACCACTGGAGGCAACTTCGAAAAATCTGTACTTTAGAGCTTTTAACTGCAAAGCGTGTTCGGTCCTTCAGGTTCATAAGGGAAGAGGAAGTATCTGCACTTGTCAAAGACATATGCTCTAATGAAGGGTCAATCATAAATCTGAGTGAGAAAATTTTCACAACCACTGATTCCATAATTGCAAGAGCAGCTTTTGGTAACAAATCTAGACGTCAAGAAGCTTTCATATCTGCTCTGAAGGAAATAATGAAGGTGACTGGTGGTTTCTCAATTGTTGATCTCTTTCCTTCCGTCAAAGTGCTTCAAGTGATTACTGGGATGAGAGCTAAAGTTGAAAGGGTCCACAAGTTTGAATGATGGAATATTGGAGGAAATCATCAAGGATCACAAAGAAAGAAAAGAGACAAGTAGTGGGAATAATAAGGAGAATCTGCTCGATGTTCTTCTCAAGATTCAACAGGAAAATGATTTAGAACTTCCCTTAACTCACAAGCACATTAAAGCTCATTCTGGTGAGTGCGTGCCATTTTTTTTATTTATTATATGCTTCTTAAAATTGTACAGTTTTTTCAATTTGTTTAAAGATATTTTAACCCATTTTTAGGATGTGTTCATTGCTGGATTTGAGTTATCATCAACTACTCTAAAATGGGCCATGACAGAATTGATGAAGAAAGCTCAAGCTGAGGTTAGAAGAATCTTCCATGGAAAAGCATGTGTGCATGAAAGTGAGATTCACCAATTAAAATACTTAAACTTAGTTGTGAGAGAAACCCCAAGATTGCACCCTCCTGGGGTGTTGTTACTTCAACAAGAAAACATTGAGAGAGGTGTGATCAATGAATATAAGATACTTGAAAAGACTAAAATCATTGTCAATGGATGGGCACAATAGGAAGAGATCCCAAGTTTTGGGATGAAGCAGAGACCTTCAAGCCAAAGAGATTTGTGGATAATCCAATTGATTTTAGAGGAACAAATAATTTTGATTATATATCATTTGGTGCTGGAAGGACAATTTGTCCTGGAATTAACTTTGCTATACCGAACATTGATCTTCCACTTGCTAATTTGCTGTATCATTTTGACTGGAAGCTGCCAAATGGAATGACTCATGAAGAATTTGAGATGTCTGAGACATTTGGCGCTGGCGTGAGAAGAAAGGAGAATCTTAGGTTAATCCCTGTTAGTTATCAGTGCTAGTACCTGTTATTTTTGCTTCCATGATTTGTCTCATCACTTCGATCTTGTTAACTAGTTGTGATGTGAACATCCATATTTTCAGTTAATGGTGTAATGTTATAAAAACGATAATTGCTTTTGTTAATTTAATCGCTCATTTCCTAGAGCCAATATTCAAAGTTAATGTGAATTGGGTCCAAATGATAGATGTTTGAACTTTTATAATCATTATTTGCGCTATTAACTTGTTAACAATTGAGAAATTATATTGATTATAATATTAAGAAAACTTAGAGAGTTAAAACTTGGATATTTAGCATCATTATTTCTAATCAAGCCAAAAATTAATTAGTCACTTATTTTGATTTGATTGAAAAATATATTCACTACAAAAAATTACTAAAATAGAGATGAAAATTAAAGATAGCCTAATTATCATCTCTAATAGAGACTAATTATATTTTTAGAGACAAATTTAATTTTAAAATATAATGAGAAATTTAGAGATGACTTATATACATCTTTAAAAAAAAGTGTCACAAATCCATCTTGGCTTCTGTTATTATTCATTGAAAATTTAATTTTTAAAGATTAAAATTTTAAAGACAAGTTTAGAGATGAATAAATTCATCCATAAATTAACCATCTCCAAGTTTGTCTCTAATATTAATTTTACATTTTTTTAAATTTAGAAATTGAATTTGAAACAGATTTTTTTTTTATGAATTTAGAGTCAAAAATTTAACCATCTCTAATTCCCTCTCTATATTTTTTAAAATTTCATAATTTTATTTTTATTAATTTAGAGATGGCATTAGAGATAACTGAAATAAATATATTAGAGATAAAATTATTTTTATTTCTTAATGCATCTATAATTCAAAGTAAAGATAGATTTAGAAATAGAGTCATATTTTTAATTTTGAATTATCAATTATTTTAGTACATGTTTGAAATATATTAAGATGAATATTAATTTTAAAAAATTAGAAAATTTTTTTATCATTGTTTAATGAGCTTCCCATTCAATGAAAACAATGAAAATTCAATGTTTGTGTTGAAAAACATTTATCTTCAAAATTTATAAAGTGTTTGAAAGTATTTTGCATGTCATTTAAATCTTTCTCTTCTCTTTTCCCTTTTCCTTTAAGTTTAACTATTCTTATTTTCTAAATTTCTATTTAATATTTATTAATTTATTCTACAACCATAATTGATTGAATTTTTTTATCTTTTTTGTGTTATTCATATTTTTCTTCAATAATTTTAAATTTTTACTAAATAACAAAATTGTCTTGAAAGAAGTCACAAACAATATTTTATAACAACATATTAAAAAAATAAAATAAAATCAAAGCTCCAAAAAATTTATGAAATTGAATATAAAGAATAATTAATAAAAATATATTTAAAATGATTATAATTAATAATATTGGTACGACTAGAATTAATTATCTTTGTACAAAATATAATTTTTGATACTCTCTATATGTGTGTGTGTGTGTGTGTGTGTGTGTGTGTGTGTGAATAATGTTCATTTTTAGCATAGGAAGGAGAAAAGAAAAATAAATTTTGAAGTGTAAAAGAAAATAATTATTTTATTGATATATAGTGTAACTTAAAATTATATAAATAAAATAATACTTAATTTATGATAAATAGAATAAAATATTAACATATTTATATTATATTTATAAGATTTTAAATTTGTTCCATATTACATAAATTTCATAAAAAATAATTTTTTAAAAATAAATTTTAAATAAAAAATCATAAAATATATTTAAATTAAATATTTAATTTAAATATTTTGTATTTTAAAAGTTATCAGTATTCATTAAAAAATTAAAAAAATTCAAAATGATAATTAACAAAATTTATATGATCAAAATTACTTTTTATTAAAATAATTTTAAAAATATTTAAAAAATTGTAGATAAAATTTATTTGTACGACAAGAATGTGAAACATTGAATATTTATTCATTAATTTTTGAGAATAATATGGAGAAAATAAAAGTAAAAGATATTTAATATAAACTAAAACAATAAATATTTTTAAATAAATTATATTCTTAATTTTTTTATTTTAAAAATAATATTTTTATATCAAAAATTTGCTTCATTTTAACTTTATTTTCCTAAAAAAATAATATTTTACTAAAAAATAATATAAATAGTCATATAAATAAATTTATCATATTAATAATTGAAAATAAAATATAATATATGTATATCTTTTTAATAATATATTATTATATATATGTGTATGTAATTAAATAACATAAATTTAATTTCATATATAATAATTATAGGTGTATTTTATTTTAATTGGTAAATAAAAAAGATTTAAAGCTTAGAAGGTAGGAGGTTAAGAGATTAAATTTTTACTTTTGACATATTTTATAACAAATATGTAATGCATCATGTGATGACAGCTAACATGGCATGAGGTGGTGACACAATGTGTGACGTGGCACACATGAGCAATGAGTTGGCATGTGTAGTTGCACACGTAGTTGATCAGGTGTCAAGTGACATGGCATCTAATGAAATATATGATAAAGGTCTATAAAAAAACTTGAATAAAGTACAGGATTTAAAGTTATATTTTCCTCTATTGTATCAAACTATATGGTTCTAGGTTTAAAGAAATTGTATAAAAGTTCTTAAAAAACTTTTCATAAACAAAGTTTTAAGTTATTTTCATACAAGATTTGAATTTATGACTTGGTTGATTATGAAGCAAACCTTATCAATTATATCAATCTTTATAAGTCAACTTGGTACCTTTTCTACTAGGCTATACTCCCTCCTATACCCTGTTTAATTTATAAGATATTAAACCAAATCAAATGAATTAAGAAAATTAATTAAAGTCAATTGATATACCTCTTTATTCTCCCCCCCCCCCCCCGAACCCATCAGATAATATAGTTAAAAAAAACTTATTTTATAAGTCATGCTGGAGTTATAAGGATGGTATATATAATTAAACAAGAAAGTTCTCTTATTTGATTGAAGCAGCACTTAAATCACGAAATTGACTAATTTGATCTTTTGAAGGGAACATTTGAGGCTCTGAGCAGCTTCAATTTGACTTATCATATAAATAATTCAAAAGCTCGTTGAATTCAATCAGTCATTTGTCCACTGTGAAATAAATAAGTCACTAGACTCATACAAGTAATTCACTATTTTCATGTTTGAAGGAGACATTTGAACAGCTTCATCAGCTTGACTAGCCAATTAATTAATTCAAAACTGAAACTTCCAAGATTTCAATTCAATCAGTGTTTAAAGCATTAATTGTCTTAGTAAAAACAATATTCAATTCAATACTCCATCCACATGATATGGCCCACAAGTTAAGGCATCGTTTTTTCCTTTAATATTAATAAGTCAACAGTCAACTAAAAGACATGAGGCATCTATAATCAATGTTGAATAACAAATAAAATAAAATAATTTAAAAGTAAACTATTTCGAGGAACTTGGACCTACAACAATAAAATTAAACCATATATATACTTTCAATCAATTCAATTTTTTTTGTATGAATAAAAAATTCAAAATTAAATTTTGCCTTTTCATTACGCCAAGACCAAGAGAATCCATCAATACAACAATCAGTGACAATAGACAATAGATTAAGTCTATTTTTGAAGGAAAAAAATTAAATCGTTCTAAAATGGCGGACTATGTGAAAGAAATTTGACTAGACTCCCAAAAATAAGAACAAATTGGGAGAAAATATTTTTAAGCCATGGAATTAGTTTCCCTAGCTATCTCTAAAAAATTTCACTAAATCAAAAGCCCATCAACAAAATTAGAGGAATTTTGAAAAGAAACGGGGGAAAAAAAAATCCGATCACACATGTCGTAAGAAGAATTGGCTTGCACTGAGTTCGCATATGTGTCTAGGGATATATATGGTATTTCACATCTTAAAAGTACATCTTTTCGCAATTTAATCCCTTTTTTGGTAGAATTTTTAACCCCTTTTCCATTTTCCTTTCTATACTGAAATAGTAAAATCCGAACCATATGCTAGTTGGGCCTTATAACTTGGGCCCAAGATAAAGAACAACAAAATTACAACAGAGCAACCCACTGAAAACAATTGGGCCTCACATAACAGGCCTGGTAGCTCATTATCCTAATTGGGCTCGTGTGATGAGGATCTATTATATGTATAGACAATGACGTTTCAAGTTTCAAATGTTGTGACAAATGGAGGTTGGTCTGAGTGATAAGTGGCTTCATTTTACTTAAACAAGTTTCAAATTGGAGTCTTGTATATGCAGAAACCCCCTTGAGAGACTCACCCACCATGGCAGGGTGCGCGACACGAGTTGAATCTAGATTAGTCAGGGCGAAGCTCTAAATACTAGGCGGGCAACTAAAAAAAATGTTGTGTATAGTGGTCTGTCATGATTGGAGTATAAAACAATAATATCTTAACAAGAAGCAATTTTTCAAACAATGCTATGTGTAGACTTGGAAAAATATAATGGTTACATACATGCCAATGGTGATAACAACAAATAACTGTATATAGACTGCATTACTCTTAGTCAGTGATTTATTCATACCATAGCCAACAGATTTAAAGTGATCTCATGATTTTAATGTTGTGGAGGGCGTATTTTTCTTCCTGGAGGTTATATACTTTATATTTATATTTTAATATTAACCTACTCTTGAAAAATTGAATTAAGTTAACAGATAACTGATAGCAAGGTTATGTTGCTGAAGGTTCCAACTTGAGACTTTTTCGTTGGTGCACGTCACATGATGGATCGATAAGATTGACTAAAGCTCATATGCTGAACAATAATCAAATATACTTCTTCGGCCACTTTATATAAGATAAGAATAAAAAAATATAACATTTTCTAAAAATCTTGCTTGATAAAAAAAATATAGGAAATTTAGTAGGTTTATATATATTTTTTTAATTATATCCTTAATTTATTATATTTCACTCAAATAATTATTGAGAGTATTTTTGAATAAGTTAACTAATATATTTATTCTGCTCAAAGGTGCATGATTAGAAAGACTTGAATTTTTTTTTAAATTCTCATTTTACCCCTCGTCTTTATTAACTTAGATTCTTGCAAGTTGTGACTATAAATTTATGACTCTCTTTTTTCACTCATTACGAATTAAAACTAGAGGTGAAAAAGGAAAAAAAATATTTTTATAGAAATAAGAATTTTATCGATATGCAAATTATCGTTAAAAAATGTTTATATTTTAAATTAAAGGAAGTATATTGTGATTCTAATTAACTTCACGTTTATTCAGCGATGTTAGTTATATTATAGTCTTACAATTGTTTAAAAAAAAGGTAACTTTCTAATCTTACCATCCTTTACAATTAATAACTATAAACAATACACATTATTGATTACCAGAATTTCGGAATGCTGACCCACAATATTACTACTTACGAGCACGTCACGTTCAGTTGAAAAGAAAAGAAGCTATATTAAACAATGTATTTGAAAATCATTCCTGTCATGTTAATGCAGATTCTATAAATCTAAGTAGATATACGCGGCACCGATATATATCTAAATCCATCTACCCTGGAAAACATGTTAACATCTCACTTCTCTGTAAATCATGGAGATTCTTCAGATCTTCCTCTACATCACCTTGTTTTGCTTGCTTCTTCTGATATACAAGCGATCCAATTCTGAGAAGAGACCAGAAAAAACCCTACCCCTACCCCCAGGGCCATGGAAGTTACCCCTTATAGGGAACGTCCATCAAATTGTAGGAGCTCTACCCCATCATGCCTTCAGAAAATTGTCTGACAAATATGGACCCTTAATGCACCTTCAGCTTGGAGAGACATCCAATGTTATTGTCTCTTCCTCAGAAATAGCCAAAGAGATTTTCAAAACCCATGACCTTATCATGTCCAATAGGCCTGATATTCTCGCTGCCCAGATCATCACTTACAATAACATAGACATTGGATTTTCCCCACATGGAAGCCATTGGAGGAACCTTCGAAAAATATGTACTTTAGAGCTTTTAACAGCAAAGCGTGTTCGATCGTTCAGGTTCATAAGGGAAGAGGAGGTATCTGTGCTTGTCAAAGATGTATTGTCTGCTTCAGGGTCAGTCATAAATCTGAGTGAGAAAATTTTCTCAACCATAACTTCTATAGTTGCAAGAGCAGCTTTTGGTAGGAAGTCTGGAAATGGAGATCAAGAGGCTTTCTTATCTACACTGGACGATGTGACGAAAATGGTGGGAGGTTTTTCAATTGTTGATCTCTTTCCTTCTATCGAAGTGCTTCAAAGGATTACAGGAATGAAAGCTAGGCTTGGAAGGGTTCACAAATTGAATGATCAAGTACTGGAAAACATCATTAGGAGTCACAAAGAAAGCAAAGCCAGTGGCGATGAGAATAATGAAGAGAATCTTGTTGATGTTCTTCTAAAGATTCAAGAGGGAAAAGATGATCAAGAATTTCGCTTGACTCACGACCACGTCAAAGCCGTCATTCTGGTAAGGAGCATGCATAAAAGTTTATTATATGAGCATTCATGATTTTTTTTTTCTGGCTAGTATGAATTTTTTGTCTTCTATGGAGTTTCTAAAATTAGTCGTTTACAAGAGTTTACAATAATATATAAGAATATAGATTTACTAATGGGGTCAGTGTTAATCTTTTTCGAATTCGAGCCCAATTATGCACAGACTTGTTCATGTTCTGTCTGAGTCTTACGGGTCAAAACATTTTTTTAGGCCTTAGTCTTATATTTGGTCCCAGACCTTGCTGCAGGTAGGCCTTTTTTGTTTCTTTGTTTATTCTTGCTGCTCTAATACCATGTTGACTTTATGAGCTTGAGATTGTGCATATATATCCATTTCACCAACATGCTTATGCTTTTTAGCCAGTTGCAAGATGGCTTCTCTGTCATTCATTACTTTTTTAATCATTTTTTGTTATGGGACTTTTATCATTATTTTATTCACTAATGAATAACCATAAGAAAAAGACTGATCTCCACTTTCATTATCATTATTAGAATAAAATTCTTATAACCAAAAAAGTTTTTCCATTGTTGGAAGTAATCAGTCATACAGAACTGAAAGTTAAGATACATCTTGTCATATGATTATATCTATATATATATATATATATAGATATCGTTAGGTTTTGAACACTTTATCGGTTTTAAGGTTATGAACCGAAGGGATGAAAACTTCATATACTTGCCCCGTACAAGATCGAACTACCTATTACAGATAATCAATAGAGAAAATATTGCTTCTCAAAGTGAGCATCTGACGGTAATACATCATATAATATGTATACTCCTAAAAACCTATTTTCAGGATATGTTCATTGGTGGATCTGAGACATCGTCAACTACCCTAGAGTGGGCAATGGCTGAATTGATGAAGAATCCACAAGTGATGGAAAAGGCTCAAGCTGAGATCAGAATGCTGTACAAGGGAAAAGACTTTGTGGATGAAAGTGAAATTCGCCAATTGAAATATTTAAATTCAATTGTGAAAGAAACCTTAAGGCTTCACCCTCCTGGAGTTTTGCTACTTCCAAGGGAAAGCACTGAGAGATGCGTGATTAATGGATGAGATACCTAAAAAAACTAGAATCATGGTCAATGGATGGGCAATAGGAAGGGATCCTAAATATTGAGATGAGGCTGAGACATTCAAGCCAGAACGGTTTTTGGATAACCCAATTGATTTCAGAGGAGCAAACATGGATTATATACCATTTGGTGCTGGAAGGAGAATCTGTCCTGGAATGAACTTTGCTATATCCAGCATTGAGCTCCCACTTGCTAATTTGTTGTATCAGTTTGATTGGAAGCTGCCAAATGGAATGACTCCTGAAAAGTTTGACATGTCTGAGACATTTGCGGCAAGTGTGAGAAGAACCGAGAATCTCCAGCTTATCCCAATTAGTCATCAACCCTAGTTCTATATAATTGCCTCAATGATGTCTCACGTTGCCTCTTAATCCATTTACCCTAAATAAAAGTGCTTGAGCTACTTGTTCCGCCTTTTTTGTTTAGTTCATGTTTGCTGTAAACTTTCCTGATGGCAAAGAATAAATGGTATGGTCCAATGTTCAGATATTGAACTTGTGGTTTGTTGAAGCTTTATACAAGAAGCTTTTTTTTTTTTTTTTTTTGGTGGGGGGGAGGGTGGGAACTGCAACTTGTTTCCTTCGTAGAATCAGCTGTAAATGAATGATGTAATATGTAACCTAGTGAAAGAGTCATACAGTTTGTCTTAATTACATCTATCTCTCTTATATTTTTATAATCTTTGTGAATTTTCCTTATAGTTACAAAATACAAATATCTTTTCTATTTCTAAATTTTATTTTTATCTACCTGACTATTAGTTTCACCGCTAAATTATATGTTTTGGACCAAAATACTTATCTTTAAATATTGTCTAATTAGCCAAAAAAATTAATGCATATATTTTTGCTTTTTGAATTTTTTGTTATGCAAATGGATTCATTTAGTATTAAAAAAAATAAATGCATAAATTGATTAAAATAATATTTCAAACAAGTAGTTAAAAAAATAATGAAATAAGAATTTTTTTGCCAAAAATAAAACAATAATTTAATTAATAAATTACTTAATATAATTTGTGATGATTTTTCTTTAAATTTTATTAATTTTAATACAAAAATTTTAAATTGTTTATTTAAATATTTTAATTATTTAAAGTTTTTAAAATTAAGGAAGAGAGAGTAGAATATTAGATTATAAAGACAAATTACTAATGCCAACCTTAAAATATATTATTTTATTTTTACTTTTCATGCAAATATTTATTAGGAGCTTACTTGTTAAAAAATTTAAAATACACTGATTTTTATAAGTGTTTATTTTTTTTTTATGATCAAAGTTTACATGTGAAAATCTTATATGAACTTGTTATTTCACTAAAATTTACTTGTCAAATTATTAAGAGAAACTTTCAAAGCTAGTAACAAGATATTTCACAAATAATTACTTATTAAATTATTAATAAAGACTTATTTGTCAAATTATCAAGAGAAATTTTTAAAGCTAATAACATGACTTGTCATTTCATAAATAATTACTTGTTAAATTATTAATGGAGACTTATTAAAGAAATTTAATATGGAGTAATTTTTATAAATGTTTACTTTTTTTATTACTAAAATTTTATATGTCAAAAGCTTATGTGAACTTATTATTTTGCTAAAATTTACTTATCAAATTATTAAGAGAAATTTTTGAATCTAGTAATGGGACTTGTAAAAGAAATTTAATATGGAGTGATTTTTATGAACGTTTATTTATTTTTATTATTAAAATTTTAAATGTTAAAAGCTTATATGAATGTGCTATTTTTTTAAAATTTACTTGTCAAATTATTAAGAGAAATTTAAGCTAGTAATAGGACTTATCACTTCACAAATAATTACTTGTTAAATTATTAATAGAGATTTGTTTATCAAATTATCAAAAAATTTTTAAAGCTAGTAGTAAAATTTATCATTTCACAAATAGTTACTTATTAAAAAATATTTATAAAAACCAGTTTTTATTAAATATTTTAACAAATCCAATCAGTAATTTAACAAATAATCACTTATAAAATGATAAGTAATCATTAAGCTTCCAATAGGTATTGACATGGAAAATAAAAAATATTGACATGGAAAATAAAAAACAAAGTTAAAAATATATATAAAAATTTGTATTATATAATTAAAAAAATTATTAACCTAGTGACTAACTATCTTTTTGGCCTCAAAGGGCTTGGCCACCTTAAAAAAATTTAATTTGTGTCCCTCATAGAATTGGTGGCCGGATTGCTTGCCTAAACTCTAGCAGGATGGTCTGGTCATAGGTACCAAAGCTCTAGTAGCCAGTGATAGTTGGAGGATTTTATTTCTAATGAGAGATAGTTATATCTTTTTATACTAAAAATTAATTATATTTTAATTCCTTGATCTTACATAGTAAATTTAGATTTGTTTTTTAATCTTTCTTCGTAAATAAAATGCTTTAGAGATCTGTCACTATAACTTTCTCATTTCTTTTTAATTTTTACTAAGTAATGATAACGATAGATATGGTGGTACTGGTAGTGGTACTAGAGAGTAGAGACTACGTTGGCCCAAAAAAAGAAAAAGAGAGAGTAGAGACTATGGAAAGGTATGCGTGGGTGCATAGGACCCATATCATACTTCCATTAATTTGAGCAGGGATTATCGTGCAATTATTATCATTTTTTTCCGTACCTTCAGTACCCAAATTTATTTTTTTTCATATAAAAAAAATTGGACTTCAAAATCCAAAATATAATATCCTAAAAAATTTAACTTAAGATTAATTGAGTTATTAAATATAAATTAGATAGTTGAGAGTTAACTTGAAATTAAAAGATAATGTATGGATAGCTAATGGGTCTATTAAATCCTAATTAGAGCTTAAAATTAGACCATAGATGGTATTGAGTCACATTTGAGCCAAGTTAGATGGGCCATGTTCACAACCTTAATTTTTGGTCTTTGACTATAGCCAAAAGTTTCTTGATTGCGATCAAAACTCAATTTTTAAATATTTAAATTCACATTTCAACTCAAAAAATTAGAAAATTAAGTGGGAGTTTGAAGGTGAATAAGGAGAGCTCTATTAGAATTTGTTGTGAGTGTACAATTGAGTCTATTTATAGCTTATAATCACTTTAATAAGTGTCTACAACCTCTTCTCTTTCTCTCTTATACATTTCCATCACTGTTTGTGAGTAGTTTTTTGGAAGTTTGAAAATGAATTGTGGTTTTGCTTAAAATTCTGACTTTAATGAGATTAATAGGTGTTAATTTAAATATCTAATCTTTGGATTATGATGTTATCGATGTTTTAGGATTTAATAGTAGGGTTTGGAGTAAATACTAAAGCTAATTAGTTAAGCTAAGGAGGTTCTGAGTTACTAGTATTGTTAATTAGACTAATTAGAGTCTAAATGAACTAATAAAATTTAAAAATGAATTTGGTTGTGGGTAGAAGACCACAATGTGATTTTTGAATTGAAGGTTTAATTAGAGTTAATTAAAGATAATTAGTAATATTAAACTATGTAATTTATATTAACACTATCATCTCTTTTATATCAAATGATGCTTTTGGCTGTAAACTCCATAGCTCATAGGCATGAACACCACGATGTCTCTTTCACATCCCCTCTTTCAGACTTCCGTCGCCCCAGGTATGAATCTCTGTGCTTTCGTGTTCATGCTCAGATTAATTATTGAACTCTCTTCTTTCTTTCTGCATGACTTCAATTCTTTTCAACCTCCACTGCACTTTCTCGTGCTTTCTGCAATTTTGCATATTAATCTCTTTATGTTTTGTTGTTGCAGCAACCGCGGCTGTACTCACCAACGCAGAGAATAAAGTTCAGAGCAAACCAAATATTGTATATATCCACTTTTAACTTCTCTTTCGTAATTATTATTAATATCTGTGAATATATTTCTTATGACAGCAACGAGAACTTCAATAAAAAAAAATAATTGCAGGTGTTTGAGGTTAAGAAAGAGAGAATAAAAAAGATGTTCAATAAAGTCAACCTTTCTGTATCAACTTATAATACAGCTTGGGTGGTAATGATCCCATCACCTTCTTCTCCAGAAGCTCCTTTGTTTCCTCGGTCTCTGAACTGGTTATTAGAGAATCAACAGAATGATGGATCATGGAGTCTTCCTCATCGTCACGAGTTACTCACCAAAGATTCTCTTCTATCTACCTTGGCCTGTGTCCTTGCTCTTAAGCGATGGGGTGTCGGCGAACAGCAAACTAATAAAGGTACTATTTATATATGATTCATCTAGATTTGATTGTCTCACCAAAGAATCGCTGAAGAGTGTTTGAACTTTAAATTTTATCGAGAAATATTTCATGTTAAACTCAGAGATAAGAAGATAAGTGTGGGCTCCGATACTCCCGAGGGAACCACCACCACTTTGTACCCAGCCCTCTCTAACTTCAATTGCCTCTCATCAGTAGTATTTATCTTTTGTAGATTAGGTGTCATGCTCTAAAAATAAAAGATAACTAATATAAAATGTGAACTATATCATATATTTTTTAAGTTTTAAATTAACAAAATCTTTTCATTAATAAAATATAATTATGTTTATATTGATTTATAATATGCACGATCATTTACTTATTAATCAAAACTTCATTATTTTATTTTATTATTTTTTTAAAATTTTGACAGAACATTCTCTATAAATATAATCTTCCTAAATTTTGCAATATAATATTTCAAGCACATTATTTAAATCAATCAGGAGCTCAGTCCCCTTTCAATCAGAAGACAGAACATATAGCAAATTAAAGGTTCTAGCCATAACTTATGTTTCCAAAGCATAATACACAGACTTTAGAATTTACTTCACAAAAAAAGGCAGTTCCAAAATAAGTATTCACCAAGCATAGCTATCAATCCCTCTATGATCGGTAGGAAGTTTATGTAATGACCTAAATTTTTTTAAAGGTAATGTAAATTAATTTTTCTCTCAATTGATATTTTATTTAAGTTAGTTTTATAATAAGTAAAGAGCAGTAATTTAAAGGAATTTATCTTAAATTTTTAAAGATCAAAGTTTGAATTTTACTAAAAAAAAATATAGTTCTATTTTGTTTTAAATTATGAAAAAAGTTTGTACCTTTTCTTATAATTGTTTCTTGTGTCATTTCCCATAGTTTTTCCAATTATTATTATTATTATTATTATCATTATTTTGCTCAGAATTTATATCACTTACGCGAAAACAGAGCACTCGTCCAATCCATTTCCTTCTTCTCGTTCACCGACACGAACGCTCTGTGCTTGTGTTTTGGCTAAATTGTGGACTTTATTTTCCTTTAACCATGTGAAATGCATAGATAAGAATTGGGACTTATCTGTGGTTGAGATTAATTTTCTATTAAAGCATTTATATATATAGGAGTTTGAAGGATTTAAATATTTTCATTGTAAATTTTGGGAGTTAGAATTGATGAGGGAAAAGTTGGTAAGACTTGATGTCTATGAAGTGTTCAATAAAATGCTTGTTAGAAAGAATTTTATTTGAATATGTATTTTGGAATTTAACTAACTCACATATAAGACGTATATTTAATTTAATGTTAATGATTTTTGAACCTAACTTGAATATTGTAAAGAAATTTAACAATGAAGCATGGCGGAGATATGTGTGTAGTTAGTTGAATGTTGAAAAAGTTTATTGTGTGGTTTGGAAATAATGTACACTGGGTGTCCTAAAAAAAATTTAATTTAATGGAGTAATTAGTAATGGCTATTGAGCAATTTTTATGTGTAAAGTCTTAGTTCAAAAATTTCAAATCTATTATAGTTGGGGTTGATAATGTTGGAAAAAAATTCTTGAACTTATTCAGTGTCAATGAAGACTTTGATATATTTTATAGGGTATTTAAAAAAGAGAAAATTCAGTTGAAGTTATATGAGGTGAACTTTGAATCTTGAAAACATTTCAGGTAAGTGAATAATGTTCCAGTCAATTTATGTATCAGAATTTTTTTTATCAAAATATTATTTTTAATAATTTAAAAATATTTATATATTTTTCTTGCTTTAGCTACTTTTGTTAATTAAATTGCTTTACTTCTTGGAGTCATGACTTTTATGTTTCAGAATAACGAAAATACTTTTACAAATTCTAGTAATCCTTTAATTGATAAAATCAACTATAAAAATTAGTCAACGATTTATGATATATTAATTATGACTTTTTATATTCAAATAAATTTATGTTCTTATACATTTTATGTCAGTTTGATAATTGGAAGAGAAATTACATTTTTAAAAGTGATAATTTTCTTGCATATTTGAAAATGAATTTAAAAAGGGATTGTATATAAAACACTGGTTACTAATGACAATTTCCTTAGCCTTTGGCGTGCCATGATCAATGATTAGCTAGTTTGACTTTCGTGAGTTCTATTCTCATGTTTGATATTCATGGGTCTCGTACCTACGTCTGTTTCGTGACTTCCACCACGTCTGATTACTTATCCTCATAGATTGTGTATCCACATTTGTTTTATAACTTCGACCACATTTGGTTACTTACTCTCGTGGATTGTGTGTCTACATTTATTAATTGTTCTGACAAATCCTTATAAATATGAATTTGATTATTTAATGATTTTATATCCCATTGATTTTAATTAATAATCTATTTTTAATTACTTATTTTGTTTAACTGCTTCCTTGAAATTAAGTGATAAGAATAGTTGTTATGGTAACTTAATGGTTTAAGATTTTATTTAAAGTTATATTAAATCTTTTATTCTAATTTTATTTGAATTTTTATGGATTGTTGTCTTTTTAATTTACATAATTATTTTTAAATTTTTTATTCATATTTAATTATTTGTTATTGGGACATTATTTATTGAAAATAATTTTGATCCAAATAGTGTAACCAATGCTGAACCTTTTGTTTATGAGTGTTGAGGGAATTTATTATTGACCAGAATTGAAGAACCTAAAGTTGAAGTTTTTTATGTAAAATTAAAATTTGAGTTATGGAATTTTGTTTTTTGTAAATTTATATTTAGGTATTTTACATAATCTATAACTAAGTTTTTTATTTTGTTGCTTATTTTGTTTCCTGACTGGAAAGAGTTGAGCTCTTGATTAAAATAATTTTTTGTACAAAATATTGTGTTGTAGAGTTTTTGAGAGACCTTATTTACAGGAAAGGTTCTACCCAAATTTTTACAAAAATATTAAAAATTTTATTAAGATGAAAATGATCATACATGTTATAAATCAATATAAATATAACTATGTTTTAGTAAATAGAAAAAAAATCTTTCAATTTAAGGCTTGAGGGATGTGCGATATGGTTTACATCTCGTGCCAGTCACCCTCAATTTTTGAGACGTGACAGTTTAGCTTCAACTAATATATTTGAGATTAAAATAATTTTTTAATAAATAACATCCCCAATGATATAGTTTAAAAGAAAAAAATAATAAACTTGCTATTATATAAAATAATTGAAAGAAAAATAATTCAATATAATAACTTATTAAATCTATAGATAATTATGTAAATGAATTAAAATTACTTAATTCTAATATGTAAAGGAGAACAATTTACTCTTTGAATAAAAGTAGTACACTTACTAACTGAAACCATTAAAATTTTTAAATAAACAAGCTGATTAAAAATTTAAAATTTAACAGAACAAGAAACAAACGTGGACATACAATCCATAATGGTAAGTAACCAAATATGATTTATGTCACCAAGACAAATGTAGACATATAATTTACGAGGGTAAGTAATTAAACGTAGTCGAAGCCACAAAACAAACATAGACACACAATTCACGATAATAATGCTAACCAAACGCGACTCGAGCCATGAAAATAAACGTGAGTATGAGACGCACAAATAATAAATATGATAACAAAGTTTATAAAAATTAAACTAATCATTGACCATGGCGCGTTAAGGGTTAATGAAATTACTATTAGTAATCACTTGTTTCTATATAAAGTCTCCTTTAAATTTATTTTTAAACATGCGAGAAAATCATCACTTTCAAAGTAAAATTTTCCCTTCTCAATATCAAACTCGCATGAACCATTTAAAACATCAATCCTTTCAAATATGAAAATTCACAACCAATTATTCATAAATTTTTCACCAATTTTCATAATTGTCTTTATAAAAAAATTATTAGAATTTATAAAAGCATTTTCATCAATCTTATAAATATATATATCATGACAACTTCAAGAACTAAAGAAATTTAATTAATAACTATAATCAAAACATAAATTAAAAATTGTAAATTGTCAAACATAATATTTGATAAGAGAAAGTTTGTGAATATATAAATTAATTAGGATGTTATCCATTTACATGATTTTATAATATAAAAATAAAATAATTTAATTAACACGATAACTAATATTAATCATAGTTGTTAATAAGAATAACATACATAAAAATATAACAATTTCAATGAAACACTTCTATTGATAAGTTAATTGGGGTGTTATTTACTTGTCGGATTCCAAATTTCAAATATTTTATTTCTTCAATTCATATCAAGATCTTTTCGTTCCACACATTCTATAAAGATATGAATAAATAAAAATTTTAATAAATTTTTTATAAATTATAAAGACTTCTTTCCACCCTTAATACAATTTCAACCAACCACCATCATTTAAAATTTCAAGATTAAAATTCATGCTTTAGAGTTTGTCAAAGTATTATTATTTATATTACTAATTTCTTTCATATTTCTTTAGACATGCCAACCTATTTATTTGAAATATAATTCTCTCTTACGCTTAGCATTAAACACCTTAATTACATTATTTTTAACCATTCGATGTAAATTTTCTAACCTTCCATCACTATCTAACAATTTATTAATAATTATACAATTTTCAAGAGTTTAAATAGTTTATAAACAGTTTCACAAGCCAATTTCTACACAATAGCAAGTTCAATTTATAAAATAATAGCATTCAAAATTTTTGAAAATTCAAAATCAAGCAACTCTCCCTAAACAAACAATTCCTCAAATCGGCACCAAGATTAAAAATTTTTAATATTAAGCTCTACCTTCATATCTCATCCCACAATTTCTACAACGCTTGTACAGCATCAATACATTACTTATTTCAACAAGCCAAGTTCGTTCCTTCTCCAAAATCAATCTAATTTAAACACAACCGAAGCCCACACTACTTTTTCAATAGACTAGAATTCTAGCTTGCTTAAACCGCACTATAACTACTGTCAAATAAATTCACACAGCACATGGAACGGGAAAGACGTAGAAATTTCACACTAATCACTTCTCACACATAAACACACAGATTCAGCAAAGAGGAACAAATTACAATCTCAACCACTAAAACATACGAACGCGGGGAATTCAACGAGGAGAAGAATTCTAAGCTTCTGCCCTGAATTAACAACGACGGAGAAGGTAAAAAGAAAGAAGTAGTCAACATAAATAGGGGAGGAGGAAGATCAGTAACCAAATACAGCACCCACAGCCATACCGAACAGTGAGAGCGATAGCAACGCAAGGAAGGAGAAAACTTTCGAGCACCCATGCTACAACACGAACTGAGAATAGAGAAGGAGCACCATCAATCTGATGCAGAACTAGAAAAGAACCAACAGAACCAAGAGGGAGGAACTCGCGACTTATTCCTCAAAAATAGCAAGTTCACGGCAAGCACAGGGCAGGGGAGGATGAATGGCCTCTGTTCGGATAATAATTGGCAGAGCAGTGGCGGAACGCGGCAATCCTGAGCACTGACGCCGGTGATAAGCGGTGGATAGAGAAGGAAGAAGCCGGAGGAGTGCACGATGCGGAAGAAGAAGAAAAACAGAGAAGAGAATCACGCAAGCTCTCTCCCTCTCCCCGCTCTGATCTGTAGCTCACCGACAAAAGGAGAATGAAGAAAATAAAATAAAAAGGTTAGTGAAAAAATTACAAACAAAGACCCGTCAAATTTTATTTTCATTATCATTATTAATATATTTTACAATAAAAGGCAAAGGCACTTTCTCCATAAAAAATAAATAAATAGAATTAACATTTGATTTAAGTAAGATTTAAACTCTAAATCTTCATATAAATACCTAATATAAATTTTATTGAGCTACTACTTCTCATTTGTCTTAAAATTAAAATAAATAAATTAAATATTAAATGAGAAAAAATTTATTAAATTTTAAAATTTTAGATCATTACATTAGGTTTGTTTAAATCGGTTTTTTTTTGTAATTTGCTAGTTAATTAAGTAACTAGAGAATGTTTTGCATGTTGTTGAAGGACTTGAATATATTAGAGTCAAACATTGGTTCAGCTGTCGACGATAAACAATAGTCTCCAATTGGATTTGATATTATATTCTCTCACTTGATTGAGGAAGCCCAAAAATTCGACCTCAATCTTTCTCTTGGAGGGGAACGTCTACAGTCACTCATCCAAAAGAGGAACTTAAAAAAGTGTAAGAGAGTGTGCGTGTGCGTGCGCGCGCGCGCGCGTCTGTGAGCTTTCAGAAATTATATGTTTATGAATTAATAGGCTTCTTTGAGCTCAACATGTAGAGGCTGCGCTGGAAGAAATTCAGAAGGATGGAAAGCATATTTAACTTATATTTCAGAAGGATTGGGAAGGTTTCAAGATTGGGAAATGGCTGTGAAATATCAAAGAAAGAATGGGTCGTTATTTAACTCGCCAGCTGCTACTGCAACTGCTTTTACTCATCTTAATAATACACAATGTTTTGATTATCTACTTTCACTGGTAGATAAATTTGGAAATGCTGGTTTGTCTTTTTTCAATACTATTATGATTTTTTTCTCATCTTCAATCCTATCCATACTAATGCATGTTGTGCGTGCGTGTATAAATTTATAAATTTTCTCAGTTCCAACGTTGTATCCTTTTGATGTGTGTGTACGCCCTAATCTATATGGTTGATAGTCTAGAAAAATTGGGGATTGATTATCATTTCCAAGAGGAAATCCAGACAGTATTGGATCAAACATACAGGTAATAATTAAGCATATCTAAATATCAGATCTTTATACAGATTCCATGCTTGATAAAATTAAAGTTATATATTTCTATTTTGTTTACTACAAGCAGATTGTGGCAGCAGCAGGAGGATGATATATGTTTGGAACCCACCACATGTGCTGTGGCATTTCACTTACTAAGCTCGCATGGATATGATGTTTCTTCAGGTTTCGTGATATTTCAAACATATCAATGCTATGTATGGAGGGAAATTATTTCACAGAGAGATAATCTGATAATTAATTAATCAATTATTTGTTTTGATTAGAGGCACTAAGTCAATTTTCAGAAGACAAATTCTGCAACACCCTACAGGGATATTTGAAGGATGTTGATTCTGCTTTGGAGTTACATAAGGCTTCCCAGATTGTTCTTCATTCCACAAATGATTCAGTTCTGCACGAACTATATACTCTTGGACCAGACTCTTCCCGGACAAATATTGGTCCTCGTCATCAACACCTGATCATAAACCTCTTAATTATATTGACCATGAGGTATAGTAATTAGTAATATCTCAAAATCAATTTTGGTAAATCCAAATCTCCATGAGTGCTTAAGTCATCTTATTAAATGAGTGTCTCAATTATAATTATTAGATTTCGCCAGTGCTTAAAAATTATAAAGACGTATCTTCTTCTAAAAATTTATGCATACGTATGTGATATTAAAAATTTGAGATTCATTGTATTAAAAAAATTTTCTTTCAAAAATTAAAGCACTGCATAGATATGTTATCTCTTTCAAAAATTTGGAATTCATTGTATTAAAAAATTTCTCATAACCATTCAATTTAATTTAAATGATTGGTATTATGTCATGTAAGAAACTCATTGAATAAACTCATTGAATAGATGGGCTTAAGGCACTTATCACATTCAAATTTGAAGGGTTAAACCTGGACCTCTACCCACTGTCTATATCTGTGTGTGTGTGTGTACATGTATATTATTCTGAATCCAAAATTTTGTGTTTGATATTCCAGTTACGTTTTGCTGTGCGGTAGCCTCATCATACGTATTTGGATTGTATATTAAACAGAAGATCTATAGAGCATTAAAATGTGGATCAGAAGAGAACTCTGAAAACTTCTTACAGGTAAACTTTTTCTGTCCTTCTTCCTCAATTACTCTCAATTCCTCTTTCTCTCCCTGCTATAACTGGTCCACTTCCAATTATTTGGCTCTTGTTTTCGCAGTTGTTTGAATCTAGCAAATAAGGAATTTCTCGAGCTAGCGGTGGAAAACTTCATTCATCGCCAATCGGTAATTCATGAAGAATTCAAGCAATATCAGAGGTGATCACGTGGATTTCCATCCTCAATAACTGCTTCTATTCGTGAAAATTCCACCATGAATCGCTCATCGAACTTATAATCTCACTTATCTTATAAGAATCCCTTGCATGACAAATTTCTTTCATTTTCCGTTCCAAGTTGAGCTAATAAAACATAATAACAATCAGGTGGTTTAGGGAGAGTGGGATGGACAAATTGGAGTTTCCGAGAGCTAAAGTAGCGTATTGCTACATAATAGCCCTTGTAGGAAATGGCTCGCCTGAACTGAGCGAGGCTCGTCTGTCATGGGCAAAGAGCGGACTCAGCTTAGGAATTGTTGATGATTTCTTTGATGTTTGGGGCTCTCAAAGAGGAACAGATCAACCTTTTACACCTCATGGAGAAGTAATGCGATTCGTTCTCATTTTTCACTCTGGATTAATACCATTGATTATCTCTGCAAATATAAGATTATATATGTAACTATTATCGTTGATCTGCAGATGGGACGTAGATGTGAGGGCAGAATGTTGTTCTGAGACTGTCAAGATATTATTCTTACCGCTGAAGGGAATCATTTGTGAGGTTGCAGACCAAGCATTTAAGGTTCAAGGACGAAGTGTGTTGTGCCACGTGCTTCAGCTTGTGAGACAATTTATCATCAATCATATAAATTTGCTATCGAACATATTGTAACTTGAATCATAAGAGTTGATGCTTGTTGCGGTGGGCGGAAGTGTTGAGAACATTTTCAAAGGAAGCAGAGTGGGGGAGAACCAAGCAGGTGCCAACGTGGGAGGAATATTTGCCCAATTCAATAAAATCATTTGCTATTGGAATACTCATCCCAGGGCTGTATCTTGTGGGACCTAAGCTTTCAGAAGAGATCATTCAAAGTGCTGAGTTCAATCAACTCTTCGAGGCCCTTGGCTTTTCTGGGCGTCTCCTCAATGATATCAATGGCTACCAAGTGAGTCTCTTCTTCTTTTCCTATGCCTCCTAATAATGTCATTGGTCACGACTTGAAAAAAAGCTGGTATTGAAATTGAGTGAGTGCCCCAAATCATCTCACACTAAGTGTTCCACGTAGCGCTGCACCAATCGTCAATTCAATCCAGTGGTTGTCAGAAATGTAAGCATAACATGCAGGAAAAACACCAGATTACAATTCAATCCAGTAATTTAGATGACTGCATGGAAATAATTGAAATGCATATTTACAAAGCCATTATTTAACTCACCATTTTATTTATTTTTTGTCAAACATGAATTTTCAAGTGTATGCTGTCGAAATCCTACGGTTACAACGTGAACACTCACTGAATATGAAGATTTGAGAAATTGATAAAATCCAAATTCACAAAGTTGCATGTTAAAATTGGATAAAGTTGAGCTAACAGAAGTCAATAATATACTTGCGAATTCAATATATCCAGGGCACTTTTAAGACAAATTCCCAAATAAACTTTTTTCGCAGAGGGAAAAAGAACAAGGAAAGTTCAACTCAATAACGGTTGAACTCATGCATGGGTCAGGGGCTATGGGTGAAGAAGAGATCATAGAGAAGCTGCAGAGAATGGTGGATGAGAAGAGAAAACAACTGTTGAGATTAGTTGTGAAGGAAGAAGGAAGCATAGTGCCAAGAAATGTGAAGCATTTGTTTTGGAATTGGTGCAAATTGTTTCACCTGTTTTACAAGAAGGACGATGTAGCGCATGCCACCGAGCTAGCAGACGAGTTTTCCACCACCAATGATCTATTAATGAGCAATCCCATTCTTCTGAAATAAGTCAATTTTTTTCCCCTTTCCGTCAAGGAAATGAACTGAATCTGAGATCGTATTTTATCAATGAACAAATTTATTTATGCTACTAGGTGATCAATTGTATCCCAAAAAAACTTATCAGGATATGAAGATATTTCCAGGCTTTTATGAAAATACTTACAAATTATAAATCAAATTCTTATTAATTAAATAAATATTTATCACTGAACTTCATTTATGTCATTAAATATGAATAACCCAAATATGTTACTTATTTAGAGACTCGCGAGTTATAAGGTAAGAATTTGGTGGATGATAGCTCTTTTTTTTTTTGGTATAAACTATTTGATATCCTAAGTATTCTGAGTTTATTGCCCGTCCTAGACTAATTCAAACCCCCTACGAGGAGATCTTACGCTGGTAGCGAGGTATTGACAGGACAACCTTTTTGAGGCTACATTAATTATCACGTCTGTTACTTTTTAAGGTTCGAACCTTCACCTTGAAGAATGTAGATAGTGACTCTTGCCAACTCTATCGAGCGTCCGTTGATTGGATGATAGCTTTTTATTTTCACTAGCTAGGCTTGGGCTTTAGATATTAGTGTGCTAGATGATCCACTTTAATTTTGGGCTAGATTGTGGTGAGTCATTGATTAGAATGACTAATACTTGTATTAGGCTTTTAAAAGTAAAGTACCTCAACTTTATCCCAAAAAAAAATAGTAATAAAAAAGCAACCTCAACACGAATCAACAAAAAAGATCATTGCCTGCACAAATATACCTAAAAAAAATGTCATGCTAATTAATAATTAAATAATAATATTTAGTTCATTGCTTATATATATATTGATGATTATTGATTTCTTTATATGTTTGGATTAGTATCATATATTGGAAAAAATTCTTTTTCCTTTATTTGTATCTCATGTTATTTTAGATGGCTCTTATCCCAGTTAATTTGTGTACCAAATCAATTAATTGAACTAACTCATTGTACTTTTTGAAAAATGGAAATTTTATTGAATATTTAACCAGAAAATTTTGAACATAAATCGTACGATGACCGAAATTTTCATTTATAACACCGTTTATTAATTATTGTCGAGTCAAACACTCAATTCTGTGGAATAGAAATTCGAACAAAAAACAAATCTGTATAATAGAAAACTAAATTATACGTGGCCGTGCTAATTTTAACAGTAACTTTTCTTAATGGTTTAGTCAAATTCCTTTGCATCCTCCACCAATTTTAAAATATTTATTTTTCATTTGGTCGATGGATTATTATTATTATTATTATTATTATTATTATTATTATTATTATTATTATTATTATTATTATTATGAAAGATTCTCGTCCACAAGCTTGCACGATAAGCATTCTAATTGAATTTTCTTCCTGCACGGAAGGTTAGGATTGAACTTCCACTAATAAAGCATTCTAATAACCTAGACGAAAAACTAACATCGCACTTCTGTACGTAACCATGGAGATTCAGATCTTCTTCTTCACTTTGTTTTGCTTTCTTCTTCTGATCTACAAGCGATCAAATCCCAAGAAATCCTTCAAAAACCTAACCCTGCCTCCGGGGCCACGGAAGTTACCTCTTATAGGGAACATCCACCAAATTGTAGGGTCACTGCCCCATCACTCCTTGAGAAACTTGGCAAACAAATACGGACCCTTAATGCACCTTCAGCTTGGAGAGACATCTAATATCATTGTCTCTTCCTCTGAAATTGCCAAACAGATCTTCACAACACACGACCTTATCTTCTCCAATAGACCCCATCTTCTTGCTGCTGAGATCATCACTTACAGTAACATAGACATTGGATTTTCCCCCCATGGAAACCATTGGAGGCAACTTCGAAAAATCTGTACTTTAGAGCTTTTAACAGCAAAGCGTGTTCGGTCCTTCAGGTTCATAAGGGAAGAGGAAGTCTCTGCACTTGTCAAAGACATATGCTCTAATGAAGGGTCAATCATAAATCTGAGTGAGAAAATTTTCACAACCACTAATTCCATAATTGCAAGAGCAGCTTTTGGTAACAAATCTAGACATCAAGAAGCTTTCATATCTGCTCTGAAGGAAATAATGAAGGTGATGGGTGGTTTCTCAATTGTTGATCTCTTTCCTTCTGCCAAAGTGCTTCAAGTGATTACTGGGATGAGAGCTAAAGTTGAAAGGGTCCACAAGTTGAATGATGGAATATTGGAGGAAATCATCAAGGATAACAAAGAAAGAAAAGAGACAAGTAGTGCGAATAATGAGGAGAATCTGCTCGATGTTCTTCTCAAGATTCAACAGGAAAATGATTTAGAACTTCCGTTAACTCACAAGCACATTAAAGCCGTCATTCTCGTGAGTGTGTGTCATATGTTTATTTATTATAAGGTTATTAAAATTGTACAGTTTTACCAATTTGTTTAATGAGATTTTAACCCATTTTCAGGATATGTTCATTGCTGGATCTGAGTCGTCATCCACTACTCTAGAGTGGGCCATGGCAGAATTGATGAAGAACCCAAAGGTGATGAAGAAAGCACAAGCTGAGGTCAGAAGAATCTACCATGGAAAAGGATGTGTGGATGAAGGTGAGATTGACCAATTGAAATACTTAGACTCAATTGTGAGAGAAACTCTTAGATTGCACCCTCCTGGGGTGTTGTTACTTCCACGAGAAAACACTGTAAGATGTGTGATCAATGGATATGAGATACCTGAAAAGACGAAAATCATTGTCAATGGATGGGCAATAGGAAGAGATCCCAAGTTTTGGGATGAAGCAGAGACCTTCAAGCCAGAGAGATTCATGGATAATCCAATTGATTTTAGAGGAACAAACTTTGATTATATACCATTTGGTGCTGGAAGAAGAATCTGTCCTGGAATTAACTTCGCTATACCTAACATTGAGCTTCCGCTTGCTAATTTGCTGTATCATTTTGATTGGAAGCTGCCAAATGGAATGACTCATGAAGAATTTGACATGTCTGAGACATTTGGCGCTGGTGTAAGAAGAAAGGAGAATCTTAGGTTAATCCCTGTTATTTATCAGTGCTAGTACCTGTTATTATTGCTTCCATGATCTTGTTAACTAGATATGATGTGAATATCCAGATTTTCAGTTACTGGTATAATGTTTTAAAAAATGATAATTGTTTTTGTTTATTTAATCGCTCATTTTCTAGAGATAATGTTCAAAATTAATTTGAACTCGATCCAAATGATCGATGTTTAAACATTTATAAATCATTATTCGGGCTATTAACTTGTTAACAATTGAGAAATTATATTGATTATAAGATTAAGAAAACTTAGATAGTTGTATATTTAGCATCATTATTTCTAATCAAGTCAAAAGTTCACTTATTTTGATTTGATTGAGAAAAAATGTGTACAGAAGGGCAGTGATGATAGTGGTAGTTGATGGTGGTAACGATGGTAGTAGCAACTTGAGGTGAAAGCAATGATGACTGGTGACAATGGTGCGGCTAAAGGAGGCATTGGTGACAGCTAGTGATGTTGGTGGTTCGGCTATGGTGATGATAGTATCATGGTCTAGATTGTTGTGGTGGTGGTTGGTAGTAGAGGTAACGTGGCCGATGATGGTGACAGGGACTAGCTAGTGATAGTGGTGGCATTAGTAGTTAGTGATATACAATGGAACATGGTTGCCTATGAAATTAATAATGTGATTTTTGAGTTGTTGGAGATGGATAATCATTGATAAAATATTGAATGCTAGTATTTTATGAGCAGATTAGAAATGATGTAAGTTTGGTGCCTTGATTAAGTGCTAGTGTGTTTTTTTTTTTTTCAAAAGTTTGAAATGTATTATAGCTTAATATTGGTGGTGAGTGAGGTTGGAAAAGGAATTATTGTGATGGTTGAGCATTGAATAAAATCTTAATATAATTTATAGGGAGTTGGGAAGAGAACAAATTTGATTAAAGTTAAGAGGATAAATTTGAATTATGAAAATGACAGGTAAGTGGATAGCATCTCAATTGATATTTCATTAAAATCTCCTTTATTCAAATATTACATTTTTATGCAAATTTTTTTACGATAGCAATATGATTATGAGATATTTTGTTGATTAAATTACTTTATTTTGTGAAATTATTTTATTAGAATTGATCATTTTAGTTAATCAGTAAATATAAGTTTGAATTCTAATTGTGGGATTTCATTTTGGAAATTATTGAATTGTTATGGAAAAACGATTCATGCGAGTTCGACATTAAAAAGAAAAATTTGATGAATAGTGATCAATTTCTCGCATGTTTGAGAATGGTTTTAAAAAGGAATTTTATACAGAACACTGGTTGCTAATGGCAATTCTATTAGCCCTTGACACGCTATGGTATACCTCGCTAGCAGGGTGTTCATAGGAGGTGCTAGCCGCGTGCGATGACCAACGCATGTGAAATGAAAGAATGGTTATTTGTGAGCATAGTACTCACGTTTGTTTCGTGGCTCTCACCGCATTTGGTTTGTATTGCCCTCGTGGACTGTGTGTCCACGTTTGTTTCATGGTTTCAGCTGCGTTTGGTTACTTACCTTCATGGACTGCATGTCCACGTTTGTTTTTGTGGCATAAGCCATGTTTGGTTATTTACCCTCGTGGATTGTGTGTCCACATTGTTAATTATTCTGATAAGTCCTTATAAATATGAATTTGATTATTTAATGATTTCATATCCCATTGATTTTAATTAGCAATATATTTTTAATTATTTATTTTGCTTATTTGCTTCCTTGAAATTAAGTTATAACAATATTTGATATGATAATTTAATAGTTCAAGATTTCATTTAAAGTTAAATAGAATCGTTTTATTCCGCATTTATTTGAATCCTTATGGAGATCGCTGTCTTTTTAACTTACATTATTGTTTTTTTTAACTTTTCTTTTATTCATATTTAATTATTTATTATTGGGACGTTATTCACTAAAAATTATTTTGTTTTCAGATTTATTAGTTGACTATGATCGTACTGCTTACCTTTGAAGGGCATACATCTATTTTGGGTGGAGTTTTGCCTAGCATTATCTCCTTTTAATTTCAATATTTGAACTCATGTATTTTATTTTGGAAGTAAGGTTAGTTGCTCCACGTAGCCTATGATTAGGTTTCTAATTTGATATATGTTATCTACTAGTTGGAAGGAGTTAAGCTCCTGATTGATATTATATTCTATGTAAAATTATTGAGTTATAGAATTTTAGGAGATTCCATTCTTAGGGGAGATTTTGTCAGAATTTTTACAAAAATATTAAGGCTTTATTTAAAAGAAAAGTATTTTTAAAATAAAACATTTCTTGAATTAGACTTAAGGGATGTGTGCTTAGGTGCATATCCCATGTCAGTCACTCTCATATTGCTGGGCGTGACACTTGTAGCTAGGTTGTATTGAATCACTTATAATTTTAATGTGTATAAGAGTATCATGATGTAAAAGCTTAAGTACAATACATTACATGCACCAATAAAGTGATAAGCCCTTAATATATATATATATATATATATATTGTATCAAACAATATACATATTTCTAGATTTAAAAAATTTTTATAAAAGTTCTTAGAAAACTTTCATAAAAAAATTTTTAAATTATATTTATAACAAGATTTAAACTTACAACTTTGTTGGTTATGAATCAAACTTTATTAGAGCTGGCAATATGAGTTGAGCCCCTAACCTTCAAAAAAATGGTGGATTAGGTTAGAGAAAATATGTTCAATTAGATGTGGGGTGGTTTAGTTTGTATCGCATAGCTTGAACTTCAGTGAGCTCTCATGAGTTGGCGGGTGATTCCATTTATATTTCAAAAAAATAGACTAAAAAAAAATAAATAAATGAGATTTAGTTTAAAGTAAAGTATTTAGAGCAAGCATGCATAGAATTACAATCTAAATACTTGACACTTTTACATATATTTAATTCAAGTTTTAATTATGGCAGAAAATAATAAAAACACCCCGCTTATATATTTAAATGTGATATAATATAATATGAATGTGATCGAGACAAGATTGAATAAAATATTTTATTATACTCTACTTCATTCATATAATAACTTATTTAAATTATCTTGTTCGCAAAATAGTGCTAGTAAGCTGGCAAATTAAAAAGTTTAATTATCATTTTTATTTTAAAAAAATAAATATATTTATAAAGTGCTAAATATATATTATATTATCATGTTAATTTGAACATAAATGTAAAAAAATAGATATAGAGATAAGAACGTTTAGGTGATATGAACTGAATATATTATGAGTAATAATTTAATAGTCACAGTTTAAATCATTATGATTTTTTTAAAAAAAAGAATTGATATTTTAATTGGGGCATCAATTTTGTAGTAAAAATGTCAAAATAAGATGAAGAGAAAAGGGAATAGACAGAGCATTTTTATTAATTTATATTTGTATAATAATAATCAACATTATAAAAGACTAGAGAATAAAATGATTGCAATATTAAATTAGTTTATATAAGCATGGCTTGATTACAATGAAGGACTTTTATTGTTATTTGGATAATTAGTTTTTAGAAAAAATATATGATTTTTTTTACTGTAAAAAAATTATAAAAAGAAATAAATTTGTAATGTTTAAAATTTTAAAAAATATGTTTTTATTGTTGAGTTGGCGGGTTGCAAGTTGGTAAAATTACAGCTTACATAAAATGTGAGTTATATTAACCTGCTTTGCCAAACCTACAACCCATTATGGGCCAACCTACAACCTGCAAGCTGATCCATATTATTAGCTCTAAATCTTATCATCAATTATATCAACCTTTATTAGTCAATTTGGTACCTTTTCTACGAGGCTATATATACTTCCTCCTATACCCGTTTAATTTATAAGATATTAAACCAAATCAAATGAATTAAGAAATTAATTAAAGTCGCTTGACATAACTCTTTATTCTCCCCTCCCCCCTCTCTGAACCCATCAGCTGATATATACTTAAAAAATAATAGTTTTATAAATAGTACCGGAGCTATAAGGGTGGAATAATTAAACAAGAAAGTTCTCTAATTTGACTGAAGCAGCACTTAAATCACACTATTGACTAAATTGGTTTTTTGAAGGGAACATTTGAGGCCCTCAGCATCTTCAATTTGACTAATCATATAAACAATTCAAAAGCTCGATTGAGTTCAATCAATCATTTGTCTACTGTGAAATAAATAAGTCAGCAGACTCATACAACCAGTTCACTGTTTTCATGCATGTTTGAAGGAGACATTTGAACAGCTTCATCAACTTGACTAGCCAGTTAATTAATTCAAAACTGAAACTTCCATGATTTCGGATTCAATCAGTTTTTAAAGCATTAATTGTCTTACTATGAAGAATAATCAATTCAATACTCCATCCACACACATGATATGACCCACAAGTTTAGGAATTTTTTTTTTAAAATATTAATAAGTCAACAGTCAGCTAAAAGACACGAGGCATCTAAAATCAATGTTGAATAAAAAAATAAAATATAATAATTTAAAAGTAAACTATTTCGAGAAACTTGGACTAACCATAAAATTAAACCATTTACATACTTTCAATCAATTCAATTTTTTTTTTTTTGGTATGACTAAAAAATTCAAATTAAATTTAGCGTTTTCGTTACGCCAAGGCCGAGAGAACCCATCAATACAACAATCAATGACAAACCTATTTTCGAAGGAAAAAAATTAAATCGTTCTATAAATGCGGACCATGTGAAAGAAATTTGACTAGACTTCCAAAAAAGACAGAGAGAGAGAGAGAGAGAGAGAGAGAGAGAGAGAGAATATTTTGGGAAAAAATATTTTTAAGCCTTGTAATTAGTTTCCCTGGCTATCTCTAAAAACTTTGACTAAATCAAACGCTCATCAACAAAATTAGAGGAATTTTGAAGAGAAACAGGGGGGAAAAAATCCAATCACACATGTTGTAAGAAGAATTGGCTTGCACTGAGCTAGCATATGCGTCTACGGACATATATAATATTGCACATCTTAAAAGTACATTTTTTCCTCAATTTAACCCTTGGGTAGAATTTAAAAAAATGATAATAAAATTTCTCCGAATTATGTATATGATAATTTAGTTTTGAAATATCATAATACCAATAAAAATTTAGGAACATCTTTGTCAATAACTTTTTAAGGAAAAGGCCATTTTACTCTTATTGACAAATTATAATTTTTTATTCAATTTTTATGATTCTTTAAAGAAAAGTTGTAATTTTTAAATAAAATTGTAAATAGAGTTTTTTATTTTGAGAACTTATTTTTTAATAATAGAAATTATATTTGATAAATTGTGATTTTTTTATTCAATTCTTACGATTTACAAAACAAATTATTATTCCTTAAATAAAAGTTGTGATTGAAGCTCATTTTTTATAACATAAATTATACTTGATAAGTTATAATTTCTTATTCAACTCTTATAATTTACAAAACAAAAGTTGTGATTCCTTAAATAAAAACTATAATTGGATCTTGTTATTTTTAGTAAGGCTAAAATGATCTTTTTTCTAAAAAAAAATTATTGAGAAAGAGGTCCTTAAAGACTTCATTAGTATTATGATATTTTGAGAGATTAAATTATCATTTATATAATTTGAAGAAATTTTATTATTATTTTTTCAATTACCCTTTTTGCATTCCATTCCATTGTGAAATAGTAAAATCTAAACCACATATAGTTGGGCCTTATAACTTGGGCCCAAGATAACAAATAATAAAATAACACCAGAGCAACCCACGGAAAACAATTGGACCTCACATAACTGGCCTGGTAACTCATTATCTTAATTGGACTCGTACGATAAAGATCTATTATCTATCAATTGAAAAAATATGGCACACTCGCTCCCCTCTGGAAACCTCTCTCTCCAACCTCGTCGCCCGCAAACCGTAAGGAGGATGACCTCCTTGCTCACAGCTCAAAAAAGATTAAAAACGTTGAAAGTGTTAAGGAAGTTAACTTCCTTCAACAACACTGGCCGAAACTGGGCATGAATGAGCCAGAGAAGGTTACTAATAAGCCCACCTTTGCTGATAAGCTTAAGGGCACAAACAAAGGGGATGACTTTTCGAATGAAGAATCAAAGACTGAGGAAGGGCACAACTCAGAAGACGACCTTCGGGGTACTGCTACTTCCGAACCTAAAGTGCCAGACTTTGACGCCATTGAAGATCCAAAATGAAATTTTCCTACCTTTGTCTTCTCCTCAAAGGTTAGGAAACGACTTTACAAGGCTTGGAAGTGAGCTGTAATAGTTAAACTGCTTGACAGACCTATTGGTTTCAAGGCTTTAGAATCTAGACTCCAAGGTATGTGGGCAAAAAAAGGAGTGATCAGACTTATAAACATTGGCCATGGCTACTTTATTGTCAAACTGTCGAATAAGGAAGATTATTTTCATGCTCTAATTAGTGGTCCTTGGATGATCTATGACCACTATCTCACTGTTAGACCATGGGAGCTGAAATTTAAGCCTCAAAGTACTACTAATGACAAAGTTGCAAAGTTGCTTGCTGGGTTAGAGTGCCAAAGGTCTTCTTGGAATATTATGATAATGAGGCTCTCACCTATATAGGTAACAAGATTAGCCAAACAATTAAAGTTGACACCCACACTTCTTGTCAACTTAGAGGCCATTTTGTAAGAATTTGCGTCTTAGTTGATCTCAGTAATAAGCTAATGTCTGGATTTCACTTGGATAGGGAAGATTATTATCTAGAATCTGAAGGCTTATGCATGCTTTGCACAGGTTGTGGAATTTATGGCCATAGAGTGGAAGTTTCTCCAACAAAGCAATCGCATGCTCATCCTGAAGACAAAATAGAGCATACTAATACTCCTACAGATCAGCTAGTAAGAGGGGATAAAAAAGATATTTCTTCCCCTGAGCAATGGTCCGTGGTCTAGAAACAGCGTTGCCAACGTAGAGGGAAGGAGAAAGTTGAACTTCCTTATCGAGATCCTACTGGTTCTCGGTTCGGAGCTCTTGCCGTTGAAGATGATGCGCATAAAGGAGATAATACCGAATCAGTACAATGCATGCAGGAAGAGGCACATTCTGACATCGTGGGCTAACTGTGCAGAAATAAACAAAAAAGGGCAAAAAGGAAATAATCCTAAGAGCATGAAGGAAGACATTAATTGGGATGTCATAGCTGCGCACAATATAGTGGTACAGCAAATATCATCTTAGCAAGAGCAAAATGAGAAAGAAAAACAGCTCTATGACCTTGTACAGGAAACTTTGTCTTAACAACAGGGGCTAAATGAGTATGCACAACAGGGGCTTTCACGTAGAAGAGCAGAAAAGAGAACAAGAGAAGTAGTGGGGCAATACGTGAAAAGCAATGAAGTTTTAATGCTAACTTGGGAAGGTAGTGACTGTGCTCATAATAAGGAGACCCAAGATATAGGGGACCACTCCAAACCCACATCAGATGACATAGTTGTTTGTAAAGAAAACTTGGACCCAGGTGATTATATAGGGCCATCCCAGCATGGCCCAATATCAAGTGACCAATCTTTGAATTCCATGGTTCCAGAAACCCAATTTTCATCTGGGTTTTAATGTGTCTTGGCCTCCTATCTAAAGTTATTTTGATGGTTAAGCTTCTTTTTTGGAACATAAGAGGCGTCTGCGGGAAGGGCCTTTTCAGACACTTAAAATTGGTCACTGATGGGCCCAAACCTAACATTATAGCTTTAGCTGATACTAAATGTGACAATGAAGCACGTTTATCTTCTCTTCGCCATCTCAATTTTGATTCTCTTAAAATTAACCCAAGTATTGGATGCTCAGGTAGGATTCTTATTGCCTGGAAGAGTAATGATCTTTAAGTTTCCCTAATCTAAATAGACAGATAATTCATTCACTTCCATTGCTCCTCTAATTACCAACCCCTTGTTATTACTGTCGTCTATGCCCTTCCACACTCTAATTTTTGAGAATCACTGTGGAATAAGTTATACTGTATGGCCCCCAATATTAGAGATCCTTGGTTAATATTAGGGGACTTTAATGATATCTCTTCAAGTTTCCGAGCGCACAGGTGGATCAACTGGCTCTAGTTCAAGAATAAGATGGTTCCAAGACTAAATTCAGAGCTGTGCGTTCACAGATCTAGGGAGTATAGGTCCTAAATTCACTTGGAAAGGGCCTCGTTTTTCGGGTTTCAATCGCCTTTATGAACATTTAGATCGAGCACTCGCTAATACATCTTTCTTTATTGAATTTAAGATTGCACAGTTAAGGTACTCCCTAGAACTAATTTTTCAGATCATAACCACCCTTTATTTTTCCAGTCTTGTAAGTACCAGGTTGTCACTCTTGCCAATAAACCTTTTCGCTTTGAGGCAATATGGTTATCTCATCACTCATTTAGCTCTTTTCTTAAAGAACAATGGGCTACTCATAATACCCTTTCCTTGAACTTGGAAAATCTCAAAAGCTCTCTTCTTGTTTGGAGTAAGAATGTTTTTGGTCTAGTAGAACAAAAGAAAAAATGAGCTCTAGCAAGACTAAATAATATTCAAAAATCCAAGTCTTATCCCTACTCTAATTTCCTGACAAATCTTGAACTGGAATTGCATATGGAATTAGAGGAAATTCTAAGGCTAGAAGAAACTAAATGGTTCCAGAAGGCTCGCACAGAATGGATTTCTAAAAGGGATCGTAACACCCGTTATTATCACCTAAAAACAACTATAAGGAAAAGGAGAAATTGAGTTTTGGCTTTGAAAGATGTATCAGGCAATTGGATCGAGGATACTGTTGCTTTACAAAAATTAGTTTTTAACTATTTTAAAGAGTTTTACCAATAGGAGGTTCCTGATTATGTGTTTTTATCTACCAACACATCTTTGCCCAGGAGCAACTCTATTTTTTTTTGATTCTTTAGCCTCTCCTCCTGCTTATGAGGAAATTAAGAGAGCTATTTTCTCTATGGGTCCATATAAAGCCCCAGGCTATGATGGCTTTTCTCCTATCTTCTTTCAATCAAATTGGGATTTAGTAGGTCCTTTGTTATGTACTTTTATTATTGATGTTTTTAATGGCAGGGCCTCTATTGCTGAAGCTAATAAAACCTTGATATCCTTGATTCCTAAAAGAGATAACCCTTCTCTTGTGAGTCACTTCAGACTAATTTCCCTCTGCTCAGTGCACTACAAATGCATAACAAAGATATTAAATCAACGACTTAAGCGAGTTATGAATGATTTGATCTCCCCTTTTCAATCTAGCATTATCCCAGGGAGACAAATCTAAGACAACATCATCATTGGGCAAGAGATATTACATGTTATGAAGAGAGCTAAGGGTAGAAAAGGTAAAGGATTCTTTGCTATGAAAGTGGACTTGAAAAAAGCTTTTGACCGCATCAGATGGGATTTTCTCCAACAGGTTCTTTATGATGCTGGAATGAATTCTAAATTTATTTAATTAATCTTCAACTATATTTCCACTGTTTCTTATAGTGTTCTTTGGAATGGTGAGCACTCTAACTTCTTTAATCCCGCTAGAGGACTCCGACAAGGAGATCCTATTTCACCCTCTCTCTTTGTCTTATGCATGGATAGATTATCTCACTTAATTAGTGATGTTGTTAATGATGGAAGTTGGAAACCCATATTTATTTCCTCCTCAGGCCCTACAGTGTCTCACCTTATGTTTGTTGATAATATCCTCTTGTTTGGTGAAGCTACTGAAGCACAAGTTACTACTATGATAAATTACTTACAAAAATTTTATTATGCCTCAGGCGAGAAAATCAACTTCTTTAAGTCATCTCTTTTCTTCTCCAAGAATGTACCGGCTATAATTAAAGGGAAAATTAAATCTGTCACTGGGATGCATATTTCTGCTGATATAAGCCACTATTTGGGGTTTCCTATTGCTACCCGATCAAAGCCCAGATAACGTTTTCAGTATATCTTAGAGATAGTGAAGAGTAAGTTGGAAAATTGGAAAGCTAATTGTCTCTCTACTGCTGGACGAATCACTTTAGCAAAATCTATGTTGAGCTCTACTCTCCTGTATCCAATGCAAGTCTCTAAAATATCTGTCACCATTTGTAATGAAATTGAAAAAATATAGAGGAACTTCATTTAGGGAGGCTCTTATGGACACAGTTTTCATCCTCTAAATTGGCATAGTGTCTCTCTTCCTAAGGACTATGGTGGTCTTGGTTTCAAAAAACTCTTCTCTATAAACATAGCTTATGGTGTTAAATTGGCATAGAAGCTAATCTCTGGGGTGAAAGGATTATGGGCAGACATCCTTCTACACAAGTACATGCTTTAAAATGATAGTGATCTTTTAAAAGCTAAAAAAGGAGACTCTCAACTTTAGTACTTCATTTGCCAACAAAGTGATTTAATTAAAGAAGGCACTAAATGGCAAATTCACAATGGAGAAAATGTTTCCTTCTTTGATGATTTCTGGCTTATCCCTGGGACAAAATTGAAAGATCTATGTACAAGGCCCTTATCTCTTAGGGAAGAAGAAAGCAAAGTTGCTGATTGAGTGGCTTATGGTTCTTGGGATTTTGTTAATTTAGCAAATGTTCTTCCCAGTAACATAATCCTCAAAATAATTGCTGTCATTCCACCTTCCCAAAGAGCTGGTAATGACATCATGTCCTGGAATGCCTTTTCTAATGGCATTTTACTCTCAAAAGTGTGTATTTCCTTATAGAAAAGATCCCTCCAAATTTATATTCTCCCACTTTTAAACTAATCTGGAAGTGGAGAGGAGTGGAAAGAATTCGCCTTTTTCTATGGATGATCTTCCACAATCGGCTACCGACAAATCTGTGGTGTAGCTCTTGGGCTCTTTCTTTGCTACTCTGCAATTGGTGTAACTCAGATGAAGAAAATATTCTCCATATTTTAAGGGACTGTAAGTATGCTCACTGCTTCTGATTGTAAACGGTCTACCATAATTATCAAACAATCTTTTTTTTCTTATCCTCTCAAGGAATTGGTTCATGCTAATTTGACTTGTAATGTGGGACTCCATATTGATTCTGATTAGGAGATTTTTTGAGGTGTTTCTGTTTGGCATTTTTGGAAATGGAGAAATAATTTTATTTTTTATGCTAGTTTTCATAAGCCTTATGACCCTGTGTCCCATCTTATGGCTGTTTGGAAATCCTTCTCTACCACCTATTTTTCCACCTCAAATGTGAAGAATGAGCCTTCTTTATGGCTCCCTCCTCCATGTGGCTAGATTAAAATTAATGTTGACGGTGCTGTTTCTCAAGTTGACTCTAATAGTGGATGTGGTGGTGCTCTAAGAGATTATCTGTGCTCTTGGATTGCTGTTCTCCTTTTATCTGGGCTAATATTCTCCTCTTGAAGCTGATGCTTGGGCTTGCCTAAAAGGACTTAATCTTGCTTGGGATATGGGCTACAAGAGTGTTATTCTTGAAACTGGTTGTAAGGCCTTAATTGACATTTTGGAATTTAAACCTGATGAACTCTCTCCTCACAACCAAGTTGTGCTCGAGGTCTCTAAGTTGTTGAAGAACAATTGGATGGTCAAGTCTAATCACATTTCTAGATCTAGAAATAGAGTGGCTAATAGACTTGCCAAAGAAGCTCTCCTTGTTTCTTCTTTTTTTAGCACTACTCCTTCCTTTGTGAAGGACTTAGTTCTTTATGATTGTATGGGATTTCAATCCCCCTCTTTGTCCTAACTATTTAATACATCAGGCCTGGCCCTCCTTTTTACCAAAAAAAAATTGACAAAATATAAATGAGGATTTTAAATAATAGTGATTAGATCTAGCAAAATAAGTTAGTCCCTCATAACTTGATGAATCAAAATTTGAATCCTCACTAAGAGAAGTGACATCATTTAGTATTTAATAGTTTCTCGTATGGAACTGCCTTCAATAAAAGATATAGGTGGGTAACTAAAAAAACTAGGACTTCAAACAAAATGAAATGAAATCGAATTCACTAGTTTTGAAAAAAGAGGAAGTATTGGATTTTCTACTAAGACCTCCATAAATCATAATTTAATTATGGTTTATTATGAATCTTTAATCATATTGAACTGTACTAACAAGATTATGATGAGGGTAAAAATTGAAATCCATATATTATATACTATAAAGTCTAAAAGGGCTAAACAGATATAATTGCTATATAATATTAAAGACAATAAAATTTTAGTCCTTCAAATTTATCTCCATTATTAATTTGATCTCTCAAATTTATTTTTAATCAATTTGGTCGCTTAAGTTTATTTTAATTATTAATTTTATCCTTATAATTTAAATAAGAGTCAACACTATTAAAATCTGCTCACATTAATAATAAAATATTGATAAAAACCATATAGATTAATGAAAAGTATAATTATTTAAATAAAAAACTCAGAAATTTTAAATAATAAAATAATAAAATGCAATATAAGGGATTAAATTAATTAAATTAATAAAAATTAAAATGATTTGAGGATTAATTTTTTTTTTCACTTAGCTACATATAAATATCAAATCATAAAAAATACTTTTTACATTATATTAATTTAAAAGTGAATTTATGTTTTAGAACCTAAAAGATTTACATGATAATTAAAAAAAACTCAAAAAATTAAATTAATAAAAATTAAATTTGAGAAACTAAATCGATAGTTAAAAAAATTAAAGAAACCAAAAGTTTCATTGTCCTTATTATTAAAAAAAATAAAGTTATGGGACCATGATAACTACTGTTCCCCCGTCCTCACCAGTCACCACTGCTCTAAGTTCGAGAATTAATTATTCAACTCTTGTTAAACGTTGCCTAACTTCCATGTAACAAATTTCTTGGTCAATTATATATGCATAGGCAATGATGTTTTAACTTTCAAGTGTTGTGTATAGACTATAATGGTCTATCGTGATTGGAGTATAAAACAATAATATCTTGAGAGGAAGCAAATTTTCAAACCATGCTAAGTGTAGACTTGAAAAAATATAATGGTTCTGTATATGCCAATGGTCATAACAACAAATTACTATGTATGACTGCATTATTCTTAGTCAGTGATTTATTCATACCATAGCCAACAGATTTAAAGTGATCTCATGATTTCAAATACTATATCTTACTTACAAGTTGCTTTGCGGAGGGCGTATTTTTCTTCCTGGAGGTTATATACTTTATGTTTATATTTTAATATTAATCTACTCCTGAAAACTTGATTTAAGTTAACAGACTTGACCCAAAAAACTGATCGATAGAGAGGTCATGCTGTTGAAGATTTCAACTTGAGACTTTTTCGTTGGTGCAAGTCACAAGATGGATCGACAAGATTGACTGAAGCTCATCTGTTAAACAATAATCAAAGATACTTCTTTGGTACTTGATATTGTGTGTGTTTGGATACGCTCATAAGCGATTTTTTTACTCAAAAAAATCATTTTTCTAAATTGGTATCCAAACACATGAAAAACCATTTAATCGATTTTTTTTTGTTAAAATCGATTTTTCTCAAAAGCTGGCAAGTCGAGCTTTTGCGGCTAATCAATCAAAAAGTGTTGGGGAAAATTGTAAAGAAAGACTCAAGAAAAAATTATTAAAAAAAAGCTCAAAATTTAATAAAAATAAAATCAATAATATATTTTACTTCTTAAATAAAATATAACAACTTTAATAATATTAGATATAAATTTATTAATAATTTAATTTTGAAATGAAATATCCTTCATGGTAATTTATATAATTAAAATTGATTTTGAATAAATTATCCAAACATCTTTAATTTTATTAAATTTAATTTTAAAAAAAACAGTATCCAAACAAGTTACATTATAATATAATTAATTATAATTAAAATTTATTATTTAATTAATTATTTTTATAATTCATTACATCCAACTGAAATTCAAACAAGCACATACTCTCTTTGAATTACAATACATAACATTTTTTAAAAATCTTACTTAGTAAAAATATAAGATAATTGGTAAGTTTTATATATATATATATATATATTTAATCATACTGTTCATTTATTATCTTCCACTTAAGTAATTAATGAGTGTGTTTTTGAATAAGTTAAATAATATATATTTATTCCACTCAAAGGTGTATGATTTGAAAGATTTGAATTTTTTAAAAAAAATCAACATTTTTTATAAATGTAAATTAGTTAGTAATGGCAATCTCTCTCAAATATAAAATATAAGCATTTTTTCTAAATTAATATTGGTCTAAAATATAAACAACTTAGTATTTGTAAAAAAAATTCTTATTTTACTCCTTGTATTTATTAATTTAGATTCTTATGACTACAGATTTTTGACCTTTTTTTCACTCATCATAAATTGAAACTAGGGGTGAAAAAACATATTTTTATGGAAATAAAAATTTTATTGATATGTTGATTATTGTTAAAAACTATTTATTTTGGACTGAAGGGAGTATACTGTGATTAGGAAGAAGTAACTAATTAACTTCACGTTTAGTAAGCAATGTTAGTTATATTATAGCCTTGAAATTGTAAAAAAAAAAAGGTAACTTTCTAATTTTACCATCCTTTACAATTAATAACTAAACAATATATACTGTTGATTGCCAGAATTTCCAAATGCTGACCTACAATATTATTACTTACTAGTACGTCACATTAAGTTGAAAAAAAAGAAGATATGATTAAACAATGTATTAAAGAAGCATCCTGTCATATTAATCCAGATTCTACGCGGCACTCATATATATCTAAATCCATCCACCCCGGAAAACATATTAACATCTCTCTTCTCTGTAAATCATGGAGATTTTTCAGATCGTCCTCTACATCACCTTGTTTTGCTTGCTTCTTCTGATATACAAGCGATCCAATTCTGAGAAGAAACCACAAAAAAGCCTACCCCTACCCCCAGGGCCATGGAAGTTACCTCTTATTGGGAACGTCCATCAAATTGTAGGAGCTCTACCCCATCATGCCTTCAGAAAATTGTCAGACAAATATGGACCCTTAATGCACCTTCAGCTTGGAGAGACATCCAATGTTATTGTCTCTTCCTCAGAAATAGCCAAAGAGATCTTCAAAACCCATGACCTTATCATGTCCAATAGGCCTGATATTCTCGCTGCCCAGATCATCACTTACAATAACATAGACATTGGATTTTCCCCACATGGAAGCCATTGGAGGAACCTTCGAAAAATATGTACTTTAGAGCTTTTAACAGCAAAGCGTGTTCGATCTTTCAGGTTCATAAGGGAAGAGGAGGTATCTGTGCTTGTCAAAGATGTATTGTCTGCTTCAGGGTCAGTCATAAATCTGAGTGAGAAAATTTTCTCAACCATAACTTCTATAGTTGCAAGAGCAGCTTTTGGTAGGAAGTCTGGAAATGGAGATCAAGAGGCTTTCTTATCTACACTGGACGATGTGACGAAAATGGTGGGAGGTTTTTCAATTGTTGATCTCTTTCCTTCTATCGAAGTGCTTCAAAGGATTACAGGAATGAAAGCTAGGCTTGAAAGGGTTCACAAATTGAATGATCAAGTATTGGAAAACATCATTAGGAGTCACAAAGAAAGAAAAGCCAGTGGCGATGAGAATAATGAAGAGAATCTTGTTGATGTTCTTCTAAAGATTCAAGAGGGAAAAGATGATCAAGAATTTCGCTTAACTCACGACCACGTCAAAGCCGTCATTCTGGTAAGGATTGCATATATAAAAGTTTATGTATTAGATTGATGATTTTTTCCCCCCTAACTAGTATGATTTTTTGGTTTTTTATGGAGTTTTTAAAATGAGTCGTTTACAAGAGTTTAGAATAATATATAAGTATATAGATTTTAATAATGGGGTCAGTGTTAATCTTTTTCGAATTCGAGCCCAATTCTATGCAGAGACTTGTTCATGTTCTCTCTGAGTCTTACTGGTCAAAACATTTTTTTTAGGCATTAGTCTTATATTAGGTCCCAGATCTTGCTGGAGGAAGGCCTTTTAGGTTTCTTTGTTTATTGTTGCTGCTCTAATACCATTTTGACTTTATGAGCTTGAGATTGGGCATATCCATTTCACCAAGATGCTTATGCTTTTTAGTCAGTGACGAGAAGATGGCTTCTCTGTCATTCATTGTTTTTTTGATCATTTTTCCTTATGGGACTTTTATCAGTACTTGTCTCCAACGGGCAACAGCTAGACATGGCTAGTTATTATATTCACCAAGGATTAACAAGAAGAAAAAGACTGATCTCCATTTCATTATCATTATTAGAATAAACTATGATTCTTATTACCAAATTAAAAGTTTTTCCATTGTTGGAAGTCATCAGTCATACTGAACCGAAAGTTAAGATACATCTTGTCATATGATCACACACACACACACACACACATACACACACACACACACAGTTAGGTTTTGAAAACTTTATAGGTTTTGAAAGTTATGAACCAAAGTGATGGAAACTTCATATACTTGCCCTGTACAAAATCGAACTACCTGTCGCAGAAAATCACTAGAGAAAATATTGCTTCTCAAAGTGAGCGTCCGACAGTAATTCGTCATATACTATATGTACTCCTAAAAACTTATTTTCAGGATATGTTCATTGCTGGATCTGAGACATCATCAACTACTCTAGAGTGGGCAATGGCTGAATTGATGAAGAATCCACAGGTGATGGAGAAGGCTCAAGTTGAGATCAGAATGTTCTACAAGGGAAAAGACTTCGTGGATGAAAGTGAAATTCACCAATTGAAATACTTAAACTCAATTGTGAAAGAAACCTTAAGGCTTCACCCACCTGGAGTTTTGCTACTTCCAAGGGAGAGCACTGAGAGATGCGTGATTAATGGATATGAGATACCTAAAAAAACCAGAATTATGGTCAATGGATGGGCAATAGGAAGAGATCCTAAATATTGGGATGAAGCTGAGACATTCAAGCCTGAGCGATTTTTGGATAACCCAATTGATTTTAGAGGAGCAAACATGGATTATATACCATTTGGTGCTGGAAGAAGAATCTGTCCTGGAATTAACTTTGCTATATCCAGTATTGAGCTCCCACTTGCTAATTTGTTGTATCATTTTGATTGGAAGTTACCAAATGGAATGACTCCTGAAAAGTTTGACATGTCTGAGACATTTGCTGCAAGTGTGAGAAGAACCGAGAATCTCCAGCTAATCCCAATTAGTCATCAACGCTAGTTCTATATAATTGCCTCAATGATGTCCCACGTTGCCTCGTAATCCCTTTACTCTAAATAAAAGTGCTTGAGCTACTTGTTCCACCTTTTTTGTTTAGTTCATGTTTGTTGTGAACTTTCCTGATGGTAAAGAACAAATGATATGGTCCAATGTTCAGAGAAGAGAATGAACTTGTGGTTTGTTGAAGCTTTGTAATATGTAACCCTGCAATTGAGTCACTACAGTTTGTCCTCCAATAGTTTAAAACGTTTACACCTGTAATTTAACAAGTATATAACCCCTATAGTAAGTAATACAGTGATACGTTGAGTATCTTTTCTCCGAGAACTACTTGGTTCCAAAATTGCAAAACATGATTGAGTATTAATTTCATGCGTTGATCACTAAAGTTGAACAAAACACATCTTGAGACAGATTATACAACTATAAAAGTTAAGCTAAAATAAATTATCATCCTCATAGTCTTTTAAGTTCTAAAACATAAATTGAGTCTTAAGTTAATCTAATGTATAAATTATATTAATGACTTAACATCAATGATTTCAAAACCAAACCGAACCGAATGGTTTGACTGGTTGGATCATTAGTTGGTCCTTGTTTTGACTCTATTTGAACTGCAAAACCATTTTAGCTTTTGAACTGGATTGGGTCGCTCTAAACCAGTGGTTAGCTATGAACAGTTAGAAAACCATATACTAGAGCTGTTTTGTGAAAATCAGATGGCACATTTTTTTCACTTTTTTCCAATTTTAACCCTAACAAAAACCTCCCTCACTATTTGAACACTTTGAGAAGGTGAAAAAGAATTTGGTTTGTGCACTTTGTTCTAATTTTAATCTTATATCAAATTAATACCTTCTGTTTTCATTTTTTTGGGAAAACTTTTTTGATAAATTATTTTCATTCTCTTTGTATGCCTTAATCTAAATAAATATTTAAGTTAAAAAAATTTAAATTAGTATGGGGGATATTTGTTGTGAGTGGTATTAATTCACTTGATGTTATATTGTATCATGAGGCTTATTAACTCATAATTAACTTAGAATATTTTGCTTTATTTTCAAATTATGTAGCAATTTTATATTTATATTATTATATATATAATAATTTTCAACTTAATTATTTCATCATTGGTTCGGCTGTGGGTCCAATCAATTGGACTATGTAAGCCGTGATTTGTTAGCATTTTCGGTTCAACGTCTAGTTCGATTCTAAAAGCATTGCTTCACACACACACACACACATATATGTATAGCTAAATGAGAACAAATTAGTTCTCAAATCAATTTAATTTTTATTAATCTATTATTCTTCACGCTACACCTTGTTCTTTTATTTATTTTAAAAAATTGAGTCTGTTTTTATCTAAATAATTATATTTCTTTTCATCAAGTTACATGAATTTTAATAATATTATCTATTTTTTAATACTAATCATAAAATTTATAATTAAGATAAATTTAAGCGACTAAATCAATAAAAAATAAATTTAAAGACTAAATCTGATAACCGAAAAAATTTGAAAATTTAAAAATTTTCATTATCTCTTAAATTATTGCATAAAAATGTTTCTGCTTCAAGAAAATGACATTGACCAATAAATAAACAAATAAATAAATTAACCCAGGCGCCCAGGTCTATATTGGCTACTAGAATCAACAAGTCATCGACGATCGGACGGTGGACATTTTGCAATGACTGGCAACCATAAACCATTGATGCAGGGTTTTGGAGGGGCATTTTTGTCTATCCAATTTTTAAGGTATTTTTTCAAAATGTCATTAATAATAATATTTTTTAAAATTTTTTAATTAAAAGTGTAATTAATACTAGTAATACTTTCTAATTGAAATACTTAGGTCCTAACAAAAATTTACTATCAAAAAGTCTCATAAAATACTTTTAAGTTATAAATGCATATTGTTCAGTTATAAATACTCTTTATTAAGTTATAAATGTATAGAATTTAATACTTAAAAGTACTTTGTAAATATCATGAATCTCTTAATAATAAATTTTTTTTGTGAGATGTAGATGTAATTTAAAAAAAAAAAACTGCAGCAACTCAGCCGCATGAATTACGTGGATAGCGGGAAGAAAAGCAGCAAGAAATTCGTGATAACTGAAGTAAAAAAAAAAAAACATTAAAATAATATTTTCCTTGAAGTGGGACGATTTCATAGACTTCGTTCTTGACTAGCTATCACAATTTTATCCAAAAAAAACAAAAAAAGACTAGCCATCATAATTTTGTTTCTTTTTTATTTTTACTAAGTAATGATAATGATAACGATTGATATGGTGGCAATGGTGGCGGTACTAGAGATTAGAGACTATGGAAAAGTATGCGGGGGTATGCATAGGATTCATATCGTACTTCCATTAATTTGACCAGAGATTGGCGTGCAATTGTTTTTATTTTTATCAGTGCTTTCACTACCCAAATTTATTTATTTTTTTTCATATCGAAAAACTTTGACTTGAAAATCCAGAACAAATAAACCTTTTAAAAATAGATAAACACATATAAAAGGGTGAGATTTAATATCAAAAAATAATATCAATGTGTTGTGTCCACCACATCCCTCAACTTACTTCTTTCTATCAAAGTAACTTTCTGTTTTCACTGTACTTGGCTTCATAAGGAAATCAAAATAGAGAGAAGAAAAAATATGAGGAGAGAAAAGAAAACTGAATTGATGTAATTTTTTCTCTTTGTATTTGGTTAAGCGAGAGAAAATGAGATGAAGGAAAAAATTGTTAATTCTATATAGATAATAATATCTTTATTATTTGTAGAAAAATATTTTTATGTAATAAAATTAAATATTTTAACATATTATTTATATAATTTTTATTATATATCATTTATCAAATAAAAATAATTATGAATTCTTTTATCCAATATTAGCTAAAAATTATTTTGTAAAAATTTAAATTTTTTATTTCTTAAATTATTAAATATAATATATTTATATAAATTTTAAAGTGGTGAAAAAATTAAGACAAAAATGGAGGGGGGCAATAAGCATAAAACGAACATATTCATGATTAAATTTGAAAATTAAATTTTCTTTTTAAAATATTTTTATATTTGAAAAGAGAAGTTCGATATACAAAAATGTGAATTTCATTCTTTTTAAATATTTTTATATTTCAAAAGAGAAGTTCAATATACAAAAATATGAATTTCATATATAATTTTTCTTCTAATTTTTTCTCCTTATCATTTTTATCTTTTCAGCGAAGCTTAAAAAATATCATTTGTTTTCTTACTTTTCTCTTTCACTTTTCCTTTTCCCTCACTTTTTCCCCTCCCAAGCACCTCATAAGAGAAAATCCCATATTACCACTTTAAAAATAAATTAAATATAATATTTTTTTATTTAAAAATATAAAATATTTTTATTTAAATTTCACCTTTTAATAAAATAGTTACTTATTTTTAAATTAATTATATTTTTTTATATTTATTATTATTAAACACCCTATAATAAATATAAAGTTATTATCAATAAAAATATTTTTTAAAAAATAATGATTACACCTTAAAAATTAAAAATATTTTATATTTTTAATATTTAATTTTTTTAAAAATATTTTATATTTTTTTAACGGACGGGTAAAAATAACCATCTGGAATTTAATTTTTGTACGTTGTCTTTAATTTAGTGCAAATTATTCTGAGCCACTGGCCCCACATTGTCCTTGTTTGCATTGACATTGGGACGCCCCCTCTCACGATGCCATACGAATTTACAAATAATTTATCGATTCATATTCAACGAAGGAGGAATTTATGAATAAATTGTTCTACTGAATGGGAAAAAAATCTTATATTAAAAAAATATGAATTAAATTTTTAAAAATTTAAAAATATAGTTAATTTATATTGATATAAAAATTATTATTAATGTAAAGAATTTATTATTAAAAATTTAAAGTTTTATAAATAATTTTTTATTAATATATAAAACAGTATATTATTAACAAATATAATAAATTAATCATAACATAAAATAAAATAAATATCGAATTATTTATTTGATTTGGTTCAATCATAGATGCTATATCTATAAAAACTCCGAATTCTATTCCAAAAAAACAAATATTTTTGGATCACCCAGTCAAATGTGCCAGGTATCTATATCGACAGATCATCATCAACTCGACGGTTGCTATAAAAAACACAGAACTTGACTTCAATCCAATAAACCCACTTCGATCAGTTAATTAGCATCTTCATCTTAACCATCTGTAATAACCATATGGAGATTCAGATCTCATGCCCTATCATCTTCAGCTTCATCTTCTTCCTCCTTCTGATACGTAAGCTATCCAATTCCAGAAAATCCTCCAAACCCTTACCCCCAGGACCCCCCAAGCTACCTCTCATCGGAAACCTCCACCAACTTGTAGGCTCACTCCCCCATCGCCGTCTCAGAGACCTTGCAAATAAGTACGGACCCTTGATGCACCTTCAACTCGGAGAAACATCCAATGTTGTCATCACTTCGCCGGAAATTGTCAAAGAGATTACCAAAACACACGATCAAGTCTTTTCGAACAGACCCAAAATTCTTGTCAGCGAGATCTTCGCTTACAATAGCACCGACTTGGTTTTTGCTCCATATGGAAGCTACTGGAGGCTTCTTAGAAAGGTTTGTACTCTGGAGCTTTTGTCCATGAAGAGGGTCCAATCGTTCAAAAAAATTAGGGAAGAAGAGGTATCAGAAGTTGTCAAGTTCATTGATGAACGTCAAGGTTCTGCTGTGAATCTCAGCAAGATAATTTCCCCAGTCACGAATTCCATAGTTGGAAGAGCTGCCTTCGGGAAGAAGACAAAGAACGTCGAGAAAATCCTTTCCACGGTGGCGTACACGGTGCAGGTGGCCAGCGGTTTCACCATTTCCGATCTCTATCCTTCTCTGAAATTCCTTAATGCACTCAGTGTGACTCGGTATAAAGTAGCCAAAGCTCACAGAGAGGTTGATAGGTTGCTCGGAAATATCATCGACGATCACAGAGGAAACAAAGAGATCGATGTTGATGGTGACGAGGCACATGAGGATTTAGTTGATGTTCTTCTCAGGGTTCAAAAGCAGAATAACGACGAAGTCACCTTGACTCTCGACAACATCAAAGCCGTCATATTGGTTAGTCTCAGTTTAATTCATAAAGTCGTATATAGTTTAGTTAATCATAACTCATGTGATGAATCCATTTAATTTCAGGATGTTTTTGTTGGAGGAACGGAAACATCAGCATCAACACTGGAGTGGGCAATGTCAGAATTGATGAATCACCCAGCAGCAATGGAAAAGGCTCAAGCAGAAGTAAGAAGGGTGTATGGAAGCAAAGGATACGTAGATGAATCAGAACTTCACCAATTGAAATATGTACCAGCTGTGATCAGAGAGACCTTGAGATTGCATCCACCTGGGTCTCTGCTAGTTCCGAGAGAAAACAGCGAGACTGTTGAGATCAATGGGTACGAGATATCTAGGAAGACTAGGGTCATGATCAACGCTTGGGCCATTGGAAGAGATCCAAAGTATTGGAATGAAGCAGACAAGTTTGAACCAAAGAGATTTGTGGACAGTTCAATTGATTACAAAGGTGGGAACTTGGAGTTCATTCCATTTGGTTTTGGAAGGAGGATATGTCCTGGAATCTCGTTCGCTGCACCTGTTCTACAGCTTATACTTTCCAATTTGCTTTACCATTTCGATTGGAAGCTTCCTAACGGAACAAATGAATTGGACATGACTGAGGAATTTGGTGCCACGGTGAGAAGAAAGAATGATCTATGCGTTGTTCCAATTCGTTATTCCCACTAATAATTACAAAGTTGAGCATATTTCCACTCGTAGAAATATAAAAAAGAATAAAATGTGATTAGCTATTTCCTGTAATAATCGATATAATTTTGAATGGGCTGTTGAATAGAAGAATATTGTATCTCCATGCTGTGAACTACTTGAGAGTTGTAGCTTGTGGTGACTTTGTATACTTGAAAAACAGTTTTTTTTCCTTTTTTTGTGATAAAATAAAAGTCATCATTCTCCATGACTATCACTTTTAAATTCCAAGTCAATGCTCCAAAGGAACCGATACTGATTTTAATTTCTAATACAAGTTGGTTTAGACGATCTCGCGCGATCTCATTGATACGAATTCATTTTTATATAAATGAAGGGATTTATAGTTGAAATTAGCAAATAAATTATATATATATATTGGCCTTTTATAATATTTGTAGTATATCTCTATATATACATCTTAATATTGAATTGTTTTATAATATTAATTTCTTGTTATGTGAAAAACTACTGGAGTATCTCAATATTAACTTTTTAGTGCAAAAAAAAAAATATTGCATCCATTCAGAGTTATAAACCCTTTTCTTTTTTCGGCTTTATAGTTATAAAATTACTATTAATTGTCAACGTTTCCTCTTGCATCCTAAACGCGGTCGTTTGATTGATGAGCACGTGCATAGGATCCTGATAATAGTCTAGGAAACAATTTCAGTACGCTATTCACGTGATGAGGACGAAATCTGGAGTGTTTACGTTAAAATTAGATGATTTTGATTTAATATTATTTTATTTCTATATTTTAATAAATAATAAAGATAACATTCGAATAGTTCCTCTTGTGAAAAAATAAATTTATCATTTAAAAATCATAAAATAAAAATTTTAAATATCAACCGTTTAAAAATCTAAACGATATAAATCTCATTATAGAAATGAGTACCAAACCTGAGCCAATTATCTAAAATAACAATAGTTTCAAAATAAAAAGAGTGAGAAGACTTCCCATTCTGAATCTTTCTCCTTACATTATCACACTATAATACAAAAGATTCATGAGAGAATGATAGTAAAGTCTCAAAAAAAAAAAATAATGACATTTAAATTCTTAACAAATTTTTTTAAAAAAAATTGTTGTAAATATCAATTCAAATAGTTGTGAATTTAAAAATTTCAATTGTAAATAAGATATTTAAATTATAAATATGATAATTAGTTTGTAATTCAAATTTCTGTTTATAACTATTTGAATTGATATTTATAATTTATTTTATAAAAAAATTTAAAGACTTACTCCCTTCATTTAAAAATTTAAAATATTTTTTAAAAATTTTAATATTAAAAAATGTAAGATATTTTTAATCTTTTGAGGTGTAATTATTATTTTTTTTAAAGTGTCTCTATTGATAATAATTTTATATTTATTATAGGATGTTTAATAAAGATAAATATAAAAAAATACAATTAATTTAAAAATATATAATTATTTTATTAAAAATAAAATTTAATTAAAAATATTTTATATTTTTAAATGGAAGGAGTAACTATTATTAATTAATCTTTTTGGAATTTTACTGTGTTCTCCCAAGATTCATGCTCCTGTGAGTCCTTGCCAGCAGGTCTCTCTCAACCAGTGGCGCAGCCACGTGTTTATGTCCCTCACTTGAACAAAATTACATACAATGGTATAGGATTTTATATTTTGCAATCCTTCTTTTCATATTTTGTATCCTTTTATTTTAATATTTTAAATTTTAAATTCATTTTAGGTTATTTTTTAACCCAAATTTAAAATTTTTTTAACTCAAAATCCGGTATATTTTAGCTTATAGTTTCACCATATCCAAATACTAATATTATTTTATAAAAAATTATCATTTATTAAACCTTTAAAAAATTTATTCTTGCTGAAAAACTAGTTGAAACTCGAAGACATTATTGTTTGTCTATCAATTTATCTTCCCCTAAAATTAGCAATTGTATTGTCTGATAAAAGAGCTTTTTTTTTTTGTTATAAAGTTTGTGAAAAATTAGTTGTACAATTGAATGGAGAATCTATGGATTAATGATTATCTAGTGACTCATATTAAAAAAGATGTATATGTAATTATTAAGTAATTTTTAATAAGGTATATGTGATCATTAAATAATTTTTAATTATTTTTTAATTATTAATATTTAAATGAATTTGATGCTCTCAATGAATTTATAAAAAAGGGTTGCCATGAAATTAGGAACACATATTATTTTTACAAACACATAATATAAGTTGTTATTGTTTGATTGGATTAATGTGCAATTCAAATCCTGAATTATAAGTTCAGAGGTGACTAAACTTTTAAAAGATACATTTTAAACTCTAAAGAACTAAAGTTAAGGTAATTTCACCCTCAATTGTTAAATTTTAACAAATATCTGTTAATTTTTTAAAAATTAAGATCTAATTTAACATACGTTCATTTAAACTTAACGATGTGGGAAAATTGTTTTAACTTTTATTGTTTAAAATTCAAAATGTATCTTTTAAAGATTTAGTGTTTAAATCATCCCTCAATTTATAATTTAAGATTTAAATTGTATACTAACTTTTATTTGGTTTGAATAGGGAGAAAAATAAAGGAGAAGAACAACTTGAAGAAAATTTTTTTAAAGGTAATAAAAAAATGTACTATTTTTAAAATTTTCTCCACGCAACTTATTTATTATTTTTTAAAATCCTTTTCAAACAGAAAGCCTATTCTAACAAAAAATTGGTTGGTTAGAAGCTTAAGTTCAATTCAACGAACACAGCCGTATTAAAAAAAAAAAAAAAGTTTGCGGTCGTTTTACGCTCGCCAGAAAATTACGCAAGCATCTTTCTCATCTGGGAGTAATTTATTCGATACTTTTGACTCGTGGAATTTTTTATTTCTTTGTCTTTTAAATTTCATCAACTTATCTTAAAACTTGTTATTATTAAATTGTTTTAATCTGATTTCGATTAGAATTTATAGAAAAACTCAAACAATATGCGATTGAACTTTGAATTTAAATATTTCATTATTGTTTTTATTAAACATTATCCGGTCTCCATGTTTTAACAGACTTTTTTTTGCCTTGGCCAGCTATTGTTGAATGGAATTGCAATGGAAGAAGTTTCCTCTCAACAAAAATATCAAATATATTAAATCAAAGTTATGAACGAAATTAAAGGGGAGAGAGAGAGAGAGAGATAATTTTTTTTTTTGAAAAAAAAAACCCTATGAATTATGCTCAATTGTTGACCATATTTTGGAGTTTTGTATTATTAAAATTTAGTAATCTTCAACGAACCAAAAAAAGAAAAACTAATTAATGGTTATTTGGATAGCTATACCTTTTCTTTTGTGCATAACAACACATTAAGATTTTACCCAAAAAAAAAATAACAACACAATAAGATATAAAGTTTAGAGTAAAATCAAACTTACAAGTCAATTCAGAGTAAAACGCATGTGCATGCACATTTTTTTACACATTCATACACACATATTAAGCCAAACTTTTAATCCAAAAATATGTTTTTTATTAAAAAAGATAAGGCAATTTTCTTATTTGATAGAAAATAATTTATTTCCTGGGAAATATCATTGATATTTAAAATTTGACTTTATAAATGATAATTTTATTTTCTCTATTGAAAAAGAAATAAATTTTGAATTATGTTATTTTTACCATTTTTAAATAATAAGTATAGCAAATTATAAGTCAGTGACTTTAAATTTAGAATCGCAAAAGCTTGTTTACATATGGCCCAAAAAAAAAATGCTCCAAAAGCTTTTAATCAAGACATTAAAGAAAAAAGACAACAATTACTCTTTCCCTTTTTACTATGAGAAAATAATTAATTTACACTGTTTAAAAAAATTAGTTAAATATAATAATTATGTCTGAAATTAAAAAAATTTGACTTAATTATCCCAATAATTAATGAAACAAATTTGTTTACTTAAAATGAAAATGGATTTAATGAGGGACAATTTAGAAAAAAAAATATGATAAATATTTTTTGAAAATTTGCAGTTTTGCTTATAAATAAAAACAAAAATATACATATTAGTAACTAAGATTAGAGTAAAATATTTTTATCACTTCTATTTTACTTTAATTACACTAGACATTTTCTCTATTTTAAAAATATCCAATTTAATTTAATCCGTTAACTCCATTAAAATTTATTTTCTTGTTTAGAGAGTAGTTATTTGCTTAATGTTTATAGCAAATTGGGACAAAGCTTAAAGTAATTTTTAGCTTGAATAGACATAAAAAATTTGATTAAGAATCTGATTAATTTTTAAATAAAATCCAATGTGTTTATAAACGTTTGTCGAAAAAATATGTTTACAAATTTTAAATTTTAAATTTACATGATTTATATAATGTCTTGAATTTATATCATTTTAAATGTTAAATTTAACTTTATTTTATGTAATATGTTGAAAAAAATATGTTTTTGAAATATATTTTTATAAATTTTAAAAAATATATAATAATTTTCAATAAATTTGATAAAAATAAAAATTATAAAATTTTATAATATAAAAAATTAATTTTATAATATAATAAAAAGTTTGAAAATGTATTTATTATAATTTTTAGTTGTATGTAAAATAATTTTTTTTTGGAAAATTTAGATGTTTAGATATTCTTACTCCTCCAAATTATAATATAATTTATTTTTTAGAAGTTTTGCTTAATCCAAAGTATAGTGCATTGGTTAGATGTCATATTTTTTTTTTCAATTACATCGTTTGTTTTATTGAGTAATTAATGAGGGTATTTTAAATAAATCAAATATTACATGTATTACATTCAAAGAGCATTATTGGAAAATATGTGGCAATTTTTAGAAAATCAAGATTTTAACTAACTTTTTTTAAAAAATATAAATCAGTTAATAATGACTTATATTACATTCAGGAGATAGTATGTTAAAGAGAACATTTTGATCAAATTAATAGCTTAAAAGTCACACTTAACATTAAACTAACGGTTGCATAGATGGAAACGAAATCTCAAATAATATATAAGGAAGGCTTATGTAATATATATTTTAATTTTAAAGGAGGTTTATCTAAGTTTTCAAAATAGAATGTAGTATATGTAATTAAGATAAAATAGAAGGATGGCTTGTGTAGTTTACTCTTAAAGATTATAACCAATTAAATATCAGTTCAAAACTTCAAATCCGTGAAAGACAATAGGCAAGAATGTTTTTGTTTTTTTGTTAGGAGAATGATATTTAAGGTCCTTTAAAAAGAATTTATGAGAATAATAGCCTATTAATTTTACATTGAATATTATCGAGTGAAAATATGTATATATTGTTAAAAGTAGAACCTTTTCTTTTTCAGGGGCGACAAATATGAGTGCCACTAACGCCACTGATTTCACTTGAAAATTAAGCAGTTCTACTAAAAATATCCAATTCAATGGCACGTATAATAATGATTAACTGATTAATTAGTTAATTTTAAATTGTAAAATATATATATGGTTAGCAAATAATCTCATCAGAACTTAATCTTGATTGAATCTTTAAGTGGCGTTGTGAATTATACAGCAGTTAGAGTGCTTGATAATAAAATTAGAGTTTTAAGCAGGAATAACAGCATTAAAAGCAAGGTGAATAGAATAGAAGCAATCAATTCCATATAAAATATTAGTAATAAGAATAATTGCAATTTCAAACATTTTACTTATCAATTTAATCTAATTTTTTATTTATATTTTTTTATATTTTCAATAATTAATTATATTTGCAATTTCCTTAATTTTGTATTGTATTTCTATAGATACCTTAATGATAAATTCTTGAGAAGTTGTGAAGATGCAATATTATTTGCAAATAATATTGATGTTTATGTCTATATTACTTTTCTTAATTATTTCATGTAAAATCCGTGCAATGTAGGGGATCCAGTCTAGTTACTCAATAAGAAGAGTACAATTTGGTTATTAAGTGTTAATTAATAATCAATTAAAAACGATGGGATCTCCAAGCAATGCATCTTTGATGCTGAACATTTCCTGAGGCATTTCATTTTCGTGCATGACGTCATCCTTCTTGTAAATCAAGGTCAGCAACTTGGCCATTTTCCAGAAAACTTGTTTGACTTCTCCTGGAACCACACTCCCTTCTTTCTGCAAAACTTTTCTCAGAAGCTCTTTTCTTTTCTCATCAATCTTCACTCTCATCTTCTTTATGATCTCTTCTTCACTTGACCCATGAATCACTTGCAATGCAACTGAGTTCAGTTTTCCTTGCTCTTTTTCCCTCTGCAAATCCATTTTCACCAGTTTATTAATCAACCCTAATTCATACAACGCCTGAGAGATATTATCATAATCTAATTGTTAATCCTAATTAATTTTTTCGTGGTGCAGAGGAAGGTTACCATAGCTAAGGTCTACAAGAAAGCTCTTATAGAGCCTTTATAAATAAAAATACTCAAAGAACTAGAGCTGATAATATTGGTTGAGTCCACACCAAAAAAATACAGGTCGGGTTGGCAAAAAATGTGACTTGTTTAGATGTGAGCCTATTTTGACCTGCAGCACATAACCCAAACCCACATCAAATTAACTCGTGGGTTAATAGGTTAGCCTGCTCATTTTTTTTAAAAAATTTGTTTTTACATATGAGAGTTTTGCTTAAATATCCATTGATTCACTCCCTTCCTTCCCCCCCCCCTCTCTTTTAAGGTTTTTGTGATTATCTGGGCATTTCATCATGGTGTTATTGGGACGGACAGTGGTGAGTACCCGTCATGTGTTAATTTGTGGGGTTTTACTATTTTAATTGTCAGGTCATTTATATTCTATTTCATAGATTCATACATTTCTCTAGTTAATGTCAAGTTGACAGAACTTGGTTTTTCATGATGTCTCTATGATTTCGTCTTTGGAGCTCTGTTATTCAGCCTTGCCCATTACTGAAGAAAACTAATTTCCAAGGTTCATGTGTTTGAACTACTATAAAAGCAGGTTGCTTTTGTATCTTTTATGGTTCACTGCAATGAGATGAATGTTAAGGTCTTGGATATTAAATTATGATACTCTTAAGTCGATCATAATGATGGTCTCAATGCATCAGAAGAGGACAATGGATTTTTTTTATTATCAGTGATTCAGAAAAATATTAATTCAAGCTTTGAATTGTAATTTAAATTTTTATTATGTTTGTTTGTGATAGAGTAGATATTTTTTTTGACAGTGATTCATGTATTTTAAATTTATATTGTAATTTTTAGTAACTTAGAAGGAATTTATTGTCATTGGAATAATTTATTTTTAAATAAAAAATTGATTCTCTTAGGAAAAAAAATGAAAAGATGTGGTTTTGTAATTTTTACAATTAAAAATATGTAAAAAAAATGTTTTGCTAGTGGATTAACTTGTCAACATGTAGGTTATGCTCGCCTGCATTGCCAAGCCCACAACCCACCATGAGCTAGCTCGCAACTCTCGGGTTGGTCAATATTACTTACTCTATATAAAATTAGAGTTGAAAATATTAGCTAATTTGAGACCATATGGGTTATGTTAGGTTCAATTTATTTTTATATGGATTAAAAAAATTTAATCGAACCTAACTTTTACAAGTTGATAGGTTAAATGAGCTAACCTATCAACTCATATATTTATTTTTTTCATGAATTTTTAAAAAATTACACCTAAATAAGAAGTAATTCTAATATGATACTTCATGTAATTAAAAAAAATCACATCATAATTATATGATATTGATCAATTCCATCATGATTCAATCCAAAATTTACTTGAATTGTGAGGTTTCAGTTCCCTCCATTTTTTATTTTTCAATTTTATTTCATTTTTTTAACAAATAATATAGGTTAAATGGCCCAATTCTACCCTGTTAGGGTTAACTCATTTGCTTCATGGTTATTTGATCTAAGCTGAAACAGATCCATATATTTTTATGAGTTAATATTTTTTCAACCTAGCACAACCTTTATTATAATAAATTATTCAGGCCAATTCATATTCTCAACTCAATATAGAATTTAGAAAAGCACTCTTGTAATGTAAACATATATGAGTGCTTTCAAAGTGCTCTTGTAGATAAAAATAGAAACACTCCTGTGGATTTTTATGTAGCAGTATAGTGAATGGGTCATTTTTTAAAATAAGAGTTGGGGTACGTTACCTTGTAGCCATTGACATCATTGAGTAATCTGCCATAAAAGCTAAGGATATGAAAGAGTTGATTGTATTCATCACTTTCGATAGTCTCCTGGGGAAGTTGAGGCCCCATTAGATAAAGACTTGGAAGGACGATCACTCCCATAGCCAATGATACTATTGAATTTGGTTCATACTCTTCCATGCTTGGCACACTCTTGTTTCTCGACCACTCAGCTTCTTTCAGAAACGACCTCAACACATCCACCCACTGCAATTTAAACCAAGTACAGTAATTCAAACCCAACATTCATGTCTGAAGTAAACTACAATATTTAATTTGTTTGACCTATAAATAGTTTGACTTTTAGTTTATACTACTCACAAGCTGAATCAAGTGATTCAACACGCTTCGTCCTTGAACCTTGGAAGCTTGCTCCGCAATCTCACAAATGGTTCCCTTGATTGCTAAGAACAATATCTTCACTGTCTCAGAACATCTTCTTTGCTCACATCTACATCCCACCTGTGAATTGAACATTATATAGCAATCAAACTCTATTTCAATATTACAAATAGATCTGGTGAACTCTCAATAAAATAATGCAATTAGAGATAGCTTATTTATTACTTCTCCATCAAGCCTAAAAGATGGATCTGTTCCTCTTGAGAGCCCCAAACGTCGTAGAGATCATCAGCAACATAAACAAGCAAGCCATTCTTGGCCCATGCCAGGCGTGCTTCGTTAAGTTCTGACCATGAATGCCCTCCTGCTGCTGTCATGAATGAATATCCCAATTTTGTCTTTGACACAGCAAAGTGTAGTTTATCCAGTCCACTCTCCATAAACCACCTGATCAATCAAATCAACATTGTTGGGCTCAATTGAAGGCACGTGATATACAAAATTTACTTTGTAGATGCATGCATACTTGTTGAATTGCTGCAAGTCCTTCTGATACATGGATAAACCGTGGTTAAAATCTTGTACAGCCAGCTCTAACATATTTTTGCTTGTTGCGAGGTCCAAATGACTGATTCAGAGAACCAGAGACACAAAGCAACAAGTGAGCTTTTAAAGATGAAGCACGCACAAACAAACACATGCATGTATATGTAGTATTCATACCTGTATGAAGTTTTCAAAATTCTCTTTTCATCTACTTTGTAATTCTCTATAGATGTCCGGTTTAATATGCGATCCAAACTAGTATGATAAGGAAACCTCACAGCATAACGTATCTGGAATATATATATATATATATATATATATATGTATATATATAACAATATCAGAAATAGTTAATGAACTATTAATTAATGAAAATGAAGGCTTGATCTGTACCTCATGATCAATTTTGTGAAAAGGTTTGTGAGCGTTATCTGAGGAAGACGACAAATATTCCTCCAGGAATTTCCCTGTCCAGAAACTCTGTTCCTCTAGAACTGAATCATTTGAATGTAAAACTATCTGCGAAGACTTGTGTAACTCCAAAATAGCACCAACATCTTTCAAGTATCCTTGAAGGGTATTACAGAACTTGTCTTCTGAGAAATGATTCATTTCCTCTGAGGACACGTACAAATTATTTATATCAGAATTAAATCCATATATAGTTTTTCATTGCTATACGTAGAAAAAGAACACACACACACACACACACACACACACATGAACACTGTGAGAAATGCTATAAAACCTGAAGAAATATCATAACCGTGCAGGCGTAGTAAACGAAATGCCATAGCATATGTGACTGGCTCTAAAAAGATATCATCATCCTCTTGCTGCCACAATCTGTTAAATCACACACACACACACACACACGTGAACAATTTGATATATTATTAAGAATTAAGATTGTTTAATGAATTGTTAAATACCTGTATATTTCATCCAATACACTTTGAATTTCGTGCTGAAAGTGACGATCAATACCCAATTTTTCAAGACAATCAACCAGGTGGAGTTGTGCATGGACGTCCAGGGGATGAACAGCAGGGACTGGATATATATGAAGTTGATTAATTAACTAGTACAAAGATGAATTTAAAATTAAAAAAAATTGAAAAAAAAAAAAAGAAAGTTTGAAAGTGACAAACCAGTGTTATCGTATTTATGGAATAGCGAAAGCAGATAATCAAGACACTGAGTATTGTTAAGGTGAGTAAAAGCAGATGCTGTTGTAGCTGGTGAGTTAAATAAAGATCCGTTCTTTCTTTGGTATTTCATCGCCATTTCCCAATTCTGTGACTTTCCTAATCCTTCTGAAATATATGCTAAATATGCCTTCCATCCTTCTGAATTGTCTTCCCAGCCTCTGTTATTATAACAATTGTTGAGTGTTAAAAGGGATAAATAAGAAAAACACAAACATTAAAAAAAAAAAAAGGATGGCAGTAATTAAAATCTCAAAAGATGAAAGTAATCACAGTTAGGTATCTCACAGAAATTTCTGGAAAATAAATTATAAATATTGATTATGACAATTATAAATAGGAAGAGTCACGTGTAAAATTTAAATGTCTTGGTTGCAACTAAAAATTATGTATTTATAATTATTATTTGAATGGATATTTGCAGCTTATTTTTGAAAAAAATTATCAAAAACATAACTGTTAATCGATTTCCTTTTTCAAATATACTTAGTTGTCATTCTCGTTTAATGGAACGTTTCAATTCAAATATGCTAAATCCATGGTATATATGCATTTTATTAATTTGACTGTAAGAATTACAAAAAGTTATATACCTTTTGAGCTCCAATTCTCTCTTTTGCATGAGTGACTCCAAATGCATCCCTCCAAGAGGAAGATTTAGATCCAATTTTTGAGCAGACTCAATTAAATGAGAGAAGATAATATCAAATCCAATTGGAGAGTATTGTTTATCATCACGAGTTGCAGCAATATTTGACTCAATATATTGAAGTCCTTCAACAAAAGAGAATCATCCAATTAATTACTCAGTTAATTACAACTAAGGATTCAGTCACTGCACCTAAGCTACACGAATAAAATAACTTCATATCAACCAAAACGAATAATACCTTTATAAGTTTGTTGTTCACCCACATTCCATTGCTTTAGTGCAAGAACACAAGCCAGAGTAGATAAAAGAGAATCTTTGATTAAGAGATTGTGATGATGAGGAAGACCCCATGACCCATCACTTTGTTGATTTTCTAATAACCAATTTAAGGTTTGAGGGAACAGAGGGGTTTTTGAAGAAGAAGGTGATGCCACCATTGCTACCCAAGCAGTGTCGTAACAAGATGTAGGTAGGTCAACTTTATGAAACATCTTCTTTATTCTCTCTTGCTGAACTTCAAACATCTGCATTTTTCATGGAATATAATTCACCAATTATTAATACATTTTTTTAATCAAATATTTGTCAGGTTAGAGTAATCATTTATTCATATGGATACATATATAAAAGAAATAGGAAATCAAATCCTCTCAAAAATTCACTTCTCTCTCCCTACTTTTCTAGTTAGTTTCAGACTTTTTGATCACATTCAGATGATTTTATTTAAATATTAAAGTATAAAAAAAATAAACAAAATTGAGATGTTAAAGTAAAGAGAAAAGTGGGAAAGGGAAGGATGATATTTTTACGATGTTAGGTCTACTCTGAATTTTGCCCTTGCCATTGGATCCAACCGAAGTTGCTGAAAAATGAAAGTACACAGAAGATGTTACTTTTCCAATATTTCTTGTGAATATAAAAATACATATATCAATTCTGCGTGCATTGCATGCAATTTTAAAATTAAGATATTATATTTACAAACTTATGAATACATTGTTATTCAAATTTTTTTTAATTTATGTGCTCATATTTAGTGTTGATTATGCCTTGAATAAGATTACCGTTAACAAAATGATATCATTAAAAAAAGAATTATGTTAATATACAAACAACATCACTTGGGTTTACTTCAAGGGAGAATAAAAATTAAGTTCTAAGAGGATTAATTAACTCAAGTTAAGTGCTAATCAATTTCAAAATACCAACAAATTTTTTTGGTCCTTTAGTGGTAAAATATTAAGTCTAACAGTTTCATGAATTTGCAAGAGACTCTTAATTTTGCAACTTTATTAATATGAATTTACAAGTTATTTTTCAAATTTTAATAAGATTGAAAATAAATAATATTTATTAAGTCTTTTATTTTTAATATTAAATATGAACATTTGTGTTCCAGTTAAAATTTAAAAAATAAATTATAAATTCACTAGAGTTACAAAGTCAGAAGCCGAATTTAAAATTCCTATAGCTATTAAATTTAATATTTTAATTTTTGCCGCTGAAAGGTCAAAAGAATTTGTTAGCATTTTAAAATTAGTTAAGATTTAATTTGAATTAATTAGTTCCATGGGACTTAACTGTGATTCCTTAATTCAATCTTAAGATGAACCGATACCAAACAACATTCAACGTTTTTTGACGGGGAAAAAAAAAAGAACATTCAACGTTCCAACAAGGAGGGAAAAAAAAAGGAGTGAAATATACTCGTCACAAAGTTGAACAGAACAGTCAAAGAGAGGGCTTTTAAACAAGTTAAATTTTTTCTATTTATTTTATTATTATAAAAAATCATTTTATTAATATTTTTACAGAGACTTAAAAATATATTGGCAGCAGGGGATCCTGATCCGTCATTTTCCTAAAACAAATGGACAGATTAAATATTGAAGCGCATGATGATTGAAATTTGAAGGATGATAATTGTGATGTCTTTTTTCATTCAACCACTATGTAGTATACTAATGTTACAGATAACAAAATGATTAATCATCAGTATGAAAACAGAGAAAAGTACATCAAATGAATAATTTAAGTCAGAACTCAGGACAGAGCTCCCTGCATCACCTAATATTTCTTAGCAAACGAAGCAGGATTCAGAAATGGCGAAGAGAACGATGATCGGCTCAACTCGATAACCCAAATCAAGATTTTGATTTCTATGCTTCTTATGAATCAATTACATATATTGATTTGTTCTTTAAAGCTTGAATTCGCGCGAAAGATAAACACACAGAAACAAAACAGAGTCAGAGACAGAGACAGAGATGGAACCTGGAGAGACCGAAGGAGCAAAGGAGGGACGCGAGAGAGACATACTGGTACTGAGAAACATGGAAGTATTTGTTTGAGAAAACCACAGCGTTGGTTGCTCTTTTATACATGTGTGTGAAGCAGAGGAACATAGCTGTTCTTTTATTATTATTATTATTATTATTATTATTATTTATTAAAAAAATAATCTAATAAAAAAATAAAATAAAAAAACACCTACGTCTAGGTCATGACTTGGATAATAATTCATCTGATTTTGATAATATGGCAACCAGCAGCCACCTTTATTATAATAAACTGGAGCACTTGATTCCCCTGCATGACCGGAGTTTAAGAAATTGATTATATATTTTACATAATATAATATAATGCTGTTGAAAAGTTTGCTTTTAGAAGATAAAAAGGCAGCTCAATTCATCTTTGACTTTAATCAGATTGTTCAAAAAATGAAATTATTTGCAAGCATTTAAGCTATACTCGTTTCCAAATATAAGTTCAACCTACCTAGCTGTATCACCGGTGAAAAAAATCTACCTAGGTGTACATTAACCCATTAAATATGTCAGAGTTAAAAAAAAAATTTCCAAAGTTGCATAATATTTAACCAGTATACAAGGGCAAATTAGGAAAACAAAAAAAAAATTAATGCCCTTTATATTATCAAACAAGACTTATATCTTGGACTAGAAAAAGTGTTGAGATGTCAAGTGTGAGTTGACTTGGTTCACTTAAAATAAATTTTTAAAAACCTCACAATTTATATAAAAATAAAATATATACTTGATTAAACGTAACTATAAGGAAAAAAAATTAAAAAACTATAGTTTATTTATTTAAAACAAATAACTCATAATATTTTTATAAAAATATCATAAATTAGTAAAGTACTGAAAACTAAATCAATCATTGAACCAATCAAGATAAAGAGGAATTCAACCGAGATCAAACTAAGGTTAAATTAAAGTCAATCTGATCATAATAAAATAATATAATTTAAATAAAAACACAATAATTTTAACACATTTATCCATATTCAAAACTTTACATTTCATACAACATACTACAAGAATTCTAGCAGTAGTAAAACATAATATTTTAAATATTTATCCTTACAATTCTTCTATCATCAAATCAATAGAGAACAATTAATTTCAAATCAATCAATTACACTCTATAATCAAGAATTAGCGCGGCTTTTTTTTTTTTTTTGACCACTTAATTAGTGCGGTTACATTACATCATCGGCCATAGGCCCAAAAGGAAATAACCTCAGTTATATCTTCAAAGCCCGATGAAGTAACGGCCTAATTGCTACCTCTTGCCTCAATTTTTGAGCCCAACCTCCTACTTCATTTTTGGCCCAAACCTGCGGCTTCTTCTTTTTTTTTTTTTGGCGAAACCTCCAGCTTCATTAATTTATTCTACTGTATGAAGGGGTTAGTTTCATATAATATAGTAATTATTTTTGAAATAGTACCCACATATAATACTTGATGGTACTTGAATATAATTATTTTCAATAGGAGGATATGTGAACAATGAAAAAAAGAAACTTTGTGATTATTATAATATTAGTAAAAAGAAATTAAATGCAAAAATGAATTAAGGGATTTATTATTTAAATAAATTGTCCAATTAAAATGATATTTTATAATTTACAACTCAAATTCCTTAACTCATTTTAGAAGCCAAAATTTATTTGCTTAATTTACATCTCAAAACGATGTTTAAATAAATAAAACTTTATTTTTCTTTTTTGCAAGTGACAAGCCAAAATTGTAAATATTCCATAATTTTTAGAAGCGAAATTAACCTTTTTCTAGTCAATTACACAGATTTTGACTCTCCCTAATTAAGGGTCAGCAAAAGTCAACTTATACATGTACTGAATTTCAGGATGATGCTAGTTAAAAAAAAAAAAAAAGAAGCAAAATTAACTTACTGATAGGGCGGTTCTATTTTTTATTTTTTATTTTTTGGGCACAAACTACTGCAGTTCTGTATTAAGTTTATAAATATGTGATTACTATTAAATTTTGAAGTGATCTGACTTAGATAACGACCTTGGAAAGAGATAAAATTAAGTGAGGATAAATAATTAATTAATCACAAGAATTTTTAAATGCCGGCCTCCAAGAAGTAAATCAGAAGCTAATATGGTTAGTAGTTTTTGTCTCTTTAATCATCACCCATCTCCTAATTTAGGGTTGGAAGATGATGAAAAAATGTAGGTTTTTGTTTTTTTTAGTGTTTTGGTGATGTTTGTGTACCTGCTACTAGTTTTTTAATGGTATTCAGCTTCTATTAAAAAAAAAATCCCCTAAAGTTTTGGTTAATAATTTTTTGTAAAGTTTTTTAAAAAATAAAAAATATATATATTATAAAAAATAACACAACGAGTAAAAATATTATGAAAAAAACCCTTTACCTAGAAGATTTAAATCCGTCCCCACATTACTATTAAATATCTTACGATAGGTTCAATCCCAAATTTCTCGTCTTCGTCTTGTGGAATTGTCAAAGAAAATGACGGTATTGACTATTGAGTCTTCGCCTCCCTCCCTCTCCCCTAGATAGTTTGGGTAGAGTTGTTGGACATTTGTTCTATCCCCTTGCATATAAATCATTCTACCCTGAACAACTTAACATCGCAGTTCTGTAACCATGGAGAATATTCTCCACATCTTCCTCTACTTCATCTTGTTCTGCTTCCTTCTTCTGATATACAAGAGATCCAATTTTATGAAATCAAGCAAAACCCTTCCCTTACCTCCAGGACCATGGAAGTTGCCCCTTATAGGGAACATCCATCAAATTGTTGGGTCACTGCCCCATCACTCCTTGAGACACTTGTCCAACAAGTATGGACCCTTGATGCATCATCAGCTTGGCAGACATCCAATGTCATTGTCTCTTCCTCAGAAATTGCCAAACAGATCTTCAAAACACATGGCCTTGTCTTCTCCAACAGACCTGACATTCTTGCTGCCAGGATCATCTCTTACAATAACATAGATATTGGATTTGCTCGACAGATCGGAAACCATTGGAGGAACCTGCGAAAAATATGTACTTCAGAGCTTTTAACTGCAAAGCGTGTTAGATCCTTCAGGTTCATAAGGGAAGACGAGGTATCTGCACTTGTCAAAGACGTCTTGTCTAATTCAGGGTCTGTCATAAATCTGAGTGAGAAAATTTTCTCAACCACATCTTCTATAGTTGCAAGATCAGCCTTGGTAGGAAGTCTGAAAATGGAGATCACGAAGCTTTCTTATCTACACTGGACGATGTAACGAAGATGCTGGGAGGTTTTTCAATTGCCGATCTCTTTCCTTCGATAGAAGTGCTTCAAAGGATTACAGGAATGAAAGCTAGGCTTGAAAGGGTCCACAAATTGAATGATCAAGTATTAGAAAACATCATCAGGTCTCACAAAGAAAGAAAAGCCGGAAGTAATGATCAGAGGAATGAAGAGAATCTCCTTGATGTTCTTCTGAAGATTCAGCTGGGAAAAGATCTAGAATTTTCCTTGACTCATGACCACGTCAAAGCCGTCATTGTGGTGAGGAACATATACAGTAAAAGTTTACTCTTACGTACGTTGTACAGTAACCACCTATTACAGACATTAATTCTTATGATAAGCTCCTATATATGTAACCTATTTTCAGGATATGTTCATTGGTGGATCAGAGACAACATCAACTGCTCTAGAGTGGGCTATGGCTGAATTGATTAAAAACCCATCTGTGATGGAGAAGGCTCAAGCTGAGGTGAGATGGGTATACAAGGGAAAAGAATTTGTGGATGAAAGTGAGATTCACCAATTGAAGTCCTTGAACTCTGTTGTGAAAGAAACCTTAAGGCTACACCCACCTGGTGTGTTTCTACTTCCAAGAGAGAGCAATGAGAGATGTGTGATCAATGGATATGAAATACCTGAAAAGACTAGAATAATGGTCAATGCTTGGGCAATAGGACGAGATCCAAAGTTTTGGAATGATGCTGAGACGTTCAAGCCAGAACGATTTTTGGATAATCCAATTGATTTCAGAGGAGCAAACATGGACTATTTACCATTCGGTGCTGGAAGGAGAATGTGTCCTGGAATTAACTTTGCTGTAGCCAGCATTGAGCTTCCACTTGCAAATTTGGTTTATCATTTTGATTGGAAACTGCCGAATGGAATCACTCATGAAGAATTTAACATGACTGAGAAGTTTTCTTCAAGTGTGAGAAGATATGAGAATCTCTGTCTAATACCATTAAGTTATCAACCAACCTAGTTCTGTAATTGCGTCAATGTTATGTTATGTCATTTTATTTTGCCTTTTGGTCTTTGATGTTGGGGATGCTAAGATGGATAGGTGCGTGAAATTGGTTGTTGAGATCTCGAACTTATTAATTATTTTCCCAGTTAAAAATGAACCTCTAAGGATGCAATACTTAATTAAGTGGACAACAGTGGCATGGTCTTGTCTTAACTGAATACATCTTTTATAGGCCACCGCATGTTTTTACTCCAAAATCATGATATGTTGTTTTCGAATCACTCTGCATATTGTTTATTTTAGTGGTGGGTGCTATGTTCGACTATACCTACATTTTATTAGTCCTCATTCTGGTGCTCAGACAGTTGATAGTCAAATTCTTTGCAAAGCAAAAGGTAATGCAATGCGTTTTCCTATGAAAGAATGTTCTATAATGGGTTGCCTTGATCTTATGCCAGGGTTCTTCTTTGAAAGTGATCCCAAATCTGTTACACATTATGCCGTGTATTTTTATCAACTTTTGTCTAACTTGAGATTCTCACGACTTACTGGAGTTATCAAGATTTTGTTACCATGGGGTCATTTGAATGACAATATTCTCTGGCTCTATCTTCCTTAGAAAATGGAAGGCTAGCTTTAATGTTTTTGAACCCAAGGAATACCCTCTTGTTTTTGTCATCACCAAGCAATATAAAATGACAAAAGGTTTTCATACCGTTTGGGATCATTTTTATCTCAATATTGCAATTGATTGTATCATTTTGACTATTACTGCCATCGTGACCTTTGAAATCATGATTGAGCTAACTTGTTTTGAGGTTGCCTTGTGTCAAAATAATATCTTAGACGCTTTGCACCTAAAGGGTATTGTTGTAATTACGGATACACTACACCTTGGTATCATATTATTTTCACTTATTGCAATGGAGGGGAGGGGTAAAATTTGTCATATCTTGACCAATATGCCTTCCATAATAAGTTAAAAAAAATGCAAATACACTTCTATAATATCTCAATGCTAGTAAGATGAGAGCAAAATTGTTTATATATAATTATTTTTCTTTTCTTTTTTTCCTGAACCAAACAAAGTAACATTAAACCCTTTTCTCCCCTTCATTAAAATCTCTCCCCTTAAACCTAACACACCAAAGGCTATCTCATTTTAGTATCTTGAAATGGTCTTAATCCATCTTTTTATGCAGTTTTAAATTCTTTTTAAGTTAATTTTTCAAGCCTGGTTCTTGAGAACAAGGTCTAATTTTGATGGGGGAGGGGATGCCCTCAAGGTCCATTTTGATGGGGGAGGGTATGTCATGGACGGGCTTAGGGCTATGCTAAAGGAGTTTGAGGTTTGAGGTACATAGCAAGAGATACAAGCAAATACAATGCACGAGATCCGGTAATATATACATATACATATACATATTGTCGGCCACATGGCTTCGGATTGGAACAAACTTGACTAACAAAAACTGTGTTTGTAGGATTGGGTTCTTTTTTGGCTAAAAATACATGACTCTACCACCAATTACGAGACATACACATTTTAAAAGAAATGGATTTATTATACTCTCTCTGTTCAAAACAAATCTCATATAGTTATTTATCTTTAAATTAATCTTACTTTTTAATATTTATCCTTATTTAATAGGGTATTTTATCCTAAAATAAATATAAAATTCAATAGGGATACTTTAAAAAAATAATGATTATACTTTGAAAGGCTAAAATGTCTTAAATTTTTGAACATCCACACCCTCAAAAAATAACTTACATTTTTAAATTGAGGGAGTAAATTACTTGATGGGTATTAATTAAGTATTTTTAATATTATTTTATTTAAAGTTATTAATATAAGAGAGAATCTAATATAAATATAAAAAAATTTATTTAAAGATGGATAAAATTAGAACTTATTCCATTTTCAGATTAAATTAATTATTAACCACATTCTTTATTAGTTGGGTGCTTTAATAAGTATTGGAGTGGTATCATATTAATATAAAGTAACACAACACATCAAATTAATAATACTTGAGGAAATCACATTAGATGCCCCTAATAGACTCAATACAATACATAGAAGTGAAACTAATGGCTGTTGCTTATAAAACTGGACCGACTGATCAAATCAGTGTGAACTAATGACCCGATCGTGTGTTTGTCTAGTTCCCTTTTTTGATGTGAAATTAGCTAACCCAAGATTAATCCGAATGAGCTAGTAATTTATCTAGGTCAGAAAAATGGGAAGAAAAAAAAAAACACACACTACTCTCATCTTATCATTTGTCATCCTTGAGCAATGAACTCTCTTCGAGTTTCAGGCTTGACCTTCGTAAGTCTATGGGTCTTACTTATCTTTGACCTTTAGTAGCTTCTCTCTCTCCCTCCCCACTCCATTTAGGTGTAGCTTCTCTCTCTCCCTTCCTTTAGCATTTTTAGGTTCTCTACGTCCTCCTTCCATCAAGGCTTACATAGAGATGAAATGGCTAAGGATAAGTGCACTACACTACTACTAAAAAGTTTCCAACCATAAGGGAGCACAATAGTTTTATCAATTTTTTTATTGAAATGAGGTGTCAGATACTTCACTTCTTCAGTTCATCCCATCACACTATACACATTTTCTAGCTGTAACCACTTTCTACACATATTTCAATTTTTTATTAATTGAAATTATATATTTAGTTATTTACATGTATTTTTATTACGTTTTAACCTATAAATTTTTTATTATTTCTTTTTTAATTCTATGTTTATATCCTATTATTATTTTTCTCACTTTAATTTTATTATCATGCAAATTTTTTTTATTATTAAAATTACTGTTGTATGTTATTTGAGATATTAAATCTTGAATATAAATGAATGTATTGAGTATTAGTAAATTTTTAATTAAATTATTTTATTTTATTATGATTGATTTAATTTTAATTTGACTTCAATTGAATCTTGATTTTAACTCCTAATTTCAATGGATTCAATGACCAATTTAATTTTCAGTGCATTGCTAATGGCTAATAACAATAAGATGTGATAGGAAATCAATATTTCATGACATACACATGAACAAGCTTTTGGGCCTGTCTTTTTACTTTAAACAGGCCCACACATCATCATCCTTCCCGGCCCCTCATGCACAACCAATCGGTCTACGGAAATACCCAATAAACAAGCCCACATGGGCAGATTTTTTCCATCTTACACGTGGTTTCGTTTTGTTTTTGTCTTTTTATTTTACACTTTCTCGATCCCAATTTATAAGATATTTTTTAAAAAAATTTAATATTTTAAAATATAAAATACTTTAATAATAACAAGTATTTGTTAATATAGCCCTACATATTATATTGTCTCTCTTTAATATTCTTTTATAAATGAAGTATTAATTGAAGGGCATTCTTAAAAGTTTATATTTTTATTTTAAAATAAAATAAAATGTATTTAATTAATTATATTGATATGTGTGATTTTATATGAAAGTATCTTGTAAATTGGAATAGAGGGAGTATTTATGAGCTATGGGTTCATTTTTAATGGTTTATTATACTTCCTCCTATTTGTTATATACTCTTTCTAAAATACAATATAAGACATTTTTCAAATTTTTTTAATTTAAAATATAAAGTATTTGATAATTTTTATAATTTTATTTTCAATTATATACACCTATTTCATTTATTATTTTTTTTTAAAAAATATACATTAAAATTTCAATTGTGATTATTAAAATATTATAAACGATATTTTAATGAAGGTATAGTTAAAAAAATATAATTTTTTTTTTTAAAAGACAAAGGTTTCAACTAAATTTTTTAAAACTGTAAAATAGTTACCACTCGTCAAAGCCTTATATTGTAATCTCCCAAGATTCTTGTACACAGATTAAAAAAAAAATCAAGTATACATTCTTGTAAAATATATTTATGTATAAATAAGTTTTATAAAATTTAAAAATTATATTTAAACTTTTTAAAATCAGTTTGATTTGGACATTATTATGAAAATAATAATGTTTTAATTAAAAATATATTATATCAATGAAGTAATTATTTACAGTTATTAGATATGCCAGATGCCTCTCACACGATACCTCGGGTACAGACATGAATGACGTGAATTAAGTAAATTCTATTTTTTTAATCTGATTTAAAAGTGACTTACTTTTTCATTTTTATCCTTATTCACAATTAATAGTGCTCACAATTTTTTATACATATAATTGCACAGCTTTCGTTAACCAACGCATGGTTTGCTTTTGGGCCTTGGAGCCCACATGGCATCCCATATGAGATCAAACCCAAGTGGCATAGGGAGAGTGTACGACTTTGTGTAACGATGTGTGTGAGTGGGTTATCCTACCCTGTGAGAAAGAATTAGGTTAGGAGTGATTTAAAAAAAAAATTAACACATTAACACATGAAAAAAAATTAAAAGATATTTCCTTAAAATACAAAACACTACCAATAATAACTCATTAAAAAAAAATATCCTAGACGTGAAACGGGACGGAATAGTAATTAAGAAAATATCTCACGTGTCAAGCATTTTAGCTTTAAATGATGAACTTGGTATTACGCTATTACCAGAGGCTTTATCCGTTAATTAATAATTTAATATGATGAAATCAATTATGTAAACCACTCACATGCCCATCAACTGATATTTGCCGGCATCATTAAAGCAAGTTTGACTACGCAAAGTTACGCACTTTCTTCAATTCCTTCACATCTTTCCACTTTTTTCAGGTTTCCAGAACTTATCGCCGAAAATCTCTTCCTCCTCTTCTTTTTCTTTCAATTTTCTTGCTCTTCCAGTACTTTCTGGCTCTCTTCATCAATCCCTGTTGAAGCTCTTGCCTTGTTCTTCTTGATGAAAATATTCAACTGGTGGAACCAGTTCTGACGCCTGAGAAGAACAACCAGTGCGATGATCTGGTTCTAGAATGCTCAATTATAGTTCGTGTCCCATGAGGTAATATAATGATGAGTGACTTCTAATTTTTTGACACATGTATGTCATGCGGCATTGATTGGATGCTTCACTTTTAGCAACCATATGGAGATTCACATCTTCTTCTTCACCTTTTCGTGCTTCCTCCTTCTGATATACAAGCTATCAAATCCCAGGAAATCCAACAAAGGGCTAACCTTACCTCCAGGGCCATGGAAGTTACCTCTTATAGGGAACATCCATCAAATTGTAGGGTCACTACCTCATCACTCCTTTAGAAATTTGGCAAACAAGTACGGACCCTTGATGCACCTTCAGCTTGGACAGACATCCAGTGTCATTGTCTCTTCCTCAGAAATTGCCAAACAGATCTTCACAACACATGACCTAGTCTTCTCCAACAGACCTGATGTTTTTGCAGCCAAGATCATCTCTTACAATAACATAGGTATTGGCTTTTCTCCATACGGAAACCATTGGAGGCAGCTTCGTAAAATATGTACTTTGGAACTTTTGACGCCGAAGCGTGTTAGGTCCTTTAGATACATAAGGGAAGAGGAAGTATCTGCCCTCATCAAAGATATTTGCTCTAATGAAGGGTCACTCATAAATCTGAGTGAGAAAGTTTTTGCAACCACGAATTCCATAATCTCAAGAGCAGCCTTTGGCAAGAAGTCAAGAGATCAAGAAGCTTTCATAGATAGTCTAAAGGATACCATGAAGTTGATAGGAGGTTTCTCAGTTGTGGATCTGTTTCCTTCTATCAAAGCGCTTCAAGTGATTACAGGTATGAAAGCTAAACTTGAAAGGATCCATAGATTGAATGATGAAATCATCGAAAACATCATCAGGGATCACAAAGAAAGAAAAGCCAGAAACAATGAAAGTAACGAAGAGAATCTGCTGCATGTTCTTCTAAAGATTCAGCAGGGGAAAGATCTAGAACTTCCCTTGACTCATGACCACGTCAAAGTCGTCCTTCTGGTATGAGTAGCATCTCAATTAAGAAATTCATTCATATTGATGAGCATCCAACGTCCTAATTCACAAGGTAAACTAATGCTATCCCATCATATGTTTTCAGGACATGTTCATTGCTGGATCTGAGACATCATCAACTACTCTAGAGTGGGCCATGGCAGAATTAATGAAGAACCCAAAGGTAATGGAGGAGGCTCAAGCTGAGGTCAGAAAGATTTACAAAGAAAAAGGGTATGTGGATGAAAGTGAGATTCATCAATTGAAATACCTAAACTCAATTGTGAAAGAAACCTTAAGGCTTCACCCACCAGGGGTGCTGCTACTTCCACGGGAAAACACACAGGTGTGTGTGATCAATGGATATGAGATACCTAAAAAGACTAAAATCATTGTCAACGGTTGGGCAATAATGAGAGATCCTAAGTTTTGGGATGATGCTGATACCTTCAAGCCAGAGAGGTTTTTGGATAATCCAATCGATTTTAGAGGAATGAATTTTGACTATATACCATTTGGTGCTGGAAGGAGAATGTGTCCTGGAATTAACTTAGCTATGCCTAACATTGAGCTTCCACTGGCCAATTTGCTGTATCATTTTGACTGGAAGCTACCAAATGAAATCACTCATGAAGAGTTTGACATGTCAGAGATGTTTGGTGTTAGTGTAAGGAGAGCAGAGAACCTCTGGCTAGTACCAGTTGTTTATCAATCCTAGTTCTATAAAAGGCCAAAAAGGCCTCTGTGACATGTCGCCTCTTGGTATTTTTAATCCTTTGACTCTGAATGAAGGTACTCAGCGACTTATTTTGCCCTTTTCGTTTACTTCTGGTTGTATGTGAAACTTATATTAAGTGATGGTAAGAAATAAATTAATAAATATAATATCGTTTATTTAGAGTTAGATGAGAAAGCCAAGTGAATGATGCCTGTATTGTCTTTTTCTTCAAGTAAAAATGAGGCGAGTGCATATCTGTTTGGCTAATTTCAGAAAACATCAATATTTCCCTGTTTTCCAGCCAAACAAATCTCAAACTAATGATTTTTATTTTTTCTTTGTAAAAAACGAATGATTTTTATTTTTTCACTAGCTGACTATGCTAATCGCGCGAGCTGCTGAAAGTTCATATGAATCCTTACAAGTTTAATTAAATTTGTTACAAAAAGTGATATTATCTAACATAATGGAAAAAATCATAATTAAGGACACTGAAAGTATTAGTAATAACAATTGAGGACCCTGAAATTTTAAAATTAAATTTAATGATCATGGTCTTTTTTGCAATTTAAAAAGAAATTTACTAAAACACTCCTCTCAACCATTCATTGTCCTTTTCTTCCTTTAACAATTGGGCAAAGGAGCAAAAATACTCATAGAATAATCAGTTAAGGACACTCAATAACTTAAAGTGTGAAAAAGGACATAAATATCCATAACGTTACATAAGTGAATGTAAAAGTGACCAAACCATTAATTTTACTCTAATATCATTAGTTTTCAGTGTTAAATGCTAACTGTACATGTCACATATCAGTCTTTGCTAACGTGGAATAAAAAGAGGCAAAAATACCCATGAAATCATTAGCCAGAAGTATCCAGTAACTTAAAGTGAGAAAAAAAGATAAAAATACCTGTAACATTACTAAAGTTGTGCAAAAATGATCAATTTATCAAATCCTTTAAATGTTAACCGTTTAGTTGATATATAAGCAAAAGTTGATTATTTTTTTATTAATGTAGACAAAAAATTTTTTTAAGTGAATTTCTATAAAGGTTAATCGATCATCATATAAGTATTCATAATGTTTTTTTTTTTGTAGGTTCTATATTGATCATTTGTCAAAATCCATGTCACGTGGTTTTTTTTCCATTGCCATGTATACTACCCCTTCCTCCTTTCCTCTCCACTCATTTTTCTTATCTATAAAATATGATATTCAACACAGTGAGATAGGTTGTACACAATTGAAGATCGAAACTAAGCATACCTCCTACGCCACCCTACCTTAAGAACATTATCATAACTTTAAGTAATTTTTTTTATAATAGGTTCAAAATTTTCAAATAGTTTTTGCCACTATTGTAAAGAAGTGGGCGATTGAATTTGATGTTCGGTCAAAATAATATTTTTTCACATGATATTCATATGATGATCGATTAATCTTTATAGAATTTTACTTGAAAATTTTTTTTGTCCATTTCAGCAAAAAAATTATAAACTTCTACTTAGATGTTAACTTTTAAGAAAATTGATGAGTCGATCACTTTTACATTAAATTTGATAACGTTATGAATATTTTTACTCTTTTTCTTATTTTAGGCTACTGAATAGCTTATGATTTCATAAATATTTTTATCTTTTTTTTAATTTACGTCAATAAAAAGTAACATGTGACATATAAAACTAACATTTAATACCAATAACTAAAGGCGTGAAAGCAAAGTTAATAATTTCATCATTCATGCACCCACTAATATTATAAATATTCAAGCCATTTTCCTTACTATTCGTGACTGATCACTTTACGAACATTGTTATTTTTTACTCTTCACAATATTCCAAAACCTACGAGGCTACCACTCCCTCCTTTTCTCCTCTTCACCGTAAAGGCATCACCGGTCCACCACCACCATCAAAAGAGGGACCCCCCCCCCCCCCCCCCACAGCTTACGTAGTGAGAAAAATTATATATAATATAGATATGGAATTTTAAAGTGTGCATCCCCCCTCTTTCATATTTTGGACCCTATTTTTTAAAATAAATATTAAATTCATTTTAATTATTTTTCTAAACTTAAATTTTTAACTTTTTAATATTAAATTATTTTTAAAATTATTAAATTTTTAAAAAATGAAAATTGCTGCCGCTGCTCCTGCGGCTGATATCCCTCACCAAGTTCGCCACCACGGCGAACGGGAAGCAGCCCTCAACGCCCAGAATCGCCATGTTTCTGTACACATTAGCATACGATGCTTTGTATTCTCCGTTCGGATACCCCACATCACAGGCCTTGTAAAACAGGAAGAAACACAGAGAAGCCCCCACGCATCCGATCGATGTGAGATGGAGACCATTTGTTTGATGATGTTGCAGCTGATGAGTCCGACGACGATAGCGAGAATGAAGAGAGCCACATTACCGAGTTGATGTCGGCTAAGCCAGCGCTATGAGCGTTGAACATAGGAGGGACAGCGATGGTGGAGATTACTGCGAAGAATACTCTCTCAAGAACACCTCGTTTCGTTTCAGATCATCCCATGGCTTTGTTTAGTGACTATCAGGAAGGGGAGGACTGTGGATTTTTCTTTTAAATTACAAAAACACCATCATCCTCAAATTGAAATTAAAAAATAACTATATTATTTGTAAACCCCATATAACCATGACAGAGATACAATCATTTATTCAGGTAATTGAAATTACTAATTAAGGGCTATACTTAAAAGGAACAACATATAGGTCATTTTTCCTTCTCATTGTAGCACCAAAAGACTCTTCCACATCCAATTCTTTAGGCTTCATTCCATTTGAAAGTTTCCAATCAAAATGATAAAGCAAATTGGAAATAAGTAATTCAAGGACAGGTGTAGCAAATGTAATTCCAGGGCATATTCTTCTTCCCGCACCAAATGGGATAAACTTAAAGTTTGAATCTTTGAGATTGTAATCAACTTTGGTATCAAGGAATCTCTCCGGAACAAATTTTTCTGGTTCATTCCAGTATTTGGGATCTCTTCCAATTGCCCAAGCATTAATGATAATCTTAGTTTTTGCAGGTATCTCATATCCATTAATTTCACATCCCTCACTATTCTCCCTTGGAACCAATAATGGTACCGGAGGATGCATCCTCAAGGTTTCTTTGATGGCAGCAGCAACATATTTCAATTGGAAAGTTCTGATTCATCTACGTATCCCTTGCTTCCATAAACTCTTCTAACCTGTGTACACAACAAAAGAAATTCTAAATTAATATTACATCAATCAACACAACTTTATGCATGATTGTACCTCTTCTTGTGCCTTCTTCATTGCCACAGGGTTTCTAAGTAGTTGTGTCATAGTCCACTCTGTCGTCGTTGCTGCTGTTTCAGTTCCACCCACGAAAACATCCTGAAAAGGATTTAAAAGGCATGATTCAATTGTCTCTTTATGTGTATCAAAAGATAATGATTATGCAACATTACTAACCAGAATAACAGCTTTAATGTTGTCAGAAGATAAGGGAATCTCGAGGTCATCGTCATTCTGAATCCTGAGAAGAACATCAACCAGATCTTCAGTCTCACCAGTACCGTTAGTCTTCTTTTCTTTGTGATCGGTCATGATGCTTCCTAAGATCCTATCAATCTCGTGATGGATCCTTATCATTGTAGATTTGATCCCAGTGATCACGCTGAGGAATCCGAGAGAAGGATAGAAATCAATAACATTTAAGCCCGTGGTCAGCCGAATCGCATGCTCAATGGTAGGCAGGATGGCTTCAACGTTCTTGGTCTTTTTACCAAACGCTGCTCTTGCGACTATGGAATTCGTGAGAGGGAAGATTTTCTTACTGAGGTTCATGACAGAACCTTCATACTCATCAATGTCCTTCATCAGTGCTGAAACCTCCTCTTCCCTTATAGCTTTGAAAGTCTGGACCCTCTTGGCAGAAAAAAGCTCCAGAGTGCAAATCTTTCGGAGCTGCCTCCAATAGTTTCCGTAGGAGGAAAAGACAATATCGGAGCTACCGTAGGCAAAGATATCTGTGGCAAGGATTTTGGGTCTATTGGCGAAGATTTGGTCATGCGTCTTCATAACCTCTTTGGCCATTTCTGGAGAAGACACGATGATGTGTGGAAGCTGACCAAGTTGAAGGTGCATCAAGGGTCCATACTTGTTAGCAAGGTCTCTCAGAGATCGAGTAGGAATGGAGCCTGCAAGTTGATGAAGGTTTCCTATGAGAGGTAATCTGGGTGGCCCGGGAGGTAAGTTTTGACTGCGTTTTCTGGAATCTGAAAGCTTGTTGATCGCAAGGATGAAGCACAAGAAGGTGAAGAGGATAGCAAAAGGGCTCTGAATCTCCATGATCAGAAAATGATTGCTGAGATGGTAAGTTTAATTTGCTGTGAGGTTTTTGGCCTTGAGTTGTGTTTTTTTATATAGTACATTGAGCACTTGAGACCAGGGAGTTCCGCAGTTACCATATAATTAATTAATTAATTCCAGGAATGGTGTACTCTTTTCTTTTCTTTACTTAGAGCATTTGGTATCCTAAAAGTGGTATACTCTATTGACTTGTAGTGTTAAACTATTCATATTTAATGACAACTGATGGAGACATTGATTTTTCTAGGTCATTAAAGTTAGAACAAATATATCTGCACACCCTTATAATTTGATTTAATTTTAAATTAGATCCCTATAATTTATTTTATTTTAATTAATCTCTTATAATTTTATTAATTCAATTTTTTAATCCCTCAATATTAAAATTCTTAGATTTTTTCTTTAAAAAATTAACTTTTATATTTTTATTAAATGATTATATAAATTTAGAATTAATTACATAATTTTTATAACTCAAAATTTATATAGTTAGGTTGTCTTCTAAATATTTTTTTACACATATAAAATTTTCATTAAAAAACCAATAAAAATATAAATAGTGTATTAAATCAACTTTTTATTTTAGCTAAAAGTAATAAATTAAATTTTTTATAAGCTCCAATAGTATTTTTATATTGTGAAATTTAATAATTCATTATCAATTTTAACTTTTAAGGTTAACTTGTATAATAGATCAAACTATAAGAGTTTGATTAAAATAAAATAAATTGTAGTGACCTAATTTAAAATTGAATAGAACTATAAGGACTTATAGATTAATTTTTTCTTTAATTTATAATATTATATAATTACCTGTTTATTTTTGAACATGGGATCACTTTGTTCAATAAGTTTGACCAGACATACATTTCTTATATCTTTAATTTTCTCACGCTATTAATATCAATTTACTGTAAAATAACTTATAGATAAAAAAAAAATGGCACGGAGCAGACTAGCATAATACTGCATCCACCTCATTTTATAAGCAGTTTTTTTATAAATTAATATTAATAAATTAAATTAAATACAATTTAAAATTTTAATTCCAAGTACTCTTTCTCATCATATATACTCCATCTGTGCAAAATTATAAAGCATTTTTTGAAAGGTTTAATTTTAAAAAATATAAAATATTTTTTATGTTTTAAAGTATAATCATTGTTTTATTTAAAGTATCATGATTAATAAATCACTTTATATTTATTTTAGAGTAAAATATTCTATTAAATAGAGATAAATATAGAAAGATAATATTAATTTAAAGAGAAGTAACTATTTTATTAATAAGTACAATTCTTAAAAAAATACTTTATTTTTTAATGGAGAGAGTATACCTGTTAGTCATGTCTTAAAAGAAAACTTTGATGCTAAATATCGGTCATTTTACATGATTTTGTGGAGTCTTCTGGAAATACCTTGTGCCCCATTTGAATGAATGCACTTGGGAAATGCAATAAATGGGTTTTCTGGTATTCAGAGTATTTGTATATTGTTTCTAACAGATACTCCCTGACTCTTTTTATTAAAAAATATAAAATATTTTTAATTAAATTATACCTTCAATAAATTATTTGTTGATTATCTTTCAATTAATCATTTTTTCATGTTTGTTCTTATTTAAAAGAGCACTCTTTCCGTTCAAAAATATAAAATATTTTCAATCAAATCACACTCATTTGTAAAGTAATTAATTATTTTTAAACTAATATCATCTTTTTATATTTACCTCAATTTAATAGGTTAGTTCACTTTAAAATAAATATAAATTAATTTATTTATTAAGAGCACGTTAAAAATAAAATACATTATATTAATTACGTCTTGAAATAATAAAAATTAAAAATATCTTATATTGTTTAACATCTAAAATACTATTTTTAAATAAAGAGAGTATCTAAGAAATGATTGAGTGATTTATTTATTAAAAAAAATTCATCATTGTCAAACTTATTTTCGATTCATTTGAATCCTTTTCTGTTATTAAAGTAACTACATATCCTATCTCACACACCTATTGCACGCGAGCACCCAGTTTTATAAAGATATATTTCCTACAATCTTATTCATAAAGCGAGGAAAGAATTACTTTTTTAATTTCATTTATAAATTATATTATTATAATTTTTTTATTTTTTATTAAATATTAATGAGAGAAAATATATTATATATTAAAATATATATATTTAATAGAAATAAAGTTAAAAAATTAAATTTTTTAGATAAAGTTAATAAATTTAAATTTTTTAAATATTAATAAAATATTTAAAAATGACTTATAAATATAATAATAGATTTTGTCAACATGTATTGCTCACTTTTTTCCACCAACGTCCGTCTATTTTGAAAAAAAAACAAAGAAAGAAAGAAAATTGTAGGCGCGTGTTTTTCTGCCAGTCTAATTAAGGAGTCGCGTCTTGACTACGTTGTTTGGAATTTGACTCCATGCAAGTTAATTTGTTTGTGGCTTTTTTCAAGGATTTACTAGATATTATTAGTCAAATAAAGCTGTTCCACGTAATAATTGGTTTAAAATAAGTAAATAAATAACCCGAGATTTTCTCAAAAGATTTCTCCTTATATACTCATTTCAGTCATTCTAGTCCAATTTATAGGATAAATTAGAGAAAATTTTGTTCCTATATATAAATCATATTATTAAATTTTGATAACAAATTTCTCCTTTTATCTCATGAAATGAAGAGAGAAAATATATTGTTAAAATATATATATTTAATAGAGATAAAATTGATAACTTCTTAAACTTTTTGGCAAAATTAATTAGTTTTAATATTTTTTTAATTTTAATAAAACATGCATGTTAAAAATGATTTATAAATAAAATCAGAGAAGTATATATAATTTTTTAAATTGGATTGAAATCAAACATTCAATTGCTGAGTCACTACTTGAATTAATTGAGTTGATTGGTTTCAAATTATCACGGTCATGATTATTCTAGAACATTACTTTTAAGGGAAAAAGATAGTGATAATTATACACCTTGTGAAGGTATTAATGATAATTGAAGGCCTCAAATTATTAAAATGTCATAAAAGTACTATAATGAATCAAGGTTTGAATCCCTTTTAAAAAAAAAGTTTTTATAATTTATTTACCATTACTTATTAAAGCTTCACCCACCTAGGGTGTCGCTACTTCTACAAAAAAACACTGATAGAAATGTGATCAATGGATACGAGAGATGCTTGAAAAGGCTAAAGTTATATTGTTAATGGATGGGCAATACTAAGAGATCCTAATGGGATGATGCTAATAGTACCTTCAAGTTAGAGAGATTTTTGGATAATATCTAATTGATTTTAAAGGAGCAAACTTTAATTATATAGTATTTAGTGCTCTAAGGAGAATTTGTCCTAGAATTAACTTAGCCATACCTAACATTGAACCAAAGTTAAATTTTCTGTATCATTTTGATTGGAAGCTACTAAATGGAATCACTCATGAAAAATTTGACATGTAGATGTTTGGTGTTAGTATGAGAAAAGTCACTAGTGCAGAATTTATCTTTTACATGAAATTTTTAATGTTGGTTAAAAGGCAGTCGCTGTTAAAAGTAGAAGCAATGGTATTTTTGTAATATTTGCAATCATTGTAGGAATTTCAATATCGGTTTAAAATGTAACTGCTGCAGAAAAAACTTTTAACATTGGGTGTAGTTTAATCTGATGTCAAAAAATTTTAAAAATTTAAAATAAAATAAAATTTTTGACTTTCAATAGTGGCGCCCGCTGTTGAAAGCCTACTTTATTAATTACAAATTTTATGATGTTGATTATAAAGCAATGAAAACATATTAAATAATGGTCCTAAAAAAGCACCCGTTGTTGAAAGCCCACTTTATTAATTATAAATCTCGTGTTGATCATAGGCCAATAAAAATATCAAACAATGATCCTGAAAAAGCACGCACATGAATTAAAGGATCCTACATGGATCAAGCTAAAGGTAAGTTAAACTAATACTTTATTAACTAATTCAATTATCAATATTTATTACTGATTCTCAATTACTTATATATATATATATATATATGTTTTTATATAAAGTCAGGCAACTATAAAAAACTAGTTTGTGCAGCGTACATGGGATGAGACACATGCTCAACATCATCATATTGAGGATGACTGAATTTATAAAAGAGGTAACTATATTTTTTAAAAGTAAATTTTATTGTTATTTGAATTAGTTAGTTAATGTTTTAATTATAATTTTATACTTTAATTAGATGTTTGACATTGTGAATTCATTTTTTGAGGAAAAGGTTGACGATATCCTCACATATTAAGTACAATATTTTGTGGATGGTATGAAGATTTAGATAGTTTTTTAGAAAATTGTATAGACCATGTGAGTTTTGTGTAATTTCTATAAAATTTTGTATTAAAATTTGAATTATTTATATATACTGAAACTAGTTGGCTGACAATAAATTATATAGAATATTTTTATTTGTAGGAATTGAGGAAATAAATAGAAACAAAATTAATATTTTTTTAAAAAACTACTTTTAAGATCAGTTATGACTATAATCACTTATGACTAACTGCTTTTAAAAGTTACATACTTTTAACATCCCCTGAAATAATAGCAGTTATAGATCGTTATTCAAAGTATTTTTTATCCATTGTTAAAAGCCTATTCTATCATAGTGAGTAAAGAATCTCAAATTAATCCAAGTGGTTTATCAATCCTAGTTCTATATAACTACCTCAATGATGTGTCACATGTTGTTATCTTATTCCTTTGGCTCTCAATAGAAGTACATTGCAACTTATTTGCTTTTTTTGTTCACTACTTCTAGTTATTGGCAAGACTACTTTTAATTTATGGATGGTAAAAAAAAAAGTAAATAATGTGGTTCATTTAGAGTTTGAGTGAGCCAAGTGAATGATGCCAATCTTTCTTCAAGATTAAGAATTTCTCTGTGGGTCATATCTGTTTGGCCAATTTCAGAGAACATAAATATTTCCCTGGTTAATTTCAAGCCAAACAAATCTCGAATTAATGATTTTTATTTTTCAATAACTATGCTCGCCAAAGCGAGTTGCTGGAATTTCATGAATCCTTACGAGTTAATAGTTTAACAAAAAGGTGATATATATCATCTAAAATAATACTTGGATTAATGCTGTTAGTGATTATTTTACAAAAAAAAAAATAGTATCTAGAAAGTGTGAATATAATTGTATGAATAATTATAAATAAGTAATTTTAACAATAACTATATATTTTTTATTTTCTAGCCACAAAAACTATGACATGGATTTTTGCCCGTGCCTATATCGGACGGGAGGCAATATTAAATTCTTATATTTAGATTTTAATTTTTTAATAAGAAAAATATACCACTGGAATCATTTAATAATAAAGAAGGAACATACAAATCTGAAGTATCATTACAACTTGTTTGAAAATAAAATTTTGGGGGAAAAGACCTAATTACCCTTATAGTGTTTTGTAAGTATATAAATAACAATACATTCAACTATTAAAAAGTTATGTAATTAATAAGTGAACATTCATTCATGAACAATTACAAAAATTGACAGACTTGGTTTAATTTTACAAGTTTTGCTTTAATACAAATAACAAAGCATTTCACTATTAACAAGATACCATTCGGCTGTAAACAATAAACCATGTCTATAAATTTTTGTAACTTGTTTATGGATGAATATGCGCTGTTAATTATGTATCATAACTTACGAATAGTCAAATGCTTTGTTGACGGAGCAAGACTTATGAAACACTACGGGGATAATTAGGTCTTTTTATTCCCCAAAATCTTCTTTTTATATGTGTGAGGGGTGCAAAGATATTTGGAATTTTTAATGTTTTTCTTAGATATTAAAATGCTAGAGGGTCTTTAGATGATAGTTTCCCTTTATAATATATCCTTGATACAAAATAAATGACAAAATTCGAAAACATGTCTCTTGATGCTCATCTCTTTAACTGGGAGCATATCCTTATAATTTACCATAGAGGGGCAGATATACACACAACTTGATGAAAATAGTCTTAATGGCCAAGAATCATTTGCTTCAGCGGCAGTAACCTCTATTTTATAAAAAGGGTTCTAAGTTTTACTCCCTGTAAGTCCTAAAATACATGCCCAAAAAATGGGTGGTGAAGTTAAAAATCAATTAGGATAGATAGGTGTGTGTAGGGTTTAATTACGGGGTTGTGTGTTATGTGCTGAACGAATGAATGATGCATGCATGTGCCCCCTATGGAGATATGTTTAGGTGCTGGTCGTCTGGTAAGTAATTTGGAACGTCTAGATTTTTACTAATTTTATTTTATATTTATTAAAATATAAAATACAAAATTTTAATCAATATACTTTATCATTAATGTAAACAATATGTATTTGATATGGATAGTCTAATTTAATATTATTTCTTTAAAATTTTTTATAAAGTAACTATCTAGATGTACTTTATATTTAGTCTGTTCAGAGTATATTTAAATATTTAATTTATAAAAATTTATAAAAATTAATATTAAATTAAATCATTTAGATCAAATATGCATTATATAGATCAATAATAAAATAAATTTATTAAAATTTTATAATTTTTTATGGTAAATATAAAATAAAATCTATAAATCTGGATTGATGTTTTGCTCATCACTCAATAAGCACCAAAACTGAACCCCAACAGAGATAGGGTCAAATAGGATAATAAAAAAAAAACCTTAATGATCTTTTGCAATGAATGAAAAACTAGACAGAATTGATCGATTCAACCAATGACCATGAACTGGCCAGTTGGTTAATCTAGTATATGACCTAACTCGAGGTAGTGTTAACCCAAACCAACTCAATCAATCCAAGGGTGACCTAATCAACTTAGCTGTAACTTAGTGGTGACCTGGTCAACTCAATTAGTTTATTTGAGCAAAATTATTTAACTTTTTATTGGAATTTTATCAAAGATACTGAAAATTGAATTAGTCAATAAACTAGTCAAAACAATATAGCAAGAGTTAATAGGTCAATTAAAGGTTAACTCAGAGTCATACTAGTATTAATTAAAATAATATAATATAATTTATATACATAAAAATATTTATATTTGAATATGAAAAAAATGGATATTTAAATAAAAAATAATTAGTTCTGGTCAAATAACCCAACAAAAATTCAATAGAGTGAAAAATCTTATACATGTAAGACAATCTCCATAAAAATTCAACAAACTTAGTAAAATATATATTTAATGCTAATCCATAAATATTCCAACAATATGCTCTTTCCATTGCTACTTACTGTTCGATTTCTATGAACCTGCACCGGAATAATGTTATAGATCCTGAGGATGGCTTTTGGTTATTATTGTCCCACCTCGTTGAAGCGATTCTTGAATTGAATGGAAACCATTATAGAGAAGCTTGTTACCAAGGAGCCATTAAGGATATCAAAAAAAGTCATTTTTGCAATCACATCCCGGGCACAGCCAACCCTCACCATCAGGTGGAACTGTGTGCACAAAATGTCTGCCACAAAAAAATTCAAGTCAGCAACACAGATTTAGAGATCAAGTATAGAGTATAGACTACAATCCTGGAGAATTGATTTTCCATTTAGGAACCAAATATAAAGGATCATAGAGTTGATAATATATCAGAAAGGGAATGGGAAAGACAGCTAGACAACAAACCAAATAATCCCAAGCATGTGAAACTTAAAATTTTGAAAATAAACCCAAGAATGAAACTCCAAAGTCCAATACCACAGCCAAAGAAATCCAATCCAAACCAAACAACATGAAAACTATGGCTCTTGAATGGTAAATACTCAACATAAGTAAATTGAATCAGAATGTAACATAATGCTTTATGAAACAGAATGTAAATTGAAACCCAATGCATCTTTGAATCGTGAAATAGAATGGCACTCAACATGAGTAAATTCTCAGGTAAAGGTAGACTATGTGCTGAAAGATTAGAACTTGCTGAGAAGCTAAAAGAGATGCATTGTGAAAGTTGGAATTGGCTTTGGAGAGGAAAGCAGAGGACGGATCTTGGCAGATCTACATCGTTAAATTGAAGTTCATAATTTAGATTTGATAACACAAATTTCATTTAAACATTCAGATTTACAATAGAGTAGTGGAGAGAAACCTCATCCAAAAAGTCACATGACAATATTCAAAAAGCAAAAAAAATAAACTCGTTTGCTCTCTGTCCATCGCACATTCGCAGGTCAATTCTGTCACTGATACACTTCCCAAACCCAATTACCACCACAGAAAATAGGCCCACACTGTAGCAACTGAACTTGGAGTCTCATTCATTGTGAGAGAGAGACTCAGCAAGAGTCAATGATAGCGGATGAACTTCACACCAGGAAAAGTTTTTAAATTTTAAATTTTTATCGCGCTGGGGAAAAACGAGCACAAAGAAACCTGCACTGAGGGAGAATCAACACTCCGGTGCCGAAGTCGTCGCAGGAGCCAACCGTTTCCGCGCACATGCTTCGTAGACGCAGCTTGAAACGTCACAGCCATGTGCGAAGTCACCGGTGACAGCGGAGAAAGAGGAGGAGCCGTGTGCGAGAGAGGTCGAGGTGACGAGGTCCAGGAAGAGGAGGGCATTTCAGTCTTTTAACACTCCAAGATATTGACACGAAAGGACCTTTGGCTTGCGTTAATTTGAGGGAATTTTGAGCAATTAATGTCACGGTGAAGTATTTTCTGACAATTTTCCCTTAAATATCTGGCATAGCAACTTTAACATAATATATACATAAATAATTTAAATAACATATTCATATTAATATTTTATCTTGTTATAGTACATTAAAATTTTGCATTTATTTACTATACATATTTCTTTTCTATATATATTTGGTTGCAGACTTGATTTTGCACTATAGATCAATACAAGTGGACTCCGAAAATACATAGTCAAGCTTTCTAAAATAATAACTAAAAATATCATCATAATTAAAGAGAAATGTAAATTAACGAACCTTTTATAACATTATCCAACACAACATAGTATCCCCCAAACAAACAAAGCAAACCTGCATGGTACAACTTCCTAGAGTACGAACCCTGATCTGGGTGCACTCAATTAGTTGTTCATCATTATTGTTAAAGAAAATAGCTACTAGAATTACCCAAAAAAAAAGAGAAGAAAATAGCTACTAGGAGGCCACAGAGCGTCAACTATATAATATTGCTTTACACGTCTGGGTAACTGGAAGTGCATGTATGTGAGTGCTGTGTGATTATTATTCTACTCATTAGGTAATAAACCTAAGGGCGCCTATATGCCATGGGAACTAAACATAGGTCATTCTTCCTTTTCACCACAGCGCCAAAGCTCTCAGACATGTCTAATTCTTCATGCTTTTCTCCATTAGGAAGTTTCCAATCAAAATGATAAAGCAAATTGGAAATTATCAGTTCTAAAATTGGCGTAGCAAATGACACTCCAGGGCATATCCTTCTTCCACCACCAAATGGAATCAATTCAAAATTGGTGCTTTTGTAATCAACTGTGTTGTTAATAAACCTCTCTGGTTGAAACTTCTCAGGTTCGTTCCAATAATCAGGATGTCTATTAATGGCCCAAGCATTGACGTTCACAACAGTTTTTGCTGGTATATCGTACCCATTGATTCGACATGCCTCACTGTTTTCTCTTGGTCCCAATAAAGATACAGGTGGGTGTAATCTTAAAGTTTCTCGAATGACTGAGTCAACATATTTTAACCGATGAAGTTCTGATTGATCCACGTATCCTTTGTTTCCATAGATCCTTCTCACTTCTTCTTGTGCCTTCTTCATCACTTCTGGGCTTCTTATCATTTCTGCCATTGCCCACTCTGTTGTTGTTGCTGTAGTTTCAGTCCCACCAATGAACATGTCCTGAAAATGTATCAGTGTCATGGTTAATAATATCGTACTATAGTTATGGTAAAACATGTAGAGTTGATGAATGTAAAACCTTAGACTGACCTGGAGGATAGCTTTGATGTTGTCGAAAGTTAAGGGAATTTCAAGATCATGCTCTTTCTGAATCCTGAGAAGAACATCAACCAGATCCTCTTCTGCTTCTCCGTCCTGCTTATGGCCATCTTTCTTTTCTAAGTGATCGTTGATGATGTTGCTGAGCATCCTATCAAGATCTCTGTGTGCCTTGTCAGCTTTAGCTCTCGTACCATTGATCACACGAAGGAATTCAAGTGAAGGATAGAGATCACAGATTGATAAGCCACTCACAAGCTCGACTGTGTACATCATTCCCGCAAGAGCACCTTCTACGTTACCAGTCTTTCGACCAAAGGCTGCTCGAGCAATTATGGAATTCGTGAGTGGATAGAGTTTCTGAGTGAGATTCATTACAGAACCAAGTTCATGTTCAGAAACATGCTTCACAAACGCAGAAACCTCCTCCTCCCTTATTTTTCTGAATGTCTGGACTCTTTTCACGGACAAAAGCTCCAAAGTACAAATCTTTCGGAGTTGCCTCCAATAGTTTCCATAAGGAGAGAAGGCTATGTCTGTGCTGTTATAACACAAGGCTTCACCAGAAAAGATTTTGGGTCTGTTGGAGAAGATGATGTCGTGGGTTTTCATGATCTCTTTGGCTAGGTCTGGTGAAGAGATTATGACGTGGGACATCTGTCCGAGCTGAAGATGCATTATGGGTCCATACTTGTTAGCGAGGTCTCTAAGAGATCGATGTGGCAAGGACCCAATCTGGTGAAGGTTTCCTATAAGTGGTAGTTTCCTTGGTCCTGGTGGTAGGTTTTTGGGATATTTCACGGAAATAAGTTTGCGTATGAAGACGACGAAGCAAAGGAAGGTGAAGAGGATGGAGTGTGGGATCTGGATCTCCATGATGATCTATGGGTATGGAAATGGTGCAGCTGTGTGGTGTGCGCGGGGAAGAAGATGAAGTGGCGAGGCTTTATATAATGGATGTCGGTAATGCAGATTAAAGAGTAACAAGTTCTCTTTGCACCAAAAAAAAAAAACAGAGAGGGAGCGTAAATAGTCCTCTGTTCTGTTATGACGATGTTATCAATCAAATAAATAAGAAAACTAATTGTCATATCAGCATCACTGACACTCTGGTTTATAGATTATTCTCAATGATTTGATATTGCAAAGAAAAGATTGCCAAAAGTCAAAGACGCCGTTTGATATTCTGAATGAGGTTAAGAAAAATATTTTATTAAATCATCTTAGTCAAATTTTGAGGACACAGTGGAGAAATTGTTTTAGAAAAACTATTTTATTTCACAGATAATTAATATAATAATATTGATGCATCAAGTACGTGATCATTACAGAGGTAACTAAATGTTGAATAATTGTTATTTTATTCAACATTTATTATTCTCTCCATTAAAAAATATAAAATATTTTTAATAAAATTTATTTTTATTAAATATCCTATAATTTAAAATAACTTTATTTTTTTATATTTATTTCTATTAAATATTATATAATAAATATAAATTTATTTATCAATAGGGACATTTAAAAAAAATAATAATTACGCTTTGAAAAATTAAAAAAAATTTATTTTTTTTAACAATGTTTATATTTTTTTAACAGAGAGGGTATAATTTAAGTGATAATTAGAAAAGAAGATATAAAATGTTTTATTATTAATTTAATAACAAGAATTTATTAATAAATAATACTCCCTCCATTAAAAATGTAAGACATTTTTAACCGAATCTCACCCTTAATAAAGTAGTTTTTTGCTTTCAAACTAACTCTATCTTTTTATATTTATCTCTATTAAACACCCTACAATAAATATAAAGGTAGTATTCATAGGGATTTTTTTAAAAAAAGCAATAATTATATCTTGAAAGACTAAGCCTTCTATTTTTGAACATTTAACTTCTCAAAAAATACTTTACATTTTTTAAGGAAAAAATATATATATATATAATTAATATATATTGATTTAATTAAAAACAAATATCTTTAACATATATATCAATATATGATTAAGTATATACATTTTTTTATTTAAAATCATATGGCAGGCGTTAGGATCAAATTGACAGCTTTAAGAGAATCACAACGAATCCTAATGTTACTAAAAACTTGATTTTCATTTTTGCAAGTGGCAAGCCGAAATTGTAAATATTCAATACTTTAAAATTGTAAATATTCAATACTTTTTACAACTCAAATTAATCTGTTTATAGTCAATTAAACGGATTTAAGGTCACATTTGGTTCATAGAGAAAGAAGTAATGGAAATGGTTGGAATGATAAAGAATAGAAAAAAATAAAAAAAATCGTGAATATAAATTTATTTGATAGAATATTTAAGTATATGTGAATGGAGTTTATATATTACTTGTTTAAATATAAAGTAAAATATAAAAATCATAATACCCTTACCATATGGCAGCAGCAACAACCTTTTTTTCCTGTCTTTATGCATTTGCTTTTTTTATCTTCTTTTAAAATTTTTCACATAGGTTTATGTGTGTGTGTGTGTATAATAATAATATACACGCACACATATACTAACATTTCTTCAAAAAACTTAAATTATTTTAAATTTAAATTTTACTTTATAAGAAACAAAAATTAAGAAATATAAATACCATACACGTAGCAGTGTGTTACGTTCTTCTAGTGAGTTCGGTGAAGATTTTGTGGGTGAATGAATGAATACACGGCAAAAATGAAAAAAAAAAAATTGAGGAAAATAGGCATGGATATGCATTGGCGGAACCACGTTATCCTTAAGGGAGTCAATCTCTCAATGCTGTAAGGATCCTTCAGGTTTAGACTCATTGTTTTTTTAGATATAATTCACAACCCGACAGCTTTTGCCTTCTGTATAATCTATACAATATATGTGAGTTTGCTTATTGTCTAACCCCTTTCTCCCAGACCAAAAAAGGATATGGATCTACCATGTCGGTAAGGTTTTTAATATGTCAAATATATGGTTTTTCTATATTATTTATTTTGTAGTTTTTCTCATATTATTTATATTTTTTATGGTTAATATTATAGATATATCACTTCACTTTTAAAATTTTTCTAAATTCATATTATATAATTATATGTAACTTTTTAAAAAAAATTATAAACTTACATAAACAATTAATTATTATAAACATTAAAAATAAATAAAAATATGGATGATCACATATTAATGTTAAAAATTTGGCCCCCTTAACATTCACACTGGTTCTACTGTTGTGGATATGAAAAGTTTATAAGGATATTTTGGTAAAAACATATTAGACTTAAGGTGAGTGATATAATTTCTCTCATTTTTGAAAAACACACCCACTTCTCAAAATATATTAATCCCCGTTCTTGAGAAAGGTTATTCCATATCTTTTTAAAGCAACCAAATATAAAGTAGTAATGAAGATATGACCATCATTCCATAGCCCAAGATTCTAGCTAGTAACCAAATATGACCTAAGGGTAACGTAAAAGTCAACTTTTACATGTAGTCACGTACTGAATTTCAGGACACGTGTATAATAAAGAAAACATTGTTGTGAGCCGAGTTATGTGAATCGCAAAATTTTAAAGAAAAATGGACAGTTAGGTTACCAATGAATAAATTAATGATAATTAGATATTTGATAAAATTTTTTACAAAATAAATTATAAATATTAATTTAAACAGTTATAAATAAAAATTTTCGTTATAATATAAAAGTTACATTTGATATTACTTGTTTGTAATTGAAACTCCTGACTTTGTATCAATTTTAAATCAATATATTTAACTTATTTTTTAAAAAAATTTGTTGAGACCTAACTGTCATTAATTTATTTCTTTAGTATTTAACTGTCATTCTCCCAATTTTTAATTTTACTTTCATATTTTACTGTTATAATAACATATCGTATAAATAATTTTTATCATTTGAACATCAATTAATGAATTTCAAAGAATTTGATTATTCCACTTATGAGTTTTGTAGGATTAAAGTTTAATTTTTTACATAAAAAGTATGTAAAATACACATTTAGTCCTCTTTTTAAAAACAATCCCATTCAATATGCATGAAAACATTTAATTTTTTAATTTTATAATAAATTTCCATTCAATTAATTCTCCAACTTTTTTTTACCAACTACTTCTCTAACTTTGTTGAGTTTTTTCAATTATTCTTTAATTATTCCTGTTTAACAGAATATATATATATGGGGGGGTAGTACATGCATCTATGCATATATATGATTTTTTTTTTTAATGCCATATGTATGATTTTTAAACCAACAAACCCTCCCCCTTGCGTACATGACAACAGAGGATGCCAAAAGAGTTATTAAATATTAAACACAGTTTGGTGCTCAGGACTGACTGTCTTTGAATCACTTGTACAAACGCATTCACAAACTATAAATATTCTTCAAGTTGTTTTACATGGCTGCTTTTGCTTTTAATTGGTTTATCAATTTAATACTCCCTCAGCCCCTCTGATTCAATTTATAGGGCAAAGTGAAAATTTTTTTATCATATTTATAAATCACATCATTTAAATTTTTATCACTAATTTTTTTATCCCTCATTAAATGTTAAAAAGAAAAAAAATAAGCTATTAAAATGTGTATATTAAATAAGTAAAAAGTTAAAAACTTACTACATTTTCATACAAAGTTAGTTAATAATTTTAAAATTTTTCTTGATTCAAGTAAAACATGTTAAAATTAACTTATAATTATAAATAAAATAAAGAAGTAAATTTATTCCAGTATTATAACTAGAAGTCTATAATTAATGCTAGCGCATTCAGTGCAAGAGTGTATTATAATTTATAATTATAATTAAAGCTAGTTGTATGATTTTAGAAGCATCATGAGCTAGTAGGTGGGAACATGTATCGAGTCATATGGATTACTTAAAATAACTTGTTATAAGAATTGGGCTGAGTTGGGTTATAAAAATTAATTTAAATAAAAATGAATCTTTTTCAGCTAAAGCTAGATAATATGTAAACCAAATGGACAAACACGGATAAGTTAGGGTTGACGCATTTAATTCATATTTTTTATAAAGAATATTAAAAAAAATAAAAAAAATGAAGGGAGTTTTGGCACCACAGCCTCTGAAGACAATCAAATTTAGAATGAATCATAATAAAATTGATCGATCTCATATATTTATGGTGTGAATTTTTTTTTCGAAAGCATGAAATATACTATCATATTAGAACTTATAATTTATGTATATTTAAAAAAAATCATGCAAAAAGTAAATATATGGATTAGTGGGTTGGGTTGGGTTAAATTTTTTCTAAACATATACTGGCTGATCAACTCATGCGATCTGACTTGGCCTATACTTCTAACTCCAACTAGTTCACCTGACAAGTTACAATTATCAATAAAATGAATATAAAAAAATAATAAAAAAATCATTTCAGTAACCTAATAATACAAATAAATAAAGCACACAACTCAAGACAAATCATATTCATAACATCCTATCACTATCCGCAATCACTTCCTATATGTAAAAAACTAAAACTATATATTCATCGATTGATAATTTTTATTTTGCTTACCTTAAAATGTTCTGAAATAAGTAGTTTTGTTGAGCGAAAATCGTTGATAAGTATTTTTACTGACACTAGTCTGCACTTTACTTGATTAATTTGTCAATGTTTGTTAAAGTCAAATTAATTGCGTACGTAAAAAGACAACCACATGACATAATTGAGGAAATAATACTTATATATGTATATACAAGTCAACTGTTGAATTCAAACATTATGTAAGACATTAATATAAGAAGCAAGGATCACATGTTCGTGTATAAATTATTCAACTCATTTTCCCATGAAATTTGAATAATAATCCAAATTCTCCATGACTTGAAAGATGTAACTAATAATACAACTTGTAATGAATTTTATTATTTATATTTATATTCATTTACTGATTTAATGGATTATTTGACTGACAATAAATGAATTTGTGATCGAGTATCAATCGGCATAAGTTTTGAATAAAATTGAGAGAAATGACCCTTTCAGGATGTGTTTGAAACTATTGAGAGTATATGATATAAAGTGGAGTGGAGTAAAGTAAAATAGAACATTTCATTAAATAAGAGTTTTATTAGAAGCATGAATAATTTTATTTAATTATTATTTAAGAATTATTCTAAAATTAATATATTTAAATTTTGTATAGTAATACTTTTTGATTTGAGAATAAAAGGAAGTGAGAAGAATGGGAATAATTTTGCTATAGTGTTGTTTATATCAGATGGATCATTCTATCCTTGTCGACCCTCTAAATTGGGGGTCAAGAAAAATTGGATTAAGGATGACTCAGAAAGCTATTTCAAAGTCATTTCACTCCATTTTAGATCTCTCAAACAATGGTATAAGACTTCTACTTCAGGTCTTCAAAGCCAATCGAAAATGATAGCTAATTCTTAAAAAAAAACTTACCTTACAAATATTAACTTAAACATTTGTAAATATATGGATCTCAATTGTAAATCATTAGGGGTGGCATATAAGACTTAAGTATCGGATTCTTCATGACAATCTCATATTTGCAATTATTTAAATAAATATTTAATTTGCAACTTAACTTTCCATAAATTTTTTTTCAATTAACTGCTATTATAATTTTTCTTGGTATATGTAATTAAGTGTGTCATTCCCCCAATAAAATTCAGTCTTTTTTTATATATAAATAAAATTTACAGTCTTAATGCCTACACAAATCTATGTATAATGAATTTAAACTGTCTAATAACATTGCTGTACCCCCTCCCCCCAAAAAAAAAATTCTAATACTGACCAAAGAAAGTCAAAATATCTGATGAAAAAGATTGCTGTATATAGCATGAGACAATCGTACAAGAGATATGGATCATACTTAAAAAAACAATGAAGTCTAACGCGACTGACCTAGAAGAAACTTAATCGTGTGATAAAATTAATTCAACCCAAGATTAATTAATGATTTCATGAAATGATAACTCTCTCTCTCTCTCTATCTCTCTCACAGATTGACTTGACTCAGAATTTTTTTAAAATTAACTATATAATACATATATAATGACTATATAATAATTAACTAGAAATGATGTAATATAATTGATTTTGTTTGTCTTCTAATGTATAGATATTATATTAAATATAAGTATTATTGATATTTGAAAGGTTAAGAAAGTTCAACTCAATATTAATATTAAATATAAAACGTATGCGAAGTCACAAACTCACATGGTTTATATGTACAGAAAACAGTAAAAAAAATGCAAAATATATGTTGAATTTTGTGCAAATATGTGATAAACAATGCAACAATTAATATCTGAAAAAGATTCAGAGAATCACACCCAATATGTTAAATTATAATGATTAACATCTCTTTCTTGGCTAACAATTTCACTCGTTGAACAGTGTGGAATAACTATGTTACAAAAAAACAAAAGAAAAGAAAAGAAAACAGATGTTGAATGACGTGGACTGGAGATACCAATAAGAAAGAGGGATATTTAATTTCTATGACTTCATCTAATTATAGTAAATCAATTATTGACCCGAATAAGTTAAATAATTCTTTTTTGGGGGCAAATAAGTTAATAATTCCGAAATTAGCTATTTTCGTCTTCTGATTTTTTCTAAGTTTGCACTAACCCATCCTCATGACACAATCAAGCACGGCTGCATTTCAATTAATAATTGCAAGCGAAGTTTGAATGATGAGAGTGTATGAAGTTTGAATGACATGGGATTATAATATTTTATTTTATTATTATAACCATAGATTCATAGCTAGCCATGTACGAATTCAATAAGATTTATCATAGTTTATAGCAAGTTCCATTAATTGGGTAGCTTAATAGGATCGGCATTATAATTTAATCGGGTAACTTATTTGAGTCGTGCGCTTTGCGTCTTTGTTAAAATCATGAGTTTAAATAAATTGATGATGGAAATGTAAACTCAAATGCAAACTCCGATTGTAAATTCATAAAAATATACTTTTCTTAACAAACAATCCTTAAAATATAATTGTAATTTAATTTAAATATATTAAAAATATAAATAATTAAAATTTAACTCATTAACATTGATAAATTATCATATACAAGATATAAAATTTTTAACATATCGAGACTTATTTTTAGTATTTTTTTATTAGTATTAGTTTTTGCATTTCAATTTTTTTTTCTTTAAACCATGTCTTATCACTTGTATAAATTAAATTTTTCATAGTGTATACTTAACTCATTTAATTAAAAAAAATGACGAGCTTAATAAGTTTCACCAAGCTTAAATCTAATTCGAATTTATAAATTTATTGACACGATTTTGTTAGTTAAAATTCAGAGGTAAACTCACGAGTTTAACTGAGTTTGTATCTAATTTGAATTAATGAGTAAGTTGATAAAATTTTGTAAGTTAGAATCATAAAAATTTTAAACTCGGAGAGTTAACTTGAGTGTATCTCTTATTTTAAAAAAAAAAATCACCTCCCATACCATAAAGTCATTTACTTTGCCCAAATTCATGTATTAGTATTTACTCCTCCTAATCCTCATTACAAGGCACATTTTAGATGAAATGTGTGATCCTTGTTACAAGTCATTGTATGGGTAATAATTAAGTTTTTTTTCAACATTACAACTTGTTGGCATAAAACAGGAGCGTTGTGTCTCTTACATGATGCTAGGCGTGTGAGAGGAGTAAAATCCTCAATGTGCACGAGAATCAATGGCCATGAATTTTCAAATTTTAATTCTTCGTTTGATTGTTAGCGCGGGAGGAAAAGGAAAGATATTTTTTTTTAACTCTCTTTCTCATCTCCTTTCAATCCCAATTTTTTTTTATAATTTTTTAGAGTGGGTATATTTTGAAGGGGAAATAGCAGTCGTGAATATGATATATTGACCGATGGATGATAAATTGTTTCTTTTTTTTTTTGTTTTAGGAAAAAATAGAGTGTATGCCAAGCGAGCAAGAGAAAATAATATAATGGAATACAAAGTGCATAGTGTTGTGGCCACAAAATGATGCATGAAAGAGTTGGAATAATCACTGTTGATATATTATTATATTTTGGGGGAAGAAATGGTGGGATCAATTAATAATGGTATTGTTCACACAGATGATGCATCCAATCCAGGTGAGCAGGAAAGGGGTGGGGCCGCGGGCGAAGCTTAGATGGGGTCCACACGTTTTGGGTCATATTTCTCCCACTTTATTCATGCATTTTTTATTAAATTAAATAGGAAATAAGCGTAAATTTTTGTTCGGAGGGGCGGTACTGATGGTGGTGTAACATAATGCCTCCTATAATCTCTCCATTACCACTTCCCTCCTTCATCAGATTTTTAATTATATATTCCCTCCAATGTTAATTTTTATTCTAACGTTTAATTATATCCTTATAAGAAATTGAGAGGAAATTGACAGGTCATCTAATAATTTGTACAAATGTTTTCTGAAGTAAGGATAAAGTGAGAAGATTATTCTATTTTTGTTGAGTGGCTTGTAATAAGGATCACTCTCGTGTTTGCGAAACAATTTAAAAAATAAGATTGGCGGAAGTACTTCCCAACGTTAAAAACAAAAAAAAAATTTCCAGAATTCTCAACTTTCACAAATGAATAATGATGTCCCCTGGGAAGCCCTCACGTGGCGCTCATGTGCAAGCAAAGAAATATGGGGTTGATTTCCAATCAAATTAAAGAAAAGAAAAGCATGGTGGGCGGGGGTGGCAGGGTCAGTTAATGCGGTTGATTAGAGGCATTAAACAAATGATGACAACATCATTGGGAGCAATTCCAAATCTTAATTCCTAACCTTCTCTCTAATCCCAAGTTGGTGTCGGCGCCTCCATGTCAGGCCTCTCCCACCCCCTCCTCTTCAAAATTAAGGTCAGTTAATATTTTTTCCTTTTTTATAGTATATACTTAACTCACTTAACTAAAAAAAATAATGAATTTAACAAGTTTTACCAAACTTAAATCTAATTTAAGTTTATGAATTTATTGACACGATTTTATAACTTAAAATTTGGAGGTAAACTCACGATTTTAACTGAGTTTATATATAATATGAATTAATGAATAAGTTGACAAGATTTTGTAAGTTAGAAACATAAAAATTTTAAACTCGGAGAGTTAACTTAAGTATATCTCTTATTTAAAAAAAAAATCACCTTCCATACCGTAAAGTCATTTACTTTGTCCAAATTCATGTATTAGTATTTACTCCTCCTAATCCTCATCACAAGAAACATTTTAGATGAAATGTGTGATCCTTATTACAAGTCATTGTATGGGTAATAATTAAGTTTTTTTCAACATTACAACTTGTTGGCATAAAACAGGAGCGTTGTGTCTCTTACATGATGCTAGGCGTGCGAGAGGCGTAAAATCCTCAATGTGTAGGAGAATCAATGACTATGAATTTTCAAAATTTTTTACCACAATTCTCTCTTCTAATGTCTTAAGTTGATATAGGTTTAAGATGTGAAAATGGTCACAAGAACATAACCATTCATTAATTGTCTGCGGCGAAGAGGGAGTGCCTCAAGGCTCAAGGTGCTCTGTCTTTCTTCGGAACGTGGTTACGTGGTCGAGTGGTCTAGACTTGGTCGCTGCTCCCTTGAAATGCGATGTTCTATTACAATGTTGAGATCTTGCCTTTAGGTGTTTACTGATGAGTCCGGCTTCTCCTCATTGTCCTCTAATTTGGGCCCAAAATCAATGAATCTAGCCTACTTGGCCAAACCCCACTATTTAAAATCATTAAACTATAAAAGAAGGTATAATATAAAATTAAAAAATTTATTTAAATACCAATAAAATTGGATTTTTATTTTATTTTTTAAAAAGTTAATGACTTAATTATATTTTTAATCCTATCAAAATAGTTAGAAATACCCTCTATCAGATGTTATTTGTAAGAAACATTTTAGAAATAATTTTTGGTTTAAAATATATAACACCTTACAACAATTAAATCATTTTTTTTTAAATTTTATCCTTTACTGATTAATATAAAAATATTTAATGTGATTATATAATAAAATAAAATGATATAAATGAAAGTATATATCTCTTTTTTTATAATTTTAAAAATTAACTTTTTTAAAATACGTAAAATGATTGAAAATACACTATAATGGAAAACAGATGGAGTATATCTTATAACAGAGATGAAAAGTTTGCACTAGCCGTTAGAAATGTCTCACCGCATGCTGTTTTCAAAAACGAAGATGAAGATCATGCAGATGCAAGTGAGACCCCAGATGCTGAGTATACTTCCACGTCGCTAACGCATTAATCACATGCCATTCTTTTGAAATGAGATGAGAGACGATCCAGTTTATTAAGCTGAATAATTTCCTTCACTTACCGAAGCAATACTAATATTAGGTTGGAAATTAGATAAAAACCATTGTTTTTAAAAATATATGCAAACATCCTTGTTGCATATTAAAATTAATTATAAACTTAAAATTATGATTTAAAAAAAAGAATAAATAATTTATAAAAGATCTGTATATCTTGCTTTAATTAAAAATAAATACTTTAAATATATATGACTAAGTATATAAGTTTTTTTTCCTTTTAAAAATATCCAAACACCCCTAACTTTTACATTTTAAAATCAATTATGAACATCAAACCATGATTTAAAGAAAATATTCAAGCACCATTATGCATGTCAAAATCAACTACATACTCAAAATTATAGTTTATAGAATAAAATTTATATGGTTTTTGAATAAATTTTTAGAAAAGTATGATTAAAAAACTGAATTGAAATGTAAACATAACTTATAAGATAACCATCATTTTATGTTCATAATTAATTTTGAGAAAATTAACTCAATTGCTTCAAAAAATACAGCTCCCATAAATTATGAATAAGATTTTTGAATATTCTGAAATATGGCCTATTAATAAAATTAGTTAGATATATTTTACTTTTTTATCCTTAAATTAAATTTATTATTAAAACATAGTATATCTATCATAACTAATTCTCAATTGACTGAATCTTTTCTTTTTTTCTCTAAATATAAAATTGTCGGTGCATTTTTTTATCGTAGAGCTTTTCTTCTCTCTCCCTCTCTGTTTTTCCTAGGAACATTATGAAGAGGACATTAGACATTGAAGAGGAATCTTCATTTCTAAAAGTAGAAGAATAGGTTGGAATTTTTAATCTGTCATCAGATTTTTACCATCTTCACATCTCTCGATAACATTGAATTTTTTGTAAATTGTGTTTGATTCATTTTAGGCACATGATTATGTATTTTTTATATTGTTGATTTGTAATACTATATCATTGATATACGTATGTATATATATATATATATCAATAACAAACAAGTTTATGTCTAATTGTATAGTTATGTAGATTTGCCATAGTATATCAGTGATATACAGCAATATATCAACGACGTAGTATCACAAATTAGTAACATAAAAAACACATAATTATTTGCCCAAAATGGATCAAACACAATTTACAAAAAATTTTGAACTCTTAGTTTATCACAGAAAGTCAAATACCTAAATTAATAAAATAAAAAACCATAACTCTATAGCTCCATTTCTCCACCTATGTGTTCTGTTCTATTGAGTATCGTCGATATATCTCATCTCACATTTGTTCCTCGTGTTCATCTCTATCACGTCCAGTTTCGTCTTCCCTCTCGCATTCATCTCTAAAAAAAATCATTTTAAACTATATATCTTGCGTTCAATGCATTTAGTTGCAGAGATTTCTTGAGTTTTGAATCTTTTGATATTTGCAAAAAAAAAACAAATATTAGAAGGGCAATTTTGTAAATTAATTATAAACTAAATATTAAAAAGTTCATTTTTAAAATTTAAGAAAGGATAAGCTATTTTTTTATTTGATATTATGAAATAAGCTATATGTACAAAAGCCCCATTAATTTTGACATGTATAAAGATATTTGGATATTTTTTAAAAAAATATGATTTGAGTTCATAATTAATTTTGACAACATACAATAGGAGTGTTTGGATATATTTTCATAAAATAATGCCTAATTTTTAATTTTTCTTTTAAACAATACTAAAATTAATTAATTTTATAAATCAATTATATCACAAAATATAATCAATTATATTTAAAATCAATAATATTAATTAATTTTTTAATCAATTTTATTTAATGGATGAATGGATCGATACACATACACCATAGTACATGGGAAGTTAGGTTAATTGATTTTTCTTCCACATCACTAACTAAAAAATTCAACTAATTATGCTTCGCATGTGACACAAAGTGGCAGAAGCTAACTAGGCACAGATGCATGCTTCAACAAGTATGATTCAATAGCCATTGCATTTTGACCAACTCCAAAAGTTATTGCTAAAACCATATAATGAGAAAATGTCTTCTACACATAGTAAATGGTAACTTGAAATTAGACAATATCGCAAAAATCCGTAGAATAAAAATCTTTGACTGGCTAGTCTTAACTCACTACATGAGTTTTCTTTAAAAATGGGGACCGACTATTCAAAAACAAAAAAAAAAAAAGAATAAACAGACAAAAGTAGTTGAAGGACTTCATATTTTAATTAAAAATTTCAAAGTTTAAGTTTATATGCCTTTTTTTTAATTATATATTAGTTATGTTTCATATTGATTTAGACCTCTTCATAATTGGATAATCTAACAATTTTTCTTCTAATATATGAAAAAATTAAAATACAATTAAACATTATAAATTAATTAAAATATTTTGAAATTTAAAAAATTAAAATCCTCATAATTTTTAAAAATTAAAGAACACACATCTAGAAGTTTAGTAATAAAATTTAAATCTTAATTAAAAATATTTTATTTTTTTATAAATACACAAACATAATAATTATAAAAAATAAAAAATATCAGCAATTTTATACTATACACTAATATTTATTAAATTATATTAAATTAATTTTAGAATAAATTAAAATTAATAATAATATAACGCTTATAGGATTATGTGAGCAGGTCATTAACTTCAAACACATATTTTACCAAAAAAGATAATAATAATAATAATATTATTATAACCGAGTCTGAGTCCTTTTTTACAGGACTTATCAAGATTAAACTCTCAAGTTTGATTATTTTAAAAAATTATTTTTAAAATTTGAATCTTCAGCAACTCTAAATTTAACTTTTTAGACTCAATTTTTATTTTTGATTCTACGCTCGAGTAGTGTTAGATGGTGCTTGTAATATTGTTTCCACAACGTGCTTTGAAGTCATGGAACCCACTTTTATGTAAATAATGTCTTATGTTTCAAAGTCAAATCACTTGCAAGTCAAGTACATTAACTCGTAATTCTGTCTGCCACTTGTTTTCATTTTCAGTCGTCAAATTAATGGACCGCACTCATGAATTTTCAGAGATGATGTGATTAGAACCGTTAGATTGATCGGACTGACCAGATTTCACCACCCACAACAGATTCATGCACGCCGCTTTTCTTCTGTTCTTGCTTGAGAAAGAAACCATTTCTCTCTTCTCATTAATGTCTGAAATGTTAAATCTGGTTCACTTCTTCCACATGCACTTTGGTTGAAAATTCAAGGGAAAATCATACCTAAGCTTCACAGAAGAGAATTTATCACTACGAGATCCCATAAAATTCACAAAGTATTTAAAAATCTTAAATTTTATGTATTTATAACTTAAACAAATAATATTTATAACTAGACAATAAGCATTTACAACTTAATATTTTCAACTTATTATTAAATATATGTTATTCAATTGTAAATATATAAGAATTGAAACTTTAAATTATTTTATAAATTTTATAAGACCTTTCGATAATAAAATTTTCTTCTTCAAAACTTAGGTGTAAATTTTTCAAAATTCAATTTCTTATCATCCGCAGCAACCAACAAAAGATAATGCTGAACCATTTTCTCTCCACTTCTCGTCAGTGCTTTTAAACTGTTCTTTTATATGTTGCTGGTAGACTGAATCTTCAAGCTTATTTTCCAAAATGAAGATGACTATTGATGAAGCAAAATAATCATCCATTTGGCATATCTCGATCTTTTTCTTTATAAAAGCCGTAAATATCTGCTACCGTAAACCATATTGAGCTCACCATTTGCGTTGCCATCAATGGAGATTCAAATCCCATGCTCTCTCTTCATTGCCATGTCTTGCTTCCTCCTTGTAATACTGAAGCGATCGAGCTCCAAGAAATCTGTCAAAACCCTACCCCCCGGTCCACCCAGATTACCGCTCATAGGGAACTTGCACCAACTTGTAAGGTCACTACCTCATCACTCCCTGAGAGACCTAGCTAACAAGTATGGACCTTTCATGCACCTTCAACTAGGAGAGGTGTCCCATGTTGTTGTCTCTTCCCCAGAAATTGCCAAAGAGATCATGAAAAAGCATGATACCACCTTTGCCTATCGACCTAGTCTTGTTGCGAGCAAAATAATTAACAACAATATGGATATAGGCTTTGCTCCATATGGAAACTACTGGAGGCAACTTCGAAAGATTTGCACTGTGGAGGTTTTATCTGCAAAGAGGGTCCAGTCATTCAGAACGATAAGGGAAGAGGAGGTATCTGCATTTGTGAAGAATGTATCTGAACATGAAGGCTCTGTTATCAATCTCAGTAAGAAGCTTTTCGAGCTCACAAATTTCGTAACAGCACGAGCAGCCTTTGGTGCAAAGACCAAGGGCAAGAATGTTGAAGAACTACTATCAACTATGAAGCGGACCCTAGAGTTGGCAAGTGGTCTCTCAATTGCTGATCTTTACCCTTCGCTCAAAATCCTTCAAGTGATCACTGGAATCAAAGCTAAAATTGAAGGAGTGAACAAGGAGATTGATTCGATAGTTAGGAATATCATCAACCACCACAGAGAAGAGAAGCACAGCTATATTGGTGAGGCAGAGGATCTAGTTGATGTTCTTCTGAGGATTCAAAGGGAAAATGATCTTGAAATCCCCTTAACTCTAGAGAACATCAAATCTGTTATCCTGGTAAGTATTTATTCTATATAATTAAATTATCTTCCCATCTATTTCTGTGTGTGCGTGTGTGTTCAGGGTGAGATCTTTGAATGAAATCCACCTTCACCTGATAGGCTCATTGCTTTTAGGTTTCTAAGTCATAAAAATATAATTTGTGTCATAGAAAGGATCTGACAAGGTATTTTATATTTCTGGTTAAAAGTGAAAGAAAGAAAAAAAAAAAACACTAGGTACATTATTTGTTTGCCTGTGGCCCACAAATAAGTCTAGATTAAAATTAGGTCTAAATGTCAACTGACATATACATATATGTCTTCTTTTCAGGATGTTTTTCTTGGTGGAACTGAAACATCAGCAACAACTGTGGAGTGGTCAATGTCAGAACTTCTCAGAAACCCTAACACGATGAAAAAGGCACAAGAAGAGGTAAGAAGGGTTTATGGAAGCAAAGGTTATGTGGATGAGTCAGAAGTTCATCAATTGAAGTATGTGTATGCTGTCATAAAAGAAACTCTGAGGCTTCACCCTCCTTTGCCACTGCTACTTCCAAGAGAGAATCATGAGAGCTGTGAGATCAACGGTTTTGAGTTACCTCCTAAGACAAGGGTTATTATCAATGGTTGGGCAATTGAAAGAGATCCCAAATACTGGAGTGAGCCTGAAAAGTTTGAGCCAGAAAGATTCCTAAATGCCTCGACTGATTACAACTTTAAAGGCACAGAGTTTGAGTACATTCCATTTGGTTCTGGAAGAAGAATATGTCCAGGAATCTCATTTGCCACAGCTCTTATCGAATTTATGCTTGCCAGTTTGCTCTACCACTTTGATTGGAAACTCCCCAATGGGTTAAAGCCTGAAGGGTTGGAGATGGATGAGGATTTTGGTTCCACCGTGAGAAGAAAACATGATCTCCGTTTGATTCCTATCAGCCATCACCCTTAGTTTGCGTCATTATCTGAGTCAATGTATGATATCAGCTTGTAGAAGCTAAAACCTTAAGGTAATAAAACAGGAAGCTAAAGCCTTGAGTCAATATATCATGATGTCATGGTCTGTCATGTACTAGCACGACAAAAAAATTAATGATATACTTCAGTTAGCACAATGAGTCAGTACAATTTTTCTTGTTGCGTGTGGAAGATTTAACTAAACTTTTATCACATGAAGAATTAATCCAAACCTTATCATTTTCGAAATTTATTTTTGGGAAAATTCTATTGCATTAGTTTTACAAAATGGAAGATATTATATATGCCCATCATATGGAGATATTTTTCATTGTACAAATTATAAGACATTTAATATCTATTTTATATTTTTTATTTTACTCCCTCCGTTTTTATAATTAGTTAACTATAATAATTATATCTTAAAATAAAATAAATGGACAAAAATGCCCTTTATTAATTAACATAAACATACATTAATTGTTTCTTGTTAATATAAATTATAAAAGGTGATTTAAAAAATATGTAATAAATACTTATTGGAATGGGTGATTTTGCTCATACAAAATACAAGTCAAAAGTGATAACTTCTCTAAAAATAAATAACATAGGGAGTACTCAATAATAAAATTTTTTTTGGGCCAAAAGTACTCAATAATAAATAGATAATTTTATTTTTTATTTTATTTCGTTCTGACTGAAAATGAATTTAAGCCTTGGACCAAACACAAGGGAAGGGGGGAAAAAAGGAAAATTATCTGTCTTTCCATCTCAAGAAAGGAAAAATAAGAAGCCTCACTTGACTCTTTCTATTTCTCCTATACAGAACTCCTGAGCCAAAAGAGGCAATGTCAAAATAAGAACCCACCTCTATCCCTAAGTTGTTAATAGAAAAAAAAAACGACTGCCAGAAATACTGGATACTATTTTTTTCTCACGCAACACTATGTTTACGTTATGATGCACAGAAGACACAGATAAAAGACGATAATAACATGTGATTGCTTAAGCCAATCCATTACGCATAAGTAACAGACACATAAAAACCTGACACAGCAAAATAACCGAGCCTTGAATCTTGGAAGATAACTAATCAATTAGCATCTGTTTAATGCCCACCAGGACTCCGATTCCATGACAGATATGACGGATCTCCAAGTTGCCTAGAATCACAGTTAGAAACAGACAGATTAGGATCTTGTAGACAAAAGAGCCATTCAGCAAACTACTGAACAGAATCTGGTTAATGTCAACGTCAATAGAGGAAAAAATGACAGCAGATGTAGCATATACACTAGTGAACCTTAGCATTTGAAATAAACTTGGATGGTGACTTGGTGGTGGTCATTATCATTTATCATCCAATAACTAGAGCACGCTAGCAATAATTTTTTTAAAGAATCTTCTGATGGTTTTATTCTTCTGCATCTAGTTATATCTCGAGTGCTGGTCAAAGCATCTTCTTCAAAGTTAGGTACAAAATGATAATGGAAAAGGGAATGAGAATAGTAAAGCCTACTCCCATAAACATAACTTTCTTTTTAACAAAGCCACCTTGCCATCTGCCAAATGCAATAAAGATATCTCCTCTTACATTTTCCCTATCTTCAAATGCCTTTTCCATGTACCTAACGCACCCTAAAAGTAATCATTATAACTTGAATAGTATGACTTTTTTTTTGTCTTTGCATGTATTTAGAGTATTTACCTTGGCTTGATAAAATATATGATGGTAAAAGCCATGGCCAGAAAAAAGCACAATCCTCCAACAGAGAGATATGCAATGCCAAGGAAGTCATTCTTCCCACCAAGCCAGGTAGTAGTTGACAATATGAGCGTCTTCTTTCCATTAAAACTGTATGTGTTGTAGTTGTTCTTCAATGTCACGTGTATCTGGTCACCTGCATTCAGGTCCACCTCTATCTTTCCATACAGCTTCCTAAAAGTTGGAAGAGCAGCCGTACGCATCCACACAATAAGATCTTCCTGCTCACTCAACTGTTAAATACAACATTAAAAGAGTTAGCAACTTGCCTCAGTGATGTAAAGTATAGAGAACACTCTTTGAAGAATGCAATATACTATAAGCCACAAAAATGAAAGGGGAATCAATGCAGAATGTAATATATCAAATAATAAACACGAAGTTCAACTATAAATGTAGTTGAGTAAATAAAAATGTACAAAAATTTTACACCCACAAAAGATTTTATTTTATTACACTTCTCCCTCCGAACAACCATCCAGTCAAATTATATACATACAATAGTTGCTTCATTCTCTTAACACCGCCCCCCCCCCAAAAAAAAAAAAAAAAAAAAAAACACACACACACACAAAATACCCCAAAAAATGGGGCAAAAAAAGATGCTTCATTCAATAAAAACGTTCTATAGTTAAAGACTTACTGGTATGGATTCATCAAGATGCGCACCTCCTCTAAGAGAACTATTCTGAAAGTTTTTAGGAAAGACATCTTTTCCAAATTTGTGTTCCCTATCACTCTTCCAAGAGATGCCTTTCTTGTTCACTGCCAAAATATTGTTTTCACGGGAGAAGTTATACGTATCATTGAACAAACTCCAAGCTATAAGACCACAAGGTACAATTGCTTTGCCATCGGAAAGATCTTCGGGCTTGCAAAATTCAGTTAAATTGCCCTTTTTGGGGTCTCTTAACTGCTCATCATTTCGGCTTTTAACATACCTGAATGATACAAAGTTAGCACTAGAATAATTGCAATTATAAAGATGGAATTATATGGATTATACTCGGTCATTAACCAGAAAATTCCCAAACATTAAGACTGAAATGTATTGACATGTGTGATAAAATGACATAGAAGTTTATAACGAGTTATGAAAATAAGATGAATACAATAAGATCTTCAAATGGATATTGCTTAAATCTTTTAGGAAACAGACCCCGAGTACAGAGCTATAACTCAAGAGACATGAAATTATATTTCATCAACCAAACGTATTCTTCACAGCTTAGATGGTTGGTAAAAAATGAACTTCCCCATGGTTCTCAGACAATACTTTTTTATTTTCTTCCTTCTATTATTATTCTCAGATAAAAACTTTTTATTTCTCATAACCAAGGGCAAACAAAAAATTAGTTCTTGACACAGCAGTTGAAATGATTGATAACATTTAAAATCAGTATAAACTATAATTCGAGGTTTCAAACATGTATTACAAGAACCACTCGCCATCCATATAAAAAAAAAAGCAACTAAATTAGGTATTTTATTTATTATCATTATTATTATTTTCTTTATTTATCCAAGCATGTGTTTTCAGTTACCTTTAAGAACCCTTGGGTGTCTTGAATGTGCAGCGATTGAATATTATAAGAGAATTGTTTTCTCCCTCTTTCTTCCTTTACCTCTCTGTCCCCCCCACCCGGGTCCCTCTTTATATCCCCATTTCTCCCTTCTCCCCTCCTCTTCTTCTGTTTCCCCTATTTCTCGGCTTTCCACTGCTAGTACTGTATCAAATGATATAGAAGCCTCCCAAATCCAAACACCCACGCACCTACTACTGTACTACACCTTCAAGACAGCCACATCACCAACATATCATACAAGATAGCCCAAACCAACGACAAGACTTAAATGAAACTTTGAAAACTTTGTCTTTTATTGATTTACAAACAAGTTAGTTAGATTGTTAACAAAGTTAGGGCAAAATCTTGACAGAAGCATCTTAAAAAAATTGTCCACAGCAACAGCTTCTCTAATACCACCCCCTTCTCAAAGAAAATGCTTTTCAACATTTTCAAAAAGAAGTAAAAAAGCTCTGTAGTGTGATACCAATCTGCAGCAGGAAATGTGAAAATGGGAAAACAACCAGCAGTAATTGACTTTTCATATGAAAATCTCTCTCGATGTAACCTAATTCTATCTGCACAAACTCAGTTAATCCACTTACTTCTGCTTCTACTAGTAATCTACTTATATGGGTATAACATGATTTTCAATAACCTTTTTCTTTAACAAGAAATTCTCACAATTAAAGCTGGGAGGTAGTCATGAAAAATAAAGCTTGAATTCTCAGGGACTACAGAAGGGAGATGGAACACTTTCTGCTTAAAACTACATACATTTTCAATCATGTTGCATGGGTGGTGCATATAATATGCACATATTGTACATGAGAAATAAAAGGGTCACATACCGCCGATGATTCTGGTAGAAGTTGTCGAGCTGATAGTAAACATATATCGGTGACTTCATATTCTTTGTAACCTGCTCATAAGAAAAGATATGAACATTACAGTGTGAACTCCATTATCTATTAGGATTTTAATAGGACTTATACTGATCAAGCATCCGCCCCCTACCCTCCTGAATAGTTAGAAAACACATATTCTATACGGAAAAGTTTAGCCTAAAAACTAGTAATTTGCATATGGTTCCCCAAAACGTTGATGTTTATATATATTATCTTGACATCAATTGACCTGAAGTGACAAAATATTAAAGTTTGGAGTATGCATATGATGATATTTATGTAAATTTACCCAAGACAAAAATGTATTATTGATTGTTACTTTCTATTTTATGAACAATAAGCTACATCAGCAATTAAAGTTTTTAAGAATAATATGTTAGGCAAGACAAAAACCTCCAAGAAACTCACTCTATAATCTAGATATAAGAAATTTAGGGAAGTAGAAAAGCATAAAAGACTTTTCCTTCCACTTCCATGTTTATGTAAAGGCTAAAATGAGAGTTGGAATCACCAAGTTCGCCGGTCTCAATTTTTTTTTTTTCTTGGTTTCTCCTTTTCATTTTTCTCATTTGTTTAGTCACCCAACATTCACCTTTCTATGGTGCTTAAAACAATTGACAGCAAATATGGGATTGGTAGAGTTACCACTTGTGGGGTAAGTATCAGCTTGCATGCTGGAAGTTCTTGTTGTGAAAACTTAGAATCTAAAAAAGAACTCTAGTGCCTAGTCAGTTAAGATGTCATGTTTTGTTTTATTATTTAATGGCTTCTACTTGCTCATTGCATACAAATCTTTAGTTTCTCCTCACATACAAGTCTGATAAAATGCTTTAATTTATCACTATCATTAAATTATCAACAGATTTTACTCATTTTCAGTTGAAATTAGTTTTATAAATCAGAGAAAGTTGGCCAACAAGTGTGATAAGATGAAATCAAATGAAACCTATTAAAGAAGTATACTTTCTTGTCGCATGTTGTGGCATTGTCTCAATAGCTATGCCATGTGGATCACAGCACACTAGTAATGTCAGAGTTGAATGCAATATATTATCTCTTTCACAATAGCCTATACACTTTCTTTTACATTTTTCGATGCTAGATCTCTACTATAGTATGTGTGTTATGTATTGTATAGAGGTCAGGGTTTAACCAAAAATAATGATTGTGCATTACATCCTGATATAGTTTTGGCCCCCTCAAGCAAAAATTTCTCCCTCTGCCCTTATGACAATGATGAGTAAAAAATGTTAAGGAGACAGGGGTGCCAAAGAGACTTACATTTAGTGTCCTGTTGCATGATTTATTGACAGAGCTCTGAATATATTCTACTTTGTTGTTCTTAAAGTTATCTGGTATACAATCAGAGTCATACCTATCGACAATTTCAACAACCTGGCGGATAATAACATAATCACAGTAAGCATCATACATAACAGAAAGCATGAACATGAAACATCAATTGCAGTTGCTCATACATCATTTGAAGCAAGTAGGCAAGCAACTCCGATAGGAATGAAGAAAACACTGACAATCAAGAATGATGAAATAACCTGCAGGGAAATAAGTAAATCAAATACAACTCATAAGTATACGAAGTTTGACAACTAAATCTATGGTGCTTAAAACAATGGACAGCAAATATGGGATTGGTAGAGTTACCGCTCGTGGAGTAAGTATCGGCTTGCATGCTGGAAGTTCTTGTTGTGTAAACTTCGAATCTAAAAAAGAACTCTAGTGTCTAGTCAGTTAAGATTTCTGTTGATATGTTAAAAACAAAAATGAAGCAAATGCAATTGTCACTAGAGCAGAAGATACTGTCTAACTGCAAAGAACACCTTAACAAACCAATATGCATGTCAAATACATTTCATCAACAAAGTTCAAATGTTCAAGGCTCAAAAACTAAAGTAGATTTTGTTCAAAGATTAATCAACCATCTGGTACAATACTGCCGTCGCATTTAAAATTATGAGCTCGAACAACAGGTCCGAGCACACACTAAGAACCAGAATAGGAGAAGCCAACATCTCAAAGTCCCTCCCCCCTCCTCTTCTCTCAGCATAATGACTTACAACAAAGGCATTACCCTTTTCAAAGCACAATTTTATCACAAATTGATATAGCGGACGCACATTGAGGGCATAAATTGCAGGAAAACATAAGCATGCTAACAGAACCATTCAAATGTGGTTCTCTGCAAACTGAACTCCGGAAACTAAAAGAAATGATCAGAAACCAGGAAGTTTCAGAGGTTAATACATTTGGGTCGCTTCGTATGTTTTCTGGCAGTTGCTGCATCAGCGGATCCAGCACTCCCAGAACCCGGAGATGCCATATCCGAACCCAAAATCCTAAAGGCTTATCCTTTCTCTCAATGCCGCAACAACAAAGAGACGGGGATTGAAGACCCTTGAAATGTGATGAGGGGCAAAGAAAATGCAATTGTGATTGGAGCAAACTCTGGTTAAGCGCCTTCTCTAGGAGATTTGGGTTTTACAAAGAAATAATAAATGGAGACTGATTCATCACGAAGGCCGGCCAGTCACCTCCTTCCCTCCCTCTCTGAGGAGAGAGACAGAAGCAGCTAAACAACAGAGACGAGCCGGGGAAAAAAAAAAAAAAAGGGTACGATGCAATTTCCGGTTTTGGACGGCTCTGTTTTTAATTTATTTTTATTTTTAATTCAGTATCAGCATCATCATTAATTATCATTAATTATCAATCAATGCAAATAATTATTAATCATTACTATACCCCCTCAGTCTAAATTATAAGATTTTTTTCCAGCTAAACTTATCCAAAGTATGTTCCTCCCACCTCTAGAGGAATATTTAAATAGATCGAATGTATCATGTTATCTATAGTTTCTCTAATAAAAAATAACATTTAAATGATATTAAATATAAATTATTTTGATATTAATAATATTAGAGAGAGAAAAATGTAAGAAATCAAATGTACATTATGTTATAAAAATAAAATTAATTAAAAAAATTCATACAAGATTTTATTTAAATTACTTAAAGCATTTTAATTAAACAACCTATAATGATGTGGTGCATTAGATCTATCTAAATATTTCTTCAATCATTATTTTTTATAAGATTTTTTAATTTTTAATATAAGACACTTGATGAGATGTTACTTATATTTTTGTTAATATTATTTTATTTAAATTTATTAGTTATGAGAGATAATGTAATGTAGGTATGAGATATATAATTTGATTAGGATAAGACATGTATACTTAGCTTTATATATTTAATATATCTATATCCAATTAAATCATGATAAGTGAATCTTAATATATTAATAAAATTAATAAAAAAAATTTATTATAGAATAAATAATCTATATAAAATACATATGTCTTGATTTAATTAAAAACAAACACATTAAGTATATAATGTTAAGTATTTAAGTTTTTTTCATTTGATTAAACACTTCTTACTTTTCATAATAAATGAGTCCAGGGAAAAACAAAAAAGAGTTGTTATTTTTCATGATAGTAAGAAAATAATTACTTTTATTAGCATGTAAAATATGATTGGAAATGTTTTTAAATTTAGAGTGGAGGGAGTTTTAATACAAATAATAAAAATAAAATTTATAGCAACTTGTATTATAGACACGTTTTATTTGGATTAGGAAACCGTATATGAACTCTTTTTTTCTTTCTCTTTTTTTTTTGGTTGAAAATTGTATTAGCTCTTTGCGTGTATCTTTAAAAAGTGAGAATGAAGTGGAATTCATTTGCCGCTTCATATTCATTGTTGCTATAAATTCCAAAGTGTGATATCAATAAGAGTCTAGAATTCTCCAAAAGAAAATGTTTTTTTTAATAAGAAAAGAACAGTGCAGTTACAAAACTACTATATAATAAGAGCATTTATACTCCCTAGAGCATCTTGTAATTTCAGATTTATGCTCTTGTTTTTGGATGCCATCAAATCCTCCGGAATCATCAAATCTTTTTTTTTTTTCTTTGTGACATGAATATTGACATAAGTGCTAAACATCTTCACATGTCCTTCGTCATGAGATAAGGAATATTATTTTGAATCGCTCATTAGATCATATTTACAAGGAAGCTAATATAATTCAAATAATAGTTTTAGAAAAATAAGCAAGGTGAATGAAACCCATTTTTATACATTCGGGTTCCATAATCTTTCACTTCTTTCTCCCTCTAATTTTTTGGTTTTTTAAAGGTGCTCAACATTTTTTTTTTCCTGTGACAATAATTATTGAGCAAATTGAAATATTGGTTGACGGAAGCATCACAACAATGTAGGGCAGAACATAAGCATGAACAAAACGTATTTGACAATATAAGCTTTGTTGACATCTTCAATCGATGTTCTTCTCAATATTGTTGCCATGCCTCCTCTTCTTAATCATAGGATGTTTAGTTTAATTAGAAAATAAATTGTATTAGTTTAATTAGAGATTTTGAATTCAAGTTCTCACAATATAATAACAGCAGTAATTGTAGAGCTTCCACTTAAAAAGGATTTTAATTTGTCTCAATCCAAATTAATCTATACCTCATTAAAACCTTTTCAATTAGACATGGAGCTGGCATAGGATATTGGGTGCTGAATGAAAAAAAGAAAACGCCTCCTGTTCTTACCAAAGTTTGTCTACAAAAAGAGCTACATTCCTTTTTCATCTAGTATTAGCTTGGTTTGGCTTCCCTCTCCATTATAGAGGAAAAGGAGCTGCCAAAACTCACTCTATCTTAGCCTCCATATGGAATGGCATTGTTTTTGCATTATGGAATGAGTTACAACTTACAATTTCCAAAAGACCAAAGTGCTACAAACTTACTGGTCCAATCTTTCTTTCTTGCATGAGGTCATAGCAGCAAATGTATGCAGCGGTGGAGGTAGCAAAGCTTGAAATTAATGAACTTCTACCAAGAATGACAGACTATTATGCCGTGCAAATGCAAGAGTTTGAGAAAAGATTTGAAGCCACTTTCACAAGGATGATGGAGATAAGTGAAAATATGGAAACATCTTAAGCGTTGGTTCAAAATTACATCAACAATTTTTTAGGTTGTGATGGGTAAGGGGTGTTCCAGTTTTGATTCTTTACCTAATCTCACAACTTCATTCGCATTTTTTATTCTAACAGTAATAATCACCTATTTATGACATGAGTATTTTTTGATATCATAAACACATATAACTTCATTAATCATAACTTTATTGGTTAACAAGAACCAAGTTAAGTTAGGTTATAAAGACTCACTATGATTAAAGTGTATTAATAAATTTAAGGAATGCTTTTATAAATAGTTACAAACAATCTTCCAACTATATTCTCATATTAAGAACCACATGTAGCACATTACAATTATTAATAATTTTTTTAAATATAATATAAACAAACAAATATATAACTTAAACTAAGTTATATCAATCAAATCTTATAACTATTTATGAGCTACTAGTTGATCATTATATTATTTACATAAAAGGACAACAATTTATCAATAGATATACTCCATCCGTTAAAAAATGTAAGGCATTTTTAATTAAATTTTACTTTTAATAAAATAATTACCTATTTTTTAACTAATTATATCTTTTCATATTTATCTCTATGAAACACCATACAATAAATATAAAGTTATTCATAAATAAGCGCACTTTTGAAAAAAGGATAATGATTCTTTTTAAAAGACTAAAAATACCTTATATTTTTAAGTGTTAAATTTCCTTAAAATGGAGAAAGTAAGATTCGAGAGATATGTCTTTATATTAGACTTGCGTGTTTTTGTTTGCATTTAGTTTTTTTAAATTTTATTAGGAAATTAATCAAATTATTCAACAATAATTAGCATTAGTAATTAATTCTAATGTTTTGGAAAGCTTCCATCATGCCATTATATAAACTAGGCGTGTTTCTTTCTTTCTTTTTTTAAACCTTTTTTCGTTGCTAGCCTTGCGGTGAACTGTCAACTGGCTCGGGCTATATGTGAATAGTCCGATCTCGATAATGACATCGGAGCACAACGCTCGTTCAATTCAGCGAGAAGAGAGAGGGCACCAGGTTCTGCAATCATATGCCATCAGCGAACACGCAAAACGCTAATATCCATTATAGCAAAACAACGAAGGAAACTTCGCAGTAGCAACCCAAACGATCACGGCAATGACGCTGGCTTCCGCAGCATTGAGCTTACGCTTGTCAATGAAATCTTGGCAGCTCATCCCTCGCTCTTTACATTTGGTCTCCATGCAGACCACTGGCCCTTCCTTCGCTCGCCAGGCAAGTGCATCTTTGTTGTTTATATATATATATATATATATGGTCTGAATATTCTGCGATGTGATATACCATACCCATATCGTGAACTGTGGGGAAAAAAAAATTGCCGACGGAGCTTGCCCTCGCTCGCCCAGCTTCCTTGGTATTAGCTCACAGTGTACGAATCTCTTCTAGTAATCATTGTTCTGTCGCCCTTTACGTTATGCAGAATCGAAAGAGGTTTCATAGCTGCAGAATTTCGATTACAACGTTAAAGTATAAATCCCTCTTCTCTCCTGCCTTTATACTTACATATGTTTGCTATGTGCACGTGACTACTTCATGTACGACATACAGGCTGCCTGCATCTTTATTAATCTTCTGTTCAAGTGTTATGATTAAAAAAGAGTCCATTTTTGGGTGAAAGAAGTTGAATTGAAGTCTAGCATAGATTTTACCTATCATCTGATACGCGTGTCACTTGTACTTAAAGTTTAAGACAGTTTAGTGTCTAAGTATGTGGTTTGAATTCCAGATAAGCATGGATGCAAAGACTGTTGCTTCTCAGCTTAATAGTTCTGGTCTGCTGCGGACTCAGGGCCTTATTGGAGGCAAATGGAGTGATGCCTATGATGGCAAAACCATAAAGGTATGGCAGTTGCTACTATAATGCAAAACCACAGTTCTCTTTGATATGGTAGGAAAAAGTGAGGTTTAGCTATTTCAATTTTTTATCATTAGTTTCTTCTGATTGTGTTACTTATTAGCAAATCTTCTACTTCAAACGTTTAATTTTCAGGTTTCGCAGCCCATTACAGGCTATTTTTCTTCCTCTTTTTGTTAAACTGAATAGAAGGATAGGTGGTTTGTACTTTTATCAAGTGATACTGCTGATGTTTTCTTCATCCTCTTTATTTGAGAAGTCTACTGCTGCAATTTTAAACACCTGTTCTTGTTTTGTCTTAGATACTCCTTTGTTTTATTGTGCTATGACATTTGTAAACATCTTTTAAATTTTACATAAAAGCGTTTTCAATACTGTGATAGGTTTATAATCCAGCAACCGGTGAATCTATAACAGATATTGCATGCATGGGTGGAAGAGAGACAAATGATGCGATATCTTCAGCCTATGATGCATTTCAATGTATGGAATTTCATACTTTCAGGATATATACTTTGACTAAGATCAATGCAGGGACATTATGGAACTTTTCTTTTTCTTTTTTCTTTTTTCTTTTTGACTGAAAACATTATGGAGCTTTGAGATGACGTATTCTCATAATTGCCTGAATATATTTGCATGTACTTAAATGACATGTCATCAAATAGCTTAGCACTTAATTATGAGTTTGAACACTAAATTTTTTGGTTTTTCCACACACTATTTCATGTCTCTGTGTCTAGCTTTCTCTAGGGGAAAAAATTAAGCTACTGAAAGATAATGCTCAGAATTTGAAATGTTAGGCCTTTTCTTTTTCTGGAAATGTTTTGTTTCTTTAGTTGCTCAATGTTCTCTCAAAACCTTTTTCTCCCTGCTCTTTTATTAGAATCTTGAGGGGAGGTGCAAAGCTAAAAGCTGTTTGGTAAACAAAATAAAAAGTAATGAAAAGGAAAATGAAATAAAAAAGGGATTTCATGGATGTAAAATGACTTTTGTATCCCTCCTTTTAAAAATAAGATAAAAGGAAGTGCAAACATTGCATACCTTGTTTTTTGTGTAAGAAAATGGATCAAACAGGTTCTTGTTGCATTTTATGTTTCTTCATGTTGAAAGGACATGCGTAAATTTCAAAATTTTCAGTTACATTTCAATCAATGTAGTTGTGCATTAGTACATATAATATTCCTATAGCATGGCAACTGCGAAACTGTGATAGTGTAACTGTTGTAAATATTCCTAGGCTTTGTTAGTCATTATTTGTATTTATTGAGCATTATTATTTTCCCCATCTCGTTGTATATATACACAGTTGTATTTCAATATTCAGCAGAATGAGAAATACATTTTTTTCTCCCTTACATATTCCACAGAAACGTTCGCCAATTTATATAATATATTTTAAAGATACACTAGCATGAAACAAATTGGTTAATTATTTTAGAATTGTAGTTGATCGTGATTTTAATCTGGTTTGAGTTTGATTTGGTTCTATGGTGTAGCTATTGGCGCGATACTCGAAATTTCCCTGTGCTAATATGTTTATGATGTTTAGGCTCTTAGTTCCATATTCGTATAAATCCATGTATCTATAGATACTAAAAACAACTTATTGCCTTTGGTATCTTTTGATGATGTAAAATATTTAAATAGCTAAACGTCCTTATGTGCAGCTTGGAGCAAAACTACTGCTGCTGAGAGGAGTAAACTTCTGAGAAAATGGTATATTTGGTTGCTGGTGAATTTATAAACGACCTACTTTAAAGGAAATACACAAGCTATCTGCTGATTATGTGACCATTTGTTTTACTATTGGTGTAATGTGCTATAGATATTTCTGCTGCACATGCTACTTCTTCATGTGGTTATTGGTCTAACATGGTGTTTTTGGTTAGTAACAGGGTCATGTTTTTCACCATACCTTTGCATAGATATGTGTGTGCCTACACATGCATCTTTTGTTATTAATGTTGTTGAATGTTTGATACCATATATTGTTATTTACTTTTGGCGAGAATTGATAATAGATCTGAAACTATGCTCTTATACAATTTGCATGTGTAAAATAACTTAAAAAGAAAATGGATAAAAGGAAATTGTCTATATCATTCAATTGTGTTTAGTCAAAAAGCAGCTTCCTATGTTGGATGCTAGTGTTTATAGAAAATTCTTTAGTATGTCTCTGAGTACAATAAGGTATAGGCTATGTTCTTGGGAAATTATATATTCCTTGGCAATTATTCTCTGAAGCTTTTTAACTTACGCTACTTGGTTAGGATTGCCACAAGCTTATATACTCTTCATCTTTCCCCATTTACTCTTTCCCCCCTGTCTTGCCTAGGCTTGTGCTCTTTAAGTCTCAAAAGCAGAGGTCATAGCCTTTATGTTTTTGCCTTAGCTTATACTTTCAAACCTCAAAGACTTAGGGTCCATCTCATTTCTAATGGAGTTCTTGAATCTTGTGGCCGTTAGGCTCTTGTTTAGACATATCAATGTCACCAAGATAATTTAAACTACTTGGTTAGGATTGCCGCAAGTTTATACACCCTTCATTTTCTTGTTATTTTTAGATGTGGGACTTCTATTCTCCGACATAGAAATGATGACACACTAGATATGTATTGATATGTTGTACTGGATACCTATACAATTAAAAATATAAGTCATGAAGTTTAATTTGCTTATATTTTTTATGCTGTCAATAATTTCATGCTGTTATGTTCCTCCTTGTTGCTTGCAAGGTATGATTTGCTAATGGCGCACAAGGAAGGGCTTGCTCAACTCATAACCTTAGAGCAAGGAAAGCCTCTTAAAGAATCTATTGGGGAGGTATCATAGATAACCTTTTGGTCGATGAATCCTTCAGTATTTGGTTTCCATGTCATGTTAGGATTTTTTTTTCTTTTCTTAAATATTTTCCCTATGAATTTCATCATTCACATCATGTAATGAAAGTGACCGTTTGCAGATAAATTATGGGGCTAGTTTTATTGAGTTTTCGGCAGAGGAGGCAAAGCGTGTATATGGAGATATAATTCCTGCACCGCTACCTGATCGACGGCTATTTGTTTTAAAGCAGGTGAACTTGGAATTTGTTTAGTGTCTTAGTTTTCATAGTTTCGTAGCTTTCTATGCAATATTATTATTCATACATTTTACAATTGATTGTTCTGTGTGTGTTCAAGGCATTGAGGAGGGAAAACTAGCTTACAACCAGAACAATGCACTAACATAAGTATAGTTTGATATTCATTATGAGCACTCATGTCAAATTATTAGGGTTAGATTTAACATTTCTAACATATAATTCGATGTGTTTCACTTAGTTCACCTATATGGGTTTCACCAGTTATGCACAAGATGCCTTTTGAACACATGGCTTTTATGTTTTATTAATTTATTTACATTAATTAATTACAGAGTTGCAATAACTTTCATTAAGGGGTGCTTCTAGTTAAGAAGCAATGCCCAAGATATCTTGCCTGTGCATCAAGTGTAGATGCTTCCATTAGTTAAGAGAAAGTGTCTCCACTGATTGTGAAACGTTGGTTTCACTAGCTGAGAAGAAGTGACTCCAGATAAGCTTTACTATAAGTGGGTGCCTTTGCTTTAATATGAAGTTACAATGGTTACATACAATTAAGCTTATATTAAAGCAAGTAGTGGGTTATTCCTGCCTAGAGGAGGCACCTACTTAGTTCAGACACTTCATTTGGAGAAGCAGGTAATGTATAGAAGCTACATTAAAAAAAAAAAAACAAAAACAATTAGCAAAACTGTTCTTCTGTTCCTCAAATAGTAAACATAAGATCTCCCTAGATGTCCTTCATGTGCTATGCTTGACACTTTGTAAATAAGTGCTTTTTTTTTCTTTTTCTTTTTTTAACTAAACTTGCTGTCTTCTCCCTAGCCTTACCTCTCTTGAGGAGTCAACATGCAAGCCTGACCACTCTCCAAGTTATCCCCTTTAAACACATTGTTGTTGACTGTCTAGCCCACAATGAAACATGCATGTCTCCAACGTGCATAAATCTTCTTAGCCACACACCTCCCATAAATTCAGCCCACTATACCATGCACTGAATTTGCAGATAGTGCCTATGTTCTTAGTCATTCCTGTCATAAGTGTAAATTGACAACTCCTAGGTTCACATGGATAAACCCCTAACACTTTATATAGACTTATGCTTACAGTTTACTGATTCCTGCTTTCATCTAGCTGCTCCGCAAGCACTCTTTACCAAACTTTCTAAAATCCTTCGAACTCAGTAGGAACACAGTTCCATTTTCTAGGAGACTTTGCTTTTAGCCTTTCCAGCTCTAAGACTGGTCCATTAAAATTACACTGGACCCCCCAAATTTGAAATCCCCCCATTACTGGATCATACTCTTAAATGCCTAGTATGCATTTTTGAAGGGTCTTTTACTGCTCTATAATGTTGGTTTGCACTAGCTTGGTCTTGCAAGAGCAGTCACAGTTGACTTACCATGAATTTAAATGAAAAATGTTAATGTGAGTGCAAAGATAGGAACAGCGGAGCAGGTCTGTTTGCATGTTAACTTAACTCTTCTTTGAATCATCTTCTGGTGGTATTTGCAATAAGATTTTGGTGGTTTAATGGTCATATTGCTCTTCTATGGAATCTCAACACATAATTTAAAACAATGAGACCAAGGATTTTTTTTTTCTTTTTATGTAAATATATACTCTTGTATTTGGTACCTTGCTGCTTTCATGTGTTCAAAATATTGGATGTACCTGTGTCACCAAATTTTGAACAGCTAGGTTAAATAGACATTGTTATCATATTCATATGTTTTTTATTTAAAAAGTTAATATTAAATGGCATCTAACAGATACTACACTTCTGTGTTTTTAGTACTTTTCCTGACTTTCGAGACTTTTGCTTGGTCATTGTTGCTTTGCATGTCATGTGCCTATGCTAACTTTTCATGGTTAGATGGTTTTTAGTTGTCTTTTATGGGTTGTTTTGGATTAAGATTTTCCTGTTTCTTTTAAAACGTGAAATTCTGTCAGATGATTCTATTAGTACTTTTCCTGACTTTCGAGACTTTTGCTTTGTCATTGTTGCTTTGCATGTTATGTGTCTATATTAACTTTTCATGGCTAGATGGTTTTTAGTTGTCTTATATGGGTTATTTTGGATTAGGATTTTGCTGTTTCTTTTAAAACATGAAATTCTGTCAGATGATTCTAATATTTAATATGTGCCTTATTTTTCCTAATTGTCGTCATTTGTAGCCTGTAGGGGTTGTTGGTGCTATCACACCTTGGAACTTTCCTTTGGCTATGATTACCCGGAAGGTAATTCCATTTGGGATCTTTAGTGTCCAGATGCTCACATGCATGTTTAATTGTTTTCAAGAGCAGGTAATGTTTTTAGTAAATAGCAATCACTTTAAGAATGTGCTGTCTTATATTAGGTTGGTCCAGCCCTTGCGTGTGGCTGTACAGTGGTCATTAAGCCCTCTGAACTTACTCCTCTCACAGCGTTGGCTTCAGCAGAGCTTGCAATTCAAGCTGGAATACCAGCGGTAGTTTCTTTCTTATACTAGACTCATGGATTAACTAGAGTTCATAATCTTGTTGAATGTAAATTTCCCCCAGTTTGTTATGATATAGCGTTGTAATTTCATTTGTGGTTATGTAATACATGAGATGTTTGGAAAAACTCCTAAAGATTTTATTATGTAATTTATTATGCCTCTGCCAAAATTTTTCCCCTTTAAACACTAAATATATGAGCCTACTGTAATTTTTTTTTCATTTGAAACATCTTAATTATTGCAGTTTATCCCTGTAGCATATACCCCATGATTATGGATCTCATGCAGAATCTCAGAATATGCCTTGAGTAAATCTGTTTACCAGATAAAGAAATAATAAGTTGGCTCCTTTGAGAGGGCCTTAATCATCATCAATTTCTTCTGGTAGATTGTATAAAGTTTACCACTATCAACTCTTGGTCTCTTTGGTTATACATTTCGTTGTCACAACTTATGTTTATAGGCCTCTTTCTCCTTTCTTTCTTTCTTTTCCTGTAAATGAAGTTTTCCGGTTCCTTTCTCTCTTTTATATGATTGTAATGGCCGTATCATTTTAATGGTACAGGGTGTTGTGAATATAGTAATGGGAAATGCTCCTGAAATTGGGGATGCTATACTTGCAAGTCCACAGGTTCTGTCACAATGTTGTTAAGATATTAGGACTTTCAAGGATGGAATTTAAACAAGCTCATTTCCTCATCAAAAATATTTAGGTAAGGAAGATTACATTTACGGGCTCAACAGCAGTTGGAAAAAAGTTGATGACAGGTGCTGCTGGAACAGTTAAAAGAGTAAGCTTATATGCTGTCCTAAATTTCCTAAAATACAGAATCTAGATTCCATTATGTTAAATTGATATTTTTCCTTTTCCTTTTTATCTTTTTAATACTTTTCTAGGTATCTCTGGAACTTGGTGGCAATGCCCCTTGCATAATATTTGATGATGCTGATCTTGATGTGGCAGTAAAAGGAACTGTAAGTTAGAAATGATGACCACGCATGGTAGTTATAATGACTTTGTCTAAGATGCTATTTATCGTCATATGTCATGTCTAGCTTTGACACTTCAATGTTTGCAGTGCTTGATACCCTTCATAATGAGTTAATTGCCAATGAGCTCATAGCTTGCATGGCACTAACCTCAATTTTTAGTGCCATGTAAGATTGAGGTGAATCGGATGTTGAGAGTTCGATACCTTGCCGTACCCTTTTTATCACATCCCTACTCCAATGGCCTTGAGGTCTTCTTTGTTCCCAAAATACTGGGGGGGAAAATTATGACCAGGTGTCATCCATACTATATATATATATATATATATTTGAGAACCTAGAAGTATGACTTGGTTTTTGATGAAGTGCTCCTTCTTGATTAGTGTTGGATTTGTATAAAAATCTACTTCCTCCTTCCTCCAAGGCATGATGATTTTTATTCATTTTAAAAGTAAGCATCAGCTGAGATTGCAAATTATAGAATTCATAGGAAGTGCTTGTAGAAAAATCACGTGAAATGAAGGGCAACTGAATAGACAGTTATCTGCCTTATTTCTCTCCACCTATCTTGGGTCCTATCAGCAACATGCCAATTCCATATTTCATAAAGGAGCCTTGACATCTAGTGTTTTCACTATGATTGGCCTTAGCTTGGGGGGATTTATTAGTGCCAGTTATGCAAAAGTTGAATTCCATTGTACCTACTGAGATTTTAAACGCTTCTGCAGGTTTTATTTATTATTATTTTCCCAGGACATAATTTTTCTGGGTTTCTGTTAAAATTGAATTATTTTATAGGCTACCACTATTAGACGCTGCATCCTATTTATGTGAAAAAGCAGGCCAATTCTTTAGTACATGCATTACCAAGTCTAAATTTGCAGTTAACTGTCAGATACTGTTATATCAATATTTCTTGTACTATCGAATTCTACTTCTTACTTATCTTCTCGATGAAATTGTTCCCGTCTTTTAATCTCTCTGTATCTTTTGTAACTTATCTGTTTTTTTTTTGACCAAAAATGCTCAGCAACCCTATAAAATATGGGGCTTTATTTTATAGGTCTCTTAATTTTTAATTTCAGCAATCAATCTTATGGTAGAGCAATTAAATAGCAGAAATGTAGTGCAATCAGCCACTAAGGAGTTGTTTGCTATGCAGATTCAAAACGAATAGAACAAAATTATAATAAAAAATTAATTTTAAGCATGGAAAATGACTGTTGTGTCCAAACTTTAAAAACGTAAAAAAAATAAAATATAGATATTGTTGAGTAATGATTACAAGGTCATAATTGGTATGGCATAAATATAATGAAAGGAATCTGTTTCCATCCCCCTAACCAAACAAGGTCTGAATTTTTTCAAAGTGGAGGCTAATTTCTGAAATGAAATTTAACCGAGTTTTGTGAACTTTGAGCAAAAGTTGGTGTTAATTACAGCAAAGTTTGATACATTTAATTGCAGGTTGCAGCGAAGTTCCGTAATAGTGGACAAACATGTGTATGTGCCAATCGAATTCTTGTGCAAGAAGGTCAGATTCGTAAACTATCTATTTCACAACTACAGTACTTTGTTTGATTTGCTACCTTTTGCTCTTCAAGTGATTGTCAAATGTTTGCGGACTGTGAATTCATGTATTCTTGTGGCCATAGGAGATTTAGTGCTTTGTGTTTCCTATTTTGCTTTGAGTTCGTTCTCCACACAGACAATATGATGGGCGCTTGCCTCCATCACTGAGCTTATTAGCTGTATTGCTGTCTGTAATTTCTTATGCAATTTTTATCTCATAAGCCTATAAATCTGACGTGTGAAAAAGTAAGAGTAAATTGCTCTTCATTGTGATATTTTCAATTATACTGCCCTCCCCTCTATTATAAAGTTATATCCAAACCTTTCTTGTAGCTGAAAGATGGCCAAAATATCCTCTAGGATAATATAGACTTCTTTTATTGAAAATGTTACTAGAAAATATATTTCTTTTAGTTTCAATTTGTTTATTTTTTTAAAACCGTAAACCTTATTTATTCAAAAATTAATGCCAATGTTTATGTTTATAAATATATACATAATACATCTCTAATTCTTGAAATTAAATGTCCCATTTATAAGGCACATTCTAAAAGGTCCATTTGGTCTTATTTATAAGTCACAGTGTAGCTTTTTAGGCAATATTTTAAAAGTATTTTCAAAATTACCTTTCATGAGAGAGAGAAAGAAACATGATATCATTTTATGGATTTGTTATACAAGGGCATATTTGAAATTTTACACACTTTTATTCCTTTTACTTTTTTTACATTGGTATTGATGAGATTGATAAAAATGATTTATAAAGAGGATCGGGGGAGTATTAATTATTGTACAACTAGACACTTTTTCTCATGCATTGTACGGAATCTGAGAAATGAGTTACACTATTCATAATTTCAAATAGTGGGACTTGCTGTAAATTACATTATATATATTGATATTGATTTCTTAAAGAAAGTTATTTTTGAATATGCTCTTTGTTTTAATAATGAATTATTTTTCACTGAGTGATTTAAAATTTGCCAAATTTAGGAAAGTTGTTACTTTATATTACTACGTTTACAAGTTTAGATCATGAGTTATTCTGTTTTGGACGCATTGCTTCTCTCTCTTTCGTTTAACTAACCAATCTCTTCTGTGAAGGTATCTATGAGAAATTTGCAGCTGCTATTCTTGAAGCTGTTAAGAATATGAAAGTTGGGGACGGTTTTAGTGAAGGTGTGGTTCAGGTACACTCCCTCCCCCCCTTCCCCTCTTCTTTGTAGCTGACTTTCTATGGAGGTTGCTTTGCTTGCCCCTGTACATTGTTAACCATTATGTTTAGGAGACTTGACCATCCTAGTGTCGCTAGTATGACTCAATTGTCCATTTCTAAACAGGGGCCTCTAATCAATGAAGCTGCCGTTGAAAAGGTTTGTTCTCCTCTTGGTATTATTTTTTCTGTTGTGCGAATGGCAGGGTGTCTTCTCTAACTTGCTTGAACGATCTTTGTGATCTTCGTATTTAATGACAGGTGGAATCCTTACTTCATGATGCTACCTCAAAGGTTTGTTCTTTTTTCCATCCGTTTACAATGATTCTCCGCTCTATTCTGATATATTTCTTTGGAGCATCCTTTTTAGTCTGTTTAACTAAAATAATGAAGCTAAGAAAGTCAAATTAACATTTTGATTCTGTCAACAAAACAAATTTTTGAGGTGCATCCCGCATCTCCTCAAGGATTGCTAACTCTTAATGTGTTATTTTTGCATTGTTATCTGATATTGTATTTGAAAAGTTAGAGATTTCATCTATTTAAGGCATTTTTGCTATTATATTCATGCTTGAGGCAAAATGTTAGATGTGGTTTGTTGCCTAGATCAAATTTATGCATGCCCTTTCTTTTCCTTTCTTATGTAAATTTGGCAAGACTGATGAGCATGTAAAATAGCTTTAACTGATAAATCTGACTATTCATTCCCTTTTATGTCAAGGGAGCAAAAGTAATTCTTGGGGGTAAAAGACATAGCCTTGGATCAACGTTTTATGAGCCTACAGTTGTCACTGATGTCAACAATGAGATGCGCATATCAAGGTAAACCTTTTTAAGATGTTATCATTTGATTCTGAGTTTTTGCTGTTTAACACATCAGACTTGTGAGTTTACAAACCATTTTTATTTGAACGAATATTACCTTGACATACTTCAATCAGATGCGATAATGTGATTGTGATTTGTTGTTCTTTAACATTTTAGACTTGAGGCTATAACTGTTTTTATTCGAGTAGATGTTACCTTGATGTCTATCAATCGGGTGGAACCTTCTCTTTTTGTTAATTCAAGCTTGTATGATTTGTTAGAGAGGAAGTGTTTGGACCAGTTGCTCCTCTTTTGAGATTTAAAACTGAGGAGGAGGCTATCAAGATCGCCAACGACACTAATGCAGGTTGTTTTTTGAGCTATCTTTCTTAATTTTGGTTCTTCAAACAGCCCTGAAACAAACTGTTGTTTCTCTTCGATGCTTGTACTCTGTTATTTTCACCATGATGTTCATTATATAGTATTGACCATCAAATTTGTTGCCCCATGTGATGGGATCTTGCCCTGACTGTGCGTGAAGGGTTGGGTTCGTATATATTTACGAACAGTGTTCAACGTTCTTGGCGTGTTGCTGAGGCTCTTGAATATGGACTTGTCGGTGTAAATGAAGGAGTAATTTCAACGGAGGTGCTTATCATTGCATATTCACTAAGCAATAAATAGAGATATATTCCTGGATGGGTTGATATACCGGTAAGCATTGATGTAGGTTGCTCCATTTGGCGGGGTCAAACAGTCTGGCCTTGGAAGAGAGGGCTCCAAATATGGAATGGATGAATATTTGGAGGCAAGTACAACTCTAATATGGCGTTGTCTTTTTCAATTAATATATATATATACACATCTAATATGGCGTTGTCTTTTTCAATTAATATATATATATATAATCTTTGAATTATTTGCAAATGACCCTCCTTTTTTTATTTGCTTTCACTCCAATATCCTAGGTCTTTAACCTAGGCTAATCCAGCCGGCAACTTGCTAACACATCTTATATTGTTTGTATGAATTTAAGTCATGTGAAAATAAATCATCTATATATCACGTGTTACATTCTATTAATGAAGTAACTGAATTTTACAGTGAGGGAATTGTTTGTATGAATTTAAAAGTTCAGGGGATTTCATGAGGCCTCCTGGTTCTGTTACAAAGTTTTCGTATGAGGATGTCCAGGGGAGAACCACCCCTTGCCTTTGTTATAACTGCACGCATAAGCCAAGACTCAAGGGGCCTAAATATAATTTAGACTTAATGAAACATAGAAGATGCTACATTTTCATCTATTTTATTTAGCTGGTTATAACATGAAGATTTTCTCTTGCTAATTACCTTTCCAGATCAAATATGTCTGCTTGGGAAACATGAACAAAGACTGAACTGCGAGGGATGCTCATGTTCTGATGCCATGATATGATCATCCACGACGATCGATGAGCTGTTCAAATGCCTTTGGAGAGTTTGGAAGAGGGAGTGACTCTTGTGTTCAGCCATTGCAGAAGCAGCATGTGAAAGCACCTCCTGTGTATATATAATAAGTGCGGGCAGAGAACGGATTTTTGGACTAATCTATCTCTTTTCTCAGTCTCTTTTCTTCCGTAATTTAATTTCTGAGGTATTTTGCATGAACAGTGATGCTTCTTTCAAGTTATTTTCCCCACTTTTCTTTTCTCTACTGTTACATTTATGATTCAGGGACGTGAAAATGCTGCAAATCCTTCAAACTTTGCTTTGATATGGTTTTTAATGGTTGCCATAGCTTGCCCGCCCCAAGTAAGGGAAAATTTACAAGTCTCTTTCTTTCTCTCATTGTTTTTTCTTTGGTTAGTAAACTATTTGATGTTCGAAAGCCTACGGTTTTGACTAATCTGAATTGAGTGAGATTGAAACCTTTTGGGTGAAAGTTTTACTAACAAATATTATTGCATTCTCAGTACTCGGACTCAATATCTTTGGTTAAATTGGTACAATTTTGTTGCCAATTGAACCAAGCGCTTGTTGGTGGGCGAGTTTCTTTTTACAAGTGGCTTTGATATTTGATTTTTGATTACTGAGAAATAAATAAAAATAAATAAATAAACGTAATATGCGGAGGGATGGGAAAATAGTGTTAACCCCACAACTACCGATAGCATGTTAATCCCATAATGTGTGGTTTATTTCTTACTTGGGATGCCATTCACTATTCCAATCCAAAGTCATTTGACTAAACTTTTTAAGCTAAGAAAAGCTCTGATAATGACAATGGAATGGAATGTCTTTCATGCACACACACACACACATCTTATTCTACCTTATCGGCATTTTCAAGAACATGCATCACATGCACATGCATATCCATGTGCATTGTCATCAATATTTTCATGTAGAGTATGTATAGGTAGGGCCTGTTTCAAATATTAAGCTTTTTGCATATATCTATATAATTTTCATCACTTCATCTCATGTTCATTAATTTTGGCAAAGGAACTGAAGTGAATGAAATTTTCAGATGTTCATTGTTAGATTCTTCCATACATTCATGTATAAATATGAAACAATTTTTGAGTCAAAAATATTTTTCTTAAATTATTGAATAAAATTATGGTACATGAATATATCTTTTAGTCAATTTTGCAATGCATGGTGAGTTACATTAATTATTCATACGTGATACGCTTTTATATGGAAAGAAAAAAAAAAGAGATATCTTCTTAGCAACACCCTGAAAACCTCTTTATAAAAAGCACATGAAAGTCTTTTTTGAGGCCTAAATATAAGGAGCAACCACCCATTATTTTATGTATTTATTAATTTGTTTTATGTTTTACCCCCATTAATTAAGTTTTTTTTTAGGTTAGATGTGTGTTAAAAAATACAAGACATCTTTAGTTTTTCAATGTATAATTAATGAATTTCATTTAAAAACATCCTTAATAAATAAACAACTTAATCATTCACTTTTAAATGAGACAATCTATTAAAAAAGGGCAAGCATGTTAAAATAGTATCGGTTTAAACACAATTAATTAATTAATTCATTGAAAGATATAATTCAATTAAAAATACATTTTATTTTTTAATGATTGAGTAATTAATATGGGCATTTTTGCCAAGAAAAACTTAAAATATATTTATGAATCCATATGAAATGATTATTTGTTATAAATAGATCTAGAGAGTAATAAACAACCTCCACGCTTAGTATTGAAGGTAAATAAAAAATATTTTTTTCGTTTCTATATATATTTAAAAAAAACTATATCACATAATTTAAGAAAGTCGATTAACTATAATAATTATATTTAAAAATAAAAAAAAGACTAAAATATCCTGTGTTTATTAGCATAAGCATGCATTAATTATTTTTTATTAATATAAATTATGAAGGATGATTTAGAAAATGTGTAATAAATACTTATTAAAATGGGTGATTTTGCTTATTAAAAAAAATACAAGTGAAAAGTGATAGTTTCTCTAACAATAAAAAATGAAAGGAGTACTAGGCACTGGAACAATCGGTTATAATTAGATAACAATTAATCTTGTCTTAGAACTGTTTATTGTCTAATACTATTGATCAATCTATCATGTTCGGGTTCAAATATGCAAAATTTTTTAATATATGTTTTTCTATAAACAACATTAAATTTGAGATCTCATTTAAAAATAAATTAAGTATAGTATCTCCACTCAAATAAACTATTGTTATTGATAAATAATAACTAATTATATATATTAAAATGAATTAGTTAATGCACACAACTTAGGCTCATCCACATGGAATATTGGAATTTAACACAAAGAATGGGACCCACAAGTTCACCTTCAAACAGAATATATTCATTCATATGGAAGAATATATTCACAGGCATCCCATAAAGATGCTTAAAATTCAAGCAAACAGCCTCCTTCTCTCACTAAACCGAACCCACTTTTGCAATATTGTAGTACGTTCTCTCCATCTTTTTAAAACACAATTAAAGAAAAGTGAAAAACTCTTGCTTTGCTTGCCCTAAATCACAATGGCATAATATAAGAAGAATCCCACTTAATTAATTAATTATTTTTTCTAGTTTTAATCATCTGCACCCCTCAACTATATGAATGGACATGTTACCAATTAAATTATGGGTTTATAATAATTAGCATTCGAATAATAAACGAGTAATATGGAAGCCACTCACTTAGCTATAGTCTTAATCACATAGATTTTCTTTGTTTCAGATCAGATTTTTTTGTCCACTTGTAACTCATTGATTGGTTCGAATTGTCTATTATTTATAGTGGCCTGGTCAAAATTGGCTCACGTTATGGGACAAATCAGTTGAATTAAATTCTGAAGGGTTTATCAATAAAATATATATAAGAGATTATGAACTAATTATTAGCATATCTGTATGCTCCAAAATAACACAATTAGTTTTTACACTTTCTGGAAAAAGGAATCTTCGTTTGATTGTCAAAGAAGAAAAAGCATTTATTCTCGCCTCAATTTGAAGCATTTCATCACTTCTTTAAATTTTTGTCACAAATTAAAGGAGGTGAAGTTTTTTTGCTTTACTATTTTGTTGCCTATTTGTTTTTTTCTGATAGTCTAATTAATACTCTTAATTAAGTAGACTAATTGAATCGAAAATTTGATGAAATTGATTATTGAATCTATTTATTTAATTCATCAAATTGGCATGTTGAAGCCAATCAAAAATTGATTGGAGTATCAATTGATCAAGGGTCAATTAATTTTGAATTTTTTAAAGAATATCTTTAATAAAACAGCATATAGTGTCATTAGAATCTACAAATTTTATTTGTTTTTTGGGCTTGAAAATACAGTTTATTCTATATGTTGTGTTTCGATATATATGGTTGGAAAAATAATCTTTAATTACAATGAGTATCTTCAATATTTAATTCAATAAAAAGTGATTAATTAGGTTTTGATTTTTTAAACATATATATAAAGTTTTATAGAACGAGAAGGTCCCCCACTGATGCTATCAAAAGGTTCATATTACAACGATATCCTTAAGTTATTTTACCAACCACAAACTCTAAAGTTTTGGTTCCATTTTTCTTCTTTGTGCTTTCTCATCATGATGATAGGTAACACTTACATTTTCCATTTCTCTTTATTTTGAAATTTTTTTTTAAAAAAAAAGATATACATTTGAACTCTTGCTTGTCTTGAGTGTGAAGTGTGAACTCCAAATATTTGTTTCAAATTTGAAGTTCATATGGTTTCATTTCGAACATGCAAAGAATCAAAAGAGAAAGTTTTCATGTTTATGCCTAAAGATAGAATAACACAGAAAGAAAATGATTACCTCTTCTTTCATCTATTTCTACTTTTGTGTGTGTATCCCCTACAATAAATAATTGAGTATAAATTAAAGCTAAAATATCTATTTTCTAAATATACTAAAATTTGAAGTACCTAATCCTTAATTTCCTTTTAAAAGAGTTATGCCCTTTTTTAATATTGTATTAAAAAATAATAAGTTGAGCTTATATCTATAAATTTGACTAAAATAGGTATACTCTATTTAATGTTTATAGTATAACTATTAACATTGTAGGTCTGTATTTGATGTTTATATACGGATACAACGGATATTAAAAACATACATATTTTATCAGTATAAATATATTTTTAATTCACAACTAACTAATTTTATAATTTTTAACAAGAAATAAATAATAAGTTTGAAACAATGGTCTTAAAAATATTTTAAATTTTTGTTATCAATAGAAGATAAATATTGTCATCGAAGTTGAATTATTTTGGTCATATCTTAACCAAGGGAGACTTGTTTTTATTTTTATGATAGAAGAGAAATATGAAGAGGGCGTTTTCCGGTGAGTTGTTTTGGGCTAAGATTTTCCCCACAGTTGAAGACCTTTCATTTGAAAAGTTATTGCTCCAAAACAATGAGTTATACAAATTTTTTTAATAAGCTGAGTTATATAAATATTTTATTTTTAAGATTTTCACCACGTCAAAACATGTTCTTTCTAGTAAAAACAATAAGGATCACGTCTATAAATATTTCAATGGAAATTTCGAGTTTATTTGTTGCTTTCTTTTTGTCGAAGTGCGAAAGCCAAAAGTTTTATCATATTTCTAAAAGGATATGCGCCCTCACAGGAAAAACAAAAATATGCACGCACGTTCATACTGATTACTTCTCGATATTTTCAAGTTTACCTTTTATGAAGAAATATATAATACTAATTTTTTCTCCCCAAAAAAATAGATAATAATTTTTTTACACCTAAAACAATACAGATCCCAAGTCCCAACTATTTAGGTCATTGAATCTTGAAAACATGCACTATTTACCTCCGTATTAAATTATAAAATGCTCTTAAATAAAAATTATACATATTAATAATACATATTATTAAATACACTTTGCAGCTTTTTTAAAAATAAAAATAAAAATTTTTAAAAATATGCTCCATTTAATACACTATTTATGAAAAAATAATATTAAAGAAATTAATATAATGGAAATATTAACATTGAAAAAATATCATTAATAAAATTTTATTTTTATCAAAGTGTCTTATATTTTAAGATATTAATTTTTTTAAAAATTTTTCTTATAATTTAGAACAGATAGAGTATAATTTAGCTATATCGGATTTACTCGATTAATTCTAATAGAGCAGGCTCCAAAGATTAATGAGCAGTGAATGCTCTACCTATCAATTTTTTATGAAGAATGGTAAAAAAATGTTTTATTGAAATTTTAAAGTAAAAATGCTTCAAAAAATCACGAAAATTCTAGTGACAATTTTTTAATTAAAGAAGAATTTTTATATATAAATACTTACTCAATCTATCATTATTTTTATTAATTAATAAAGGGTGAAATAGTTTAAGAATAATCAAATCTTATTAAGATTTTATAATGAAAGATATTTCAAAATAGCAACACAATTTTTTGTGAAAGATATTTTAAAATGACACCTGGATAATAATTGATAAGCCAAAGCACCTTGATGTGGAGGGGCATTCTCCTTTCAATAATTCAAAATTATGCGGTCAAATACAAGAATAGAACTTTTTATTGGAACGAAAAAAAAAAAAAGCAAAATCTTAGTGTTATTATATTATTGCTTATTGGTGGCTTGATGGGCTCATATTTATTATGCTAAAAAGGATGTCGTACCACGATATGACTCGCCTATGCAAATCTCTAGGTACGTTAGATATGACTCCTTAGCGTATGTATATGCTTAGTCCATCCTCATGGTCATCATCACTAATTACTTCCCATTCCAAAGTTTTAACATGAAGACATTTTGAAAAAATTATAAATTTATTAAATACGTTTAATCTAATATTACTCTTTCTATATTTATGTATTTAATTTCGTATCACCCCTTTTTTTTATATATTAAATGAATGATATTTTTAAAAATTTATAATATTTTTATTTTAAAAAAAAGTTATTAAATATATTTAATAAGACTTATTAATATATAAAATTTTATTTAAAAATATCTCATAATTTGAGACGAGTAAAGTATTTTTTATAAAATTATTATTATGCACTAGTATTCTTTTAGTCCCAATTTATAAGATAAAACTATACATATTAATAAAACTGACCAAATTTAATCTTTACAAACTTAGTTTTTTAAAATAAAAATATAAATTTTGGCCAAAAAAATATAAATATTGAAAAATAATTTTCATTTAATATAACCTTATTTGTGAGATATTAAATAAAGAGAAATGAAGAGAAAATAAAATAAAAGTAAAGGATAATATTAAAAAGTATATTTAATTAATTTTTTTAATTTTTTTATATTTTGAGATACTGAAATACTTTTAAAATTGTTTTATGGGATGAGGAGTACCATTCATAATAAATTCTTTTGAATATCTATTTTTATAAAAAATTCAAACTGAATATTTTTGTAATTTTTTATAATTCACAACTATATTATTAATTCTTTATTTAAATATAATTCTACTAAATATCTAAATTTGTAACTTATTATAAAGTGAGTTTAATATTGAAAATCAAGTGAACTCAATAAATTAACCTAATACACCATTGATTAACCTAATACACCATTGAGTAAGTGTCTTGATTATATATTGGTTTAATAAAATATTGTATTTATAATTGGTTTGATCATGATCCAACTATATTTTTTATCATTAACTTTTTTTAAAAAATGTCATGACCTGTCCAATTTCCAATGCCTTATTCTAAGGACATACAAATCAACTAATGATAATTAATAAATCATATATATGTATATATATATATATATCTTTCTCTATCTACATGCAAAATAATGCGAGGGGAACTGGTCGGGAAAAAAAAAAACATGTGAGGGATATATGCATGTGAAAATGCAATTAATTACATAACACATGCTTAATTTAATAATCAAGGCTGGAATTTTTTTTTTTTTTTGGGATAGAGCGGGAGGGGGAGAGAAGTATCTTTTGGCAAAGGAAGGGTGTCGATGTTATTAGAAGAATATAATTAAAATATAATTAATTACGAAGGAAGTTATTTTTTTATGAACAAAAATTTAAATGAATTGAGTCCTGAAAAATCATCAAGACTGGGCATACATCCAAGTTCAATGAGATTTTATATAGACACTTATAACAGATTACCCACTAATAATGTGTTCATATCAAAAGTAAAATTTGATCCCACAATCTTATACATTACAAGCCAAATTGCTTATAAAGTGAAACAACCTTTTGTTAGTTAAGAAGGAAGCTTTAAGTAGTCGGCCTGGTTATATGGTTTTTTATAGTTGAGGAGCGAAACTAAAGGCATTCGCATATCATCTCTCTTTCTCCCCCGTCTCTTGTCTTCAAATTGAAACGCACCCAATTCTTCTTCCCTATTTGCATCGCATTTGTTCTGCTTGAATCTCTGCCTGATGGAGAGAATGTTCCCTCCGAAGAAGCCCTCCACTATGAATTCCCACGACCGGCCCATGTGTGTTCAAGCCGACTCTGGCCTCGTCCTCACCACCGACCCCAAGCCTCGCCTTCGCTGGACCGTCGAACTCCATGAACGCTTTGTCGATGCTGTCGCTCAGCTCGGTGGCCCTGACAGTACGTCCCTTTCTTATCATCATCGTCAATTACTCTTCTTCTTCAACCAAACCTTGTTATGAATATAATCTCTATCTGCATCACAATTTTGCAGAGGCCACTCCTAAAACCATCATGAGGGTTATGGGCGTCAAGGGTCTTACCCTTTACCATCTCAAGAGCCACCTTCAGGTATCAACACTGACTTTCTCTTTTGCTTTAGAATCTTATCACTATCTAGCTTTTGGGACTGTATGCTGCGGATTAATTTCTGGGGGGTTTGATCGATCTATAGCTATGTCGAAGGCTTTGTTTCTTCTCTTTCGCTTTAATCTGATGTTCTTTTTGGTTTCGCAGAAATTTAGGCTTGGGAAGCAACCCCACAAGGAATTCAATGATCATTCGATTAAGGATAGCATGAGAGGTGACACTTCTTTCTAGGGTTCCTCAATCTCTTGTTTTTTTTTTTTTTAACTTTTTATGTCTTTACACTTCATGATAGTTTAATTTTTCTTTCTTTCATTCATTTTTTTAAAAAAATTATGTACTTGATCTTTTTATTTACTCTCTGTGCAGCTTCGGCTTTAGAGCTTCAACGAAACACGGCCTCCCCATCCGCCATGATTGGTCGCAACATGAATGAGTATGACTCGGTTCTATTTTCTTCATTAATTTTAAACCGTTTAACAGGTTAATATGTTTTAAAATATTTTATTTTCAATCTTTTTTTTCTTTTTATTTTAAGAAAACAAATCCTGAGTTTTATTTTTTTATTCTTTTTTTCCTGGGGCTTGGGGGGTTATGATTTTCTTTGTGCATGGAATGTGTTCGTGTGACACTGTATGAACAGTAACTCACGCATGGTTGATGCAATTAGGATGCAAATGGAGGTGCAGAGAAGACTGCATGAACAGCTCGAGGTAAGAGAATAAAGAAAATAAATAATTTACTCACTTTTTATCATTAAAAAATAACTTACTTGAATTTTCTTCAAGTTTGGAATAAGAGTTGATTCTTTTGCAAGTCAGCAAAAGGTATAATTGAATAGGAAGAGGAAAAAAAAACAGAGAGAAAGAGAACTGAGACTGAATTATATAATATCATTTTAATTTCGAGGACACAGCAATAATTCTTAAATAAATCCTCTATAGTCATGTTTCTTAAAGAGACTTACATGCATGAAACAAAATAATCATGTATAGAGTTTTTTCTTCTGTTTTTCTTTTCATCTTTCTTCATATATATATATATATATATATATATTATGCAATCACTAGTTTCTTAACATGTTCTGAAGGATTTAGGTTATATTCATGTGGCAGGTCCAGAAACACCTTCAGCTAAGGATTGAAGCTCAAGGAAAGTACATGCAGAGTATATTGGAGAAGGCTTATCAAACACTTGCAGGTGAAAACATGGCTGCCACTAATAACTTAAAAGGCAATATCAATATTGGAGCAACTCAAGCCATCCCCGAAATAGGAGTCATGAAAGACTTTAGTTCCCCTCTTAGTTTTCCTTTCCAAGAACTCACCATCTATGGCGGCGGCAATGGGGGCGACCAAATTGATCATCATCTTCACCATATGGAGAGGCCACAGCTTGAAGGGTTGATGATGCCAAACAATAATAACAATAACAATAACGAAAATTTGTGTCTAGGGAAAAAGAGGCCGAGTCCTTATAATAGCACTACAACTGGAAAGAGTCCTTTGATTTGGAACGACGATCTTCGGCTTCATCAAGATTTAGGGACAGCTTCATCATGCCTCGGAGGACCTCAAGATGATCCTTTCAAAGGTCTTGACCATCAACTTCACATTGCACCGCCGTCGTTGGATCATAGAGCCGGCGAAATGGATCCCATGTCAGAGATTTACGACACAAAGCCGGTGCTACAAGGAGACGCTGTGTGTGACAAGTTTTCGGATGCTTCAGTGAAGCTTGAAAGGCCGTCACCAAGAAGGACACAGACTACAACCCCTCTTCAAGGAGAAAGGATGAGCCCCATGATTAGCAGTGGTACCATGGCACAAGGTAGAAGCTCTCCATTTGGGTGAATTATCCAAGTTTAACATAATTTAATTTCTTGTATAATTGACTTGTTATGAACCCAAGATCTAGACTTTTGAACTAGGTCTTGAAATTTGTACTTTATATTATCTAGGGTTTTTTCCAGCAGACTAATATATTATTATGGCATAAGATATAGGCCTTTAAAGTCATGTTTTGATATTGTGTATGATAACTCAATGTTATGAGTGTGCAATAGCATCTTAGTGAGTTCATTGGTAATTGATTTAATTCATTTGGGCAAGGTAAATTAATATAAGATGGATGAGCAAATATAGAAGCAGACAAACTTGTTCTCTTTATATGGCATATTGATGGCTTTCTCTTTATAGCTTTCTTTGGAGCCACTTTTCAAACATTCTCTGCGTCACTATTAAGCAGTGTGTAATAGATTAAAAAAAACAAAAAGTTTTCCCTAAAACTACGTATACTTGCAGTTGTAGGAGAGAAATGCAAAATAAGATTTCATTATTGAAAACACATATCCTCCTCTTATTTGATTTAATGTTAAGATTGCAAGTGGGCATAAGAGTGAAGGGGAAGAAGAAGATCAAGAAACACAATTGGCTTATTATTGGAAGCAAGTATCTAGTTATTGTTAATTAGGTAGATTCTTTATGAATTCTTTTTCATCTCAAAATGAATATTTTGCTTTCACCTGACCTGAAAAATCAATTAATTAAAATATCCATGTATAAATTATTATGAACATTATGAAAATATAATATGAACCAACTAAAAGTGATAAAAGCTTTCATTACTTAAATAAGTGATTGGGGTTCGAATATCAACTCTTATATATGTAGCACTTTAGTTGAGAGAGATTTACTCTTTGCTTTAAATACTTCGGGGGAAATAATTTCTCCTATCGGCAAAGTCTACTCTTTATACGATAAAAAAATATAATATGAGAATATTGCCTTCTATCATTAATATATGACAATTTATTAATTCACCCTTGTTTATTTATTAAGGGTTTGCTTGTGTTTATGGCAATTTATTGTGATTATTAATTACAAAGAAGGGTAAACTTGAGAAGTTACTCATTTTTTTAACAATTTTAACCAATTTTTATATATGAAAATAACTACAATTTTTTTAATAAGCACAAAGTTGGTCTAGTTTGTCTTATATTAAGATCCAAAAGGAGCACTACTCTCCTATTTTTATATATAGGGTATTTTTTATAAATTTATTTTGTTTTAAAATACAAAGAGTGTCATGATATTTTTGAGTAATTATATTAAATGATTTTACCCTTATCTTGAAAAAGGAAATATTAATTGTGTGCTATATTACCCACTACTATAATATTAATTATGATATTATTAGAGACAAAACAAAAAAATCATTGTGCTTTTATGTGCCTTCGGCTAAATAATAAAATTTTATTGATACACAGGATTTGCTTAAAAACATCTTTTATATATGGGGATGGGGCCATGGAAGGAGCAAAAAATGAGTTAATGATATGTTCCTTTTTTTTTTTTTAAATGATGTCCGCTTGGATAATAACCTTTGAAACAGTTAGGTTAATTATCGGTTTAGTTAGTTGATACGAGTTAGTTATCCAATGATTGCAGACAAATCTCTTGGGAAAATATATGTGAAAGAAAAGAAAAAACCATGATGATGATGATGATGTTGCAGATGATTTTCTTTTTCTTTTCTTTATCAAATTATAAAGAGATACAGATCGGGGCCTCCAAGTGTGTACTCATCTGGAAAGACAGAGCAGTGAAGGAAGGAAGTATAAAAGATGAAATTAATATATGTGATAGAGAGAGAGAGGAATCAACTTTGAAATGTTTAAAATGACGATGATGGTGAATGAGTTACACACAGAGGGACAATCCTTTTCCTTTGAAGTATCCTAAGAAGTGAGCCATGCTTTGAAGCCGACACCACATATGTACTTCTTTCACTCTTTTCTCTTCTTTACTACAACGTAACTCTCCATATATATTCCCTGGGATCCATTAAAATACAACAATACTCTCACTTAGTTTAGTTCCAAGGCCCTATGAACTGTTAGGCCAATGAGACAGTCACCTTATATGACCGGTCATTGTCATTCCCGTTAAGAATTGTATTAATGTTAATTATATATTTTTATTTGAAAGTGGGAGTTTTGCTTGAAAACAAAAAATACCAATTATGATTTCAAGTATCGGCCGTATCATATGTGTTTGTTCTTCTTTTACTTTTCAATTGAAATTGTGATTGTTTTAATTTTTTTGTTTTTCGGATTTGAAGAGGCAAAAATGTTAAATAAAAAATTTTGAAACTGGCTTTAGTTATTAGGCCTCTTAAATAATTTTGCCTTAGGCTCCAAAACTTCTTCACAAAGCCCTATTTAGTTCTATAAAATACAGGCCAGGATTAACTTTTATTTTAAAGAAAAATTTACATTTATACTCGTACAACAACAGATAAGTTTAAAGTTTTGACCATGTGAAAATTATATATATATATATATCAAGAGATAGGTCGGGGTAAAAGGTTGTTGTGAGTACTTTAATTTGGGATGAAAATGAAAGAAATAAAAAAAAATTAAAGACGAGAGACAATTCTTTAGGGTATTAGTACTTTAGATAAATTGTAGTAATCTTTGGATACATCAGCTTCATTCGTGGATTTATGAACACCCTACACGTAGCCAGCCTTGCCTTGCGCTTTAAATATATTACACACACACACACACACACACACACAAAATAAATGAACATGCATAGACACATGCACAGGGCTAGGTAGCTTCTCTTGTGTGTGTCACTTTCTTTCTCCAGGTCTTCTTTTCCCTGTGAGATTTGATCATGAAGCTTCTCTCTCTTTGCCAAAAGAAGGGTGGTGCCACAAGCTTTATTGGTTGCAGAGAAATTTTTAGGGCTCTGCAAGTTGGCAAGAAAGCTCAGAGAGAGAGAGAGAGAGAGAGGAAAAGCTAAGTATACATAAAAGAAAGTTTAAAGGGAAGAGGAAGAATACAACGCACTGCTATTCTATATGTGCTTTGCTGATATCGAGGAAGCTTCTGTCTCTCTGTGTACACAAAGTGAATAGTCTCACATTTAAAGCTGAACGATGATAGATTAGATGATGATGATGATGCCTTCTTCTGCGAACGTAGCCACCACCTTTGGTTTTCATTATATTATGTTTCTGTACGTTTAGGTTTTTCAACGTGATAATTATATATGCTTCTAAACCATCTTTCTATGCTTCTGTTTGTAATAATAGTATACCTATCGTTTACCCAATATAATCATGCATGTTCAATAGATTAAAAAAATTGATTAGTATTTAAATTTTATCATTGGTCTAAATGATAAAGTAACTAATAAGGATCGATGGTCTGAGCATGCAAATATATATTAAATTACGTTTCAGATTATTACGTATTATTGTATCATCAATAAATTAATCACGCTTATTCTTTATTAAATAATAAATATGATGCGGCCGGTTTGTTCCAGATGTACGAACCGTGTCCATTTTATTTAATTTCCTGAGAAAACTTTCAATAATTTGTTTAGTTTTTTTTTTGTATTACTGTACCAATAGCAGCTCAATTTTTTCCTAGTCATACAATTCGTGCAAGTGAAAAGAAACAGAAAGAGATAGTAGGCATAGTAGTAATTAATTAAACTCAAGTTATTATATGGACAGAAAGATTGGAAAAAATGTTTTCCAACCGATATATATATATATATTGTAGTCTGAATGGGGTATTAATTTCAAAGCTAATTCTATCCAATTCACTCACACTTAAATATTCTAATAAATAATAATAGTTGCCATGCAACAAACACGCATTGCCAAAAGTGCATATATTGGACTAATATAATACAAGTTGTGAAACTTGAGTGTGGTTGTTGTAATTAGCACATAGACAAGACTTAGAAAGAGACACAGAGAGAAACATATTTGTGTTAAGTATAGTAAAATATGGGAAGGATGAGAAGGGGATATAAGTGGTGAAGCATGCACGTAGTTCAAAGCAGTACAAGGTAAGGGTAAAAAGATTAACAGTCTAATCCAAAGAACTTCGTGTGGTGTGACTTGTGATTCTCTGTGTATATATATATCTATCACTACAGCCAGTGGCAGAAACAGGACCGAGAGTCAAGGGCTACGAGACACCATAATTTAAAAAATATTATAATAATTTTAAAAATAATTACATTAAACAAAAAAATATAATAACATAAATAAAATTATGCATATTTTTATTTGGAAAAAAATATACTGAGAATATCTTCAGACAAAAAGATATGTTGAGAATGTTGATATACCGTTTAATTTGAAAAAGAGAAAACTACCACCAACAAATTTGATTCTTTATGCTTGGATTTTATTATAAAATAAACAACACTTGATCCATTTTTTAATAATATGTGTGATGAGAATAATTTTTTTGGTTTAAATTTATGAATTATGAGTTAAAATATCATTTATTTAAGAAGTTCTTGAACTCAAATATTTTTCTATTAAATTTAGAGGGTTCAAAATTATAAAACTAGGGGTGCATGATTGTAATTTTCACATACCACCTATGTAATTTGCCCCATGTGAGGGGTGCATTCCCCCCACCCCCTGCCACATACACATAGCTCCGCCAGTGACCACAGCTTCGAGTGTCCCAAAATAAAGAACAAGATGAAGAAGAAGATGAAGAATAGTGCAGATGAAGCTTTTTTAATTTTGAGCCCACTTAATTTCTTTTTCGCATTTGGCCCTCTCATTGATCGCTACCTCTCTCTCTCTCTCACTCGCCTTGATTTCAGTTTTCGCGTAAATGCCCAAAAAAAAAAAAAACCTTCTTTCTTTTTATCTTCTTTCATTCTGTGCACAAACTAAATTCCCCCAAAAGAAAAAGCCACGCAAATTTGCCCAATTTTTAAATCATCGTTTCTCATGGTTTAATCAATTATTTAAGAGTTACGTGATGATCTCAAGGATTTGGGTATTGAAAATGCTGAAACGGATAAACCCCAGTTAGTTCACACTGAAAAGTTTATGACTGATGATATGATTCAATTTTATAAATTTAAAATCATGCATATATGAGGGGAAAAAAATATAACCATTGTTATTTGAAGTTGGAATGTCCATTTATTAATTATTTAAGAAAAAACATAATCATTAGTCCCTATTATTTTATTAGATTTTACTTTTAAAGCTTTAATTCTTATAAAGACTAAAAATACTGAAATGATAGAAATTGAAAACACTGAAAAAAATTATAGAAATTAAAAACAAAATTAGATGAAACTATAAGATCAATGATTTTTTTTCATTATTTAATAACAGATCTATCTTTTAGGAATTTTTTTTATCATGAGTTTGTTTTATAAACCCTTCAACTATATGCTCCATACAAATTGAATATTATTTCAGAATTCGATTCATGAGATGTGTGTAGAAAACATTTCTTAAAACAAGATAACTCATTAAATGACGCTTAGATTGGTTATAGAAATACCTTAGGAAGAAAAAAACTTGAGATTTTATAATATTTCATACATTCATATATTTTGTAAAATAACATTTTAAAAAATATCGTCATGCATGGGGCGTGTCTACATTTCATTGTTATATTTGTAGATTTATCTTCTCTTTTGCTTGCTGTTCCCTCCACACACACCATATATTTTTTATGGATTTTATTTTAAGTAATGAATCTGTGTTAATTGGCAACATGCATGTCCTTTAATTTCTTTAATTTATATATAATAAAATGTTCTGAATTACTTTGACTTTAGAACTGTTGCCAACTTGTTGGCCAATAAGAGGAGTCCTGATATTTATTTGAATTTAAAGCGATAGGTTGATTTTTTTATTGGTTATTATATACATTTTATGCTTTGGGGAAAAAAGCAAAAGGAAAAGCGACAATAAACCGCTTTTGATTGAGAAGGACTACAGAAGGTTTGCCTTCATTATCTTATAATCCTTTCCTCTTTTTATTTTTTATTTTTTATTTTTTATTTTTTCCTTTTTCTTAGATTCTTCATTCTTCTTTTGGTCTGGTTGGCTTTTTTCATTTCTTTTAATTTTCGCCAAAACATCCCCATTGAATTTAAATCCATATACTGGTGCGTTTTGAAAAAAAAAATTGTATAATTTTGGTAAAATTGCACAATTAAGAAAATTATTTGATCTCCCCCAAAAGAAACTAATTAAAGAGTGCGTATATGGAATTGAACAAATTTTCAAAATTTTGGCATCAAGAAAACACTTTTTTTTATTTGCGACATGGGATACTCATGCATGTGACAAATGGTCACATGGCTTGTTATCTTTCTTTTCAATCTTTTTATTTGTTTATTTATTTATTTATTTGGTAATACTTTTTATTTATTTCTTTTGTTTGGGTGAATTGTAACTTCGAAGTCTGAAAGCAGAGCCGCTCCTGAGCCGTCCATGGGCCCAATGTACTTTTAGGCCCATGACCAAACCCATATGCTCCAATAACAATCGAACACCTTATCCCTCCCTCTAATAGAATATGCACGAAACAAATGAGCACATAATTCAATTGATAAGGAGTTGTACTAATTTAACTAATAGTCTCAAGTTAAAGTCTTAGATATGTAGCTATATTAAATACTTGTTGGGAGAGCTTTTCCACCAGTGTGGCCCTACTAGTTAGACCCATAAATAATGGATAATTGTATTAAAAAGAAGAAGAAGAAGAAGAAGAATATGCACTGACAGTGCTAAAAAAATAGTCTATATATAATGTGTAATACTTGCCCCGAGTGTTATTTAAAAAATCACACAATTCAAATAAATTAAGTGTGGTTAAGGAGTTAATTCTAAAATCAACTTAGGAAACAAATCATTTAAATCATTAAGCAAATACACGATTGCAAAGTAAACACTTAAAATCTTTTTTTAAAATAAAAAAATTATAGGTTTTGCCTATAGCGCACGAAAGCAAGTTAGGTGAAAGCGGGAGAAAAGATGCTGTTATGACAGCATTAAATTGCTGTCATAACAGCCCTCACGAGCCAACTTTCGAGAGGCGCCGTTCTGTCATTCGATCCTCGATCGAAAAAATTTTAAAGCTCACACGTCACATTCAAAAGGTACTATAAGTGTACCAAATTTTAAAAAGATTCAACGGTCAAATTAAAAATTAGATATGTTAAAATTTTGGTCATTTTTGCTATCATGACAGCTCCGAACTAACTTTCAAGGTACACCATTTCATCATCCGACATTCGATCGGAGCGATTTCAAATCCCACATGTCACTTTTAAATAGTACTATTAGCATACCAAATTTTGGAAAGATCCAACGAACGGATTGAATTTCGTGCATATCGCAACATCGTCAATATTGCTGTCATGACAGCAAAACTTCTGTCATGATAGCTCCTCTGGACTAAATTGTGAAGTGCGCTGTTTCTCCTTCCGATATCCGATCGATGTGATTTTAAAGTCCACATGAAACTTATAAAAGGTTTTACTTATGACCCAAATTTTAGAGAAATCTAACGGTCGAATTAAGATTTAGACACCCGAATGCAAAAGTACAGTTTTTTTGGTAAAAACCATTTTCAAAGTTGTCCAAATTTCATCCTAATGGCCACAAACTTGTGGGAATACTTTAGACACGTCAAATAGGACTAAAAACACCTGATAAAACATTTAAATGATAGAAAAACCTTTTATACCAAAATTTGACCACCCGGGTATCATTTCCAAAAATGGACCCTAAATCTCCAAAATGCACAAATCACACAAGAGTGGCCAAAAACTATTTCAAATATCATAAACACATATGAATACACACGCTAAACATTTTCACTTGACTCAAAAATCTCTATGGAGCCCACGCACCCACTCTCTCTATCCAAGGTATATGTTTGCCCATAGCACACCATTTGCAATGCAACCACTTTGCATTTGCTTGTGGATTCACATATATAGCCAAATAAATATTTTTTTATAGTGGAAACTTGGTCTACTAAATAAATCCATCAAAACCACACATCATAGCCAAGTTTCCTAACCATAAGTCTACAAGCAAACAAAAATTCATACACAAGCCATACAATCCACACATACTCACACACATATACATAATCATATCCTATTGGCACCCTAATCCTAAATACATTACAATAAATTTGCTCAAAAGAAAGGGGTTGCAATTCTTTACAATTCACAAACAACCTCTAGCTCTGCTCCTTTCCCCGTCTTCCACTGGTTCCTTCGCCTGAACTTGAAAATATTAAAAAGAAAGGGGTGAGACAACCACAGTCTCAATAACAGAGAAATTAATATTCCTTATTACAAGGAAAGCCATGGTCAGGTAAATAAATAATATATTTAAAATAACATATAATTAACCAATTAAAATGCTTGAATGCATGAGATAGGCTGATATAGCCTTTCTTGACCAATAGAATGCCCTATGGTACTCTTTAACTTGTAGGTAAACCTTATACCCACTGTACCTCCACAGGCACAACATATAAACCAAGGCATGATCTGATCTACCGAACCGCCTGTGCCCCTTTGATGTGAATCTTAAGCAGTCAACCTCCCAGAGTCAGCTCGATTTACTCTCCATGTGAGGGCTACCTTGGCCTAGGCACTCAACCTCACACTTCATATGCTGGATTCTCGCTTCCAATAACAGGTGTCGAATACTCAATCCACTAATCACTTTAATGTATTGAGTCCACAATACAAAAGGCAACACTGAGTACTGATAGTGAGCCATAGAATATCACAAGACCATATCTCCCTATTGGTGAACTCCCGCCGAGATCATGCCTCCTACCATTTTTTACTTTTCTCAAGTATTGACCACTTCAACACTCAAGGTAGTGTGAGACTTATGATTCATCCCTTAAGCAGTTCCTTAACCTATCTAAGGTATCAAACCTAGTTGCACTCCCCTAAGTGCAACTCCTTTATTTTTTATGATCACAATGCATGCTAATAATCTTATTTTCATAAGTAACATCATTATTAAATAGATAGTAACTTAGATGCATTATTATTAAAGCAATACCCCATAAACCCTTCTAAAACACATTTTATTTGCATTCAATTGTTTAAAACATGTAATGCATACTAGATAATATTATCTACTCAAAAATAGTTAAACAAAGTAATAAGAAATATAAATTTTCCTGTTACCTCAACCCTTTGATACTAAAAGGGTTCCTCTTGTATAAAATAAGACTTGGCTTGTTCCTTAACTTCTCAATAAGTTCCACCAATAATTCCGTACAACATATAAGTAATCCACATCACTTATCATGACAAATAGCATTAATGAAGATTATAACTCATACCACACAACTTGGGTCTATGAGCCATAATCTATCCCAATAGTCTATGTATTAAATCAACTATTCTCATAATACCACTTAATCACCAAAACCATTTATTAGCCATTACTAGGCTAATTTTTAATTTATATAATTTTTAATCAATTCAAAACCTTCACTTAGTATCACCAACTTTCACCATTAGCCCTTATAATGAAAACCAAACCTTAATTTAAATCTTATTAGGCTCAAATAGTAAAATTATAACTAAATCAATAGGCTTAAACCATTGAGGAGCAAAACCCAATCTCTCAGGATTTAATTTATGCCCAAAACACTTCTTTTCATCTAATTATCTACTTAAAATATTAGATCACTATATAAAAACTCAAAACATCCTCCTTAGGATCCAAAGAAATAAAAACTTACAAGAATAAAGCCTTTGGGATCAAAATCTAAAATTTTTTTCTTCTAAAAATTTAAGAAAATCAAGAGGGAAGGAAGAGGATTGAAGTAGGGAGTTTACCTATTATGTAGCCGAGCTCGCAACGGTCATAAAGCCTCCTAGATCTAAGCTTAACTCTCTCTCTTTCTCCTCTCTTCTCTCTCTCTCTCTCTCTCTCTCTCGTGCGTTCTTTGTTCTTTTCCTTGTTTCATTTCTACGTTTCTGTGTCTATTTTCGCTTTAAAATACTGATATAAGACTTTAAAAAAAATTATAAGAAGGGCCCAATATTTTTTATTAATAGCACAAAAGCCTGGGTCAACTTTGGTAATTTTTTTTATAATTAAAAATAAAATAAAACCCAACATTTACTTAGTAAAATTCAATCTCTGGACCTCTATTAAATTATTCTAAATTTTAATTTAATTATAGATATTTTATTTTATTTTTTAAATAAATTCGAGTCTTAAAATTTTGAGATGTTACATAATGCCTTTTATATAGTGGTTTTTGGAAAAAAAAAACTATATAGTTAATGCCAAATTTAAGAAAAGAGATTATATAGTGATTATTCGAAATAACTAACTTGAAAACTATTCAACGGTTATTTCAAAAAAATTAGTTTTAATTTTTTTCCTACAAATTATATAGCAATTCTTTATAATTAGCCACTTATAACCATTATTTCAAAGAATCGTTATATAGTCTCTTTTCTTTTTAATTTTTTTAAAGACTACATGGCAATTCTTTTTAAATAATCTCTATACAATTAATGACTATATAGCTGTTATTTAAAAAATTTCTATATAGTTTTTTGACCTAAAACTTTTAAAACACAAATTTTATATAACACACATGTTGATAATATTATTATTTTTGAACCATTGATATATATATATATATATATACAATGGCATGCATGGGCGTCACTACATTGAAGCCAAGGGCGCAAATGCACCCCTTAGGCTCAGAGAAAATTATAATAAAGATTCATATATTCTAATATTTTGTATCCCTTAGCCTAAATATTTTGCACTTCTTGACCTAAATTTAAGGATTTTTGGTTCAAGAATTTTTAATTATTTCTAAATTATTAATTTTAAAAATGTTGCACTCTAGAGCTTAGGGTTTTGGCACTACCACTAATGGCACATATACTCTTTCTCTCTCTCATTGTTATTTCCCACATTTAAATCCATCTCTCATGCTTCACGTTCGCAACACTTAACGTTCTCCCTCCCCCTCTCCCTCTCACATAACCTTACTCTTCCACTCTACACTCAACTCTCTTTGCTATTCAAGCATATCTTTTACTCCAAACTTTAAAGTTTCATCTTTAATAGTCACGCGATCAATTTTGGCCATGGCCTTTGGCGCGGTGTATGGCCCTTCTCCATCATTTTATGTGCACGCACAATGCCATGCACCATTATCTAATATGTGTAATACTCAATCTCACTGACATCACTCTTCCTCAACTCTATCTCGTCGCCATTCTTGGTTATATTATTAAATGAAAGGCTAGTGTTTTAGATTTGCAACCATTATTTGTAGTTTTTTGTTTCATATTTGTGTGATACTGGTTCGAGTTCTTCTTTTTCATGAGGATGCTTATTTGATTTCCTAGATCTATAGTTTTTGTTTTTTATTTTGCATTTAATTTGTTAAATGGAAAATATTAGCATCAATTGTTGTTAATAATTCAGATCTAGATATTGACTCTACTATTCTAACATTTGTTTTTTCTATTTTTTTAAAATCTATTTGGCTCAAGAATTTAAGATAAAAAACAAAAATATAGTATAATATGATGTATCCCCTAATTTTTTTTAAAGAAAATATGCTCATATATTTAGTGGTTATTTGGAAACAATCGCTATATTTCCTCTAATCTTATTTATAAAGTAGAGAGAGAAGATTTTTATTCTATTTATAAGTCATCTCATTAAATTTTTATCACAAATTTCTCCATTTGACTTTCATTAAATGTTGAAGAGAAAAAATATATTATTAAAGTAGGTATATTTAATAGGGGTAAATTTGACATTATTAAATTCTTAGATAGAGTTAATAAATTTTAATATTTTTTTTTAATTTCGGTTAAACATATTGAAAGTGTTTTATAAATAGGATTATAGGAATATAATTGACAACTATATAACAATTAAAAATTGTTATATATTAGCTCAAAAAATATATAATGCTAGAATACATAACAGTTAAAAATTACTTTATATAACAAAAAATAACCGGTATATATAACACTTTTTGTAACAGTGAAAAAAGAAATTATACAAATTATTTTTCTTCAATCATATCTCCTTTTCCTCCTCCTCGTTCTTTTTTTTTTGTTTTTTTTTTGGGAACAGAAATCATATCTCCTTTCTATTGTCACTCTTTTCATCATCTTTTGACGAAGGGGTAGATTCAGTTTTTGATGAATTTAAATACCAATTAATTAATTAACTAACCAATAAACATTAATTTTAATGGAAAGAACTATAACCGCTTAAACACAAGTTCTCGAATTATGTGAATACAAGAAAAGTCTTGGAAGAGTTATCCCTATTTAAGACTTGACAACCCTTGAATTTGACTCAATGAGATGGCTATGTAAAAAAAAGTAACTAATTAATCATGAATAATAATTAATAATATATCTTTCTCGGAATCAATTAATTTAATTCAATGGATGTTTTGGGCCACTGGGCTAGGATCAGCCGCCGCCCACGAAGAAACTCAACACTTGTAATGAATATTTTGATCTAAAAAAAAAGATGTGTTCCAGTGTCCGAAAAATTAAAATAAGTCATGGTTCGACGTTCGTGTTTACTGCTTCTGAATAACAAAACTTGCGCGCCATGGATATTTTAATTAATGGATATGAAAATGAAATTCTTGAAAATAACTGACAATTTACTGATTTTAAAATATTAATAAAAAAATTATATATTACAAAAGTTATTACAATAACGAATAACCATGGTGTATATTTCCGAAGTTTTGAATGGATATTACAGTATTATACTATTCTCTAACTTTTTTTTTTAAACCGAAGATTCAAGTATTTCAAGTCGGATATGGTCAAACACTTTAGTATATGTTGGTCTGTATTCCAATTTCCAAGTTCTTCTGGGAGATTTCGCTTTCCCTCATTCCAACAACTTTCTTTGTTCCCATCGCTTTAAAGATTTCATTCAACTATAAATTAAGACTCCATCCATTATTCATCACATACTTTCTCTTAATTAAATACTTTTAAGTATAGGATTAAATGTTATTTTTACTTTCAAACCTTTTACATAGGATCTGCATTTGTCATGAACTCAATTTTAGATTATTTTTGTCCTTGAACATTTAAAATACGAAGCCTTATTGTCTTGCGATTCACATATCTTCTATCACATCGTTAGTGGGTCTCATACTTTTGCTGAGGTCACATGCTGGGACATAGGGAGATAGTTAAAAAAAAAAAAAAAGACATTGGGGGACGGGAATGGGTTCAAAACAATGTTATGAAAATCAAATTCACCATCAAACTGGTTAAGATATTGGTTCATGGTTCATGGTTTGAACCATGATCCAACCAATCATAAATAAATTAATATATTTTAAATATTATATGTTTAAAGTATAAAAAAATAATCATATATAGTTACAAAAATAAATATAAATTTTAAAAAAATTTATAATAAAAAGATAATATCCTTCAATATTATATCATTTTCATCCAAAATATACAATTATTTCATAATTTATAATTTATAAATTTACAGTATATACACATATACATTACTCATATATATATATATATATATATCTTGCATTTTTTTATTTTATAATGCTTATTAGGTATAAATATGTATAAATTATAATTTAGAAATATGAATTAAAAATAAAAAATAAAAAACATTTTGTCCTCTTCAATCGGTTTCTCGTCGATTTTACTAGTTTTAGCTAGTTTAAGGTCGGTTCAACCGATTCACTAGCAATTCTCTATCTCCCCAGTTTGGCCTTGATTTTGAATTGGCTACTTGGCCAATTTTTAATTGAATCAACTGGTCTGATTCGGTTTTGATAACTTTGGTTTGAAATAAAGGACAAAAATGGGTTCCTAGATTGGCATAACCATGCCAATAACCATTCTCTCACACATTCATCTTCATAATCCTAATCACCTTATTAACAACTTTGCCCCCACCCACAACAATCATTCCATCATTACCTCCATAAGCCTCATCGTCATTGCCTCTATCAAACCTATCTTTATCAAATGTATCGTTGTGCCAACTACCACTTGGACTAGTGATCATCAACCAACTCAAACCTCATCAATGCAAGATGGTGTCTTCAACTTCACTTTCGGACCTACCACATTGTTGGAGACCATCCTTGCCCAACACTACACTCATTCCCCTTCCACCATAACCTTTCGCAACTATGACATCAACCCAAAGGACAATTTTATGGCCTTCTACTTGTTTTCTTTTGATAATGATTTGTCCAAGCGCATGGTTTTTCACACAAGAATCTTAGACTAACCAAGGACTTAGAGGATTATGATGTTGTTTATTTGGCAGCTCTTATGGGGATGGACAAGGACAACATGAATCAGATCAATGATCATTTGGCTAACTACATGGCTTTGAGAGCACTTCTAATATTAAGGAGAGTGCCTCTAGGGCTCATGCTTTCCAATATCCTGCGATTGAGCCTGGCAATCTTTAAGGCTTTAAGGTTATTTCTCTATCCCCTGCTACGTCTTTTTTTACTGTCTCTCCTGCCATACCTCCTTATCAAAGGCATAAGATCCATTAATGGTGATAGAAGGTGCGTGGATAGTAGGATAATAAGGCTTCCAATTTTGAATGTTTAAGGACAAAAATGACCTAAAATCGACTCTCAAGATATTATAAACCCTATGCAAAAAGTTTAAGGGCAAAAATGACCTTTAAACCTTAAGTATGAACCCCTTATCCCACTCTTAGCAAGGAATTTATGTTACAAAACTTTCATAAAGTCTTCGTAGCTAGTTTCGAAATTGTCATCAATTGAGCTTAGCCTTCTTAGGATGGAACAATATTATCTACTCAAATTTAGATAAATAAAACATAGATTAACAAGAAGTAAGAATCCAATTAGGCTAAGAAATATCTAGACAACATTTCTTATTTTTTATATGGTTATCTAATTGGGTCATATTCGAGTATTATTGGACCTAATTGGGAATAATTCTTTTAAAAGTGTTTTTTACATCCACATGAACTCAAACTCAAAATCTCATGCTCGAAGATTCCTCCTTTTGAATTTGTTGTTTGAGCTTGACTTCTTGGCTCAAATTCATCCCTTTTTGGCAAAAACAAGATAGAAAAATTGAGAGAAAAAAATAGGTGTGAAGAGAGAGAGGGAGAGAGGGAGAGAGTGATTCGAATTATACTTAATTTGTTCTCTCTCCAGATACATAATCGTGTATTTACTTAGCAAACACCAAAACTTTGTGAGATACGATCTTGTTATGGTGAGTTTGAATTGGGAAATGCATCAGCAGGAGGAATGAAATGATCCATTGAGAGGCCTGGGACATTGAACATAACATCATCAATGGTCCAATGTTCTTCCATTCTGGTTCTACTATGTTGCATTGACATTTCTTCGAACCGAAATACCATCGCGATGGACCGTCCTTGATGGGCAATCATCACTCCATCAACGTCCCTGTAGTCACCGATGCTGCTGCCAATGGTGGTCTCCCAGTACACAGGATCACTATCTAGGGTTTCATCCATTTGAACCCTTGTTAGGTGAGAGTCCTCAAGGTATATGAGGAGCCCACTCTTTTGACAAAAATACCCATACAATGTGTGCCTTATTATCTCGGCGTGCCCCTCGCTCCTTTCAATCACAGCCGCACGATCTGCTGATGCCTTTAATACAAAGCATCCGACGTCCCCAATTTTGCTCTCGCCTAAGCACTCTGCGTTGGTGAATAAGCTTGCTGTGCTCTTTGGATCCAAACCCTGGGATACAATTATTTGCCGATATCAACCCCAAGTTTATTTTTTAAGAAATTAAAGTTGTTTCAATTTTGAGATTTGATTTATTGCATTGTAAGTAGTTTTATACAGACATAGACACATTATCTAATTATTTCAAGAATATTAATAAAAAAATCATGTGAAACTATGCACAAACAGTAGGATTAGTTGTATATATAAATTCAACAAAATGTTTTTCCCCCAACTTGTAGATGCTTTTATACAGAGAATTAGGGAGATTCAATTGAAGAAAGAGAGAAAGAGATCTAACCAGACCCCATGGATGAACCTAACACTGCTCTCTCCTTTTAAAATATTCTCTTATATTATAATGATAGGGAATCTGTTCGGAGTTTTTTCATGTGCAGGAAGGAATATAAAGAAAAAACAAATAACCCAAAAAAAAAAAAAAAGAAAAGAAAATAAAGCAGAAACACAAGAAAGAAAACTGGTCAAGAAAGGAGGTGCAATAACACAGAAATAGATGGAGTAGGAGCAGCAGTCGTTAAAGTGGAAAAGAGAGGAGATAAAAGATAAAGCAAAAGGACAAGGACAATAATGGAGGAATATAAGAAAATGATATAAAAATTCTTTTAAATTAAATTTTAAGTGTTAAAGTCTAAGAATTTATAAATTTAATTTTTAATTTTTTAATTTTATTTTATTATAATAAATTTATAACTTTATATTTTAAATATAAAAAATAAGTTTATTATTCTTAAATTATATTAAAATTTAAAAAATAAATTGTAAAATTATTTGAATAAAATTATAAAATTAAAAAAAATTAAAGTTTGGCATTTAAAATTTAATTTAAATTAATCGGTACTTTTAAAATGTATCTATCATTCTCCCCCAAATATAGGTACCTGTGTTAAGGTGGCAATCCCAAGATCATTATGTATAAACAAACAATATAAGATGATGTCATACATACAGTGATCACATGGCATTATTTAAGGCTTTTAAGCATTAGAATGAGTATCAAACAGTTACTGTGTTGGGTAAAGCATGCGACACAATTTCTCCATTATGGCCACTTTTTTTTTTTTTTTGTTTTTGGCCACTTTGTCAGGCTAGAATATAACTATATGTGCCCCTTCATTTATTCGACTGAGGTTTCATTTTGTCCCTCGATCTTCAATTATCTTTCTTTTGTAAAACCTAAAAAGTTCTTTGAATTGAAACTACTGAGTTTTGTCCCCACCCCTGGCCTCAAATTCTGACAAATACAGCCTCCCCACTAATCAAAAGATGCAAAAAGAAAGAAACAAAATATGGCAACTTCACAAAAGTAACGTCGTGTTCAAACTCTGTTTGGCTCCAAGCAAAACCCAAAACTAGAAGGCTCTTTATTTTTCTGTCTGACATATATAATGATGGAATAATCATCCAAAAAGAATAATTATATTGTCCTTCAAATACTCCATCGCAATGAAATCGCAAAGTGTTGGTTAAAAAAAAAAATGAAATCCCAAAGTAGTAAGATATTATCATTTCTTCAGCGATATATTTTTTTTTTGTAAAAATTTAATTTCGTTACAATGTAGAGCTACTGTCGTGAAACTGAAAAGGAAAAATAGACAAGAGTGACGGAAAAATATTTCTTCTTAGATCAAAAACCCAATGATCAAATTTTTAGGTTATTCTTTTTATTTTATATTAGTTATTAAATTTAATTTTATTATAAAAAAAAATAATTTTATTCTATATCAGACTTCACACCTCCACTCATTTTCACTCACTTTTACATCCTCACGTAATTAACTCTTGATTGTAGGATTGTAGCACTAGAATAATTTTCAGTACCTGAATGATTCGACGGAGTGGCCGTTGGGGCCCTCTGGCTGCATTGGTGCCGAGCCACGGTGTGTGCCGCCACACGGCCTTGCCGTTGCTTCCGGCAACCACCTTGTGGCCACCGACCACCAATTCCAGGGACCACATTCCGGGAAGCATCTGCCACAGAACGAATCGGCCATTGTCGCTGCTTCTTGTCCCCAAACACTTGACATTCTTCCCCGTCGAAATCTCCGTTTCACAGCACACCATCTTCACCGTGCCGGTGGCGTACATATTCTTCGTCGCCTTCTTCTGCTGTTTCAGACACCCAGTGGCCGCCAAATACTGCTGTATAATGTACTTGGCCGTCGAGTTTTCCTGTTCGACAATATTAATGTACCATCTTAGAATCATCATCAGCAAAGTTTAGCAGAGAAAGATGAGAATGTGATATAAAAGATCTTACAAATGGGATATCCTTGATGTGGAAGGTGTGTGAAGGATGGTGGGTCAAAGGGATGGGAGCTAAGGGGCAAGCGAGGACACCGAGGAGGAGCCTCAAGTCTTGAGTTCTGGCTTGGATGGATCCATAGAAAGAGTGTGATGATGACGAAGAGAAAGTTGGTCCTGATCCTGCTGGGGAAACTTTCTGAGCTCTGAACCATTCTCTAATGGCTTCCCATGAGCTCTCCTTCTTGGGTCCTTCTTCTCGCAACTCAGGGTCGGGACCTTCCATTAAGGGCGTCAATGGCTGTGGAGCCCAAGTCTGGCGCCATCGCGCTGATCTGGAACCCATTTATGCTCAAGTCCCAGAATTGCTAGGAAGTGGATGATGGTTTGTGCCGATGAAGATGAAGGGAGAAGAAAACAAGAGATTCAGAGAGAGAGAGAGAGAGAGAGAGAGAGAGAGAGCAAATATTTGTTTTGTGGGAATGAAGATGACAAAAGGAACAGGACAATGGGGGGAAAACAAAAGCATATATAGACCGATGGCCCTCGTTGACCATTGTAATATGTTTTGGACAGCAGTCAGTTTCCCTGCTCATCTTGTGTTCGGCGGCTATGCTGCGTCGTTTCATGGGCTTTTTTTTTTTCCTTCTAAAACCACAAAAATATTCTAATAATAATAAAAAAAATAAGTATTATAAAATTATTATTACTATATGAAATAACTAAATAAATTTAAATTGTTAAATTTGATATCAACAATTCACATATATCATTTTACTTGAATAGTCTAAAACTATACTAAAAGAATTATTAAAAAAATTAATTGAGCAGTCATGGCAAACAATGTTTGAATTTCCATTATAAAAGTTGCCCATGTTTAATACTCAATCATGTCTCAAATAAGATATCCTCTAATAAATGGATACTTGAGCACCATCAATAAATTTAAAAATTATAAGATATTTTTAAATACAATTCTAATTTTTTTATTATAATTCTGGACTGTTCATATCAAATTTCAATAATTTAAATTTATTTACTTATTTAATATTACAATAATAATTTTATAATAAATATTTATTATTATTATTATTATAATACCTTTGTGGTTTTAGAAGGACAAAAAAGCCCATGAACAGATATAACAGCCGCTGAGCACAATGATGCTCATCCCAAGATAAGCAGGGAAACAGAATTCGGACAGGACACGTATGGATATGGTTGGGGTTAATATGCGGCCCGAGCATTTGACCTAGACAATGTGATCCACTTTGCTGAAAACCCAAACTCGCCAGCAAACCAGATGTGATTAGATTTTGTTTGGACCAGCAATGTCTATTCTTTAATGGAAGAATCAGTCGTCTCAAGAGGATAATTAAAATTTTTTATCATTAAAAATAGTAACAAAGATTTATTTTTTGTAATGATAATTTATTATTGATTTTTGTTTGTAAATAATTCTCTTGAAAGGTCACCGGACGTGATTCTCCTTATTTTAACTTATATATACATGTATACTCCTTTTGCCTATCTTATTTATAAAGTATGAAGAGAAGATTTTTTTTATACTATATATAAGTTAATTATATCATTAAATTTATATAACAAGTTATTCCTTTTAACTTTCATTAAATGTTGATAAAAGAAAGTACGCTATTAAAGTCTATATATTTAATAAGAGTAAAGTTGATAATTTATTAAATTTTTAGATAGAATTAATGAATTTTAAATTTTTTCTTTAATTTTAATGAAATATGCTAAAAATAACTTATAAATAGGATCAGTGTATAATATATATAGGTATTTATGATTCATTTTGGCCAAAAAATATCTCTCTCTCTCTATATATATATATTCATGATAGATATATATATATATATATATATCATGGAAAATTACTCTCAATTGATAGTTTTACAGTTATACTAACAATATATATATACATAAGCACTCCCCCTATTCCTTTTTGATACAATCATTGTTGATTGGTTCTCTTAATGTATGGTTCGCATTCACACAAATTCAAATTACCTTATGTTCAAGTGGTTATAATTCCTTTCATTATAACCAACTTCAGTTGGTTAATTACTCCTCCCATTTATTAACTGTTAATTTTGAAGAAATTATTTTTTCCGTTCATTTAAACTAATTTAGAACAATATTAAGTACTAAATTATTTTTTCCGTTCATTTAAACTAATAAATCAAAGGTATAGTGGAAAAGTTATATAAAAATTCGGAGCCATAACAGTAATTTTTAATGGTGTTAATAATGTTTGTTTTTTTGTCATGGAGGATATATAACTTAGTGATGATTTAAAGTGAGTTATGGATGACAATGTCAAAATTATAAATGATGGAAAGATTAAGGACCCAATTTTAAGTGAGTCAAAAGTACTAGATCAAATTGTATCAAGTCATACTTGAGCGATTAAGTTTTAAGTGAGTCAAAAGTACATGGATTGTGTTATATTAAATTATATGTGAGGGATTGAGTTTTAAACAAGTCAAGACTACAAGGACAAAAAGATTAATTTTTCTTATAAATACAAATAAATAAATAAAATGATTTCAATAACTACCCCCTCAATCTTATATAAAAGTCATATTCTATAAGAAATTGATTGTTATTTTTATAAGCCACTTTATATAAAACAAATGGGTCATTAATTGTTTTCTTTGAATATTACCGTTTCACAGTTTTCTACTAGCTAAGAAGTTACTATATATATGAGAGGGACGAATATTTTTTTAAACATTATGTATTTAATAAAGATAAATTTAAAATTTTTTTAGACAACATCAATTATTCAACTATATTCTGGGGGAATATGAAAAACAGATAATGTGAGTCATTTTTTTTTTGGGTTAAAAAGGAAATGATATTAAAATACAAAAAAAACGGTTACATGCAGCTGTGGAAAGTTTGGGAGTAGTGTCCCAATATGTTTTTACAGTGTATGCAACCTTGAAGGTAAACTACAAGTTCCAAGAATTATAGGGACATGTGATAATGTCCGAACCCAAAAAAAAAAAACTCTAGCGGCAAGGTTAAGGGATGAGGCATGGAGTGCTGATTATTGATAAACAAGAGTCCAGATCGAATAGACTCCATTGTAAGCTGAGTGCAATCTTTTCCTAGGACCTCTAGTCTCCCATAAGGTAACAAATGTGCAGCTGTGATCTCTTTTATATATATATATATATATATATATATTTCATGCATTTAAGAATGGAACAAAAAAGTTTCCACGTCCCAAAAGCATGCGGCATTGTAGGATTCAAATTCCGGAGTCGAATGTTTTTGGGTCAAAGTTTCAACGTCCCACTAGTCATGGCTATTCACTTTTATGTCACGTGTAATGTTTTAGATGTATCGAAACATAAAATTTTGCTTGGAGAGAAAAAAAAAATAGGGTTTAAGTTAAGAAACTCTTACATGCATGTTGTAACTTAAGTAAGTTATAAAGAAATGTCGATCAAGAAATTCTTTTAAAATAGTAAATAAAATTATGATTGTATTTTGAAGTATACTTATAATCATCTTTTTTATTTATTTTTTGTATAAAATAGAATATAGTTTAACATGAGAATGGTGTCCCTCTTACCCTCATGGTATAGTTTCATTTGTATTTGGCAAGAAGACAAACTAAAACTATAGGAACTAATATTCTTTCATTAAAATTACTGTTATTCACTCTTCCTCTTCACATCACTTTTTTTTTAAGGACAATTTAGTTATTCTCTATGTCACGTTATTGAATCTGCAACATTTATAGGTTAATATGACTTGTTATATAATGTATAATACTTAAAAAAGATGAAACTTATTATGAATGCGCCTAATATTATTTCATGATGACCATCAATAATTATGTGTCATTATAAATAATTACACGATAATTATAGACAAGCACAAGCAATTTAACAAATAGAGTACATGCTCATGATAACAACTTTAGATTTCATGATAATTATAAACAATTACATGTAATTTGAAAATGTAAAGGACGTGTAAATTAGCGTGCAAAAATTTACATATAATATCTAACTGATTACATGTAAAAAAGAACAAAAAGCACGCTACTATCAATGTCTCCAAATTACATGTAAAGGATTGCAGATTACATTTAATTCAATGTATGAAGAAATTCGCAAGCATGCCTGAGAACAATACATGTAATATCCAATGGATTACATGTAAAAAAAACACACAAAGAATATGCCACCATCAATGCCCCTGAATCACATGTAAATGACTATGAATTATATATAATTCACGTTAGTATAACATAAGCTTTGTAACTTGCACCTTAAGTCATACCCCTTACACCCTAAACCAAAAGTCTGTATCCAAGCCAAATTACTTGCACCCAAGCTAGAACCCTTATACTCCAAAGTAGACCACTTGCACCCAAACTACAACACTTGCACTTAAGTCAGAACCCTTGCATCTAAGCTAGAACCCTTGCATCCTAAGCCAAAATCATTACATTCTCTAGTTGTTGAGTCTACATATAATCTTTAATAATTAAATGTAATCAAAGGGTACTAACTTTTTTTGGTGACCCTTTATCAGCCAGCCAAAGCTTCGACAGGCTCACTATCACCTGTTAGAGGAGGGTTAGAGCTCCGGTAATGATTTTATGCCTTTTTTTTAAACTTTTTAGTTAACACAGAGGGGCATTTCAGTCATTTACTTAGATTGTTTCATGAATAAAATATTTCACTTGGTCCTTTAATTTGCTTTAGTTGTTGGGCATAATTTGTCTCTCAATGAGATCTTTTTCACCAATTCTCAACATCAAGATCAATTTGCTATCATTGGCTCTCCCCTTCTAGTCCTAACCTAAATAAAAAAAAATCTATGTAGGCTAGATCGGTTCACATTAACTTTTTGTTTAGAAAAAAAACTAGTTTTTGGTGGTATTATTCTTTAACTAAAATGCATATATAAATTAAACATGCCTTCTTGACACTTCTCTGATGATCAAACTCACTGCTACATTAATGGTGGAATCAAATTCCACACCTCTTCTCTCTCATTATAAATCCACCAATGAATCCCAACTTTCACAGCTTGAGAACCACCTTCCATCTATTGGCTTCATAGTCAAACTTTACTTAGCAAAATTCAATCCCTGCCAATTCCTCTAAGCCCTTCTCGCCTCCTTCGCTTGGTTCTTCAATGCCTAACAAACTTTCATCGCTATCTTCACCAGCACTGCTAACCCTTCGTCATCCTCCCCCTCCTGCCACCACGGCTCCCACTCCTCCATCACCTTGGAGAAAGACCTAAATCTTGATGACCCCATGCTTATAGGCCTCTTGGCATCCCTTTTTATCAGCTGCCTTGTTGCTGATTTTAAAAAAGTTTAAAATTTTAATTAACTGCTTAAATTTAGATTTGAAAATCATTAATGAAATTGTCATCTTTTGCAATAATCATTTGTAAAATATTCTAATACTTAAAATTTTTTCAAATGAAATCCCAAATTTTTACCATTAAATAAATAAATATTATTCAAAATAAAACTATATCAGAGTGATAAAGTATATGAAAGTAAGAGATACCAATCATTTGAAAAATATTGCAAAAAAAAAAAAGAGATAAAACATGTTATTTCACAAAATTATGGGTTGTTTGCTGCGGCCAACGATGCATTTACCTTGACGGATGATGTTAAGGCTAATTTGATGTACATAAGAATTAGTGTTTTACACATAAATGGTGGGAGTAATTTGATTTGAATTTTAAATTTAGGGTTCAGAATGCTACTTGCAATAGTTTAGGATCTATGACGCTTATTAAAAATGACATCAGTAAGAGATTGCCATATCAGCATTTTGAATAAACCCCACTTGATAAATAGTAACAACGTTTATGGCAAGTTAATGGTGGGTTTAATTTTCTATAAATTTAAAAGTTTAGAGTTTATTTTACACATTTTAAAAATTCAAGATTTAGAGCATTTTTTGTATAATACTTCAAGATCTATTTTACTTATTATCTAATAAAAATTAATAATTCATTGATGGATATGATGGGGGCATAGAGCTGGTCCTATTATCTCTGCTATATCGCTGACGTAGTATCTATGAAGCATCAGACAGGGATTTGGAGTCTCTTTACTTTTTCCCCCTCCATTTTTCTTCATTGCCCCCATTTCCACCATTCATTAATTTTATCATTTAAAAAATTATTTAATAAAATAATTTAAATGATGGGGATTGGAGAAATGGAGGAAAATGGAGGAGAAAAAATTGAGAGACCCTCTGATGTCTTTTGAAAATTGAACTTGCTTTTTGCTAATGCTGAATATTATTTTGCTATGTTTACAAACCAAATTAGATATCAACTGTAAAAAGTCAACTTATTATAATTCAACCAATTAAATTAATGGTCAAATTAGATATATAATAATCATTTAAAAATTATATATATATATCAAAAATAAAACATTATACAATAACATCACAAATCTTTACTTCAAACAAGTCTTGTAAATAATAATAATAATAATTTCCTCTAAAAAATCACTGAATCTAGTAATTGGCAGTTGGCAAAGAGACTAAATAGTCAGTCATCACTAATCCATGGCAGTTAATTACTATTAAAAAAAAACGCAAATCGTTCATTACTATTCCTAAAAAGGACAACAAATGCACAAATCAATCACTTAATCACATAGCAGTTAAGAATCAGTTTCAATCGGCAGAACGGCAAAAGCTTCATTTTCAATGGATTAATCACATCCACAACTTAGAACCAGTTTCAACTGGAAACTGTTACACAAATCAAGCAATTAATCACATCAGAAACTGAAAATTAGCTTCATGTTCAACAGAAAGAACTGGTTTTATAATTTTAGGGCTTATTTGGTTTCTATTCTCATTTTTTGTTTTTAAAAACTGTTTTATAATATAGTTTTCAAAATTGTTTTTAAAACAAAAATAAAATAAAAATCCATTTGGTTATGTAATTTAAAAACAGTTTTAGAATTAAAAAATGAACTGATGATGATGATTATAGGCAGTTAATGATGATGATTAATAATAAAAAATAGTCAAGGTAACTATAATTTTTAATAATCAAATGTAATGTATTTTAAAAACAAGAAAAATAAAATGAAAACAACTTAAAGTTGTTTTTTTTTTTATTTTTAAAAACAAAAAAAATAAAAACAGTTTTGAAAACAACTAAATGAAAAACACTTATTCAAATAAATTTTTAAATTTTTTTATTTTTAAAAACAAAAATTAGTTTTTAAAAACAGAAAACAAACAGGCCCTTAGACTCAGACTTTCAAATTCAAAGTGAGTTGTAGATCTAGGGAAGACGATGAAGAAGGACTCATAGCAGGTTGCACGAAGGAAGAAGACAAGTTGCAGATTCAGATTGAAAAACTGATTTCAGATTTGAAGCATGAGTGAAGACGACCTCAAATCAAAATGACAGAACAAAGAAAGGAAAGCACGAACCGAGATCCTTCCTCAAAGGCTTAGACCGACGGCGTCGCACAAAGAAGACTCAGTGTCAGTCTGAATGAAAAAAAATCTCCCTATCTTAGTCTCTCAGATCAACAACGTCGCACCCAAGGTAACCTGGTAGAACGGGAGAAGGGATTTTTTACAGCAGAATTTTTTTCAGAACTTAGATTCAATGAGTCGCCAGAACTGCTTTCAACTTGTCCAACGAGCTAAACCAAGCCGTCTTTATGTTTGGGCAATGGTTCGACCAAATCGGTGGGATTGTCAAAACAATGTTATTTTGTTTTTTTACATAACACGTAGAGAGTATTTATTTTAATACTATTTATAAAAAAATCTCAATAATTGTGTGTGTCATTTTGCTCTTATTAAATATTGAAAAAGTTATTAAATATTAGAATATTATATTTTTAAAGTATATATATTTAATAGGGATACAATTTAAAACTTATTGAATTTTTAGATATAGGGTTAAAAAACTTTAAGTTTTCTTTAGTTTTGATAAAAATTTCAAAAGTAATTTATAAATAAAACTAAAAAAATTATTATTCATGCAAGTTCTTTATAAATAAGAGATTGTAGGATTGATATTGCTTGCGTAATTTGAAGTTATTAGTGTACTTTGTTTGTATTTTTATAACTTATTTCTAACTAACTCACCAAAGTCAAAGTGAGGTCGTTAGAACAATAAAATTGTTTTGAATATAATCTACTTTTTAACTTTGTCTTTAAATTTTAAAAAGAATGATTTGATATGTAAAAAGTGTTTATTTGAGAATTAGAATACTGCAATTTTTTTTAAAGAATTTGCAAGAGGGTAATTTTAAAATTATACATCAAATATTACAAAATAAAACAAGAAAAAATGGCTTATATAGATGATGAAGAAAATTTTATAGAAGGCAGATAATGAAAAGGAGCGGAGGGAGCATCTCTTTTTAATTAAAGGAAGGAAAAAAAAAAACAGAAAATCGGAGCTGCATATTGAATCGCTTCTCGTTCTCCAACTTGAATTCATAGGTGACCAATTTTTATTGGTTTGAGGGCGATTTTACCAATTATTTCCCATTATACTTTTCAAGTAGTTTATACATGCATCCAAAAGCTATATATAAATTGGATATTTATAATCTAATCGGTTCAACTGACCAAAAAAGATAAGATAAATAAATAAATTATTTCTTAAACTTTAAGCCCACCCACCCAGTAGCACACAGGCTCTAAACTCATTTATTGTATGCATTATTCTTTTAATTTTTAAAAGCAGTATAATCTATTCATGTTTTCAACGGGCATATTTATAATACCATTGATTTAAAAAAAAAGTAATATTTGCATTCCTTTTCATCTATAATCTAGAGTATTGATAACTACTTTTTAGTTTTATAAACATTAGTTAAAACCTTGAAATTTTTTAAAAATATACATTTCTTTAATTATACCATGTTAAATATTTTATATAAATGTTTTAATTACATAATGACAATTAAAATTTTAATGTATTATTTTAAAAAAATAATAATAATAAATATAGTAGAAATATAATTAAAAAATTATAAATATCATTCAATTACTTATATTCTAGATCAATGAAGGTTTCTAAAAGAATTCTTTGTATTATGAATTGCAGAGAATGTAAAGGGGCATGTGGAGATAAAAGTAAGTCGAAGAGACGTTGACCCCAAATTAAAATTTTCTTCTCTTAGGTAACAAACTCTACTGTGGAAAGTCCTACGCCAACATTAATAAGAACAATGAGTCACTTATTTTAATGCTACTCAATTAATCAAACTATATTTTCTTTTATGTAATTCCTCTTCTTAGTCGAAACTAAGTGAAACTTTTAAAATTTATCACTTATATCCAAAAATTTTGATAAATTTTTAACGTTGGCTCTATTAAATTTTTATATTTTAATAACATATTTTTTTCACTGATATTCCATGGGAGTAAAAATGTCATAAAAAATTTTGATATTTATTTTAACCTTACATATACAATTTGATTTTCAATTAAATTAGGATATATGTATTATTTTTTTCCAATTTCATGATTTACCCTTTAACTAACTTCTATCATTAATACTTTTATTTAAAAAATGAAGAATATATCAATGTGATTTTAAAAAAAATTATAAAAAATTGTATAGTTTACTCAAAAAAATTATAAGAAAACATAATTTTGGGTTTTTATATTTTGCTCGTGTTTTGATTTTAATCCCTATATTTTTTTTTTTGATATTCTAGGTCCTTATACTTTTATTTTTTAGTATTTTAAATCTTTTCATAAACAAAGTATAGGGACTTTAGAGGGACCTAGAATACTAAAAAATAAAAATGTAGAGGCCTAAATTACTAAAAAAAAATATAGGAACTAATAGAAAAATGCGAGCAAAGTGCAGGGACCTAAATTTTTGTTTTTCCAAAAATTATTAACTTTGATAACCATTAAACCCCAATAGGGAGAATGGCAAATTAAGACCTTATAAAAATATTAATATTAAATTAAATTTTTTTAATGTTGATGTTCCTAAATTTCAACACTTCTTCTACTACATTTTAGTACTAAAATTTTTAATTTAGTATTAATATTTTTACAAGGTTTGTTATTCTCCCTAACCAATAATCCATTAAGTCGTGGACCCACTGAAGCCCTAATTGGTGAGAAAACAAAGGCGCAGCCAATTTCCATTGCGAAGCCAACAACGCTGAGTCATCAGCCAATTGTTTTGTCTATCCTTCGGCATCCTTGTCAGTTTGGATCGCTGTTTTTATTACAACTTTATATTTATATTCATTGCTTCAAATCATCAGATCACGTTGTGATTGTTGGCTGAAAGTGAGGGGTTCATTGAACCATAGTTATCCCTCCCACGTTTGGATAATAAAAATCAATACACGCTCTCTTTAAAAATTATCAATATTTTAACTGAATTACATTTTTAATAAATTAATTAACTGTTTTTAACTATACACTCTTTCTATATTCATTTTATTCAATAGCATGTTTCAATTATTAATATTATTAATTATACACTTTAATGAAGGATATTTTTTTTAAAAAAAGTTATTAATTGAACGTTGAAATACCCAAAATATTACATATGTTTTAATATGATACATTAACAAATGCTTTATAATATTGAACGCACCCAAGAGTACACATCAATGAATATAGCATAAAAATTACTAAAAAAAAGGACTCTTTGAAGTTTGAATCACGAATAATACAATTTTCTTACTACATAACTTTAAAAATTAATAGAATACAATAGTGTAACTTCTTTTACTATGTATTTTGGTAAAGTGAAAGATTACATACTAGAATCTGATATTGAGAGGAGAAATTCAAATTTTAATTTGATCTGCAATGACCTGTTAATTGAGAGGATCGGTTTCGGTGCTTGCCTGGTACTGGTAATTTGTTGTTAACAATGCTGTCAATTCGATAATTGATAATGGAGTTAAAAATTTAAAAAGCAAAGGGATGAGACTTTTGCTTATATCTTCTGTGTTAGTTGGAAATATTAATTGGACGCTTCATGGGGACCACCGGCCGCATGTGTGTCAGTTTATAATTTATGTTTGATTGAAACAATAAAAAATATGAAAATTTGTTGGGCGAATGAGAGATGGGCCGTCAAAATCTTTTTAAAAATAAGTTAAAAATATTCATGCAGGCGATTTTAAATTTATGAGTTTTAATTATATAGATGTAAACTATTATATTATACTAAATATTTTTATTTATAAATGTTTGAAATTAAATGATATTTATTACAGTTTATTTTTAAATTTTTTTATAAAGTCTAATTGTTAGTTCAATGTTTTTTTGACATTATTATTATTATTCTTCTTTTAAGTTTCTAGGCTCGGAGAATACTGTTGTCTGAGGGATTTCTCAGTATTTTTAATTATTAAAAATGGAAAAAAGGGTATCAGGATTTTACAAAACCCAAGGCAATAAGTGATTCATCACCATGTGCGCAGTTGATTTTGCCTATCTATGATGATATAATGATTACATTAAAAAACATACTCTCGTCTTAAACTATAAGACACTTTTAAATAAAATTTTATATATCAATAAATTTTATTAAATATATTTAATAATTTTATCTTTCTAAAATAAAAATATAAACTTATAAAAAATCCATCGTTTAATATATTGAAAAGAGAAGAGATGAGAATTAATTATAGAGCGAGCAAGGGTAATATTAAAATTGACACATTTAATAAAATCTTAATCTACTTAAAGTATTTTATATTTTGGGATAAAAAAAATTCTTTCAAATGTGCCCTATAATTTGGGACAAAGGTAGTATTTTTTAAACTGAATCTCCTCACTAAACAAACTAGTTACTTATCTTTAAGTTAACATCATCTTATCATATTTATCTTTATTTAATATGAGTATTTTACTTTAAAATAAGTATAAATAATTTATTTATTATGAATATTATTGAAAAACAAACATTAATTATTATACTTTGAAATACTAAAAATATCTTATATTTTTTAATATGCAACTTCTCAAAAATATCTTATATTTTTTTAAACAGAAGGACTATTTTTTAATTTTCTGTTGAAAGTTTTTAAATTAATAATTTTTTATAATTTTATGATTCTTTATTAGGGTTTAAGACAATTATCATGTTGTTACTTTAAATACTCCCTCCGATATATTAAAATATACACCTTCCATGCAAAAATATAAGATTTTTTTAGGAATTGAATCTTAAAAAATGCAAAACATTTTTAGTATTTCAAAACATAATCATTACTTTTTTTTAAGTGTCTCTATTAACTAATTATTTTATATTTATTTTAGAGTAAAACATCCAATCACATAGGGATAGATATAAAAATATAGTGTTAGCTTGAAGATAAGTAACTATTTTATTGAGAGTAAAATTTGATTAAAAATATCTTATATTTTTAACAAAGAGAGTAAAAATTTTTTCTCAACTAATTTTGGTTCAAAATATAAATATAATATATGTAAAAAAATTTATTTTACCCCTTACATTTATTAACTTAGATATTTATATAAATATATCTCGCACTCATTATAGAGTGCATTAATAATTGGGGTTAGGGCTAAAAAGAGAAAACAAAATATATTTTTATAAAAATGAGAATTTTACTGGTATGCAAATCGTTTCCAAAAAACTACTTATATTTTAGGTTGGATGGAGTATAGTTTTATTAAAAATAGTAATATTTTTTAATAACATATAGTACATTCTAATTTTTTAAAATATAATTTTTAACCTAAGTTTAATGTTGATGTAATTTTTTTTCCTAGCCTTATTTGTGATCACATCACTCTATCTTTTTTCTTAAAAAGCTGACAAAATGTGAATTGAATTGATTCACTTGGACAACGCAGCAAGATCATCAATCATTACGTTCATAAGTATTATTCAAAGGTGACACTGGTTTGGAGATCCTGTGTGCAAAAACCTTCCTGCTTCCACAAAGAGGTTGTTTTGTTATCTATATCTTATATGTACTGTTTCAGAAGATAAAAACTGTTTCAGAAGATAAAAACATCACCACGTGGTTGTATGGGACTCTTCCACTTTCATCTCTATTCAATTTGGACTTTCCCATTTATACAATCACTAATTATTGTTGTTTGTTTGTTTGTTTGTTTGTTTGGATCCAATTTGGAGTTTCTGTATGAAGGATTTTGTTTAATTATTTATGAGCCACTGGGAATTAATTATTTCTAAGATCGAAGCATATCATGTTCTCATGGATTAAGGCTGCAGAGTGTCAATGTAGGTGAAATTTGTAGCCATTTGTGCAATTTGCAGATCTTTTGATTATAACTTTTAATATTATATTATAATTTCATAGACAGCTAAAATGGACTCAACTATAATGTTAATGTATCATGTATAGCAATGTAGCATCTTTTATTTCCAGAAAAACATCTCCAGTCATAAGCTTGGATTGAGAATATCAACATAGCTGTTGCTGCTGAATTCACAATGAATATACTTTTGGGTGAATTTCAGTTAAGGACTAGAAAAAAAGACTTAATTATTGACGAGTTCTAAAAAAATTAAAATTTTAATTCAATCTAGGGGAGGAAAGTTAAAATAATTTCAACTATAAAAAAATCAAAATACCCTTCACTTGTTATACAAAATCACTAGTTATTAATTTTCTTACTTTACTTATTAATTTACTAATATTACTTATAAATTATGTTTGTTTGTCAGACAATCAATAACATTAATTATTAATTTATTAATTTTACTTGTTAATTTACTAACATCAGTTGTAAATGACCTATCAGGTCATTTCCAACTGATATTAATAAATTAATAAATAAAAATAACAATTTAATAATTGATAGTATTGCTTATAATTGAACAACTAATGTTAGGTTAGTAATTCTATATAACAAGTAAAGAATATTTTGATCTTTTCACTGTTAAAATTATTTTCATTTTTTTCTTCATGAACTAAATTGAAGTTTCAAAATTTTTTGAGATGTCATTCCAATAATTAAGTCTCTTTCTTGATCTTTAACTGAAATTCTCCCTATATTTTTCACAACAACAATACAATAATAAAAAATGTATCAACATGAAAAACACTTTTGTCATAGGCATTAATTGTGATTAATTTTAAACTCCTTGTGAGCCAATTAAAGAACTGATAATTAAGTTTTATTTATTTTCTCACATTTTACATTACCATAGGACTTAAATTTCTGATTTAGGATCGTGTGCATATCAACACAGCGAATGAGACCCACACTATCAAATAAAAAATCATGTTTGTACTATTTTTAACGACCAATATAAAAAAATATTTTTATTTTTTCTGGTCACATCTAAATTAAATTTTTTTATAATACACGAATAACTTAATTATAAATCACACGAATTTCCCCCTCATTCATTTACTAAAATGCATATATAAACCAACCTTCTTGGTGCTTCTCGTATCCGCGCTCAAGTTCCTCAAAGCAAACTCACTTCTATGTTAATGGCGGATTCAAATTCCACACCTCTTCTTTCCCAATACAAATCCACCGACGAATCCGAACCTGCAAAGCCTGAGAACCATCTCCCCTCTCTGGGCTCCACAATCGAACTCTGCTTAGCAGAATTCAATCTCTCCCAATTCCTCCAAGCCCTTCTCGTCTCCTTTGCTTGGATCTTCGATGCCCAACAAACTTTCATCACCGTCTTCACCGACGCCCAACCAACACCATCCTCCTCCGCCAGCCACGGCGGCTCCTACACCTCTATCATCTCTGAGTGGCACTTAAATCCCGATGACCCCATGCTCATGGGCCTCCCGGCCTCCTCCTTCTTCGTCGGCTGTCTCGTCGGCGGGCTTGTCCTATCCACTCTCGCTGATACGTCCATGGGCCGCAAGAACATGCTCTTATATTCTTGTCTCTTGATGTCTCTCTCTTCTTTCCTCGCCGCCTTTTCTTCCAACCTTTGGGTCTATTCCTGTCTCAAGTTTCTCTCTGGTTTTGGCAGAGCCACCATAGGTACCTCGGCTCTTGTCCTCGCCACAGAGCTCGTAGGAAAGAGGTGGCGCGGCCAGGTGGGTGTCATCGGATTCATCTGCTTCACTTTCGGCTTCCTCTCACTCCCGGCCATGGCATACTTAAACCGAAGCTCCTCGTGGAGAAACCTCTATAAATACACATCCATCCCAACAATATTGTACTGCGTATTAGTAAAACTCTTCGTATGCGAATCTCCTAGATGGCTCCTCGTGCGAGGAAGAACAGAGGAAGCTGTCAATACACTACGAGGCATCGCATCAATATCTCAAAGCTCATTGAATTTAGCCGTTTCCAAAATGTCTGAGCCTGAGGAAAGTTGGCACACTAACATGGATTTATACTCGGCGCTGAAGGTTTTGATGCAGAAGCGATGGGCTTCAAGAAGAATCTTAGCCATCATGTCAATGGGTTTTGGTATTGGCGTGGTTTATTACGGGATGCCACTAGGTCTTGGAACGCTGTCGTTTAATCTGTATCTGAGCGTCACATTCAACGCATTATCTGAGCTACCATCGTCTCTTTTAACGTTGATAATGATCGGAAAGGTCAACAGAAGAAGTGTTATCTTGGTCTTCACCATCATAAGCGGGATTTTCAGTCTCTTGTCAGTGGTTGAGTTAGGTAAGACATGGAGGAAACTGGAAATTGTGTCGGAGTCGGTGTCATTTTTCAGCGCTTGCACTGCGTTTAATATATATTTGGTGTATACGACGGAGTTGTTCCCAACGTGTGTGAGGAACTCGGCATTGGCGATGGCGAGGCAGGCGGTGGTGGTGGGCGGGGCGGTGAGTCCGGTGCTGGTGGCTGCGGGAAGGAGGGGGAAGTTTTGGTGCTATGGGGTGTTTGGATTGGTGATAGGGTTAAGTGGTGTGTTTGTTGTGTTCTTGCCGGAGACGAAAGGGAGAGCACTGTGTGATACAATGGATGAAGACGGAGAAGGCAAGCAGAGAGCAGTGAGTTCAGACACATTGGCTTAAATCTTAATAAATGAAAAAGAGTTCAAGTTGTGATATAGTTGGGATATGGTCCAGTGATGAGTACGGATTTGGATTCGGTCAAGATAGTTGACATGGGTACTGAGTAACTGTATCATGCATCTAAACTATTAAAATTTAAATTAATAATTTTAAATTTATGTTTTACTTAAAATTAATAAATAAATAAATTTATCTGAATTATTAATATAAACTTTAATGACTAAAATATACAGGCACTTAGTGCCTACAATTACTCAATTTAAATCCAGTAATTAAAGTATTACTTTGCCGTTGAAATGAAATTTTAGATTGAAATTGATAGATATGATGAAAGTTTCGTTACTTTTAAGTTTTCCTCACTTATTTATTAGTCCCCCCATGTTTAAATTTTTTTATCAATTTAACTCTTTAAGTTTTCATAAATTATTATGTTAATTTTTTAAATTTTAATACATAAATTAACTTTTAAATTAATTTAATAAATAAAGTATGTTGATGAATTAACATGCACGTTTAGTTAAATAAAAATAAACTGACTTTTATATCGGTTTAATTTTTATCCAGTCCAGTCCTTTATATTGTGTTTTGCTCTTTCTTTAAAATAAATTTTGTGCGCCTATTTTTTCTATCAAATAATTAAAAAAAAATTTATTGACATGTTATCATTAATACGTTGCTATCAATGCAAGAAGATTTTAATTTTGTTACATCCTCTTTAAATAATAAGGATCGAATTAAAAACTAAGATAAATTTGACAGTTATTAATCTATACTTGAATTTAAATAGAGTTTCAGTTTTAATATTTGTTGATTTGTCAAGCAAAAAAAAATTATGGGTTGACCTGTTAAAAACATGTTAAATGAAACAAAATTTTCTTTACCGATAATATTAGAGATCTTGTCATATGACTATATGAGACTGAATTGTCATTGTTTAACCACATCTTTCAGATAAACAAACAATTGTGCTGACTGGCTTGTTGACCAAGGGCAACGTGATAGTGTTTAGAATGTATATGTGGATCTTCTGCGTTTTGATTTTGCTTAATTTTGTTCACTCCACACATTTTTATGTGAAAATGAAAAATATTTTCTTTTATAAGCATAGAGTTTAAAATAAAGTAAGCATCAAAATAATAGTTGAGTTGGATGATGACAATTCTAAATTCTAATGATGAGTGATGATGGTGGCGGCTCCGCCGCCCCTGGCAGGTGACACCGGTGATACCGTGATAGCAACTCTCCGGCAATGGATGAAGGGGTATTTTTGTCCACCCGGTTTCTTCCCCCCGCCCCCACAAAAGAATTCGATTCTTTTTTTTTAAAAAAAAAAAGATTTTTAAAATTTTCAATCCTTAAAAAAAAAAAAACTTGCTGCTGACTCAGGCAGCAATACATATTTTTATTATTAATAATAATAATTAATACCAATGTGGGTGTGGGTGTGTTATTGAAAGAAATAAACTATTCATTATTTAAATCATGTAGTCTGTACATTTTATTATTTTCCTTGCAAATTTCACTTTTTGGTTGTAGTTGCTTTTATAAGACGGAAAATGAGTCCAGCTGCCACTGACAATTGAGATGAAATCGGTGTTTTTCTATGAACAAAATTCTTTAACAAGTGAATTGTATGGGAGACTTTGGGTAATATATAGTCTACTCTACACTCGATAAAGGTAATATATAGATATACGGAAAACAAACCTAATTAGTTCATATAAAAATAAAATTGAGAACATGGATCAAGTTATATAGTTTGACCTGATTAACATAATGTTATATATAAGAGTCAAACTAGATTGAAAAAAAAATTAATCCAAATAAAAATGAATCTTTCCTAAATTGGATCAAATAACCCATATAAACTAGATAAATTAATCCTGATGGGTTACATTTGACCCATTTAACTCATTGTTTTATAAAAAATTGAAAAAAAAATATAAAATGGAGTTTTGGTACTAAAACCCCATAAGATAAGCAACTTTGAAAAGAATCATGATATGATGGATTAATCTCATACATTTATAATTTGACTTTTTTTTAATTGTATGAAATATCATATTAAAACTTATCATTTGGATGTGATTGTTTTTAAAAAAATAAATGAATGAGTAGATTGACCCATTTAATTCATCAATCCATAAAAGTTGAGATTTTTTTCAACTCAAATGAAAATGTATTGAATCAAGCTCAACATACATTCTTCCAACTCGTGTGAGCCAACTCAGGAGATCCAGGCTGGTGTGTGCTTCAGCTATAAAACATTGGGGGCCAAGGTGGTCCAGACTATGGAGAGTGATGAGGCTTAATTTGTGTCCCACTTAATAATTGAAATGACCATTTTCCATTTAAGGACAAAAATAAATATGTCGATTGGTTAGTTTTTGGATTAGACACAACTTGTAGGCCTCCACCGAACTCTTTAAATAAGAGTGCAACTGGAGATCCTAGTTTTTTTTTTTTTTTTGGGTGAATAGATCCTAGTCATTTTTGCTTTCTTTTGCAGCATTTTCTTGTCACCTTGTATTTTGCAAGGGGAAAAATAAACAAGCAAATTATCTTATAAATTTTATGTCCAATAATATCATAAACTTTAAACTCATTTATTGTAAAAAATATTCTCTCAACTTTTAAAAATGATACAATTTGACCCTTATTGTTAATTAAAGTTAACTTTAACTATTAATTGACTAAAAAATAATAAAAAAATACTTAAAAAATTATAGAAAAAGGATCAAAATTTTTGTCCTTTTTCATAATTTTTCGGGTCATTGTCTATAATTTTTCAATCTTTTATCGTATTTTTTTATTTTTATAATTTTTAATGTCATTTTTTAGTCTATTAACGGTCATTGTTAACTTTCGTTAATAGTAAGATCAGATTATACTGTTTTTAAAAGTTAATATAATAATTTGCACAACAAATGAGTTAATGATCTATGGTTCTACTGAATCAAAAGTTAAGGAAGCAATTTACTCATTTGAAAACAAAAAGAAAATAAAGAAAGAAAGAGAAGCAAGCATGCATGAAAGAAAGGGTTCGTGATGTTACTAGAGAAGACTAATATTCCCAGGCAAGAAATTATTAGATGCTTCAAACAAAAACTTTTATCCTTTCACTAAAGTGGTTCCTTATTTAACTTTTTTGCATTTGAATTATTTTACTTAATATTTAAATAAAACGAATGGTTCTTAAATATAATGTTGTCATTTTTGTTCTCAAATATAATGAGACAGAATACTTATCATTTTAATTAAACATCTCAACTATAATTTTTACGCAATATAAATTAAAGGTTCTTAAATATAATGTTCCCATTTTTTTTTTTGTAAATAGACCAAAATAATTTATAATTAAGAAGCCTTGTTAGCCAAAGAACCCATATAGTTAAGTTTTTTTTTTTTGGGTTATGATCACATTTTATATTACTCTAAGACTTAAATTATATGGATTTGGTGGGACCAGCTTCAATGTTTGTTCATCACCTTTGATGAGATCTAGGCCATCCAAGCTATTAAATTTGGGTAGTTGAGATTTAAAACTTTTCATTTGTAATTTTTTTTAAATATTGTTTTTTAAAATGTTAGTTAGAAATTTATCTTTGTTTTTGATATTGCAATTATCAAAATAAAAATTATAAAATTTCTTAACATTAAACTTGATTAGAAAATCAATTTGTAAAAATTAAAGAAATTAATATTAAATTTATACTATTTATATTAAATTTGTATTGTCCAAAATGATAATGAACAATTTTATTAAAAGCTTTTATAATGTTTATAAATTTTTATTTTGATAAATATATAATAAAAATAAAGATAATATCTTAATTGACACTTTAAAAAATAATTTTTAAAAATTTATAAGTTTAAAATTTTAAATTTAAATCGTTCAAATTAAATTTTGGACAGCCAAATCAGCATGAGCATGATGGTCCTAGTCCCGTGCCTATCAATGCCGGAAGTTACCAACTGATACCCACATAAATTATATGCAAATGAGAAAAACTTATATATTTAAGGTTAGATATGAGAAAAGGGCAGGTTTAATCTTTATAGGTCCAAGTTTATAAACTTGATTATTTTAAAATTTATCATTTTTTAAAACTTGGCCTTTATTTGAAACTTGAAAGACTTAGGGTTAGGTCCGCTTTTATTTTATTTTATTTTAAATTTTTGGAAATTAAAATTTTTAATTACAATGTTTTATATTTTTTTTAAAATATAATTTATAATATTAAAAAATTAAAAAAATAATAGAAGCTCTCACATTAAATTATAAACATATATTTTAAATTTCAATTTTAATTTAAAAATTCAAAAACATTATAGTTTTTAAGAGTGAAAATAAAACAAACTTAAAAGGGCCGCGAAATCCAAGCATGAGCCTAAGCTCTTTTTTCAAAGTTTATTAGGTTCAAGTTTTAAAGTCTTATTTTCTTAAAAAATAGTTTTTTTTTTCAAACTCAAGCTTTTATAAAAACAGATTCAAATAGATGACCCATTAGGCTAGGCTTTTATTTTTTTAAAGGTGTTTGTTTTTAATTAAATTATTTATACACTATTTTTGATAACAAACTCTTAATATTAATATTATTAATATATTAACATTTATTTATTTTCTGTAGATAAAAATATATGAAGTATATTAGATTAGCTAAAGTATTGCACTATTAAAATTTCAAATTCTCTATAAGAAAAAAAAAAACAAAAAAGTGAATTCTTGCTGCCATTCATTAGCTTCATGTTTTTTTTTTAAGCTAAAAAGTGAATCTTTACTCCCATTCATTGAAAAAATGCATATATAAACAATCCTTCTCGACACATCTCATATCAGAACTCATGTTCCTCGAATCAAACATTCCACAACTCTTCTCTCTCCCATTCCAAATCCACCGATGAATCCGAACATTCAATGCCTGAGAAACACCTTCCATCTCTCGGCTCCACAATCGAACTTCGCTTAGCAGAATTCAATCCCTCCATCCAAGCCCTTCTCGTCTCCTTCTCTTGCCTCATCGACGCCCAACCTCCGCCGTCCTCCCCCACCCCAACGGGGGCTCGTACTCCTCCATCATCTCGGAGTGGGACCCAAATCCTGAGGACCCCGTACTTACGGGCCTCGTCGCCTCCTCCTTCTTTGTCCCGCCTTGTCTGCGAGCTTGTGGCCTATCCACACTCGATGATACGTCCTTGGGCCGCAAGAACATGCTTATCTATTCTTCTCTCTTGATGTCTCTCTCTTCTTTCCTCGCCGCCTTTTCTCCAAACCTTTGGGTCTATTCTTGTCTCTAGTTTCTCTCTGGTTTAGGCAGAGGCACCAGAAGTACCTCCGCGCTCGTCCTCGCCACCGAGCTCGCTGGAAAGCGCTGGCGTGGCCAGGTGGGTGTAATGGGATTCTTGTGCTTCTGTTTTGGCTTCTTCTCGCTCCCTGCCATGGCTTACTTAAACCGAAACTCCTCGTGGAGAAACCTCTTGTCATGGTCATATATAAACTTGATGGCCACAAATGATATTTTACTGACTACTGAAATTATTACATTGCTCTAAAGTTCAATATTCCACTCGTGCAGCATTACAATAGAAAGAAACAATGAAGAAAAACAGCCACAAAGTTCCATAAAAGGAAGAACAAAAGTAGAAACATAAATGAAATATAGATAGAGAAGGACAGAATCAGAAGGAAGAAGAAGATCCTCCAGAGACGAAGGCCAGACAGAAATTCTAGGACGGACTTATTTCACCAAAATTCTCGACACCCTTGATTAAGTCTCTTCTCATTTTGTAACCTCCATTTCTCTCACCTTCAAAAGGGCTTGACCTAATTGTCGGCCCACTAATTATATCTCCAGCCCATACTTCTACTAGGCCCATTCCACTCAAGATTCGTACCATGACATTCCCTTCTCCCTGAATTTGACCTTGTCCTCAAGGTCAACTGCTTGAATGTTGGCTGCATAGCAATTAATAAGCATGATCCCATTTGAAGACACCAATACAGTAGCTACACGATAGTTTGTAAGTGCAAAATAGCTAATGGTAATAGATACGAAACTGATAAGCATATCTCCATGAGCAAGGAAGTCTCAAGACGCTTGAGTGGTAAGGGGGTTGTTGAAGTATTAGATCCCCAGTCAATTTTGAAACAACATAGCAATCATTTTACTCTTATTTTATTAATAAAATTTTTTATCCAATTTAAAACTATTAATGTTCTCTTATTTTTGATCGAATTATTACACTAAAATTTTGAATGTATGATTTGTTTATTAGTATTATATAAATAAAAGTGTAGAGAAAATTGAAAGCTCATTTATTTTAAAAGGATAAATAAGATAAATAAAAAATATTCATATGACTAATGACAATTAAATACAAATTTGTTTATGTTCATTTATTTGTTGGGATTATATGGATAAAAATGTAGGGGGAAAATTGAAAACTCATTTATTTTAAAAAGATAAATAAAGCATTTGTTCTTGTAATATTCATAAAAGCCAAGGAGTCTGGTCATGTTATGTTTTAAATGTTTGAGTGAGACAAATGACATTGAATGGAGATGTGTGCAGCTGTGGCTAATAAAATTCTAGCACATGTGGGGTTCCTGCAATCTCTCACTGGCTTCCTAAAGTTTCTGATAACGTTCCGCCAAAGCCAAAAGTTTCTCACGAGGGATTGTGACTTATGGATGATATTGGATTGCATGAGACTGTTTTTAAATAAACTTTTTACACACCCGCTAACCGCATGCAAAAAATGGGGAAATCACCCAAAGGATCCATAGAAAAAATGTAAATAAAAAATTTCTATAAAGTCAAAATTACTCTAAAGTGTCCTTTATTGAAGTTGTAGCTACCCTCTTAGCTATAGTGTGTTAACTGTGAAGATATTCAGTGTGAGTTGACTTGACTTGATTTAATATTAGAAAACAAGTCTCATCAAATAGAGTTAGATTGAAGAAGAGGTAATAAGTAGTAAAAATCCTATAAATTGAAGTTCTTAAAATTTTAGGTTAAAATGTGGTATCATATTCATTTATATATGTATTCTCTTGAGATCATTGGGTGGCTTAGCTATATTCTCCTCCCTTGTAAGATGCCTCCTCATCCAACAACTGTGAAGATGTGATGAGCATAAACCCAAGGGGAAATCCCATCTTAAAAAAAAAAAACTATAGGCTTCGCTCCATGACAATTCACTCAATCTCTTGCCAGTTAGAACCTTCTGTGGGTAGTTCTTTCCTTGACACTAGCCTCTTAATAAAAGCACTAATGTAACAAGCATAAGCCTAAATGGAAAACTCATTACAAAAAACTAATTTATTAAATGGAAGAATTTTTTAAACTTATAAACTCTATACTATTTATGAGATTTTATAATCTAGAACTCATGACAGAAGATGATGAGAAATGTCTTGAAAGCCCACAAGTATTATTGTGTTGAGCTATTGTAGCAAGTTGGCATTTTCAAAGTGTGGACAAAAAAGGGAGCATATTTGTGCTGCCATTAATTTTTGTGTGATGAGTATGAGATTGTTGGGATGTCAAGTGTAAGTTAACTTAACTTCTTACAAGAAAAAAGTACCACTAGAATGAAGTTGGATTGGAGAAGAGGTATAAAAATAAAAAGAAAACTGTATTTTTAAGGCGGGGAAAAGGAAAAAAAAACTATAAATTTAATGCATTAAAATTTTGGATTATAACATATTGTCACACTTATATATGTTCTCTCGAAACCGTTGCTGAGTCCAACTGATAATTAACAACTACCAAGACGTGATTAATAATTTCTGCAAAGGACGTGGGGTGATTTTGTAATGTTATAAAACTTTTTGCATTTATTTTGTTTGTTTGTGATCTGCATGTGATTTTCCCAACAAATAAATAACACTCCAAAATTCTCCACTATCGCACTATAAAGCCATCACATTCTCAAGATCGGAAAAAGAAAACTCAACAAAAATGGCAGAGCCAATCCAGAGTTTAACACAATTTCATTCACAAGGGACTGAAGCTTCCCCGCCATCTTTGGATGATATGATAGAACAGAGTCTCGGAAACTTTGGGTGGACTCAAATTCTTCAGTCTCTCCTTGTCTCCATGGCCATGTTCTTCGATGCACAACAATCATTCATCACTATCTACACCGATGCTCACCCAAGATGGCACTGTACTACCTCAAATCTCACCTCATGCAGCTCAGATTCTGATATCTGCAAGCTTCCAAGATCTTCTTGGGCTTGGGATGAGATCTCCTCTAAGACAATCATATCACAGTGGAGCCTTGAATGTGCCAGTTCTTTCATCACTGGCTTACCCCAATCTTCCTTCTTCGTGGGGTGCTTTCTTGCTGGGTTTCTTCTCGCCGCCTTTGCCGATTCATCTCTTGGCAGGAAGAACATGCTATTTCTCTCCTGTTTGACTATGTCAATTGCTTCATCCATCACTGTCTTCTCCACCAGTATCTGGGTTTACTCAGCTTTCAAGTTTCTGATTGGGTTTTGCCGCTCATCCATCGGAGCTTGTTCTCTGGTTTTGCTGACTGAGAAAGTGCGTAAAGAGTGGCGGTTCCGAGTGGCAGTGCTTATGTATATTTGGTTTACCTTAGGATTTCTGTCACTGCCTGGTATAGCTTATGTTAACAGAGATTCCTCATGGAAGTCTCTTTACCTGTGGACATCAATTCCTGGAATTTTCTACTGTATCATCGCTTATATTTTTGTCACCGAGTCTCCCAGATGGCTTCTCATGCAAGGTCGAGAGAAAGAAGCCATGGCTATACTCAAAGGAATCGCTACTACTTTAGCAAAGGGTGGTGGAACTTCAACATCAAGACTGATAAAATTGCCTGCTAAAAAAAGCGCTTCAACTATCAACTTCTATTCATCAATTAACGAGCTATTTGTGACAAGTTGGGCACTTAAACGACTATTAGCAGTCATGGTTCTTGGATTTGGAATTGGAATGGTGTATTTTGGCATTCCTTTAAACGTGGGGAACTTGGGCTTCAACATATACTTGAGTGTTGTCTTCAATGCCTTACAGGAAATACCAGCTTTTATAGCCACCTATTTCTTGGATAATTGTAGAAGAAAGCCTTCAATTCTTGGCTTCTCTGTAGCATGCGGGATCTGTTGTCTAATTTGTGCTGTCATAGGAAATGAGCTGCAAATAGTGAAACTATGCCTTGCTTTAGTTTCATTCTTCAGTGTCTGTTCAGCTTTCAATGTCCTTCTCATATACGTTATAGAGCTGTTTCCCACAAGTGTGAGGAACACAACATCATCAATGGCAAGGCAGGCCATAGTATTTGGTGATATATTCAGCCCATTTTTTATATCTGAAGGAAGAAAAAACGACCTTTTCTCTTATGGTATATTTGGGGTCACTATATTAAGCAGTGCATTTTCCGTTCTATTCTTGACTGAAACCAAAGGAATTTCCCTCTGCGATACAATGGAACAACAGGAGAGGAAAGAAAGCATAACTGTGTAAATTAAGCAGAAACTAATTAAGGTCTATCATCATATTCAAGTAGTTCTCTATCTGCGGGTTCGTCTGTCCTTTGTTTTGTTTGTTTTTGGTTATCATTAGCTTCATAATATTTCTGTTCTAACTTCCAGTATCAATGTATCACGCTTCACTTCCTATTGATTTCTTGTTCATAACGAGACCTGACTCATCTGATCAGAATGGAAATGAACTTTTCACTACTTATTAATGTATTAGGTGAGATACATATTGTCCACTAGTATTTGACTTATAGAATTGGCTTTTACTCAACTTTGAGATGGACAGTACACATATTTGAGTGGTTCTGATGCATTCATCAATCAAATTCTTACCAGGACAGTTTGTCCACAAGCATTTGGATTCGCTTAACTTTGAGATTCCTGATTCGGTTTTACCACTCTTCCATCAAGGCACGTAATTTGGATGTTCACTTGTAGAGAAAGTGAAGGTTCCACGTGGCAATTTCTCATTCACAATATTATATATATATATATATATATATAGAGCTCATGTAACAAGAATAGTACGCCCTAATCATAGATATCCCTTTAATTTGTAAGTGGAAATCAACTTCTGATATCTCTGCCAAGTTATTTGTTTCGTAGTGATCGAGTGGTTTGTCATTTGAATGTACAAGAAGACTGTCAAAGAATGAGACAACAAGACGTAAGAAAATGAAGAAACATGCACATTCGGCCACGTGTTCACACATAATACGCACCAGCTTAAGTGGCTTGTGGTGGGCTCACCAAAGGGTGTGTGGCTGTGAAAGAATAATAAGGAAGAATGACAATATTCTATCCCCTGCTTACTTATTAAGCCCATTTACTTCGAGTTTGGAAACGGGTGGAAGGTCAAGAAATCCTTTTATTTTCAAATTGATCATTTCTTGAAGATCATTGTTATTTATTGTTATTTTTTAAATTAAATTGAAAAAAATTAAATTTTTAAATCCTTTAACTTTTAACTTACTTGTAACGCAATCCTTCAAGTGTGACTTATTACAATTCAATTTCTCAACTTTTGATTCGTTTATAACTTTGTCCATCAACTTTTGACTCGTTTATGACTTAATCTCTCAACTTTTGTTGGGTTTTTTTTTTTATACTAGTTTAAATCTTACATTAAAGAGTAAGAGCAGGGTATTTTAAAGTAAGATATGAGGATTTATTTTATCCCTTTTATTTGATAAGAATAATGTTTTTAAAAAATTAAAAAATAAAGACCAAGTTATAAGTAAGTCAAAAGTTTAGAAACTGAATCGCAACGAGTTATAATTGAAAAATTAAATTATAACGAGTCATACTTGAGAGACTGAATTGCAAGTGAATTAAAAATTTAAGGACTAAAAGATTAATTTTTTGAATTAAATTTATCATTGTTATATTTATATTAATGTTCTAAAGTATAAATTAGAATATTAAAAATTTTAAAACAAGTAATGCAAATTATAATTTTAAAATACAAAATGTATTTATAAAGTTTGAATTTAATTCAAAGATATAAAATACCATAATCTTTCAGGGACATTAAAATTTATACGGGCTTTTTCACCCAAAAAAGAATTAATATATGAGCCTAAACAAATCACTCGAGTCCAAGTCCATTTTTTTAGAGTTTATTTAAGAGAACTGGGCTTAGTTTAATAAAAATCCTTCAATCCCCGAAGTTTAAGTCTCAAGAATAGACTTAAACAGGTAATTAAATTGGATGGCCTGTATTTTCCACTCTATATCTCCTTGCTTAATGTGTATGTATATTTGAAGTACCATACTAATCACGCAAAGAGATATGAACAATTTGAATCAGTCAAAGGGAATATTTACTCAATCCATCCTTTTCTGAAAGTTATAAAAAAGATTAATGACCATTCATACATGTATGTCCTCGGAGAATACCGCATATTTCATTGAGTTTGTCATTTTTAAGAAAAATATTTCCCATGATTTAGTTATTATAAAACATAAAATAGAATATTTAAAATATAAAAAAGTACAATATTCAATCAAATTCAAAAATCAAGCTCAATCCTTTTAATTTTAAAAATTATTACAGGAAAGTAATGACAATTGATACCCTAATTAAATTCATTGATATTGCCAACAAAGAGAGACTGTAAGATTTCACACATTTTCTTGTGCCGCTCATTTAAATACAAGTATAATAATAAAAAATTATTTAAATATGATTTCATGAATTGATTCAACATAATTATTCAAATATTTGTACAATTTATTACAGAATCACTTATGGGATTATTGGCATATGCATCCTAATTACTGAGACACCAAATCTTTCATCCGAAAATCACGATGACTAATGTATAAATAATATAATATAATATGAGAAATTAGTGATCCCTTAACACCAGCTATAGTACTATATATGCAATACAATATAGAATATTGAGATTGCTTGGCATGCAATCTTACTAGCTAGGGTTTCGTATTACAGAGCAAGATATGGCAAACTCAAAGGTTGTTTTATTTTGTGCTGTCTCTTTTGTCTTCGTCTCCCTGGTTGTGAGCGATCGCCTGAGTCTCTCAAGTTTTGAGAAATCATCTTCTACTTCTTCCATCTATGGTCCTTATGTCAACTATGGAATCAAGAGGCGTGTTCCTTCAGGTTTGACTTTCAAGATCAGAGGCTTCTTATTTAATTTCTAGCCTGATTAAATTTTCCGAGTCTCTCAGTAAACTCATAAATTATGAAGCACTATACTGGTCTTTGTTATTCATTTTTCTATGCTAACTTTTTATCAATGTGTTGCCTTTTGTTTTTAACAGTATTGCAATAATAGTTCTAACTCTAACTATGAGAGACTTGTTTTCTTGTAGGTCCAAATTCTGCTCATTCACCTGAATCACCACCTATTGCTTCTTACAACTATGATTCTAAATTGAACCATTATATCAAAAGACTTGTTCCTTCGGGTCCAAACCCTCAACTATCACCAGAAGAACCACCAATCACTTCTAGCAACTATGGTTCTATTATGCAATATAATATCAAGAGACTTGTTCCTTCGGGTCCAAATTCTCAGCAATCACCTCAAAAACCACCTGTTGCTTTCGATGAAGCTATTTTTCAACCTTCAACTATGGGATGAATTGAAGAGGCTGGCTTAATTTGTTGCAGTCTAAATTATGAAAAGTCGCCTTCTTTGATCTACTAGTGGATGTTTTGGAACTCTATTTTGAGAAGCTTTTTTATTTCTAGAGCATATTGTGTTTAATTTCTCATTGAACTTTTCTGAATAATGAAGTAGCAGCATCCTTTTCTTAACTTCAATGTTACTCGTAATCATTTGCTTGTGGAAATCAAGTGTTATAAGATTGCAGTGACAAATTATTCTCCGATGGCTATATATATTGTACAATGGATGATTCTAAATTATAAAAATACTTCAAGATCAGGAATATTCCCAATATGTTGTGTTAAACCTACACGCAAGTACATGTATCACACAAGTATGTACAAGTGTTGAAAATATGATCAACTTTCTATTCAAAGTAAAATAAAGTTAAACTTTGTAATTTGCAATTGTAGCTAGTGCCAACTGATATGGAGCTACATTTTGCTCAAAACCAATTATTTTACATATGAATTTAATGAACTAAGCACTTTTTCCTCACTGAAAATTATTGTAATAAAAAATAAATGACAAGAATTAGTAAGAATTAATGGCAACTTTCTGATACCTTGTTCAAATGGAAATGTGGAGAACAACAGAGGATATATGTGTGTGTGTGTGTGTGTGTAGTTAAAGGACATTCTTGCCTCACAACCATTTGTTGGTATTTTAAAACTTTTTTATAATGTAATGTTCTCATTCAATTCAAAAAATTATAGAAAATAATTTAAAATAAATATCAAAAGATAAATGTTATTTTTTAGTTATGTAAAAGATCAAAATACTTTTGTCATTAACTACTTTGATTGACTATCAGGTAATTATCATATCACCAAAAATAAAAAGTATATTATAGTTAGAGTTAGAACTACTGCAATACTATTAACAAACACTTAGTTCATAAGTTAACATGGAAAAATGACTAACAAGTAGTAGTATACTTCACAACTCACCAATTTTTTCCTGGCGGCTTGTGTTGTGAAAATTCTGATTCACTGAAAAATGATGGGCCCAACCTTTTTTTTTTCCAAACCATAATGGGCCGGCCGTCCTACTCTTAGGCATGATCTTTTTTTTACAAAAAAAAGGCCGAAACATCATAGACATATTGATTTCCACTTTTTCCTCGTGAAGACGTGATTTCCCTGTAAAACACAAATCAAGATCAATCATAATTAATTCAGTGATATTGTCGTCCTTGTCAATTAGTAAACATATGACATACGTCACGTTTGAATATTAGTATATTCTTCAGATTTTTTTTGGCCAGGGAGTTGGATTCTCATTTTAGAAAATATATAAAAACAAATTTTTGTGAATTGAATGACTCCTTATTGTTTATTTATTTATTTTGGATAGAATGACTCCTTTACTATAGAATATTCATAATCCGCATATGATTACCTGCTATTTGAATAAATTAATTAGTATTTTCTTTAAAGTACAAAAATATCTGGTTTGAAGAATTTATGGGGAGAGAATGACAGATAAACTTTAAGGAAATCAATTAATTTAAAGTAAGTCTCAACATGCAAAACTTTAAAAATTTTTAAATTCAGTTTTCAATTTGTAATTTCATTATGATAAATTTATAATTTATTTTTAAAATTTTAACATGATTAAAAAATAAATAAATTTATTTTTCTTGTTAAAATTTAAAATATAAATTATAAATTCATCACAACGAAATTACAAAATTAAGAGCCGAATCAAACTTATAAATTTATGGAGTTTAGCACTTTGGGACATACTTTAAATTAATTGATCCTTTGAGACCTACTCCCTCTGTTCAAGAATATAAAATATTTTTAATTGAATCTCACTCCCAATAAAATAGTTATTTACTTTCAAACTAACCTTATCTTTTCATATTCATCCCTATTAAACATTCTATAATAAATATAAATTTATTATTAATAAGGGTACTTTAAAAAGAAGACAATAATTAAAACTCAAAAGATTCAAAATGCTTTACATTTTTGAATACCTAACTTCTCAAAAAATGTCTTATATTTTTTAATGGAGGAAATATATATTATTCTCCCTTTTGTAGACATGTGTGACTAAGGAGTAGTCCTTCACGAAAAGATGTTTTATTATTTAAAAAATAAAAAATAAATACGGCTTATTTTTGCTGGATCCTTTTATTTTAATTTGACTTTTTTACAGTATACACAACAATAATATTAATATAGCACTACTATATTAAAATGAAATCACGTATCATGATAAATTTATTATACACGTAAACAAAAAAAATGTCATTTTTAACTTGCTTGGTGATATTTTTTTTTATTTTAAATTTGAATGCAGATAAAAATACCTTTTGTATAGCTGAAATAAAAGACCTTTTCAGTTAAGCAAAAGGAAGAATTGCATTGCAGGCCCTAAATCAACAAAAATTTTTACTTTAAATTCAATATATTTTGATATTATACTATAGGCTTAAAGGCCCTTGTTATAAATTTTCTTGGGATAGAAAGTATAATTTTGCTTTTATATAATTTGAAAACTTAAATCATGTATAACACAATGTTCATGATGCATAATACAATATTCATGAATATACAACATAATATTGACCATATTTATTTGCACATACAATACGATGTTCATGGATACACAACACTATATTCATGAATTTTCAATACAATATTTATGTGTGCCAATGCATGAATATTTAGTTAAGAATATATGAACATTATGTTGTGTATTCATAAATATTATGTTGTATATTGTGTGTGTCACTTGTGCAATTTATTAAATCTATTGATTAATTATACATACACATGGATATTGTGTTATGCATCATAGATATTATGTTGTGCATTAATAGACATTGAATTGTGTATGATCTGAGTTTTCAAATTATATAAGGGCAAAATTATATTTTTACTTTTAAGAAAAATTGCAACAAGGTCCCTTAGACCTAGAGTGCAATAACAAAATTTATTGAGCCTATAGTGCAATTTTTTCCTCTTTTGAAGCCTGTAGTGTAATTCCCCCTAAGCAAAATGTGTGCTTGTCTCTCTGATTTCTTTTAAAGTCAATTGATTTAAAATATTTAAATTATTATTAAAGTTACATGAACATCAATAATGAATATTAAAATAAAATCACGAATCATGATAAATTTATTATTCATGTAAACAAAAAAAGTCATTTTTAATTTACTGGTTGCTATTTTTTTAATGGGAAAATCACATCCAGCCCTCCTCAAGGAAATTAATCACAAATAAGAATCAATGCAGAATGAACTATTATTAAAATGAAAACATGATTTATTTATTTTTAAATAGGTCTTATTGTTAATTCTTATCTGTGATTAATTTTTTTAATAAGAGATTGGATGTGATTTTTTTTAATTTTAAATTTGAATGTAGATAAACACCTTTTGTACTGTAGCCATACAAAAATGCCTTTTCAGTTATGCAAAATATGTTTGTCTCTCTGATTTCTTTTAAAGTCGATTGATTTAAAATATTTAAATCATTATTAAAATTACATGGACATCAATAATGAATTGTTCCTGATTTGTGCACTGCATTATGTCAACTTTCAAGGTCTTCGTTTCTGTTCCTCACAAGTCCCTGCTTCTTCAAGCCTCATGATTAATCAAGGTCTTTACCACTTAAATTTCATCAAGGTCGTCTTCTTAATTTGTCTCTTATCTTCATTGTATTAGCAAGATTGTTATGTTTGGTGAGATTTATTTGCAGTTAAATCGCTCTTTAATTGTTTTCAAAATTTTCTTCTGTAGTTGAACAGATGAAGTTGTAAGAACGTGAAGAAATCTGGGACAATCATTTTCTGGGTTGCATTCTGTTCTACTTATACATTCGCAGTTTTTCTTTCACATTTTACTTTAACATTTCTAATGCATGGTTTATTTGTCGCCGTTTTTCTTTGCTAATAGTAATACAGATGTCAATCAAATTTTAGGGCCAGTTTATTAACGTTCATGTGCTATTAATTGTTATCATTGTGAAATTTTTTTTTTTTGGATTAGCTTTGGATCAACTTCCTCTCTACTTCTTATCTTCAACATTGGATCATCAACTTTTAATGTTTGAGATTTAATATTTTTTATATAACAACATTATTTTAATATTAAATAATAAAAAAATAGATAAATAAATTTTAAACTGTTATAATTTAATTTGAACAATTCTCAACTGCATCCTTGCAATAAAAATATTTTATAAAATATTTAAATTAGATCTTGGTCTCAAAGAATAATGATATATATTATTTATTTTCTAAATATTTCACAAATAAAAAAAAATATTTTTAGACTTCTCCGACTGTATTTTTATTCATTAGAAAAAATCAAAATAAAAATGAAATTCTTACAAATAGTTCGATTTAATTCAAGAGAGTTAAATTATTCTGTTATAAAATTACTGACAAAATTGTATAATTCTTTTTTGGGTGAATACAAAGTATAGTTTAACACTTAATACTAATTACTACCTAATATTGCATCACTTTCAACATTAGGTATCGCTTATGTTTTTTTTTTTTTTTGGGGGGGGGGGACAAAGAGGTATCGCTTATGTTAAAACAATTATATATTTTTCATTATAGTTTTTGTATATATTGTGATACTTTGTATATTAGTATATTAATTATTTATGTGTATATTAAATTCGTAAATATTTAAAAATATATTTTCGAAAAATGTTAACATTCATTTTTGATATAAATTTTCCCCGTACCTAGTTTAATTTTCTTTCTTCCAGTACTATCAACACATTATAGCAAGTGCTCTTTTTCATTGAAGAGAAATTTCACAGAAAATCCTTGCATAATTTTTAAAATTTTGCAAAGGGTGGCAGACCGATGAGTGTATGTATGTATGTATTTATAATTAAGACTACCAAAACAACTTCACAGAAATGGTAGAGCCAAACCAAACTTCACCCGTGTCTGATTCAAAAGGGAGGGAAGCTTCACTTCCATCTTTGGATGATCTGATAGAGCAAAGTCTTGGAGACTTCGGGTGGAGACAACTCCTTCAATCTCTTCTTGTGTCTTTCACAATGTTCTTCGATGCACAACAATCATTTATCACCATCTTCACCGATGCTCACCCACCGTGGCACTGTACTTCCACCGATCACATCACTTGTGACCCAAAAAATTCCGACATCTGCAAACTTCCAAGATCTACTTGGTCCTGGGATGGACTCTCTTCTAAGACAATCATATCTCAGTGGAACCTTGAATGTGGTAGTTCTTTCATTACAGGTTTACCACAATCTTCTTTCTTCATGGGGTGCTTAGTTGCTGGGTTTCTTTTCGCCACCTTTGCTGATTCATCTCTTGGCAGGAAGAACGTTTTGTTTCTATCTTGTTTAACCATGTCAATTGCTTCAAGCATCATTGTCTTCTCCCCCAATGTCTGGGTTTACTCGGCTTTCAAGTTTTTGATTGGATTTTGCCGCTCCTCGATCGGAACTTGTTCCCTGGTTTTGTTGACAGAGAGAGTGCGTAAAGAGTGGAGGTTCCGAGTTGGAGTGCTTGAGTATATTTGGTTCACATTAGGATTTCTATCTCTGCCTGGTATAGCTTATGTTAATAAAGATTCCTCATGGAAGTCTCTTTACCTATGGACATCAATTCCTGGAATTTTCTATTCTATCTTTGGTTATCTTTTTGTTACAGAGTCTCCTAGGTGGCTTCTCATGCAAGGTCGAGAAAAAGAAGCCATGGCTACGCTCAAAGGAATCACTTTAACTTCATCAGGACTTGGTGGGACTGTGACTTCAACCCAATTATTAGTACTCGCCCAACAACAAAATGCTTCAATTTTGAACCTCTACTCATCGATCAGGGAACTGTTTGGAAAAACTTGGGCTCTTAAACGAGTTGTGACAGTTATGATACTTGGTTTTGGAATTGGAATGGTATATTTTGGCGTGCCTTTGAACGTGGGAAACTTGGGAGTCAACATATATTTGAGCACTGCCTTTAATGCTTTATTAGACATACCGGCTTTTATAGCCACCTACTTGTTGGATAATTGCAGAAGAAAGCCTTCAATTCTAGGTTTCTCCATAGCAAGTGGGATTAGTTGTTTGATTTGTGCTGTGATAAGAAATGAGCTTCATACAGTGAAGCTATGGCTTTCTTTGGTGTCATTTTTCAGTGTAGGTACAGCTTTCAATGTGTTTCTGATATATGTGATAGAGCTGTTTCCCACAAGTGTAAGGAACACTGCAACATCGATGGCGAGGCAGGCCATTGTATTTGGAGCCATATTCAGCCCATTTTTGATATCACAAGGAAGGAAAAATGACTTTTTCTCTTATGGCATATTTGGGGTTATGATATTAGGCAGTGCTTCTTCTATTCTATGCTTACCAGAAACCAGAGGAATTGTTCTATGTGATACAATGGATCAACAGGTGAGGAAAGAAGGGAGAAATGTGCAATGAAGTATTTATATATTAAACTCAAGTATTTATATCAGTAATGAAGTAACCTGGATCCTTTTTGTGCTGAACTCTGAGTCTCTAAACATTCTTGTTGATTTGCTTATGAAGAGAGAGCAGGGCTTTGAATTCCTACTGTGATAATGCTTAGATTTCTTTGGCGTGAACCTTGTACTATCTTCTCCATTTTAGTTCAGTTTATCATAATAAATTGACTTGGTAGTTTTATGTAATGAGTGCAATTCTATTTCCTATGGGTTCTCTTAGGTATACTAGGAGTACCATGCATGTCATCTGTACATTTGCCAATAAAATCATCCCACCTCATATTGATTTCATCTAATTTGTCATTAACTCTTTTTGTCTTATTTGAATCACTTTAAACTTATTGATGTTATATTTGGATGCATGTATATTTAGATTTGAACTGAATTCATTGTTTGGATAGTTAAAAATGTGTGAATTTGGATTTCACTCAAATCAAAATCTAAACATTGCCTTAGTCTATTTGTAATCTTAAATTCTTTCTAAGCCTTTATATTTCAAATTTTCAAGGAAGCCTCCCTCTTCCTTTGTTTCATTTGTCGAATTCACTACCTTTTCAACTTCAATACCACTACCTCCAGTCAACTTCTATGGGGATTAGACTATTGGTGTTGATTGAGACCAAACGACAAACTTTAATATAGACCAAACAACAAGTGACTATCAAGACCGAAATGCTAGTGATGATCAAGTTTGAATAGCCAGCGTAATTGAGACCTGACAACCAATACTAACAAGGACAAGACTGTTAGAGCCACTCGGGATCAAACCGTCAGGGCTGACTAAGACCGGATCACTAGCAACTATTAAGATTCGATGAAAGACTTCAATCAGGTCAAGATCAATGGTGCCAACCAGGACTAGACCACTAATACCGATTGAGAATGGATGACTAAGTTTGACAGTGATCAGACCACCAGTGCCAACCAAGACTAAATAGCCAATAACTATTGGGATCGAACCACCAGCAACTACCAAGATCAAACTGAAGACTTCAATTGTGACCAAAATGTTAGCGCCGCAGGAGATCGGATTGCCACTGCCGACTTTAATTCTTATTATTAATTTAATTAACACATTAGGATCCACTTATCATTATTTGATTGGATATAAATATATTAAACATATAAATCTAAGTACATAAGTTTTATCCATTAATTAATTCACATGAAAAGTGGCTCTTCAATTTTTCTTCCTCTCCTCTTTGCCATATCATAATCAACTCCTTTGAAATGAGAGTTATTAGTTTAAATCTTTTTCCCCCTCTCTCTGAAGCTTTGAAAATTAATGTATTTTAGTATAAGATAGTTTTTCAACCTAACCCATTTAATCCTAAAAGTACTGAGCTAGGGCTTAGGCAACACATTTAAACCTAAATTTATTTTAGGCTAGAATAAACTTTTAAAATATGTGTTTGGTTTTTAAAATTATAACTTGTATTACTTATTTTAATTTATACTTTAGAGCATGTATATGTAATATTTTAATATCAAATTTAATTTATAAAATTTTTAAAAACAAAAAATAAAAATTAACTTTCAAGTCCAACTCTAAATTTGATAAATAATAACCAAATTTTAAAAAAGTTAATTGTTAATTTCAAAATAAAATGATTCATGGGTCTTAATTAATATGGGCCAAGCCTAAAAGACTCAAATTTAAATAGGCTTCTTATCTTCTCTATCATCGATCTTTTTTCGTTTAGTTGTTCATATGATGTAGCAATGTAATTAAAAAAGAAAAAATAAATTACCTAGTTTGTTTATTATTTTTGCGAATAGAGCAAAATTCTCCTTCCAAACAATAAAAATAAAGTCTGATAATTTAAAATTGTTATTAGCATTCAATTATTAGTTATTACTTGTGTGTAGGGTGTTCATACATATTCGAGTTCATCCGCTAATTAGTTCGTAAAGGTTCAATGAATTTGAAGCTTTTATGGGTAAAACTTTAAATAAAAAAAATTGAATCATTAGGTTTCACCACCGAAAAAAATAGAATCATTAACTTTGATCAACCTCGCCTTATTTGAGGCTCCTACAATGAACAGATTTGAATTAGTTGGCAGTGATAGATATAAAAAAAAAATCACAAACAAAAATGACTCGCAGAATTTGCACATGCCCTAAATAATTAGTTGGCAGTGATAGTGTTATATATAGACCATATTAGTGAGAGATATATCCACACACTTTCATATCACTAAGTTGGGTTTGTAAACTCAATATGACAAATTCCAAAATTCATTTGCCTTTTTTCTCTCCTTTCTCTTTGTCTCTCTTGTTGTGAGTGATCATTCTATCCTTCCTAGCAAATTATATGATTCTAACATGAACTATAATATTATTGGACTTGTTCCCTCTGGTTCAGATCCTCAACAATCACCTAATTCACCTTCTCTCGCTTCTAGCAAAATATATTATTCTCACTTGAACTATAACATCAAGAGACTTGTTCCCTCAAGTCCGAATCCTCAATAATTACCTAATTCACCTCTTCTTGCTTCTAGCAAAATATATGGTTCTAACTTGAACTATAATAACATTAAGAAGCTTGTTCCCTCAAATTCAAGTTTTCAACAATCACTTAATTCACCTCCTCTCGCTTCTAGCAAAGTATATGGTTCTAACTTGAACTATAACATCAAGAGGCTTGTTCCTTCAAGTCCAAATCATCAACGATCACTTGATTCACCTCCTCTTGCTTCTAGCAAAATATATGGTTCTAACTTGAACTATAATAACATCAAGAGACTTGTTCCCTCAGGTCCACGTTTTCAACAATCACTTGATTTGCCTCCTCTCACTTCTAACAAAATATATGATTCTAGCTTGAATTACAACATCAAGAGGCTTGTTCCTTCATGTCTAAATCATCAACGTTCACCTGATTTACCTCCTCTCACTTCTAATAAATTATACGGTTCTAACTTAAACTATAACGTTAAGAGACCTGTTCCTTCAAGTCCAGATCCTCAGCAATCACCAAACTCGCCTCCTGTTTCTTCTAGCAACTATGGGACAAACAATCAATGGTGGCTGACTCATTGAAGGCTTATGCTTTGTTGGAGACCAGGAATGATGGTGTCTCTTGATGTGTCAAGTTTTCTTTAGCTTCGATGGTTGTGTGATTTTATTTGCTTTAGTTTCCTGTTCATGAATAGTTGGTCATGCGTGGTTGGTGTGACGTTGTGTCGTTTACGCCCTTTTTTTTTTATTGCATTGATAAATCACAACCTGGCCCACCCTGGTCCTTTGATGTGATGTTATTTTTACTGTTCCGTTGCTTTCGTCGTTTAATGGAATATTTATTCAGTCCCCCCCCCAAAAAAAAAAAAAAAAAAATCAAAGAGTGTATCTGTTGGGGGAAAAAACATCATGCGCTCTGAGACTAGCAAATCAAGCGTTTTGCAATATTGCCTAACATATATGTCTGATTACTCGAGTTTCAGGAATATTTTTCTCTCTGATTCATTTTAAAAAAGATAAATTAACGGTGTTGATCAGAACATATAATTAATATTTCACGCAAAAAAATTAGGAGTAATTAATTTCGTCTCAAGGTCATCAAAGTTTAAAATTCCCATGGGACAAGAAACTCATACTATAGTCTAAATTATTATTGCACAGATTTCTGATATAAAATTTTTCTTTATACGGGCTTAAGTGTATTTTTTGGTTAAAAATTATAATTATTTGATGGGCATGATTTAGGTATTTATCTTTATATAATTGATATACTTTTATTTAATTAAATCAAAACAAGTGTATTTTAATATGTTAATAATATTAATGACAAGAGTTTTTTATGGAATAAATAATCTTAAATTAACAAGACATATACAATTAAATTAACAATACCATATCATTATTAAGAACTTAAAAAAAAGGCAATTTAAATATAGATAGACAACTTCAAAAAAAGCCCAACAACAACAATTTGGACCCATCCAGGTCATAGTGTCGACCCAAAAACTATAAAGAAAAGAAACTAAGAGAGGAGAGAGAGATGTATCAGAGAGAGAGAGAAAGGAGGGGGACGAAGAGCCTGAAAGTCATAGTGGTTCTGGTAACATGAAGAACGCACAGAAGTATTAGTTAGAGTGTTGTTGTTTATTAGTCAAATTTGGAAAGATCTCTCTCTCTCTCTCTCACACACACACACACAAATTAGAATATCTTTGAAGTGCAAGATTGATTATTAACTCCAACACTTCACCTGAACCCTTATCTCTTTAATTATGATTATATCTGTACCTTTTCTTCTTCTTGAGGGTTGAAAAAACTGTTATTATCTTTGCTTTACCTCTATATTCACTCACACTCTATTATAATGAAGTCTAGTATTCGTGAAGCTTTCAACTCCTATTAGAAACACTAGACAAATCGTCCACTTCACTGAATATATATAATATTATAATTTCTAATGTAAGACCCCAGGACATTTTTGTATTGCAGAAGAAATTGAATTGGCAGTGGAAATAATAACAAATGTTTTTTTCCCTAAAAAGTGAATTGAATTTGCTTAACATCTTTGATAATAACTGCAACAAGAAAAAAAAAAAACTTTCATTCATTCAGACAAGAAAACATCGACCCAAGGATGTGTATAAATATGTACATAAGGCGCTCTGAAGGGTTAATGTCAAACAAATGGGTTACCCAAAATTCATAAGAAACTAAGAAATAATATTGGATCAGATCAGATTGGAATAATTAAGGTTTCTTACAGAATAATCACAGAGACAATTCTTGTGGAATGTAAAGTTTAATGACTTCAACAAGAGACCAATATGGCTTTGTCAAAGAACTAAAACACTATTAGAAAGGGACTAAGAGTATGCCAAGATCTCTGCATATATGTATCCGACCCCTAAAAAATTGCAGCTCTAGAATTTTCATCTATATATGACTTCTTGAGTTTTGAGTTATGTATAAAATATCCTTTTCCATATTAAAATTTAACACTGAAAATAAAGTGAGGCCATGTGCAAATGATATCTTGTTATTAACTAATTACTAATCAAAGTGATATATATGCATGTTAATGCAAATAACTTTCTTAAATTTACGTCTCAACAGTGAAGTAATGTGTCACTACCATAAAAAATAAAAAAATAAAATAAAAAAGCCTACAAGAACGTTCCTTTAAGAGCACTTACATATAGAGGAATTATGACCGGCTCACATATGAAGTCTTGAATTTAAGTCTGTGTGAATAATGCATAAAACATCTTCAGGAAAGTTACCCCTAATTGAGTCCAACATCTGATCTAGTTAGATAGTAATATATATATATATATATATATCATATATATCAAGGCTATGATGAAGATGATTATCATCATATTTGTACTAAATCTAAAATTCAAGCCCTATCTTCTTCGTTATTTCTCTTGTCATTCATCACATACATACATACATACATATATTCAAAAACCTGCGAAAGAATTCGATTGAGGTCCTTGTAAAATTATAAATTAATATAAACACCAACGTGATTACCATATTATATATAAAGAAATTCTTGTTTCTTGCTAGCTATCTATCTTGGGGGCATTATATGGGACGTTGTTTTCTTGGGGGCATTACTGAATTGTCATCAATAAATAAATGGTAAAAGATTCATCACAACATTGTGATATGTCATGTCAATAATATATAGTATTTATAATTTCATTTTGATTCCCATTTTTTTTCAATTACTGTCACGGATCGCAGTCAGGTTAATGAATTGACCAGGAATTAAGCAACCATTGTGATTCATATAACAAAACGAAAAGCCAAGGCCCGGAAGGATTGTAACTAATTTATTTAAAATTAATTAAATCAGAAATAAAAATTATGAAACTTTCTCAATGAACACGTAACAACACACAAATACATCGTTTTGTGGGGGCAAGACAACAACAATAATTGTTGTATTAACCATCATAAGGGTTTATCAAACTCACATGCATGGTTTCATGAGCTATTGTCATGATTGATTAAATTATTGGAATTCTGGTTATTTTGAAGGGGAAATTAATAGTTCACTTACTTATGTTTAGTCCTTTTCCCTTGTATATTCCGACCTCTTGGTGCCTCGTGAATAGATTAGGAGAATATTACAAAATAAACCATAATGATTGTAAGAAAGATTATTAAAAGTACAAATGATTTGAAAGGTTAAATGAATAATTTTTCTTCAGAGGGACCATATATGGACAATTTCCACGGCTATCATTATAAGCAGCTATTATGATAATTATTCTGTTTACTATTGAAGTTATATTAACAGCAGATGAAAAATTGACGGAAGTGACTCAATATTCTTTAAACAAAGTCTGCACTCCGAATCTTGTAAATAATAAAAATATACCAGCTATGAATGTTACCATTTAAGTCTATAAAAGATAGTTCAGTTTTTAAAGATTCAGATCTATAAGTCTGCATTTCTTAAATTGACCATGTTTTAATTAAGCTCCACCCTCATTGCCAAAGCTTGAGACTAATCTTGAAAGGCTGCATAATTTTTTTATTTAAATTTTAATTATATTGATATATAATTTAAAAAATTTTCTCATTTTCATATATCAATTCAAAAATAAAAATTAACTAAACAATTTCAACCATGTTATTTTGTAATATCAACTATTTTAACTAAATAATTTTCAACCATTTCAATTCACATGCTAATTTAAAAAAACAGAGAAAAAAATGCAAGGTCTAAAAGGGTTAACTCAAGCCCATTCTTTAAAAAAAAAAAAATTTAAGGATGGAGCTTGAAAGTCTTTTTATGAGAAAATTTTTTCTTTTATCGAAACCCGGCCCTCAAAAAATGCAGGGCTTAAACGGGTAATTTAAAAGATCCTGTTTTTATTGACAGCTCTAAGTTTACACATGAATTTGTGTTCTTCATTTATATGAATTAATTAAAGATGATTTATAAATAAACACAGATGTAATATTTGGTATGAATATAAAGGTAACCTAACTTGTACGGTCCAATATATAGGACCAATTACTAAGATAACCAAATTATTCTCAGTCGTTAAAATATAGTTTCTTATAGAGTTGAAAGACCCACCAAAGTGGACTTAATCTACGACCCCAAAATCCCAAAATGTGTGTTTTTTCCATAGTCTTACGTGTGAGTCTGAATATAATCAATTATTCACCACGCTCATGTTTTTCCCTTCTGTTGACAATTCTCATGTAAGTGCGTAATTGTGACTCCTCGAGATTACTTTTTTCTTTGCAAATTCATGAATGCGTTGGGAGATCGATTAAGCTGTAAATGCTTCTTGATGAAGTTATTATATATATTTGGGCACTGTCGGGGGTAATATATATTAAAGACTCTAGTCTAGTGCGCTTTAATTTTCAATAAAAATAATTATCTCATGAATTACTCTTCAAATGAATATTAATTCGTTAATATGTAAAAGACACTCAATTAGACGTTTGAGAGAGACAGCTTCTCATGAGTGAACCTGAAGTTTCGATTCCAGCTCATTTCTCATTTCATGATAACATAATGGGACCGTTTCATTCTTTCTTTTCTCTTAACTTTTCTTTCTGTTTATTCATTTAATTATTTGTTTCTTGGATAGGCGCATACTCTATAATCTTGATTAATATTCTTGACTAATTATATATCAATCTTGATATTTTTTTTATCATGTGAGCTGACTGTTATTTTTGTTTGGCTAAATAAGTTTTGTATTTTTGATATAAAATTACATTTGAATTCTAAAGAAACCTGATTGATTTTTCTCTCACAAGATTTGAACTCAAATTTTGTTTAAAAATAGCAAATGTCCTTTATTTGACCCAATCATAATTTTCTATCAGTCATTAATTAATTACAGAGAGTTTTTTTTTTAAAGAAAAGTAGGATAAAATTTTCATAATGAGAAAGAATGATACATAACAAAAGCTTCTTTCAATAGTTATATTCAAGTTTTTTAGAACAACACAGGGAATTGAATTGTCCATGCACTTGCGTATCCCTCTGTGTGACCTTTACTTGTATTGGACAGTAAGTACCAGGAAATGTTAGGGCTTGGATGTACGTGGGATTAATTATTATTATTATTATAATTATATGATTAAATGAATTAAAATAATGTGTGCTGTTATATATAAATGCTCAGATGGGATGCTAAATTGTATATTGTCCAAGAGCGGCAAGAGTATTGTGAGTAGAGTGAGAAGATCAAGATTCAAGAGTGAGATCGATGGGACATCGTTGCTGCAGCAAACAGAAGATCAAAAGAGGTCTCTGGTCTCCTGAAGAAGATGACAAGCTCGTCAAATTCATTTCCACTCATGGCCACAAAAGTTGGAGTTCTGTTCCTAAACTTGCAGGTACCACATGTATATATCCTCTCTCTCTCTTTCTCTCACATATTCTTTATTACCACCTTATATATATATATATATATATATATCTTGTGATGCATTAATTCGTTGATATTATATATGTGTGTAGGGTTGCAGAGATGTGGGAAAAGTTGCAGATTAAGATGGATAAACTATTTGAGACCTGACCTCAAAAGAGGTTCTTTCACTGCCGATGAAGAACAAACCATTATTGACGTTCATAGGATTCTGGGAAATAGGTAACACATCCATAGCTTTCATCTCTCAAAAACTTTATTACAATCTTTTGGACCGTTTTGATTGTAGCTGCCATATCACATGCAAATGCAAATAATTAATTGCTTCTGAGTCACTTCACAAAGGATTTAATCTTTATGTGTGGTCTATTATTCATCTATACCATTGCGTGTTGTAGCAGATCTTTGTTATGACTTGTATCAGTATAATCGCAAGATTGTATTCATATCAGTTGATGCAATTAGAAATGTCAAACATTGAGCGAGTCTTAAGTTTAAAACTGTTAACTACGGTCAGTGCATTGCAAATTATGAGTGTGCTAAGTTAAATTTTTGGGGAAAAAAACCTGTAAGTTTCGTACTCGTAATAATGTATTTGAAATTAAGGTCCAATATGAAAGAAGGAGAGATCGTGCATTATTATTATTATTATTATTATTTTTTAAGTGTTCATTAGTGACTGCTCTTACTTGTTTGGTTTTTCTCATACTATGTTCGATGGATTTCGGAGTTTGCTGCCTTCTCTGCGCACTGCTCCCTAATGGTCAAAATCACAGCCCTTCTTTTCAGCTAATGGGAAGAGTAATTTTATTTGATGGGCTAAAATGAAGGGCTGCAATTTTGAGCATAAAAAGAGAAGCAGACACTCTAAATTCATGGTTGACGTCGTTCCTTGATCCGAATTAGAAGATTACACTATACGCATAAGATTTTGCGTGCGTGCGTGCGTGCGTGCATACACTGCATACACACATTCATACATATGCATACATATATATAATGCATATATTCAAGTGAATGAAGGATTTTGTGTGGTTGCAGATGGGCTCAGATAGCGAAGCATCTACCTGGGAGAACAGACAACGAGGTGAAGAATTTCTGGAACTCATGTATTAAGAAGAAACTCATTTCTCAGGGCTTCGATCCGCAAACTCACAATCTTCTCTCTTCTCATAGACGATCCTCTCTTCCTGTTTCTGTTTCTTCTTCCTCTGCCACTAACAGTCATAACAACAATGGTTCCATCTTCAGACTGATTCATGAACCTGAGAATAATATCAATCTTCAACCTTGTAGCTCCAGTGCCGTTTTCTCCATCGAATACCAACAACCTAATAATGTCTCTAACGGTAATAATGTCCTCGAGCCTCATCATAATTTCCCCTTGGAACCATCCGTTATTAATGCAAATATTCCTGCAACCAACTTTTCTTCCTGCATCATCAAGAACAATCATGATTGCTTATCTTCAGTTGTTGGGTTGTCTGAGAATATTATTGAGAACCGATCATCATCAGCATGGGTTTCTCAGGATGATAATGCTGAAACTGATCAGATCTTCAGATCAGCTCATACATTGTTAATGGAAGGAGGAATTGGTACTGAAGCACACTTGGAACAAGAGAAGGACAAGAGAAGTACTACTTCTACTACAAATAATATTAGTATTAATAACAATATTGAGCAAGTCAGAGGGGAAGACGATAATAATAATAATATTAATATTAATATTAATATTAATAATTGTTTGGAGGGGTCAAGTAATAACTTCGACTTTGGGTTGTTGGAAGGTGTACTTAACTCTGAATATATGTCTTATGACGTTCTCTCCTCCATGGATGACCTTGCAGCATGGGACTTTTAGATCATGCAGCGCAGTCTTTAATTTGTCATATATACCTTTTAATTTTGTTTATATTTTTTATTGTAATTAACTTCACTCATCTATCAACTTGTAAGACATATCAATGTATCACATAAGAGGTATATATAATAATACTTTAGAGAAAAATATTCTTTTGTTAAGTATTGCCATTATATGTGCAATATATATTTGTAAATTACTCCATACCACAATATAAAGTATATTTTAGAAGTCTGTTTAGTCCAAAATATAGGATATTAAGTAATTTTATAATTTTTTATTATATCCTTATTTTATTTACTACTTTTTTTAAAAAAAAAGATGTATTAGAATTTTAGTTGTCATTATTAAGGCATTTATATAAGATATTTAATGAGCATATAATTAAAAAGATGTATAATTTTTCAAAAAATTAAAATTTTTACCTAGCTTTTTTTTTCTTCAGAATCATGAAGTTGTTACTGCCCTATATTGCAACCCATAAAGAGTACATGCATTTTTTTTTTTGCATATAAGGATACGGCAAACCATGTAATGAGAATAAGTTCTAGTCATGTTTAAAGCCAATAGTCTTTTACAGTCATCCAATGGTTCATGTAAGATGGTAACCTTAAAGTTTTCCAAATAAAGTCTACAGGCCAGGAGATCGGCACAATTATTACTTCTTTATACACGTAATCAAAGGTGATCACCCAATCTTTCATAGCAAAATCTCTAATTTTTTTGATCGTGTCGAATAAAGGATGAGTTCTAGAGTATTTGTGATTGATGAGTGACAAAACCTCCATTAAGTCTGAGTAGACATTAACATTTCTTAGTTTTTCATTCTAGCAAATGTTGAGACCTTAGTAAATTCTCATAAGCTCTATAGCTGTGCTAAGATGGTAGCCAAGAAATTCGTGAGGGCCTTTAATACAATTACCCTTATCATTTCTGTTGATATCTCTACAAGTGGCAGTGCCATTTATGCCAACCAAGTCGTTAATGTCGAGTCTAACCTATTTAAATTCAAGAGGATTCCATTTGACTTCATATCTAAAGTCACTTTTGTTCAAGTGATTTAACTTGGAAAGAAACTTTAAATCATTGTTGATTTGTTGAGTGTTGGAAAAAGCAATTTCACTGTCCTGTGTCTCATCTTCAGAGAAGAGATTTTTACATTTAGTTTTTCAAATGTTTCAGCAAGTTTGGGCAAAAAGTCTTTGCTAGGGTATTCTTTTAGTGTTCCAACTACCAGCTTCATTCTATGTATTCCAAATTATCCAATCTTACAAACTAAGAGTAAAGGAGGTGTAAAGTTTTGTAGGATTGACCAATTTATTACACACCTCTTTAGCTTCTTTACAATCTCTCAAAATATGAACTAAAGAGTTAGAGGAGTTACAACCAAAAGGGCAGGAACGTTATTGATGAGGATTTCCATTAGTCTGTGTGTGGTTGTTATGTAGTCCGTTCCAAGCAACCTTCTAAAGGAAGTATCTAATTTTTTCATATGTGGGCTACTTTTTAATTTTTGACCAAATATTAGAGTGATTTTGATCCTCATGAGTCTCCATAGCTCTACTAGCAGATTTGATAGAAAAGTTGCCATCAGAGAAAGGCCTTCAGAAAGGAACATTATCTTCACTCTGTTGATTAGGAGGTTGAACAAGCAAGCTCTCTTTATCACATCGGAGTGAAGGCAGCAACTTAAGATATTAACATTTCATCCTCTTGTGTTATTGCAAAAATCCAAAATTCTAGCATGAAGAATGTGGAAACCGGTATTATGGAAAGCATATTTAACTAAAGGCCTTGGAAACAAAGACCATTTACCAACTTTCCAACGAATATGAAACATGAATTTATCCCAAATTTTACATATACTATTCTAAGTATAAGAGCAAGAGTTAGGTTTAACCACCATCGGGATTATGTATTTGTTGCATTTGCATTTGTTATGAAGAATTTTCACCCAAAAACAATTAGGTCTAGTGATGAGGTTTCAATAAAGCTTTATGATAAAGGTCAAATTGATTTTTCAGCTCTTTAAGGCCAACTCCCCTATCTTTTTTTATCCATGGTGATGTAATTCCAAAAAAATAAGATGAAGTTTTCTACAACCATTGCATGCATTTTCTTAAACCTTTCAATTTATGAAAGCTAGAAACTTGATTGAGTGGGCTGATTGGATGTGTGTGTGTGTGTGGGGGGGGGGGGGTGATTGATGTACGTACGAGTTAGACTAATATTAATGCCAACAAAAATTGCTTGCAAGAAAGCGAAATAAGATGTTCTGCCATGCATTGTGGAACATTTAGTTTGGAGTTGGTTGGTAAAAAGGTTACTTTCAGACCACGTATATTCTCGTACAACTGCGTGTCTTCGTTTAAAATAAAGCATATACGTTTAATTTATACATTCTTATAAATGTGCATGGAAATAAAGTTTGAGTCTAGCAGGTAAAATTAAAAAAAAAAAGCTATCAAATATATTTTTCTGAATTGTATGGGTTTGAAAAATGAATCATATTAATCACGATTTATAAATTATATAATTTATTAAAATGTTTATATTATACATATAGATAAAAATAGAAAAAATATGACTTTGAGTTATTGCATTTTACTTAAATTTTATTATAAATCTTTACACATTTTTTCAATATTTTATGTCGGCTTATACTTTTATTTTTAATATTTTATGTCTCAATATTTTTATTTTTTAATAGTTCCTATAACGTTGTTTAGTGGGGGACCTATACATAAAAAAAATGAGAATCCAAAATATTAAAAAAAGTTCAAGACTCAAAGTGTTTTTTTTTTAATATGATAATACACTCTAAACTTCTTAGTCAGGCGAAAAAAAGGGAAAAATCTGCTCAGAAGTTATCCGCAGAATCAGAGGGCGCAAGACTTATTCTTAAACCATTTGTGGGGCCTTTTGCACTCATTTTGTCCATGCATTTTTATTCATGCATCAACATTAGTGACATTTCAATTAAAAAAAAAATATTGTCACAGTCTTGACATGGATCAGACGTAGACACTCTTAATTAGTTCGTATAATTATAATAGGGGGAAACTAACATTGCTAGTCCCTTATCGCTTAATTAATCACAAGCGTTTGTGAAAATGACTATACACGCAGGGACGAATGCATGGTGGGCCCTGCCCCTCCCCAACCAGATGCCTTGTTGGAAAATGGGTTTTAGGGGTATTTTGGATTTTTTTTTTCTAAAAATTTAGATGAGACAAAACTCGATAAGGTTAGAGCATAATCTTAAAGCTCAAAAAATATTTACAAATATATCTATAAATAGCCCACCAACAAAAAATCACATAAGGGAACGAAATTTCAAGCCACAATCTTGTGGGTTATATGGGCCAAATTTTTAGCAACTATATCAACTTGTTTGTGCTTTGAAATTTTTTTGTTTTCTCATAAGTACCATCCTTTTAAAGATAGTTATATTCAAGACACTCAAGTTTTCAAATATTAAATATAAATACTTTTTTTTTAACAAAAATTTAAACCTTAATTCATTATATTATAAGGGACCAATCACCAGTTGGGATATTTAGGAATTTAGGTGGGGCTATCAATGACAACAGTGTAGGCCCAAAAGAAAATGGACTCTCATGATCAACACATGAAATGACCTAGGCCCAAGATGGCATGTAATTCGAGTAAAGACAAGGATTGGGTCTATTGTATAACTGTTACGCCCGTGCGCTTGTCCAATACCCCCGTGGTCGTCAAAACGCAGGGCCTTTCATTCATAAACAATAGAGAGCCGGATTTTGGCTAATTGAACGGTCAGGGTTGCATCTCCATTGAGAAAACATTCAGATATAGAAACGCTGCGTTTTAATAGTTGAAAGACGTGGCTTCACTCTGTCCGTTGATTGCGAGAATGACCAGGAAGAAGAATCGAACCACTCTCACTTCTTCCGCGAGAAGTATTGAAACCGAATTACGCAATGGCTTATTCTCAATATTTGTTATCTCTGTTTTATATGCACGTGCTTTGAGATTAATCAACAGATATGTTTGAGTCCGTGGTTGTTCGGAATTTAAGATAAACAGTGATAAAAAAAATAACAAATGAAGTATCAACAAGATAAAAAAAAGTAGATTGAAACATATATTTTTGTTCTAAAAAAAAACTTTGCTAATCCATTTGCATTCCGAAGCAGATCAGATACAGCAACATTATGTAAGGCTATAGGAAAAGAAAAACAAAATAAATAAATAAATAGGAATGTCAAAACCCCACCTCCAAAGAGAGAAAACAAAAGGAAAAACATATGTGAACGAGCCCCCTTGACTCAACATACTCCTATTTAGTACAATACATATATATATGGGCCCTTCTTGGATTTGAAAAAACAAACAAATCCAAGATCGCTTTGTGTTGTGATTAGAGCCACAAGACGAGTATACCTTTGTGTAAATGAAATAGTGTTGGAGCTGTACTTTAGAGTAGTGTGATATCATCATATATAGGGTTAGCTAGTAGGTATTATAGATCAGTCTAGCATAGGGAGAGGCAAAGAGTTACAGTCTTGATGAGAGCAACACAAGGAGATGATCTCTTCTAGAGTCCCACTCATTGTACTGTTGCAGCTCTTGTATTTGTCGTATACCATGCAATCATTCATCATCATTTGTTCAGGTTTCATCAATGGCTTCGTCTCTGCAAAATTTGTCTGAGGGATATCTTCCAGCTCCAATGATGGATATGGAAGTTGATAGTGCATTCCAGCATACATCTGGAGCTCCATTTCCTGCACCAAACAACATCAAATCAGATCTACTGTTCCATTATTTATTTATTCTTTCAAAGTAACATATCTATGCTTACTATGCCTCAGACTTGAACTTCAATACTCATGATGACTCTCTAAAGACCAGTTCTGATATATATATATATATATATATATAGTGAAAGATGTGAATAGTTTTATTATGATCTTTAACAATAAGAACAAGTTAATTAATGAAGATAATTGGTGAGAGTGCAGGTATAATACATACTCTGCTCTGGGTACAAAGAAGAATGCAGGACTACAACCTAGAGAGTTATTTCACTGAAAGCTTGGTCAATAATTTGAACTAGCCACTTAGATTGAGGTTAAGTGGGGCGCAAAAGATGTTTGTACTTATAGCAAGACTAAAAAGAGGGGAAAATTGAAGAAATCGAAGTCCCCAATCAGATGCATAGATAGTGCTATTCTTTGTAAAAACTAAGATAAAGGAAGCTAATAAAGAAAATTGAACATTGTGTAAAGCTAATAAAGAGAGAAAAGAAGTGCCAGTTAGCTAGCTTCAGAATTCATATCTCATAATTGAAAAGAAGATCATTGTTGATAGTAAATGAAATGACTTTTGCTAAAATAGGCAAAAGACCTAGCATATATAAAGACTGTGATTAAAGGTAAAGATCAGTCAGATATGTTTGAAATAATGGAATAAATTACTTTAGTTTTAGAAATCAACGTATCATCAGCAACTTGATGATGATCATGATTCATGAGGTTAAATGGTGGAGGGGAAAAAGATGTCTTCACTTTGAAAAACGTTTAATTTTGAGTCAGTCAAAAAGAAAAGAAGTTATGGGAGATGGTGAAGAAGGGAAAGCCAATTAAATTAGAATGTGTATATATCAGTCCAAATGAATTTTAGAGAAGGAAGCTTTACGAAAAGATAGGAACTTCATCATACTTGCAACTTTTGTTACTTTAAGATCAAAAGAGAGACCTCAAAGACATTTCATGTGGGCCACACCATACATAGTATAAAATAAATTAATCATTTGTGAATTTTTGTTTTGGCTTAAAGATCTGGAAGTTTTACACATTTATTATGCATTAATTGAGGTGTGAGAGACAAGTTTCAAACTAACAAAGCAGATTGACTGTTATAATTAATATGAGAGGAGAGATACAGGAAAAGTTAAATACACTGTAAGGAAATTATTATAATTAAGTATGACAATTATGAAATTAATCTTAAATAATGAAAATTACATGATTGATTAATTTATATATTTTTATAAGTTAATATATAATCAATTTAATTCAAAAGAAAAAATGTGGATTGCTCACCATTTTAAGGTGTTCTGTAAGAAAAACATAATGAATAATAAGACACATCTAGATGGCTTCACTTATGTCCATCTTCTCTTTGTTATATACTCCCTCCGTTTTTATATCTAGAAAAAAAATTATATCACACAATTTAAAAAAATTAATTAGTTATATTAATTATGTTTGAAAATAAAAGAATTAAATTACAATATAAAGCATTTATAAGTGATAGTTTTTCTACAAATTATAAATAATAAAATTATGAAGGGTAATTTAAGAAATTTGTATTAAATGCCTATTGAAAAATGCAATTTTGTTTATATTCAAGAGAACAAGTTAAAAGTAATAATTTCTCTTATAAATAGAAACGGGAGGAGTATATATATGTATATTAATTATTTAAAGTTTCAATATACTTAATCAAGAATTAATGATATCAGATCTTGCTATATATGGCCCGGCATGCTTTTTTGTTCCCAACATATATTATAAGTCATGCTAACGTCTAGATAATGACCACCATGGCAATAAGATCAAACGACTAAACATGTTTGTGAACAGATAAAGATGGATTTTGAATTATAAAGTGATACCTGAAATAGACTTGATGAATAGTCAATTCCAAGGGAATACGGATTAGCTGCACTATTTGCTTCATCAGAAGCAATTTGGGCTTGAATATCATTATCTGCTATACCAGGTTGATGAGTAGGAGTGCCTTGAGTGAGATCCGAAGATGAAGCATTATCGCAAGGAAACTTATTATCATTAGAACGTTCACCATCATGATTATTATTATTCAGCATAGTTTTCTCATCTGCAATTTCCATTTCTCTAGATACCTCAAACCCACTTGAATCCTCCCTTAATCCTTGTTCTTCTGCGACCCACATGTCAGACTTAGTTGCCTTATTCTTTGCAGTATTTTCTGTTTCCTCTTCTTCCTGATCTTCTTTTGGTTTTGGGATTTGGATCGTCTTCATGAAGACACGACATAATGAATAAGAATCCTGTCATGTATACATGCTATAATGTGTTAAGAGATTGTCAATAAAATTATATATTCACGTGACTTCACTAACACGAGAATAACTAAGCTTTGTTTGTGTGAAAACATGGTTTGGCCTTTTATAAGCCATTTAACCTTTCGAGTATATATACATAGATAAAAACTGTGTATCTATAGCGTAAACTTTTGATGATGTTTTGTTCATGGACGTGATGAATCGGAGAAAAGAGTGATATATATTTAAAAAAAAAAAAGGCAAGTTAAGAAAGAGAGTGGGAAAATCAAAAGAAAAGGGATGCAACAGTAAGAACACTCTTCATCCTCATGCTTGATCGTAACCTATATATTCTTTTATAAAGAGAAAAAGAAAAATAAAGTTCTGTAAATCATCATAAAGAAAAAGAAATATAAGAATATTAGTAGCGGCATGTGCATCCTTGTAGAACAAGATGCAAAAATATATATGGTTTGTTATAAACTCTGTATAGCCTCAGGCTGAACATAAACAAGGGGTCACAGATCAATATCTTAAAGTACCCAAAAAATCTTCTGTGAGCTAAAGACCAACTTAACAAAGACTAAAGCAACACCGAACTTCAGGATCTTGTCTTGTCCGGTCTTTAGATCGTGATTAACTTTTGTGGCTTTTAATGGTTTCTTCTACCATCGGTTCAGTCACCATATGTAATTATTATTCGCTTGACTTGTACAGGAAAAAATCAACTCTATTCCTCGCCTAATGTACTCCAAGATGCAGAACAAACAACCAAATATAATATCCATATATTTTAAGGTTTGTCATATATCAACTCCCTTAATTTTATCAAAAACCCTAGTTTGGTTAAAAAACCTTAAGATTATATCTTTACAAGTTAATCTGAAGTCTTTTATAAATTATTCAAAAAAGAGAAAGACCTTCAAGGAGGAGGAAGAAGGAGTAGGGAGGGAATCAATGAGGCGATACTCATGCATGACCCAGTTGGTTCTAATCCCATGTGGTGCTCTTCCTTCGTAATAAACCAACGTCTTCTTCATCCCTACTTGGCGTTTCTGAGACTGAACTGCTCTATCTTTCCCTGTGGCTTTCCAGTATCCAGCCCTCGTTGCCCTGTTTGTTCTTGACCCATTTGGATACTTTCTATCTCTTGGACTGTAGAAGTACCACTCCATATCCTTGCTTGGCAAGAACGACTTGTCTGTATTTTTTTTTTTTTTATATGAGTTTGAAAGAATCAATATGTAAAAAAACTCGTAATTAAAGAACCATGATGTATACATGTCTTATATATAGAAACAAGAACTGTGTATATATGCAATTAAAAACTAGGTGTACCTGGCAAATCCCATGGTTCGCATTTGTAAAGATCAACTTCAGGGATAATTTCAAGTTCTATAGAACGGCCTGTGATTTTTCTTTCCAAATAGTAAGCAACGAGTTCTTCATCTGTTGGGTGGAACCTGAACCCAGGTGGGAGACTCATCGGTGCCATTCTAACTTGTGAGAGAGAGAGAAGAGAGGGAGAGGGAGAGGGAGGTTTGGGAATTGAGAGGCAGAATATGTGAAATAAACTAGCATGTACGACACAGAACTAAATAGGCCACTGTTGAGTCCCGAGTCTTATGAACTACACTTGAAAGTCCCGAGTCTTATGAACTACCCTTGAAATCCAAGCATATTACTAGATACGTTGAAAGAGTAGAGAAGTATGGCAGATTCAGCAATTACGGTGGGAATTGAGGGATAAAAGTGTGAAAAACGGACAGTCTAAGGTCATAGGAAGAGAATCTAAGAGCAAGCAAGGGGGTCACTTGCATGTGTGAAAACGCAGAGAGGGGATAAGAAGCTTCTCTGCTTTTAATTTGTCCGCTCACAAACTAACAAAAATCAAAGGCCTTCTTAAAAGACTGAGTGGGCCTTCACGAACCGTCCATACTCTTCAACACGCAATACTATGCCTAGCTATTTTACAGCATTAAATAATCATACTGCGCCCCAGAATATTTTATTACAGTGTATCTTAGTCATTAAAATATTACAATCATACCATACTATTATATAGGTATCAGCTTGCTCGTAAAATATTTGATGTGCATGTGCTAAAATATGTGTCTGTGGATCGACATCTCTATACGGGCATCAGGCATGTGTGTTCTATAGAATACCATCATCATTCATCATATTCTTTGCATTCCATGCAAAGTAGCATTAGCTAGGTATGCAGAATCTCTTACGTTCTGTAACATCAACATGTGCAAGTTGATTTTTTTCCGACTATTGAGGTTACCCAGGATAGGATCAATCAGATCTAGCTAGCATTAGTTAATTTGAGGTGCTTTAACTTTGCTTTTGGATTATATATGACAATATATATATATATATTAGCCTAGCTATGCATATGATTTTTAAAAGAGTATTTTGTTTTTTTAATTTTTTAAAGAAAGACAGACATCATGTTTATGCATTGGTGGAACTTTGAGATAAGCAGCAGTTTCATGACTTATAAATGCTGTTTCTTATATTAAATCACCTGTCAATATATTTGAAGAGTTTTAAGAAGTCGCTAATTAAGTAATTAAATAACTTAAATTGTCTGGCATAAGATTATACTCCTTTAGTATAATTTATAAGTCACTTATAACATGTTTTACGAAAATAAAACACAAAAAAAACCTTTAAAATTTATTAATTTTATCTAAAAAATTAATAATTTTTCAACTTTGCTCCAGAGCAAGGACTTTAATCAAAGAAGGATTAACACTGTCTCTGAACTTAGTCATGAGTATAAGTAAAGCAGATATATTATTACTTAAATTAAGATCATGTAGTACAGGAAAACAAAGTGACGCAATAATAAAGTGTAGAAGCATGTTACTGGCAGTGTGACACGATGCAGGATTTGCTGATTAATTATGATGATCCACTTAAAGCTGAATATATAATCGAAATATTCTTTCATACACGTTATATTTAACAATTATTAATCCACAGCTTCACGCTTTAAGTATAACACATACGATTTAAAAAATGTAGAGTGATACTGAATCTGGGTCTGCTTTTTTTCTATTACGCGCTGGCATACGCGGTGGTGTATTTTAATTCAATCCAATATTTTATAAGCTTGGATTGACGGAGATCGAAGTCATCATCACGTCTAATTAAAGTAATAGTATTAAATTTTGTATATCAAGACCATTTGGAAACATAGACCAGAAAAAGTACGATAAGCTAGATTAACTTATTAGATTTAAACAATGTTTAGCTAGCTCTAACATCAAGAAATTCTTACCAAATACAGGTTTGAATTGAAATATTTATACCCAACCAAGTCTTAATTTAACAAAAGCAATAAAAGAAAAAACTTTGTCCTTTGTCCATGTTCATTATTAGAAATCGCATCCCTTCTATGTCGAAGCGAATTACCAGATTGTAGCAATTTTATGCTGTGAACTCAAAGATCGAATTATAATATGAAAATTCATTCAAAATTATTATAATTTTCACCAATCAAAAGAATAAAACCTTTTCCATCAATGTATGATCTTAATTTAAATATATATGGTATGTTCATAATGTTCATAATCAGATTATTGTATGCAATATTTGGTACAATATTTTAATTCGACCTTTAAAAACATTAATGTAATATTACTTTTACCATTAACAAATATTAATTTCAACTATTAGTTGACAAAAAAAATTACTTGATCATTTTTTATAATTTTTTAGATCATTTTCTGTACATTTTTGTTCTTTGTATGTAATTTTGAATAATTTTTAGTTATTTTTTATAATTTTTGATATTATTGTATTTAATTTTAATTTCTAGTCAATTAATGATTAAATGTTAACTTGTATCATTAATAATATATGAATGGTATTGTATCATTTTTAAAAATTAAAAAATTATTGCACTAAAAAAATTTGAAATTTTAACCATTCTTAAACTTATAATTTAAGAGTGAAATTTATTTTTAACTTGGATAAAAATAATTAAAAGAGATGGAAGCAGAGAACGTAGAGAGATGAATTGGTTGGGATTGGAAGGAGGGGAAAGAGCCCTTTTATGAAAGAGGAGATGAAGGGGTGAAGTGGGGCCCAACAGCATCCGAACAAATCTACCTGTCAAATAGTCACAGTCTTCTTTTGCTTTTTGCTGCCATCCAAACGCACTTTTTCTTTACTGTTTCCTTTGTTCCTTCTTCTATGCCCTTTCCTTAAAATATCATTTTCATTTCGGTAAAGACATCCTCGCCGCTTTAATCATTACCCCTAAAATCTTTGACTGCCTCTCTCAAAAACACACTCGAAAACCCAACCTCACTACACTCACCACTGATTTCACTCAGGAAATATCAAAATGAGTCTGAATATCAATAATACCTTCTTCTTTTTTCCTGTTTTGCCAGAAGAATATCAATAATACTAATGTGAGTATTTTAATGATCGAGGGTCTGAATGATAATACTGTATATATTCAAAGTGTACGTACTTAGTTTTTATAAATAGTTACATTACATAATAAAAGGACAGTTTTTATTTAGGGTTTGTGGTGGCGGCAAAAGAATTGAGGTCAAATACTTTTGAAGCATAAGTATTAGCTTTAAAGTAATTAAAACGGCGAAGAATTATATTCCAACAATATCCTAATTTACTGCCCTTTATGTGTTGCTCAGGCAGCTTTTGGTTTTTACACCTCAAATGTGACGTGGATCGAGTTGTACAAAATCAATTATGCTGACACACTAGCTTGAGATGATTTGAGAAAGGACCTTGGCTCTTTTGTGCATACACTTTATATAATGAACTTGAACAAATCGTCTTTTACAATTCTCCATTCCCCTTGGTCTTAGAACTATTTCCTTAACATTACGTGTGAAAGAATTATGAGGAAACAGCCTTTGATTTTGCATAAAGAGATTCCAAACTCATCCATATATATTTATATATATCATCCATGAAACAGTAACAAACAAACGCTATTGCTTCAAAAAGTAAACTCGCTATTCTATAGTTTTAATTTAGCTAGCCATCAATCCTTACGGCTATCTATCTGTCTGGTTCTTTTTCTTTTCTGGTTTCATTTATAGTGATGTGAGTAGTGTTATGTTATGTACTATTAGCTAGCTAGGTTTTCTTTCACAGTGTGTTTAGAGTTTTGCTTATCCAACAAGTTGATAAAAACAGATCAGATATATTAAGATCATATTTCATGATATGATCCACTTATATAGCACTCGCTAACAGAGAGTCAAACTTGAATTGATTAGTGGGGAAAAATGGGATCGATCGCTTCTTAGGCGACACTTAGGTACTGTGATATATGCGTGATTCTGGTCCACTTTACATGCATTTCTGTACCATATTTTGTCATTCACATGGCTTCTACATATTCTTTTCATTTTTTAAACCCAGAGAAAGAGAAAGGGAACCATCATGCTGAGAAGGTGTTAGATGAATGGTTTCTAAAGCCATGCAACCTTTCACACGATCTTATTAGTTGTTTGGGACGATAATAATAAAGCGTACGTTCTCAAACAATGCATGAAAGCATATATGTAGTAAAAACATAGAAGAAAAATAAAAAGAGTAAACAATATAATGAGAGGAGATATATATAAATGATGGAAGATCAGAGTATCAGATTCGGAAAAGTTGTCAATATATAAATGGATAAGTGTTGGTGGCATTGGCATGTTAGTTTGTGCAGTAGAAAAGACAAAATGGTTATTCTGCTTTTGAACATGTTACAGAGATGAACAGTAGCTTTCATCATGTGGGTTTCTTCCGCTGCTGCGTCTGCTATACATGGCTGCAAAACCAGAAGGCAAGTGTTAGTGATGATAAGTACTGTTGCATGTGTTTTCCAAAGCTTTTGTTTTTTCGGATTAATTATTATGACTAGGAGCACTATGCCGGCAAGTTGGACCATGTTGGTGAGTTCTGAGTTTTGATTCTTTCCTTTAGACGCGGAAAAAGTGATAGAGAAGGAAGGACCAAACGCCTTACATGGGCTATGGAATCCTATATATGGAACCACTTGGAGTGTTTCCTAAATTGGTGATGATCAAAAAAGAAAAACGAAACATATGGTCCATTTGTGCTGCACCTTTGTGTGCAATCATCAAATTAATTTTTTTTTTTCGCCATTTTGAGTTGTTAATTTTACCTCATACTTAGAGCATGGAAAATCCGTGTCAACCCACCTAATTGAACTAGTAAATTATTAAATTAATATCTTGACTGATTTAATAAAATGTTTTATTTATGACTGGTACTAATCACAATTTCATTACAGTTTTGATCACAACCAATGCCTTTACCAATGATTAGCCTAATGTTTAGTACCTTGCTCACACTATAATTTTTGACACATCAAATTTCCTATATATATATATATATATATCTACAAAAGGAAACGCATGTATATAAAGCATTTAGAGAGAAATTGAAAAATAAAAAAAAATTATAAATGTAATTAATCATGGGTTTGTACATGGATTCATATAGGCAATTCACTTCACCATTTTTCAAAATTACAGCCTATTTGAATTTCAATTGAATATAATTAATTTCAAAAAAAATGATTAATATAATTGACTTTAATTATAATTGATTATATTATAAGATAATCATGTTTGAATATTATTTTTCAAAATTAATTTTGACATAATTGAAAATGTTTGAATGATATAGTTAGAATCAATTTTAGATGTAAAAATTACTATAAAAGACATTATTTTTTAAAATTAAAATATTGATAAAATTATATACAATGATGTTAAATTTATTCAACTCATTTAACAAGTAAAATATATTATTTAAATTATATATATATATACCTGATTAATTATAAAAATTTCAATTATATTATACTGTAATATTAATAATTTAATGTATGTAAAAAATAAATTAATGTATCTAAGTTCAAATAAATTTATATGATATTTAACATGTAGGATTAATTATGAAAACTATATTTAAAAATAATATTAAAATAAAAAATTATTTATAATTTAGTAGTTAATACTTCATCCATCCTAAATTATAAAATACTTTTGAGAGAGATTTAAATTTTTAAAATATAAGATACTATAAGAAAATTAAGGTTTCATTAAATAGGCTTATTTTAATACTACATTCTCTCTCTCTATATATTTAATAATTAAATATAGATTTAAGGTTATATTAAATGAATGATATTTTTAAAAGTTTATATTTTATTTTAAAAAATAAGGTTATTAGATATATTTAATGAAAATTTATTGGTGTGTAAAATCTTATTCAAAAATATTTTATAATTTAAATAGAGGGAGTATTATAATATAATATTTAAGAGGCGTGATCTTGGTATTATATTGTAATATTTTATTTAATAAGTTTAACGAAGAAAAGCAAGACAACAACTCTGCAAGTGCACAAAGGGGTATGTTGGGGCAGGTAATATTTCTGGCAAGAAATGAATGAAAGTAACAATAAAATTGTAATTGATAAGCTACTCAAGGCAGCTTAAAAGAAAACCAAGTTTAGCATTCAATAATCAATTATGGGGAAAATCGTTTGCTGGTTTCTTTGACTTGGTTTTTTAAGTTTTGCTTTGTAATAAAAACAACGAATTACGTTTACAGAAGCGTTGTAGAATAATTTTTTATTCACTAATAGACGCTCAATCTAGTACTAATGGATATTCTACAACAATTCGTGATGAAGGTTTAGGTTTAAAGTGAAATGAATAATTATGATTTCAGTAAAGCATTAAATCCAACGTCAAAAGTGCAGACAGGTGGTGGTAATTATGAATATCAATTAAATAGTCTAGCAATCCCATCTACAGAAGATCAGGTTAAGTCAAAAATTGAATTTTTATATAGTTGTGAAAAATTTGATCCACCATTGGACCAATAGGCCTATCAAGTTCAGGCCCACTATCGTATTGACCGAAAGAATAAGTGGATGAAATTTAATAAGAATCTTCTCCAATAATAGAATGAGAATCAAAAAGATCTTAGTCATGAGACCCACTTCAACAATATTATGTGGGTGTATATGTATGTATATATATATATTCTCTCAAACAAAAAAGTATGAGAAAATATACACATTGAGCCGTACAGAAGTTTGTCGACGTGCTGCTGACTTGTGTTTGCTGAGTGATAGAAATCACATGATAACTAATATGATCAATCATGTGACACACAATGATACAGACACGTCGTACACAAAGTTAAAGGAAAGCCACACTGTTTATAATATATATGAAGTCTTAAGCGAATTTAAATCAGCTATGAAATAACTTGACTCTGCTTTTGATGTTCTTCTGCACAAAGTTCACTTTGACATTGTTGACCCACAATCTCTACAAATCAGCTGTGAAATAACCTGACTCTGCTTTTGATCTTCTGTCTGCATATTGGGCACTTTGACATTCTTGACCCACAATCTCTACAAGTCTGTATCATTATCACTTCATTATAATCACAATGCAACACCAAAACCAGACCTAATTTTACACGCGCGCTCAAGTGCGTACACAGTCTAATAGAAATTCAAATTCATTACAGTTAGTAGAACTGACATGAAGTACTGATTCTAAATCATTCATTATTCTATTAGAGTTAGTCTCACCATGTGTCCACAACCGAAGGCCATGTCCTTATCATTGGTCAAGCATATTGCACATGCCTGCATTTCATTGTAAAATGCTTGTGTTAGCTCAGATTTATCAAGCCTAATCTTTTTGGATTTATTTTGTCACTATTTATTTATTCTATAGGCTGACAACTGATTTAGAATTCATTTGTAATTAATTATAATACCCATGAAAATCAGACAATATGGAATAACAGTTTTGATGAGGCAAAAATATCAAAGAGATTATATTAAAAAAAAATTAAATAAATAATGGTAAATTTTTTGTGAACTAAACAATTCATTTACTGTAAGAAACACTATCTTAATCATTTACATTTATATTTGAATGTTAAACCAAAAAAAGTTTTCTTTTGATTTTTTTATGGACCTATACTATTTAACATACCTGTTCATTAAGGAAGATTGGATTTCTGTCCAAACTGTTCCTTCGAGAAACCTAAATAAAGTCAATAATTAGAAAACAGAAAATTTCAAATACAGAATAAAGTACACAAACTAGTCACAAATTTTTTCATGCAAAAGCAAAATCAATATTCCGAATTTAAACAAATGTTGTTGTTGTTTTTTTTTTCACTATATCATCATACGAGTTAAACCTAAAGCTTTATTCATATTCTATTTCACCCTTACCACTTTAGCTAATTTCAAATAGCTTAGCGAAGCAATGTCATGTTTTTTTAATGCACATCAAATACTTGTGTTAAATATTTATCCAATGATTCTAGTTAATAGTTATATGAGTTCTCTTTTAGAGTTGTGCAGTAAACAGTAAAGTGCTTTAGAGTGGGGTTGTCGATAGGCTTAAACTTATGTTTATCTCCCTTTAAACTTGGGCTTATAATATAGCGATAGGTCTGTATAAGATTCACATGCTAGACTGGTCTCATTACTGTCTCTATTTTTCTCTTCACTGGTATAGCCAGCTACTTTAGAGTCCCACTAGATGATACTACCACTATAGAAGATTCATGTATATATGTGTTATAAATAATAGGGAGAGTGGCAATGAGGGCCCCCAGAGGAGAAAAAAATATCAGTGAGGGCCAAACACAACTTAAGGCTCATTTATTCACAATTGAATCGATGAATCTGTATCTGTGAACAGATAATCTTTCAGTTGTGTTCAGCTCTCACTGCTATTTTTTCTTCTCTAGAGGCCCTCATTGCCATTCTCCCTAAGTAATACCTCTGGAGAAGGAGAAGGAGAAGCAATTCTAGATTCAATTGCAGCAACAGCATCAAGTGCAGTGAGTAGTTTTTGGCCAGTTTCTTCAGCCAGTTTCATGGCAAAATCTGTGGCCCGATCTCGCTCCTTTCTCAGCTTTCTCACATTTTCTTTCTCTTCTTGTACCTCTCTCACAGCCTTTGAATATTCATTCTGTACAACATTTCTACTGGCATTACATATCATATTAATCTCAGAAAATTACACGTTTGACCTTCACCTTTGATTCTCTACAATATTCTTGTCAACAAATCCGAGTGGTTAAGTACAATTATAGGTTAGAGGAATCATATACCTTTAGCATGAGTATGAATTCTTCTTGCCTTTTCATTTCTGCAACCCTCTTGTCCTCTGCAATCTACACGGTATATCCACAGAGTTTAAAGATAGCCACATACAGAATCACTTGAACTAATTGTGTGTGTGTGTGTGTGCAAAGTAATTTGGCAGCAGCATAACCTGCAAACAGCGTAGCTTCTCAGACAAACTATTAACCAAAGCACGTGCTTGCTTCTCCGAGTCTGATATTAATTCCTTTTTATGCTTCAGAATGAGCATCTGATAAAAGTAGTAAACAACACAAAGTGTTATATTAGCCCTTCTCACATCCCTAGAATTTACAAACTTATACTTCATAGTTTTCTCTGCATTTCTATATTAATCAAAGGATTAACATGAATTAAGCTTCTTGTTCTCATGACTACTGCAATTACCTGGTGCTCAGATTCTTTGATGAAGCTGTCTAGTTTCTCTTTAGCACTCCTTGCTAGCGTTTCCCAGTTGTCACGCTCTGATTTTAGTGACATATTCTCATTTCTGATTATCAGCGAATATTTCATGTCAGTAAGCATAACCAATCTGCACAAAATTTATAACTAGCATTCTTCATATTCCAAGTAATCCACAAAGTCCACCTAGTTACTACTGTAAAAGAAATTTGAGTATCTGTCAACCACATCAGCATTTCAATTGCTTTGCAACTTTAATGAGACATGAAATTGTTCCTAAAGAAAGTTTTGGATGAAACAAAGTAACATCTTGTGAACAAGTGAAACGAGGAAAATCAAGAATAATAAAAGACTCTTGTACTTGATCTTTGCCAGTTCTTCCTTTAGTGTTCTGACTTGTTCTGCTATTTCATGGGGTTCCTCAATAGCTTCCTGCATCAAAACAAAAGTTCAATTCACAAACTGGCCATTGATTTTTTCTCAGATGAAGTTCCATCCTCAATATTCATACCTCAGAACTTCCAGTTAGAAGATTGAATTTGAGCTGTTTCTTAAGCTGCTCTTCATTTGCTTCAACATGTTGTGCCTCTCTCGCATCTGTTATCTGCTCATCATCTTCATCAGAAGAGTAAGAACTTCCCTGCCCAAATTTTCAATCATAAATCAATAATTCAAGTTTAGATCATACCCAGATAACAGTCTTAATCTTTAAAACTTTCCAACAAGCCTCCTAATATATGAATGTTCAGACATATATAGGTAGCCCTATTAATATGCCACATCACCAATGAAATAACAGGTATAAAAATGAGGTTCTACGCATGAATTTAAAAATTTAAGCTAGTATCAAATTTAAAAATCAAGTAACTATTTGGACAGAATCCAAAATTCATATGCTCCTACAGATTTTTCAGTATTTATACATCTGATATGAGCAAGTTAAAACGTGGGCTTTCATATGAAAAAAAAAATGGAATAAACTTGTATATGACAGTAACATTACATTTTCAAGCTGCTTGATCAAAAGCTGAGAAGCACCATGAACAGGTCTTTCATACTGTGGTTCTGTCTCCATCTCATTGCATTCATATTCATGCCAAAATCTCCAATGAGTCACTTGGCATGCCCATGAGCTGATAAATTCAACAGACCAGAATGAGTCATCTTTACTCTAATCACAAAGTAAATTGAATATTTCTAAATTTATATCATACATTAACCAGGAAACTCATATCTAAGCTAAAAGAGTATGAACAATCAGGATGGAAAAGCTTATAAAAAAGAATTGAGACTTGCCAATACAGAGTAGTTTTGCAACGTGAGCAAGTTCTTCTGGTTATGGTGCATAATTTTCCACAGTATGAGCAAGCATCCAAATCCTCTCTTGCAGAACCAAACTTCCCATCTTCATCTTCATCTTGAACCTTTCTGTCTTTTCCATCCTCTGCTTTGGAGTACTGATAATAGGGTTCTCTTTTATCAGCTAAGAAAAGCCACCCCAGGAACAGTATGACCATGATCATCATTATGAACTTGAAGAACCATAGTAGGTTAAAAAACAACCCATCAAACGCCTTAAAGGCACTCTGTGATTTCAGTGAGTTAAGAAATTGGAAGGACAAGCTTGTGTTCTTAGGAACTGCCATGTCTTGCTCCTATCCAATTATGATACTTACTTTCACAACTTAAAGTTAGATCAGAAGCAAGTACCAGGAAATGAGAACCAATCAACTAGGGGAAACTAGAAAATACATAAAAGCTTGACTTGAAGTTTTCAGGTCTACCAAAAACCATTGACTTACCTTAATCTCCAGTGCTCATCTTGATATTAAAACCATAGAAATTTTCTTCAGAGGATGAGATAAGTTCATTCAGAAATGAAAGTCATGAAGGATAAATCTTTATCACCATAAATCAATGGGAAGGATCAAATAAGGAGGTTTATAATAAGTGGTAAAATAATTTATCGTGTTGTGAATTACCACTTCCAAAAATATTGACCTATGGAGTGAAAGCCCCAGCCAAATCAGTGACAGGTTCTTTTTCAGTGATCTCAGTATTGAGGGATTTTTCCGAGAAAATATGCGTTCATTAGTATAATCCAATTAACTAGTGTGACATCATCTGATGCCAATTGAGTTATGACAATTGGGCAAGTGCTATCTAGTGTTACTTTTAAATTATCGTAAGTTAGCTTATTACTAGTCAATGATGTGACGGTTGAAGCCAGGGGCTTAAAATTATAATCCAAGTCTAATATATGCTCGATCCATTCCCACATACAAGTCACAATTAATTAATTCAATGGAATCTTAAAAAAGTAATTAAAACATCGATATTGTCTTAAAAAATTCTCATTTTATCCTTATTAAATTATCATTTTTAAAAACATTTTCTGGTATGCAGCCTCTTATCCTATTCATAGAAAATTGTGAAAAATTAAAATTAAAAGAAAATAATTAATAATCCATTTTTTATGCAGAGTTATATATAAAAAAGGATTATCAATTTTTTAAAAAAAAGTAACTTATATATAAGATTAGAAAAAGTATTCAAAAAGTGTGGGCTATTTCTCATGTTTCGTAATGTTAGTTATATTTAAATTCTATAAAATTTATATCAAAAGGTTTTTAATATTATAATTAATATATGTGTGTAAACAAAATCTAAATAAATATTACTGTTTGATTGTAATTTCACGCTTTATAGTTTTAAAAAATATTTAATGTAGTTCTTGTCAAATTTTGGTCCTTAAATGGAATCGACACTTGGCTGACGGTAGCAGTAAAAACTTCCATTCTTTAAAGAAATAATTGAGTATTTGATTTTCAATTTTTACATATTAAACAAACTTAATTAAGGGGAATCTATTTTATATTTTCAATAAGAAATGAGAAAGGCTAGAAAGTTAAAAACAAATGAAATATTCTTTGGTAGGATGAAAAAGAAACTAATGGTAGATTATAATTATAAATTATTGATACAAGTGGATGGAAGTTTTCCGTTTCTTCTTGTCTTTGTCGTTTGTTGGAGAAATTTTCTTGGCCAAACTTGAAAGAAGTCTTGCAATTATAATTAAAAAAATAGCATTTTCCAATCATTGACCGGAACGGGGGAAAAATGCTTTGCCTAATATAATATCGTTTTGTTGGCATAGTAAAAATTAAATTACATAGACTATTATTGGGTACAAGAGTAAATTGACTTTTAAATTATAAGTTTAGAAGTGTCAAGGACTATAAATTCTTTTTTTTTTATAATTTTTCCTTCAACTTTTTAAAATTGTGCAATTTAGCCATATCATTAACAAAAATTAAACTAAACCATTAGTTAGACCAAAAAATTTGTAACTTTTTTGAATCTTTGCATGTAATTTTTTAGTCATTTACTATAATTTTTTATCATTTTCTATAGTTTTTAAATTTTTTTTTCATTTTCTATCAATTAATGATTAAAGTTAATTTTTATTAACAAAAACATATTATACTATTTTTAAAAATTAAAAATAAATATTATATAAAAAATAAATTTATAATTTTACATTTCTAAACTTATAATTTAAGGGTCAATTTACTTTTTTATCTATTATTATTTATTCAATATTTGTAAAGTGAATAATCAAGATGGAATTGGTATTTTTTCCGATGGAATGGAATTGGTTTTTGGTGTGTGTGTGTGTATTAATGTACAATTAAATATTAAGATAGTATAAAAATTAGATAAAAGATTTACAAATATTAAATATAGAGTTTTGGTTAATTAATGGTTAAATCTTGCGAATTGTAAAATTTCTAACTGTTTGTTTTAAAATTTCCAGTTTTTTTATAATTATTAAATCAAGGGTTAAAGTTTAATTTTTCCATGTATTTATATTTTAACAGTGCTAGACGCTCTATGCATTTTAGTAGGAAATTTTTTTTTCCTGAAGTATTTTTTGAGGTCCAAAAATGTCATTCTATTAGGAAGTCATTAATTTTATCATTTTTTGCTAACATGACTTATGTGTGGGTCTCACACACAATAATAGGTAAGGCTATAGTCATATTTTTTGGTGCTAATTTGCTCATAAATTCTTCTTTCAAGAGTATGAGCACCTTAAAATCTTTTATATGAGCATTGAGCACCTTAAAATTTTATTAAAGTAAAATTTAATAAATATTGTAAAAATATAAATTATTTTCATATTCAATAATTTAAATATTATTATTTATAAGTATTCATTCAAAATTTATAAATTATTTTTTATATATCAATCTTCGATCTTCTCTCTAATATAGTACCCAGATCGTTACGCCTTTTGTGTGTATCCGAACTTATTTATATTTTTATATGGTTAAATTCCTTAAATTTTAAAGTCATTTTTTGTAATTTTTTAGTCAACTAACAATTTTTCTTCAAAATATTGCACTACCAAATTTAATATTCTCTGTATGTTATAATATTAGGAGTAAAATAAAAAATATGATAAATCAATACCAATAATATATCAACAAAAATATTTATTTAAAACATACTGCTTATTTCATTAATATATTATAAAAAAATTTACTTAACAAAAAAAATATAAAAATGAGAAGAAAAAATTCCTTCATTAATTTAGAGATTTGTTCCCTTCATTTTTAATACAAAATTATAAAATATTAAAATATAAAATTAGGTGGTGTAATGTTTTAAATAATAATATTTAAATTATTAAATATTAAAATACTTAATATTTTAATAATAGTTATTAAATTTTTTTGAACAAGATTTCAGGATATCTAGCATTCTTAAAAAAAGACTTTAGCATCAAATGACATAGTCAAAATCTTACATGTCATTGTGCATGGACGCACATGCCATTTCAGTGAAAAAAGGGTAAAATCAACGGTTGACTAATATAAGAAGTTTTTTGCTCCCCAAAAAAATAATTTAAAAGTAAAATTGCTTCGTTTAAAAGTATAAGGTGATCAACACTTCTAAAAAAATAAGTACAAAAATAAAATTGGATCATAACCCTCAAATCAACTAATTTAAAATCATTATAGCCTACCATTTTTCTTATAGGCCCAACTAATTCAAACCATTTTTTTACGATTAATTAATTAACTAATATGAAAGAGCAATACTTTATAAGGCGGTCAAATGATCTCATGAAATTTCTAAGAACAACATACAGTGATGTCTATCTTGCCAGCTTCCCTTAAATGTCCTTTTCTTATAAAAAAATACTTTTAAAATTAATCTAACTACACCTTGCTTTATTCTTGTCACTTGAATTATCACCAAACATTATATATATATATATAATAAATCAATTGAACTATTGAAGACAGAAAAATCTGGGGGAAGAAACGGAAGGCAGCTAATAAAAAATAACTTCTATTGAATTAGATGCTTCTAAAAATTAGAAAATTAGCTCATGAATCAACGTTAATATAAGGATATAAAATATAAAAACTCTTAATATATCCCCGAAATAATTTTCAAATTTTATATAATGTATAGGACAACGTCTAATTTCAAATAACTCTGAAAACGAAAGCCATGTTCATGTACATGCGCTGAATTTGTATTGACGAAGACGAAAGGGAAATACAACACCTTTCTTCCTTATCAAGTTGCGTACTTTTCGGGTTTACTTTCACAAACAAATTCAACTATCAGTTATATATGCAATATTTGGAAATTTCATTACAAATATTTCAAAATAAATTTAAAAAAAAACTGATAAATCAGCTAATGACAGATAGAGACTAGAGAGTGGGTATTGGGTATGCAATACCTTTCTTCTTAAAAGAGGGGGAAATTAGGGTTAATTACTTCCTCAAACATGCTACTCCTAGATTAGCTACTTAATTAATCACAATAAAGAAAACCTAAATGGACCGAGTAAAAACCACCAAGCATGAACACTTGTCTATTATAACGTTTAGTAATGTTTAATCCATCGCGTGTGTGTGTGCATAATAGCATCAACCCAATTTTTTTAAAAAAAAATAATTATAATATTGAGGCTAAATTGCATTGCACATAAACCCTTTTAATTTTGGATATGAGCAAATATTTCTAAAACTTAATAATAAACCCTCCCAAACACTTAACAAACCCCTCATTAATTAGTTTGTTGAGCACGCCTCTCGTCCCATTTGCATGACCAACAGAGACCAACAGAGAGTATTTGTTTTAATTTTATTTACAAAACATCTTAATGATTATTATATTTATTTTTAGCCTTTTGCTTTTACTAAATGTTGAGAAGGTATTAAATACTTGAATGTTTTGTTTTTAATGGACGTATCTTTGGACCACAATACACGATATCTTATAGAAGCTATGTTTTATTCAAAATATAAGGCATTTGATAGTTTTTATAATTTTTTTTAACTATACTCCTATTTTATTTATTATTCTTTTTGATAAAAAAATGATATACTAGAATTATTAAGGTATTTATATAGGATATTTAATAAGGGTACAATTGAAAATATATTTTTTAAAAAAACTAAGGTTTTAACTAAATTTTTTTTATAATCCTAAAGAAATTACCAATATTATACTCCTTCAATTAAAAAATATAAGGCATTTTCAATCTATAAAGTAGTTACATACTTTTAAACTAACATTATATTTTTATATTTACCTCTATTAAATACCCTACAATAAATATAAAGTTATTTATCAATAAGGGTACTTTAAAAAAAAAACAAGGATTAAACCTTAAAAATTAAAAATGCCTTATATTTTTTAACATCAAACTTTTTAAAAAATACCTTACATTTTTTAAGGGAGGAAGTATATTGTAGTCCAAAGGAAGTATATTTAATAAAGATAACATTAAAAATTTGTTGAATTTTTAAATAAAATTAATAAGATTTAAAGTTTTTTTTAATTTTGATAAAATATATTAAAAATAACTAATAAATAAGATCGAAGAGAGCACTAATAATAAAACATAATATCAGTTTATTTACACATAATTTAAAGCTTAAGGAATTATCCATCTGTACTAGCAAAGTTATTTACACATAAAACACTAAATTAAAAGAATTATTGTTGCGGGCATATAAAATTTAAAAATTGCAAATGGCATGGAAGTGAAATGACGGCATGTCATTCAAGTATCGTTAGTTTGAGAATATTGACTTCTTCAACACGTTACTAATTGGTTGCTGGTTGACTCATCTCGATAAAGGGTAATTGCATAGCATGTATTGACTTTCTCATGAGTTTTATTTCCAATATTAGCAAGTCAAAATTTTAAGGAGTTATCCATCTATATTAGCAAAATTATTTGCCCCAGAAAAACTAAATTAAGAGAATAGATTGTTGCCGTCATATAACATTTAAAATATTGCAAAAAGCATGGATGTGAAATGACGACATTCTTCCAGGTCAAACAAGAAATGACGACATTCAAGTGTCGTGCTGGTTTGAGGATATTGACTTCTCCACCACGTCACTAGTTGTTCAAGGAGTTCAACTTGATGAAGGGACGGGTAATTGTACGGCATGTTTTTCACTTTCTTATCACAATTCAAATAATTAAACTGCTTTAATCTTTGTTTCCAATATCGGTAAGTCAAATGTTAATCCTGCAACTCAACTCAGATTACCAAATTACACAACTGATGATCCTGTCTCATCTTTTGAAACAGTCAGAAAACAAGGATTAACATCCCCTGCATCATAAAACCAAGGATACATTTTCAACGCAGCAGATTCAGCTGGCTATGAATACTATCTCCCAGATAAAATCTCAGGACAGTTTATGATCTTCTGTTAGTATATGACACGGTCAGATAAAAAATACAAACAGAACAGACAAAAACTCTTGTGTGTGTGTGTGTGTGTGTGTGTGTATCTATTTTACAAACGATGGATCCATCAAGTCAGATATGAATAAACGTATAAACGTGTTAGAAGATGTTAACAAAATGTCTAGTATGTTTGCATATTTATTCACAAGTGGATGGTTTACAAGGGAAGAAGTCAAACAGGTTTGAATCTAGAGGTGTACATGTGTAGACAAGATGCTCTATCAGTCATTTGGACGAGTTGACATAGACTCTCGAGGATTCATTCTTGTAATTTCCTACATAAGTACATAATTGTTTCTATGGTCAAAAAAAAAAAATGAAAAACTCTTCCAAACAACCAAGACAACTAAGATGCTTACACTTCAAACTGTTACCACCTACGCATCAAACTTGTAGGTTATGAACTAGAGATTCTTATGTAGATTTGGCATACAAAAAATAAAAACACCAAATCAGTGAAAAACATACAAGGGAGCATGTTAGAGGTTTGAGAGAAGTTTTACTGAAAAGTGGCTTGATATGCTCATATGCCTACACGTTTCCCGTCTAAGTTTCATTTTCTTCCATACTTTGAAGTTACTTCTGCTGTCTCTAATCAGCATACCATTGTGTGAGTAGATATGTATTGTATCGGCCAATCATTTGGTTGGGGTGGGAGGGAAAACGATGGGGAAGGTTGAAAGGAATGTACATGTAGCACCAGTAAGGAGCTTTGTTATCTAGCATCAACATGGATACAAGACATGGCTCATACGGAATATGTACATGATATTGATACCCTACAATGATCACCCAGGATATAGCCTGACAAAGCTTGTGATCTGTTCTCGGCATATGGGACACTTCGATAATTTTGATCCACATTCTCTGCAGGTCTGTAACAGAATCACTTGAAAATTATCACAACATATAAAGGAAATTTTTTTCTTTTGTTTTTTTTTTTTTTGGGGGGGGGGGGAGGGTGGGAACTGTTGATCTGTTTGGAAAAGCTCACCATGTGCCCACAGCCAAAGGCCAAATCCTTTTCATTGCTCAGGCAGATGGCGCATGCCTGCATTTAATAGGAAATGGTTTCAGGTTTAACATAGAGTTCAAGTAAGTCAAGGTCGACACTTGGAAGACCAGGATTTATGTTCCCGCTTTTAGAAATCCTGTAATCGAAACCCTTATTTGGCAATAGAACTGGAAAGATTTCTTCCCTAGTATAACGGTTATATGGGTTTTCTTCAACCACAACAAGAATTTCTTCATCCCTGCCAAAAGATTATAATCCTCCATACTTCACCCCCAAAAAAAAAAAAAAAGGTAACTTACCATGGCAGGTCGGCCGAAACTGTCTGTCCAGACAGCAACCTGAATAGAAGGAAGAAGTCAGGAACACGAGGTTCTCAAATTCAGAACTCGAGCATACTAACAAAGCAGTCCCCATTTTACATGCCTTTTCCTACCATTTTATGGGACTTGCCAAGCGAATTTAATTATTATAGATTTAAAATTTCCACCAATTGATATTATTGAGGTTAATTTGTTATATGGGCTAATATCTAGAAATTATGCAATGCATAGTAAAAACGTCTTCATTACCAGAACTTGCATTTTATATATTATACAAATATACATTTATAAATTGGGAAAATATTATGGAAAAGTCCATGCAATGCTATTCCTTGTGAGATTGATAATTTTTATTCCATGAGTACACTTTCTAAACTTGAAAAATTATTAAACTTGCTAGAGACACCAACAGACAAGAAGAAAGGAGATGCACCTTATCATTTCTCGATCTAATTTTTCTGTCAAGTTCAAGGAGCCTTGCCTGAAGGGCAAACCGAGAGAAAGTAACTATGAGTCATTAGGAAAGTTCACCTGGAACAAGGCATATTTTGAAATAGGCACCAATAATTACCTCAGCTATCATTGTTCTAGATTCTGCAGCTGCAACATCTCTACGAAAATCCTCCTTTAACAGTTGGACATATTCCCGCTCTGATTGGAGCTCTTTTTCTTTCTCTTCAACTTCTCTCATGGCAATTTCAGCAGTCTTATGTCTCTCATCATGCGCTGCAGTAAGCTCTTGGATGTGTTCCCACTCTTTCTGCAGTTCCCTCTTCAATTCAGCACATTTACTCTGTTGATTAACAAGTTCCAATGAATAAAACAAAATAAAAAAAAAAGAAAGGTATATAAAGATTTTCCTTCCTATCAATCAAGAGAAATTAAAATACTGATAAGGCACTTAAGATAACAGGCCTCCAGTTTTTGTATATATTCTTCTTGCTTTCTTTTCTCTGCAAAGTTTGCTTGGACTGCAATCTGTATGGAATTAAACTAAGTTGAACAGTTCAAGACAAGGATATGTTAAAAATATGAATTATGTAACAGGATTAATCACAATCAAAACCTGCAAGTCTTGTAGCCTCTCAGATAAATGATGAACCGCATTTTGAGCTTGTGCCTCAGCATTTGATATCAGTTTCTTTTCGTTACTCAAGACAAGCAACTGTAAAATAAAGTAAGCATTTGCCCTAAAATGGTTAAACTGCACGGCCACTCCCAAATTTGAGACATATCACCTGGTGTTCAGATTCTTTCTTTAAGCTCTGATATCTCTGTCTAGCAAAATTTGCTCGTGCTGCCCATTTGTCACGCTCTTCTTTAAGAAATATAATCTCATTCCTGATCAAACATACGAAACAAGAGAATATTATAATTAAGTTTTTATTCAAGCAAATCGAACAAGAAACCAAGACAGCAAATGGAAACTTCACCTAAACATTGCTATTTCATCTTCGTGGCATCTCACCCCTTCCACTGTATGATCCTGTGGTCTCTTAGTAGGTTCCTTCATTAAATCATAAGTTCATGATTAATTCTGTCCTTTAATCACCGACCCACACCCACTTTTTTCCACATAAACAACTATATCCAGCATACCTGACAGCCTCTAATCAGAGGGTTGGTGTTGGTGGTTCCTTCTGCAATAGACCGAAAAGGACAAGAAGGCTAACAATTAATGAAGAATTGGAATTACCCATCCAATGCACAACTAGTTATTTTGGACAACATTCCCAATCAAAAATTTGGTATGATTTGGCAGACACCTGAATAAAATCCCAAAGCAAGGGGATGAGGTGAATGATCATGACCCTCCTCTTGATGAGGATTCTCAAGCAACCCGACCTAAAAAGAAAAAATCGTAAAAAATCCAAACACCTGTATCCACAGCTTCCAGAAATTCCATTTAGAAATAAAAACCTACGTTTCCCGGAGAAGGTCTTTCTGTTTGAGCGGAATCCACGTTCTTCGGAGTGCATTCAACTTTATGCCATCTCCAATCTTCAATTAAGCACTTCGCTGAACTGAGAAAGAACATAACAAGCACAAGAATTAGATGCCACCAATAACAACAAAACAAACAAAGAAAAAGATGATGATGAAAATTCAAGGCTTGCCAATATCTGACGGCTTTGCATCGCGAGCATCTCGTAGTGGCTGTGCAGCCACACAAGGCACAACTGAAGCAATTGCTGAGAGCGTCACCGGACACTTGGGTGGGTTTCCCTGTTGCGTTGTGACTGCCGTCAGTGTCCTTCACTCCCGAATTCCACTCATCAAACCCTTCCTGCACAATGGCTCGTGGAATTTTTTTTGAATGAAAACTGAAACACTATATTAACAACAGATTGCAACAAATACAGAAGGCCATCACATTCAAGCTACATAGAATTAGAAGTGACTCGTAAAGTTAAAAGTGGCTTTAACTTGTTCCAAAATTTGACCTTAAAGTTGCACGCTAAGGTATTTAGTAAGCATATGCACATTCTCAGACTCAGAAACTACGCATGCAAATAGCAAGGGATAGTGTTAGTATCACTCAGTAGTACTTTCTGTTCTGTGTGGAGGAGGATGGCAATTGGCAAAAATCTTTCAAATTCATGATAATGGAGGCAGCTTGGTTTCATTTATGAATGAATTTATATGTAGAGATTTTGCTATAACTTCACAACGTTGAGAGGCTGAAACTTTTGAAAATCTGGGTTTTCCATTCAGTTGGCTCCGGGCACATGTTTTTTTTTTTTTTTTAAATAAAGTTTTAGATTTAAATCTAATAAGTAGGGAAAATGGGGATCTTCTAAAGTTTTTAATTACACTTAAATACCATAAGTTCTAGACATTTTAAAGAAGGATCAAGCGTTTTGGTGAAAAAAAATTCATGAAAAAATTTAATTCTTAAAATTTATTTCAATTATCGGTTTAATTCTAAATTTAGAATTAGAATAATTTAGCTTTTGTAATTTATTGAGTTAATGAATTACAGATGGTAAATTATTTTGAGTCAAAAAAATCATTTAAGTTAAAATGCTTACCATATTGCTCTAGATTAATGGACATTTAAGTTAACTCCATATTTAACTTGAGTTAAAACCCATTTTTACCTTTAAAGTATCCATAGAAAAGTAACTGGTACTTTAAAATTCAATAACAGGAAAAATAATCTCTCTACTTATATGAATAATCAATGTCAATATGCACATGTTTTTAAAAAAAAATTAAGAGAAAAAAATTGATGTCAATGTAATTAATTATTAATATAAACTGATAAATTTTTTAACTGTTAAGCAAAAAAAAATTCAGAACGTTAGTTTCATCATATTATTGAATTTCAAGGTAACAATTCCCTTCTTAAATATTTTAGGAGCAAAAAATGCCCTCTAATTCAAAAATAATATAAAACTAACGGTAGACATCAATGTTGGTTAGCTAAGGGGTGACATTACACCAATTTAACATTTTAGGAATAGCATTGCTCCAAACGAATAGTTTACGATGACTGATATTACTTGTGAAATATATGTAGTTGGCAAATAATAATTTCCTTTAATCCTAAATATTGTTTTCAGTATATGTTAGGATTACTAATGAAAACATATCAGTCAATTTTTATTTTTATTTTCTCAACCAAATTTCCAAAAATCTTTTCAACGCTAGCACCTTAAAATGTGTCTGTAATGAGTAAAGCATGAAGAGAAGCCTCAGGTTTAATTATCTTCAAGACTTCAACCCAATGCTCCTTTGGTTCAACTTGACTCAATTATAAAACCTAATTTTTCATTAAATTTGATTTGATCTGGTATTTTATTCTCTCTTCTCTTCATTTTTGTTATTTTTTACATATGATTACATAATTTTTTTTAAATATTCACTTTTAATTAAAGAATGTTATTCTTCCCTTGCCAGCTGTAGTAGTGGCTAGTTATTTATAATCAAGATAGGCAAGGGCTTTTTCCATTGTGGTGATTTTGTAACGCTTAATGACGATTATCAAGCACAAAGGACAAAAAATAAACAAACAAACAAATACATTACTAACTAATTAACCACTTGTTTTATTTCTTTTTTACTGATTATTCTTTAACCTGATCGCTAGCTAGGTATTTAATTTTCTTCCAATTTTTTATTTTACACAACATGGGATTAATTGCAGTTAATTAAGCTAATTATAATTTCAACCTGTAAATGATCAAATGAAGCAAATAAACTAATGAACCATTGGTGTCAAATTAATTGCCTATATATATGAAATTAATCAAGCTTACCTTTTTAGACTTGTTAACAATTCTTAAGGCTTCATGAGACTGATGTGTTTCTGGGTCCACAGTTTTTGTCTCTCTACATTCATTCTTATGAACTAATCTCCAGTGCAGAACTTGGCATCTCCTTGAGCTGACAAACCCACAAGAAAACAAATATATATATATATATATATATGACTGTTAATTTCAACAAACATCGAATTATATTGGAGGAATTTGATTTTCTTTGAACAAAGCCCCGTTTTGAATCTTGTAAATTAAAAAAAAATGTCAGCAAAATTTTACTCTCCTTTTAATTGAGACTCGACTAGCAGACTCGAATGTGGATGTCAGTAGTATTAAATATCAAATAATTTTCACAAATAAATTTTGACATACAAATAATTGCATTAATTATCTATCACTTAATCATCATGTATTACTTTCCATACTAAATATTTTAAAATTATAACTTGAAGTGTTATTGTCTTTTTAAAATTATTATACTTTAAATTTGAAAATACATGCTTAGTCGCAAAAACTTAAGAACACAGTTAAATTCTGGCCAAAAAACAAAGAAGAAAGCACTGTTAAATCATCGATATGCAAGTGAAATAAATTTATGATTTTGGATAATTAATCATTGTAATTAGTTATTATAATATTTAAAAAGAAAAACATCGTGTAATCATTAAGTACAGTGAAAAATAAATCACATGTATAAATAATATATTATAGTTGAGGAGACTACTTGCCAATATCTTGCGGTCTTGCACCTTGAACACCTTGTGGTGCTCAAATTGCCGCAGAAGGCGCAACAAGCACCATCGCTCCGACCACCACCATTGTTAGCCGTCCGGTCACCAGTGGCCTCGTAGACCGCCACAAGACCGAGACCTATTTGATCGCCGGGCTGCTCCTGATCCTCTTCCTCCTTTAAAAGATCAATCAGACTCTGAAACTCCTCATTTCCATAATTTAAAGTAGTGTTGTCAGATTGTTTAGTTTCTGTGCAATGCAGCAACAACAAGCCAAAGCCTAGAATTACGAGGCAAGTGATGAACAATAGCCAAGGCTTATCATTATTGTTGCTATAATCTGAGAAACTGGATGAAAACAATCCGTTATTTTCTGTGAAACTAAACAACCCCAGAAACCAATTCAGAATCCCATGAACCAGAAGCATCTAGCTAGGTTAATCCAATATCAAAGCCAGCCAAAAATCTCCGCGCGCGATTTCAAGAAGAAGCTGATAAAAGAAAGAACAAGAGAGAGAGCTTCAAGGAATATTATTATTATTATTATGCCACGCTTGAGTTCCATTATTTGGTGATATATATATATATATATATATAAAGTAAAAGAGCTCTCGTTCTTGTGAAGTTCTGTGACTCTTCTGGGTTATTTCTAAATCTCGGCGATGCTTTGAATATCGAAGCGAAAAAGTCATGATTGCGTGGAAGGAATAGAACAAGTCAAAATTTTGATATAAAGTAATACAAGATAGTGGGTATGGTTAATTATTAAATTATTACTATCAGACGTTGCTGTTCTTACCGGCCAGAAGCAAGAGGTTGGGGTTGAAATCTGAGTTGTGAGAAATCATTGACCTTCGTGGGCAATTTCCTGGGACTCACACTTCTTCTTCTTCTTCTCTTCTCCAGGTGATGATGCTGCTTTGAACAAACCAGGAAATTCCACAACTGCTTCTTAATCTAATTTAAAACTACTTTTTTCATTACTCACTAGAGACAATCCTGTTTGAAACATAGTTAGATGTTAAATATGAGACACTTTTTTTTATAAATATTTGAATTTTGATTTGTCACAAAAGACTAGTCTAAAACTAGTATTTAATTTTGAATTCCTTTAATTTTTTCACCTTTTTAAGGATAATGCAACTTTTAACTCCTTATATTTATCTCAATTATTAATTTAATCCTTCATATTTAATTTTTATTAATTCAGTCCTTTAAGTTTATTTTAATTATTAATTTAGTCCTTATTATTTAAAAAGGAGACAGCACTAATAAAATTTGTTGACCTACATGATAAAATATCAATGGCAACCATAAAGATTAATTTAAAAAATATAATTACTTAGTTAAAAAAGTAAAAGATACAATTTTTTTAATAAAAAGAGAACAAAACACAATAAGAATTATATTGATAAAAATTATGTTGATTTGATGATTAATTTATTCTTATTTAGCTACATATATATATATATATATATATATATCAAGTTCTCAATAATATACTTTACATATTATATTATTTTAAGAGTCAATTTGTATTTTAAAACTTAAAAGACTCATATGATAACTTAAAAAAATATAAAAAACTAAATCAATAAAAATTAAACTTAAGAGACTAACTCAATAACGAAAGCAAAACTTAAAGGGTTGAAAATTTCATTATCTCTTTTTTTTTTAATTACAGCTAGTATTTCCTTTTATACATGTTCTCACTTAACTCATTGCAAAAAGTTAATACTACTCAATTTTTTCTTGAGCTTTGCAAAAATTATATGAAATTTTCCTTGATAGTTTATATATTTTGAAGAAGAAGGTGGTATGCAATTTGATTAAAAATTCAAAGAAAATTTGTATATATTAATCTTTATTTTATGAAAAAATTGATACTTTAAATTACATCATGTATTTATATCGGTATCATATACTGATACTCATTAATATTTTTTTGATACGTATTCATAAAATATCAAAATGACATTTTTAAATTTTAAAAAATTTTAATTTTTGATACGTATTTGATACTTCTAAATTGATAATCAATACTTGAAAACCAAAAATTAAGAAAATAAATTTATTAAAACTTGCAATATTAAAACTTTTATCACTAATATCATTTTTTGATTTACTTTTTAAAGTCAAAGATTATATTTTTCTTAAAAAATAAGTTTTAGATATAATAAAAGATTAAATATTATATTTTTTTAATTATAAAAACATGAAAATGTAATCTTATGATGATTGAGAAAGAAAAAATATTGATACTATATCTATTAGTAAGGATTAGGTGATAGGCAATTAGGTAGAGATAAAATAAAAATATAATTAATAATTACTCTCTCTGTTCAAAAATATAAGGCATTTTTTAAGAGTCAGATGTTCAAAAATATAAGACATTTTTAGTCTTTTGAGGTGTAATTGTTGCCTTTTTTTTTAAAGTGTTTCTATTAATAATGACTTTATATTTATTATAGAGTGTTTAACAGGGATAAATATGAAATGATGTAGTTAGTTTGAAAGTAAATAACTATTTATTGAGAGTAAAATTTGATTAAAAATGTTTTATATTTTTTAATAGAGTGAGTATATTTTATTTGGTATTATTATACAAAACTCTTTATGTAAGCTAATTTAAATATTTTCTAAATTAAAATTATATTTTTAATATTTTATAAATATATATACATGTATTGAAATGTATGGTATCTTATATTTTTAAAAATTAAAATATCAACATATTAGATACGTATCATATCTTATATGCATATCAGTATTCCTGCAACTTAAGTGACGACATGTAAGTTTTAAATATAGAAATATAGAATAAAGGTCTGCGTAATTAATAAAATTTAAAAAATTTGTAATCACTCTGAAAATATAAAATAAACTAAAATCCATGTCAGCCAATAATTCAACGACACAGAAGAAGAAGCAAACAAAAAGGAGGCTAGTTGGCACAAAATAGATAGATAGATAGATAGAAAGACAGAAGGCCTCAAAAAATTTGGAGTGAGAAATAATTGTCTTTGACTTGATAAATATAAAGAAAGCGATGGATTATTCTAGAGGATTTTTTTGAACATGGAATATTCTATAGCTTGGAAGCATTATCATGCATCTTTATCTTCAATTTCTTCGATGAGTTTTGATTTGTTAACGTTGGATTGATTGACTCGACAACTTAACATTCAAAATACCAAAAAAAAAAAAATTGTCATGACACGTCTATTTTCTCATTTAATTTGGGTCGATTAAAATTAGTGCGTGAAGTGTGAACAGAGAATTAATTAATATTGACTTGAGAACCCATAATGAGAGAGAAACAAAAATCACTTGGACCACTTCAAAGAAAAAAAATCACTCAAAAGATATGATTTTTATCATGAGTTAACAAAAATATCTTCATTAATTTGAGAAGATACTTGAAATTAAATATATTAATAATAGTTTCAGCTGAAGTCTGTAATTTAAAATTAAAGTGTGCTGTAAATTATTCATCAAGAAAAAATGTATTGTAAATTTGCAATGCTTAAAGTAGTTAAATAAGATGCCAAGAAATTCAAAATGATATTGACAATTTCACAATTATATAATAAATACATGACTAGTGACTTTGGGCTTCTGGCAGTTGCTAATGTGAAATCAAACGTCTTTTAAGTCAGCTTTTGTAATAATTTCAAAAAGTATCGGCTGCAGGAAATAATAATGGTATTTTTTTTTTCTAAGGCAAAATTAAAACCCGTTGAGTTTTATTGAATATTCTAAGTTTTCAAGATATTTTCATTGTGAATTTTGTAACATCGGCGTTCTTGGATGCAATTTTTCCATTAAAAATACAACTTTTTTTTTATTGAAAACAGACTGATAAGTACAAATATACAATTACATGACACGCAAACAAATTAAACTATTTAGATTATCAAGTGTTAAATTGTTCAAATATAAGTGAATTTAAACTGATATGAAAAGTCCTGCATCAAATAAAATTAAAATTAATAATTAATATAAAATAAAGTTGAAAACTCCATGCATAAGCTTAAATCTTAAAATTTTAAGTTAAGGTGTTGTTTTTTTTTTTACTCATTTATTCTTACCCCTGTTTTAGAGTGTTAACGCTCGTCTCTAATTAAATATGCCTATTTTTAAGTATTGGATAACCTTTTTAAATTTTTGGTCCAAGAGTTAGGGTTATCAAGTTGTATCCTAAAGTTGTTTACACCCATAAAAATAATGACCACAAAACACTTGTAATGTTGGTGACAAATGACAACCATGTCACACTTTTTATATGATTTGCATTATTATTTTAAGCAATCATAATTCTGAAGTCTACATGTGATTTTCATAAGATTACATTAATTTGTATAATAAATCAAACTAGCTAATTCATTACATGTGTATGCCGTCATTCAATGCGTCATGGGGGTTCAATTTAATTATTATTCCATGATACTCGAAATTTACGTTGTTTTCAATTCATCCCGCAGCTACTTCTCTTTTAATGTTTTGTTTAGATAATTAATTTATATTTATGTTCCTAATTATATTTAATTAAGTACTTGAAAGTCTAAAACCGATTATTGCGGATAAAAAGAACTTAAGGGGCAATTTGATTTCGTCACAGTGGATGGTGACTATTTCCATGGAAAATATTGTTGATCTCAGAGGAATTGCAAGATGTTGACTTCAGTTCACCTATAATAATACTCTAAAAAAACATAAATAAAAAGTGTGTGTGTACATATATATGCATTAATTTTTTGGATAATTTGAGTAATTTTTAGACAATATTTATATTTAAAATGGAGGTATTTAGTCCAATACATGTTTTTCAATGTAAACGATCAATTAATGATTGAATATATGAAAATAAAATTTTAAAAATACAAAAGATATTTATGTTTTGTAACTATTTATATTAAAGGATGTTCATGAATATTTCAAAAATAAAAGAGATGTATTTGTAATGAAGGTAAAATAGAAAGAAGGTCAAAGTATTTTATTCTAATAATTACAATGATGATGATGCATAACATTCCCTTCACTTTGAGATATAAGCAAAATTGTCATATGATTTCTTTTTTTATACTCCCTTCGTTCAAAAATGTAAAGCATTTTTAATTGAATCTCATCTCCTAATAAAATAGTTACCTACTTTTAAACTAACATTATTTTTTTCATGTTTATTCCTATTAAACACCCTACAATAAATATAAAGTCATTATCAATAAGAGTATATTTGAAAAAAAAGGGTAATGATTACATCTCGAAAGAATAAAAATACCTTACATTTTTAAACATCCAACTCTTTAAAAAATGCTTTATATTTTTGAACGAAAGGAGTAAGTAAAACAATAATTTTCAAGAAGCATTTATGATATCTTTCCTTAATTACTCTTTATTAAATAATAATATTATTAAATTGGAAAAAATGAAGGATTAACCACAAGGACAGTTTAGTTCAAACTTTTCAATTTCATATATAATTATATTGATTAATTAATTTTTTTAAACTAAGTAAATTGAATAAAATTTTCTTATATTTAAAAGTGGAGGGGTTACTTTAGAATAAGAAATATTCATCCAGATGCCTAGCTTATCCGCGATCTCATAATAAATCTCTGCTTTCAATTATGAAATACTTTGCTTTCAATTCAAAAAACCTGAAATTACCTTATGGAGAGAAATTGTTAATTTCAAAATTATAGTTGTTGATAATTAAAAGTAAAGTTATTCTTTATTGTCAGTGAAATCTTCTCCTTATACTTAAAAAAAATTAAAGTTATTATTTCTTTATAGTATGCTTGTTATCTAGTTTCAAGTTGCTCACGGATAATAACTCAAATCTTAAAATTGATTTTGTGAAAGTTAATTTCAAACTTTAGATGTTAATAAATAAAAGTAAATTAAGTTGTTATTTCTCATAATTTACTTGTTATTCAATTCGAATTTACTCATGGATAATGACTCAAATCTCAAAATTGACTTTTTGAAAAGCCACGGTCAAACTAAATCTTCTAGAATGTAGGTGTTAATAATTAAACGTAAAATTGTTATTTCTAATATTATACTGCCCCTGTTAAAAAAATAAGGTAGTTTTTGAGTGATTAAATGTTAAAAATATAATGTATTTTTAATATTTTAATGTATCATTATTGCCTTTTTTTTAAAGTTTCTTTATTAAATAATCACTTTATATTAATTTTACAGTGAAATATTTTATTATATAAGAATAAATATGAAAAGATAGCATTAATTTAAAAATAAATAATTATTTTATTTATGAGTGAGATTTAATTGCATTTTTGAACAGGTTACCTGCTATTCAGTTTTTAGTTGAGAGTGTTACTCATGAACAAGGAGTCAAATTGTAAAATTGATTTTGTTGAATGGCAATCGTTAAATTCAAACTTTTAGTTTTTAATTATCAAAAGCAAAATTTTCCACTCTCGAATAATGACTCGAAATCTTAAAATTTATTCCCCAGTACTGTTACATTTGCACGGCTCTATAATCATGGCCAGGTTATTAAAAACAAAGCGTTTTGATTAGGTCACTTCTTTATCAATAATTTAAGGATTGATTGCTAAAATTTTGATTATAGTTATTGAATTTTATCAATACTTAAAAATTATTAATATGTTTGTTTTTAAAAATTTAAAACACTCCTTACATTTATTATTTCTTTCAAAATTTTAAGATTTGATACTTTATCAATTTTTTATGATAAAATTTTTTATAAGTATTTAATTAAATTAAATTGTTGTTATCATGCAATGAATATGGATTTCTTCAAAACTCATGCTCTTGATAGCTCAACAAGCAATGCCAATGGAGGAATGTCATCTTTATTTTTAAAAAAACAAAGGCGAAGGGCTTTTATGCGAATGTATTTAAAAAAAATTATTCTATTTAAAATCCTAGAACTCTACTGGCATTTAATAAGAGCATTTCCATGGGATTTGAAAGTCATTCTCCCAAGCAATTACTATCTTTCCGTACCAAAATTTTTCAAACCACGTTGGCATTTATTACAATAAATGATGGCTATGTTTTGTGTATTGTAGATGGCGAGTTTTGTGAGACTATTGGCATCAGAACATTTCCGTTCGATCTTTCCACCAGATTAACCAAATTTTCAAACCACGCTGGCATTAAAATCACTATAAATGATGATGGCTAAGTTTTACCGTTTTGCAGGACTTCACTGGCATTAGAGCATTTCCTTGGGATTTGAATGTCAATTCTCACCAAGCAATTATCTTTACCACAAGAGTGACCGGCAACAAAGAAGAAAGAGCACTGTACTTACACGATTGTTATAATGTTCCATGAAAATAATGTCAATCCATGTCACCATCATCACAGCAGTGCCATACAAATCCAGGTTCATCCTTCAATCATCAGGAAGCAATACTCTATGACTTTAGTTAATGTGCATAAACATGACCCCTTGGACGGTTCGGAGTTGGCTTCCCTCCTCTGCATCTCCTCTTAAAAGGTGTATGATTTGAATTGTCCAAATTTAATATATTATTTATTATTTATTATTTATTTTATATTTTTCAAAATAAAAAATTTGAATAAATTGTAAAAAAAGATTAATTAATCTATTCACCAGTTTGAATAGTTCAGATTTAATAAAAATGATTCACTTTTATTATCAAAACTTTTATAAATTGACTATCAGTATATATTCTGGACAATACATGTTTAATATTAAAAAAAATTTATGACTTTTATAAATTTTTAATATTAAACATGGGTTATTTATATTAAATTTGGACTATCTAAATTGGTGAACAGATTTATCAATTTTTTTAAAAAAATAATTCAAATTTTTTATTTTAAAAAATAAGAAGGTACATTTAATGTAGATTGTCCAGATCAAATCTAAACAATTCAGAAAATGCACCTCCTCAATAGAGGTGTGAAGGAGGCTTCCCTCCAAGTCCAAGCTGTTCACCATAAGATACATAGAAGAGATGTACGTATAATTAAAGTAAAATAGATGGGAGGTCAAAGTATTTTAATCTAATACCAATGATAGCGTATAATATTCCCTTTATCTTAAAATAAAAACAAAATTTTCATATGGTTTCTTTTTTTTTTTATAAGCAAAACAGCAATTTTCAAGAAACATTTATAATATATTTCCTTAATTGCTCTTTATTAAATAATAATATCATTAAATTAGAAAAAAAAGTGAAGGATTAATCAACTTTATTAAACTGTGTGAATTGAATAAAACTTGCTTATATTTAAAATTAGAGAGGGTACTTTAGAATAAGAAATATTCATCAGATGCTTAGCTTATCCGCGATCTCGTAATACATGCTCTGCTTTCCATTATTAACAACTTTGCTTGCATTCAAAAAACTTGAAATTGACTTTATGGAGAGGAGTAGTTAATTTCAAATTTATAGTTGTTGATAATTAAAAGTAAAGTTATTATTTACTGTCAGTGAAATCTACTCCTTAGACCGTTGTGCTGCTGAAAGACACTTGCTGGAAAGTTGGAGATGGCACGAATATCCGACTATGGTCCCTTGGATCCCTGGAATGCCAAAAATTCCTTCCTGAAAAACTGAATGAGTGAATGTGGTAGATGTGGACTCTAATCTGAAAGTAGCAGATTTAATATCTGATGGCAAGTGGTATCTCCCGCGGATGACAATGAATCATCCCTGCTCTGCGGCCTGGTCAGAAACTAAGAATGGTATTTATACTGCAAAATATGGTTATCGATTAATCTTCCACAGGGTGCATCCTACAGTGTTAGAGGGCCAGACTATTTTTGGACTGATATTTGGAAGATTACGATTCACCCAAAGATCAAACACTTTCTACATAAAGCTCTGGCCACTAAGGAAGCACTCTTTTCTAGGAAATGTTCTCCCAACCCCACAAACTTGTCCCTGAGTCGATTGAGCACACGTTTTTGGGTTGTTAGTGGACACACAAAGTCTGGTTTGGCTGTTCACTGTCGTTCAGGATGGATCATTGAGGTATCCAGCCCTTTCACCACTAGCGCTCTCATTTTCTTTGTAGGTCCAGCATGACCTCGGCAAAGCCTATGTCGCTCGCATTTCCCAGAATATTTGGAAAACGTGCCGTACTAATGTGCTTTCAGCAGCGGAATTGAATCCTTCAAAAATTATTTGCTGTACTGATGCAGCAATATCTGAATTTTGGAAACATAATTATAAGGATCATATTGCTCCAAGTATTGACACTGCCATTTATCCTAAGTGGAAGCCTCCAGATCATAATTCCATAAAGATAAATTATGATGGGGCCTTCTCTTCTAAATCTGTTCGTGCTGGCATTGGATTAATCTGTAGGGATCACAAAGGTTGTTTCCTGAAAGGTTGCTTTGAACAAGTGACTGCTGACTGTAGTTCTTTGGCAGAGCTAAAAGCCCGTGATAAAGCTGTTTCAGTTGTGAGAGATTTCACTCCTAAACCAGTAATTATTGAAATGGATCGCAAGGAGCTTTTCACAATTCCTCAGTCTAAGCAAGCAGCTCTTGGCCCTTGGAAATATCACAACGTTCTTCAAAGCATGTTGGTATCAAAGAAGAAAGTGTACGGTATTTACACGATGGCTATAACTTATAAACAACTTCAAAACACTCAACATGAAACAAATAAAATCTTCCACAAATCCAAGTCACCATCATTACAGTAGTCTCGTGCAAATCCCGGTCCATTCTTCAACCATCAGGAAGCAACACTCTGACTTTAGTTAATGTGCATAAACATGAACCCCTGAGCTGTTCACCTTAAGATACATAGTAAGATTTTCAGTTTAATTTAATAAATTCGACCGATCAATCAAACTTTGAAGGTAAGAATATCAAGTTCTAGTTCTCTGTTAAAAAAAAATACCCTTCCCCTTGCACGTATGATCACCCGGTGAAAACCCTGAGACGAGAAGTGATCCGCTCTCGGCAAATGGGACAGTTGGTTAACCTGGCTCCACAATCTCTGCAAGTCTGCATTTTGAAGAATTGTTAAAACGCATGAAACTGACTGAAAAGACGAGAAAGGAGACCTTGAATTCAGTGAAGCTCACCATGTGCCCACACCCAAAGGCCAAGTCCTTTGCATTTGTCAGGCAGATAGGGCAGACCTATAAATATCAGAATTATCAGAAGACAACCTCAAACTTGTCAGCAAAGCAAGCAGTAGTGTATAGCAATTACTTGCTCGTTAAGTTTTAACATATTTTTAGTGCAGTAAGTTTAAATTATCAGGCAGCCATTAAAACAAACATACAACAGCACTCTTGGTTTTAGTCTCATATACCTGCTGATTTCGCTCATCATCTGTTGATGAGTGTATATCACTCGGTACACGAGCCGGTGGTGCAGGTCGAGAATAAGGAACTGGAGGAGGTCGTGGAATTATTTTCTTTGCCCTTCCTGTTACACGGCTTTTATCCATTGAAAAGAAGAAAAAAGTCAATCGTCAAACGGCAAATTCAATCAAATGGTCACGACAGAGGAAACAAGGTTGCTTCAATGAAAACTGTCACCAGACTAGAGTCACAGCATATTATACTTTCTTTTCGCTTTCCAACTAGTTAAATTAAGTAGTGCATACGAATCCTACCCAAGTATTCCAAGTTCAATAGCTGCTTTATACTGGAACGGTATCTCCATAAGAGCAGCCAAAGCAAAAGCTGCTTCTTTCTGAGAGGGGCTTGAATTTTTAGACATAATATCAGTGAAATTAACAAACTGCATAGAAGAAATATGCTACGTAAGCAAGTGATGGTGATGGTAACAATGCAAATAGGTAAGGTATCGCCATCCAAAATTTCTGAGCATCATTGTGCTATACCTGAAAATTATCAAAATCACGTGCAGGTATCTTGTCATCAAACTTTCTCATGTCTTCCCAAGGTCCATCACCAACTCCAACAAGAATAATCGAAAGTGGATATGAACTGGCAATAGAAATGATCAGTTAGAAAGGAGAAATCACGATTTAACAGGGGAAGTAACGTAGGTTGCTTCAGAGTTGTTACACTTTAGTTAGAATGTTTACTTATTGTTACATGTAACTGCAATTAGTTGGAGAATTAGTCTGTATCTGTATAAATACCAAGACGACAAGCATTATTCTCAACTCGATACAGAATATCTTTTCACCTTTTTCTCTGAACCATTTCAGTATTACTATTTAATCAAGCACCTGCAAGTTTTTATAATTCAATTTTACATTGGAATCGTCGCTCTGGTGCAGCTACGAGATGAGAACTTCCAATGAGTTGTAAATTTAAGGGTATCAAAACAATTACGTAAGCATTCAGGGTTACATTATCTAATTGTTGGAGACTATGAAATTTTTCATGAGCCTTAAATCACCAGATTGAGTTCAAGTCGTTTCTAACATAATCCACCCTTCAAGATAAGGATGACAATGAAGCAGATCAGGATAGTGCCCCCACCCCCCCCCCTCTCTCTTTCCAGCTATATATCCCCACTATATTCACTTATAAGCTGCCCATTCTCACCCCTTACCCTCATGAACGTCGTCTTTCCCCAAACCCAAACCTGTGGGTTCAAGGTAGGTACAGAGCATGGAATGGATTAAACAAACTGATAAAAGATTAGTGAGCAAGAAGCATATAAACTACAAAACAAATCAATAAATAAAAGGTCTAATGAGCTGATTAAAAACCAAAAACAGAATTCAAGAATTTAATATGAACATATGCATATGTCCAGAGGCATTTACATGCGCAAGATGTGTGTGCGTGTCTCTAAGTTTGTTTCAGTAGTTAACACTAACAGTTACCTGTTAACTTACAAAGCCCAATCAAGCTGAAACAAGTGGGTTTGGAGCAGGCCAAGCCAAAATGGCCATGCCTGCTTTAAACCCAGAGATGACAATAAAACTATTCACAAAATTTTTGTTAGCAACATAAACTTTTAAGCTAAAGTGATTTTTGAAACTCCTTATCAATTTTCTATTTCTACCTTGCATCAACAATAGCTTGGATGGTCTTCTGTTCTTGAGGACTGAGTTCTTTGTCATCACAGTTGACACTTCTTGTAACCTTCATATTAAACCAAAACAAGCAAATAAGATTTGCGACAGACATTCACCAGCTCAGATATATAGAGGTAGCCTGGGAAACCTGGCCATCTGCAATTATAACCAACACATGGAATTGGCCACGATTTTTCTCAACTATATCTATTGCAGCCTCAATCACCGGACCATAAGAAGTAGGCCCTTCAAAACAAAAATTGCATCCAAATATCTTTCAGCCATGATTTTTAAGCTAAAGATTAAGGTCACATCATATTTGAACAAGCAGATGAAAAAACCTGAAAGTTTCAGGTTCGGAACTATTTTTTGGTAGCAAGCCAGGACTTCCTCAAAACCATGACAGGATGAGTGATCACTGTGAAAGCTAAACACTTCTTGATCATGGGTGGTAACTGCAAAAGAATGATAATTAAACCAGAAGTTAAATCTGAATGAAATTTCCTTTGATCCGTGGACTTCCTCAAGGATTGGAACTTACCATCACCAAAGCCAAAACATGGAATTAAATTGTCATCATCGAAGGGTGCCAAGGTCTTGCCAATAATAGAGATGGCCTTCTCGTAGGGGTTGGGTGTTGCTCCAATAGCATGCAGGCTTCTATTATTGAATGACATTTTGCCTTTAATAAAAACATGGATGCATTGGCTTCTGAGGTGAGCAATGAAAGATAAATCATTTTAAAAGGTAATGCGTAATTTAAACCCATATTTCTTTTATCAAACCAGAAACCATATCCATGCCAGTTTAAGTCCACAATCATGGCCACGGAACCATCAGGATATATATATATATATAGTGCGTGACCATGCGCGTGATGTATTGCCACTTACCAGTCCACTCGTTGCTCTTAGTGAAATCAATTCCAAGGATGAGATTTGAAGATTCCAAACCTTCTTTCCTCAAGGCTGCAGTAACCTGTATAAAAGAGAAGGCCGCTGAAATTTCAGGTTTACTGTGGAATCCATATATGCCAATAGTTTAGAATTTGCTCATAAATACTTCCTTTATCTTTTTATTGTACACAAAATTCACTGATGAATATATAAATTACTCTAATTTATCGTACATGACATGATTCAGAAAATTCATTTTACTGACATTAAAATTCTTGAAACTCCATTGACGTTATAGTTGGTTCCAAGCCCGGATAAAGGAGGAGGGTTGTATTAGGCTCTCAATAGCCAATATAAAACTTTGTTGAATTTCACATGCATATGGACAATAGATGCTTTCGTGCCAATAAGTAACACGCTGTAAGGCTCAAGTGCAATGACAAGTGAGTTAAAACCACTGCATCGGCACCCAAATGTAGTGTTAAATGAGCAAAAACCACCTCGTTCTCCTGGACTAGCACAACTAAAAAAGTTAGTTCATATGAGCAAGATCATATTTGGTACTTGGAACACTGAGACCTTAACTTATAAATCTACAGTGGTAGTAGGAGTTGGGATTCGTAGAAGAATTAATATTTTGTGCCTGTAGGAAACTAAATAAACCGATCAAGCCATGGATACTAATGGTTTCAAACTTTGATATACAAGAAACATAAGCACACAGAATGGGGTCAATATCACTGTTAATAAGGAATGGAAGAAGAATGTCGTAGAAATAAACAAAATCAAGGACAGAATTATTTCCTTAAAAATGATCGTTGGACATGAGACTGTCAATATTATTAGCATTTATGCACCTCAAGTTAGGGCAGAAACCGATCTTAAGAAATTGTTTTGGAAAGACTTAGAAGGGTTGATTCAAAGCATACCACAAAGTGAAAAATCTTTATTGGAGGAGACTTTAATGGTCATGTCAGGAGGAAGGGAGGTAATTATGTGAGGGTGCATGGTAGTTTTGATTTTGGGGAGCTAAATAATAAAGGACAATCTATTCTTGAGTTCCTTTTATGATTTCAAGATTGCCAACACTTGCTCCAAGAAAAGGGATAAACATCTCATCAGTTACAAAAATAAAGCCTCAAGATTATAGATTGATTTCTTTTATGTCAAGAACATAGATAGAAGACTTGGTTAAATTGTAAGGTGATTCCAGGGAATGGCGTAACAACACAACATAAGGTCCTTGTCTTTGATGTGCATGTTAAGAGTAAAAATCAAAAGTGCCAACACATAATATACTCAAGGCTTAGGTGGTGCAGTTAAAAGGTGAGAAGCAAAAAATTTTCAAACCAAATCTTTTGGCCAAAGGAATTTAGGAACTTCAGGAAAGTGCTAGCATCTTATAAGAGAATATGGCTAAGAAGTTTTGGAAGAATCAAAAGGTTTTGGTTCGAGAAATGAGAAGTCTTGGTAGTGGTATGAGACCATACAGGAAAAAGTCAAAACATAAGAAAAAGTGTTTTAAAGCCATCCATTTGTGCAATAATGCTAAAAAAATGATAAAGTTATCATACAGCTAAGAAGAAAACTAAAAAAGCTATGAGCGAAACTCATTTTAAAGCATTTAAAGAGTTTTACAATGGTTTTGGGATAAAGGATAGAGAACAAAAAATTTATAAGATTACTAAGAGTGGAGAAAGAAAATCAAAAGATCTAGAATAAGTAAGGTACATAAAGAATGAAAAAGAAAGAGTTTTGGTTACAGGTGGTGATATTAAAGACATATGAAAGACCTACTTTTATGGACTTTTTAATGATGGAGGGGGCTCGTCTAATAACTTAGAAGAGTTAGTAACTTGTAAAAGAGAACATAATCCGTCATTCTATCCAAGGATATATGATAGTGAGGTAAAGGAAGCTCTTAAAAAAATGAAAAATGGCAAATGGTAAAACCAATGGACCTGATTGTATCCTTATGAAAGTGTTGTGGCTGATTACACTATTTAATGAGATCTTATGATCCAAAAAATTGCTTGATGAATGGAAGAGAAGCACCTTAGTTCCTATTTACAAAAATAAAGAAGAGATTCAGAATTATATAAACTACAGAAGAACTAAATTTATAAGTCATACAATGAAATTCTAGAAAAAAGTGATTAAACATAGGTTGAGATTGGCTATAAGAATCAATTTAGCTTCATGCTAGGTAAAGCGACTACAAAAACGATTTATCCACTAAGAGAATTAATGAAAAAGTATCAAAACAAAGGTAAAAATTTACCCATGATTTTTATTGATTTGAAAAAAGCATATGACCGTGTTTCTAGAAAAGTACTTTGAAAAGCCTTGAAAACAAAAAGAGTCCGAGTTGCCTACATTAAAGCTATATGAGATATACGTGAGGGGGCAACAAGTAATATCAAAACATCTGGTAGTAAAACAAAAAGGCTTTCCTATAAGGATTAAACTGCATCAAGGATCATCTTTGATTCCTTATTTGTTTAACCTGATTTTCAATATTTTGACTGAGCATATTCAACAGAAAATTCCTAAGCACATGCTTTTTGCAAATGATATAGTTTATATATTTGGGAGCTGTTATTTAACATGATGGGAATATTGTACATAGGATACAAGTTGGGTAACTTAATTGGAGAAACGCTAAAACAATTATTTGTGATTGAAAAGTATATAATAAACTTAAAGGAAAGTTTTATCGAACTGTTACAAGATTAGTCACGTTATATGGGGATGAATCTTGGGCTTTATAAATATAGCAAGAGCATAAAATTAGAGTAACATAAATGAGAATATTCAAATGAATGTGTGAGCATACACGAAAAAATAAAATTTGAAATGAGCATATATCATAAAAAGTTGATGTGGCATCTTTTCAAGGAAAAATGGTAGAAAACAATTGGAGATAGTTTGGACATGCATTGAGAAAGCTACAGAAGGCACCAGTGAAGAGAGGAGAACAAATAATCTTGGTCTTATAAAAAGAGATAGAGGAAAGCCAAAAAAACACTTATAAAAGTTGTTAAACAAAACCTTTTAATTAACACTATTTTTAAAAGCTTGGCTCATGATAAAGCACAATAATGTCGTACAATCCATGAAGCCAACTCCATCTAGTGGGATAAGGTTTGTTATTGATGTTGTACTAACATGAAATTCTTGAAATGACCCTGCGTTGATAGACAGAGGACAGCTTTTGGGACAAGCATGTATATTGACTAGGGATAGGGATTAGGGACTACCATTCTATATATTAAACCATTCTATATAATAATGTGTTCACTCAAAACTGATTGAGAAGCTGTAGAAACAAATTGCGCGATGCGCATTGTTCTTTGGCAGATGGTAATAGTAGATTGTTTAGAATTAAAAATGTATAAGCATTCCTTGCCCCAAAAAAATTGCATAGGTATCATCCGATACGGGTGATCTTTTTTTTTTTTTTAGGGGGGTCTGGGTAATTGGGTATTGGAATAACTTTGTTGATCTGACTCGTATCAAATTAAATATTTACTAAACAATCAGGAAATAAATGCCCAACTGAATTCGATTAGAATTTCCTAAACTGGGATAGAAATATAGCCGTTAGGGGCGAGATTTACGCGCAAGTAACGGGGTTTATCATTTATGAGAAGGAAATGGAGCACCGCTAAATCACTTCTTACTTTCTACTTTCCTTTCGCTTCTTACCTGAGTAATTAAGCTTCATTCCCGCCACCGCCATCTTCGCAGGAAAACTACACCATTGCGTTTTTTCACTTCACAGTTCTCATCCTCCCGATACCAGGGAATCATTTTCTCCTCCGCCGCCGCCATGGGAGCCGGCAAGCGGAACACGGAGATCAAGAAAATTGAAAACAAATCAGCAAGGTATGTTTGCTTCTCGAAGCGCCGCAAGGGCCTGATCAAGAAAGCTCAGCAATACCACAAAATCTCTGGGTCCCTCATTGCGGTGCTGGTCTTGTCTCCTACTGGAAGATCCTACGCCCATGGCTTCCCTTCCTTCGATCCCATCATTGACCAATTCCTTCACAGCTCCGCGGCGGCAGCGTCGTCGATGACTGTGACAACCACCGGCGCCAGCAGCACAGCCGGGAGCTGTGTGACGGAGTCCTCTGTTTTTGACTCGGCCTCCACTAACGTAAATTTGAAAGAACATGTGGAGGCGATTAATGTGGAAGGGTGTAACAATCTGGAGGAGCTCTTGGAGATGAAGAAGAAACTGGAAGAGGCTAGAGAGATAGTGGTATGCAGTTTCGCGGACTCGCTCATCTCTTGACATTCTGGAGTTTTGAAAGGTGTAATTTTGATACATTGATTGCTAAATTTTTCTTCTCTCAAAGTTGGTACTCTGTTTTACTTGCATCTATAAATCCTAGAGCACCTTTCCGATGTTTTAACAGATAGCTATTGATTTATCAATTGTTCCAATGAGTTGAGCTCTTCAATAGAGAGTACGATTAAGTGCCTGCTTGGATTTCGTTCACAATTAATTAATTGCATGGAAACCACCTTTTTGACAAAACTTGCTCAAACACTTATGTAAAATCAATTATAAATTTAAAATTATATTTTTTAAAAAAATCCAAATACTTATTGCACATGCTAAAAATAATTATAAATCCAAAATTATGATTTCCTTAAAAATTTACAAACAGCCCTTATTATGTCAAAATTAATTATAAACCAGAAAAATATAATTTGTAAAATAATTTACATGATTTTTGAATAAATTTTAGAAATGTATAATTGAAAAATTGAATTAAAAAACAAATAATAGTAGCTCATGAAATAACCATAATTTCAAGTTCATAATTAATTTTGACAAGTATGAGATGTTTGAATATTTTTAAAAAATTCATGATTTTAAGTTGATAATTAATTTTGACATATATAATAGGTATTTTGATTTTTTTTTGAAAACATGATTTTAAATTTATAATTAATTTTAACATATATCATGAGTATTTTGATATATTTTTACAAAAATATGATTTTACCTTATTTTCAATTTTACTTTTCAGGTTTGATTAAAATCAATATCATTAATCAATTTTATAAATCAATTATGCACCACATAATATAATCAATTATATTTTAAATCAATCACACTAAGCAAGTTTTTCAATGATCAATCATACTCAACTGAAATCCAAATACAACCTAAATTGACTTTTTTTCTGTTTTCCTGGGGAGCCAAAATCACTCTGGCTTATGAAATTGAATTTTTAAGCTTAGAAGTGATAAACATTAGACCACATCTAGATTAAAAATTCATCATTCAAACCGAAACATGCATCTCAAAGACAAAAAACACAAGCCACGGTCGTTTTCATGGTAAGCAGCCTCTGGTTTTTTTTTTTTTTATATGGTATGTGGCCTACACAACACGAGGATCACGCTGTAAACTACACAACACGTGTGATCACGCCATTTTCCACTTGCCTAATATTTTATGCTACTTCTAGTTTCTAGTTAATTATTCCAGTCATATCTTATTCACCAAAAAAAAAATTGACTTTTATTCGATTAACATAGAGATTATCATGTTGATAAAAAGACCTCAATGAATATTTTAATTATAATTTAATAAGGTCCAATTAAGGTTTTCAAAATTATTCTTCAGAAAAATGTTCAATGAAACTTCCATACTTACATGAACATATGCTAATAGTTTTGGAGATAAATTTTCATGGAATTTATTTAAATTCATTACAGCGTACCATCTGGCCAAAAAAGGAACCAGCAATCGAATTTGAATTTTAAATTTTGCAATCACATTGAAAGAAGAGCCCTCATCACAGGATCGAAAGCAACTTGACTTTAAAGTCTTCGTCTAACCAATATCTAAGACACTGGCCCAGTGGCAGACAACACCTTTCAAAAAAAAAAAAACACACACACACACACACATTTGAGTCAGCTGCATCAACGCAGCTGCTCCACCTCCAACAATATTTTCCAAGCAAATAATATTAAAGCTTTAAGTTTAATTAAATTATAGTATAACCATTTTTTATTTTGTAAAAAATCATTTATTGTGTATAATTAAGGTAAATTAATTTTCAACTTGACTCAGATTGAAAAACTTAAATGGGTTATAATAATAATTTAATTAAAAAATAAATAGGTCATTATAAAATTATTATTACCTTATTCATAATAATATGAGAACCAAGAGAGTCATATATAGCAATCTTTATTATCGAATTTATTGTTTTAAAAATTCACTTACTTTTTAGCACAATAATTTCAAAGCCCAATAATAATTTCATCGTGCTTAGTAAGTTTATGAAATATTGAGAAATTCATCGTTTTGAAAATAAAAGTAACTCTGTGTAAACAAAGAAAAGAAAATTATTAAAACATTCCAAAAAACCTACTCACTCGCGTGAAAGAAAGGATTTTTTCGGAATATGCATACTCATTATATTTTTTAATTATTACTTACTAGTTTTAATTTTTTATTATTTTTGTATGAGCAACAAAACCAAAATATTTCCAATACAAAACAAACAACAACCAGACAATTTCACCCCAAAAATAAAAGAAAAAGTAACAACCAGACAAAACGAAATTTTTTAGAGAAACTGAATCAAAATTCAAACCTGCTCTAGGGTAGTGAAGTTATCGGGAATCAAAGCATATTTCTTCTTCGCAGATTCCTTCCCCGCTACGACGGAGCTTTCTCCCGAAGATCGGTTATTTTTACTCGATTTCCTCTGCATCATCATCGGCGGCGGCGGCGGCGGCTGCTCCTGCCGCTGCTGCGGTCGTGGAAGCTGAGGCACCGATCGGTTAGTTAGGTCGGATGAGCTACTACTTCTGCGTTCCGCTTTAACATTTCTGGAAAATTGAGCGTTACGCTTTTTAACATTGACGTTGCCCATCGCATCTTCAACTATAAAATTTCTCACAAAATTTGAATGAAAACCTAGGTTTTGAGTCTGATTAGTCCAGAAACACCGAGATTATAGACAAGAAAGCAAGAGAAGCGAAATACCTAGAATACAGAAAGCGAAGCCGTGTAATCAGGGACAAAGAATGGAGAATCAGATGCTCTCTGTTTTTTGTCTCGATTTGTTTTTTCTATGGATTTGGCTTGATCGGTAGCGATAGAATCCGATTCCAAAATAGGAATTAGGCTTCACAGATAAGCAAAAGCTTTGCAGCGTGAAGAAGGCTCGACGAGTATGAGGGAAGCCTGACTGTTGAGGTTGGAAACGTGAAGTCTACAGGCTTAGAAAATGGATCAAGAATGGATTTTGGATGTGCGTTAACTCCAGCGTCTCGTTTGCTTAGTACCGGATTGGAGTGGAAATAAAAATAGCAGTGAAAAGAAAATTGACTATGTGTGGATGGGCAGCAGTTCGTACTGCTTCCGCTCCTCTCTAACCTCTTTTATTTTACTTTTCTACCTACTAACAAAAAAATTATACTGTTTAAATTTGATTTTTTATAAAAATATTAAATTATTAAAAAAATATACTTTCTCCGTCCAAAAATATAAAACATTTTTTAAAAAGTTTAATATTAAAAAATATAAAATATTTTTAGTCTGGTGAGGTGTAATCGTTGTTTTTTTTTTCAAAAGTACTTCTATTGATAATGACTTTATATTTATTGTTGGGCATTTAATAAGGATAAATATAAAATAAATAGGGTTAATTTAAAAATAAGTAAATACTTTATTAGGGTGAGATTTGATTAAAAATGTTATATATTTTTAAACGGAGGGAGTAAACTGTTAGGTTTTAAATTGATAAAATATAAAAAGCTAATATTATTAATTTTTATAATAAAATTTGAATTGTTAAAACTTAATATAAAAAATTAAAAAATATTATAAAAAAATTAAATCTTAATCGTCTAATAATCTTAATTTAATGGTTAAAAATAGAAAGATAAAAAGGAAGAAGATGAAAAGAAAGAGGAGAAAATCATTTTCCATTAAAACCATGTTTTAAAGCATGTTTGGTAAGAAAAATGAGAGTGAGAGAAAAAAAGAACTATTTAATATATATATATATATATATATAAAATGAGAAAGGCCATAAAATCCACTATTGCTGGAAATTTGCATTTTTGTTGTTTCTTCCATCACAACCAAACACTGAAGGGAGAGCTCATCAATCCAGGGAACTGACAGTAAATATTGTGGAATTGATATTATCATCAGGTAATTAATTTAATGGGTTAATCCTACTTTGATTGTTATGAACTGATAGTAAATCACGAGCTCAAATTGGATTGAACACGGAATCCACAAGACACGAGTGAAACACGATGGACGTACAAAGCGTGGCTCACGACATTTGCAGAAAGAATGTGAACCAACAACAAAAGCATGGATAAAAAGAAGCAGAAAACAAAACGGGACAATTTACCAGGGGAATAAAAATCGGCTCCTGTGTGCATGCTCTTTGGGAATCAACTCTGGAATGAAAATCATGATTTTACACAAATTTATCCAAACACCCTTATTTTATAAAATTTCATTTGACTTGTGAAACTTTATTTTGAAAAAGTTGAAATTTTCTCAATTTGTAAAACTCCATTTAACTCCTTTTTTTATATTATTTATTTACACATTCAAAATTAATTTTTAAAAAATCATTCAAACATCTTCAATTTATCAAAATTAATTTTTTAAAATTTATTTAAGCTTCATCACATTTTAATAATCAATTTTTTCTATAATTATTTTTTTTTCAATTGAAATCTAAACACTTCAATCAAAGTATTGGTTTAAGGTTTAATAGAAAAAATTGTAATTAAATCATGATCAAATCTATTATAAATAAAACATTTTATTGATATAAATCAAGACACTAGTTTTATGTTTTGCCAATTCAATAAGATTAGGTAAACCAGAATTTTCATACTGTATAATTTAGCCCACCCTCATTACTAGTAGTGAGAGAGTCAAGACTTTTGACTAAGGGGGCAGGATATTATTTAAATATTAAATAATTAATTTTTTAAAAAATTAATTTTTAAGTACGTACAAATTACATATCTGAGCTTGGCGGTAATTTTTTAAGAATTTATTTTAATTCAATGTTGTATAAGTTTAATTTATATTGTTCAAATGAATATTATTACTCTTTCGAACTCTAATGACAATTTCACATAAATGTAAATTATATTTTAACAAAAATATATTTAATTAATTAAAAATATAAAGAAATACAAATTTAAGATAGTTTTAAACAAAAAAATATAAAAAAAGATTTCTTTTTCAAAGTTTTGCAAATATCACAAATAAAATATTAAAAATTTCTTTCCATCTCTTTTTTGTAAGGTTTTAAAAATTAGGCCAGTCATTGAACTAAACAATATACTGATTTAAGGATTAATAGTTGAACCGTGGCTGAACTAGTTAGGATTTATTTAATATTTTTAAATAACTTTTATATATGTATATATATAAACCATAAAATAAATTCATTTATAATCATAAAAAGTAATATTTAAATAAAAATGGTTGTCGAATGATAAAGAAAATTTACAAAAGGTACAGTTTAAATACTTAGTCTTATATACTTAATATACTTTTATCCAATAAAATTAAAACAAATAAATTTTAATGCGTTAATAATGTCAATTAAAAATAATTTGTTATAGAATAAATAATTTTAAAAAAATTCACATATCTTGATTTAATTGATAACTAGTAACTTAAATATATAATTTTTCTTATTATTAATAATTTTTTCTTTTAATTTTATTATAATTATAAGAGTAATAATTTACTAGATTTATTTCATTCCCCCCAACTTTTATAAGCATAAATAGTATAAATTAATAAGAGTGGTTTTGTTAAAAACATAGCATTTGATAATATTAATAATTAATGTAGATTTTCATTCAAACTTTTGCAATACCCAAGCAATAATTTGGCTAAAAAACAAAACTCCCTCCCGCTTCGCCTTCCCACCTAGGGCTGTGCAAGAAGTCCGAAATGGCTGACTTGACCCGATGGTTTTTGGCCTTACCCATGCCCCAAAAAAATTGCCCGAAAACAAATAGGCATGGTCGGGCTAAGCCCGAACCTTGGGTTGGGTAGGGTTTAGGGCTAGGGTGTCCAACCAGTTAGCCCTACCTAGCCCAAGGCTATATATTATTTTTCTCAAAAAAAATGGCATCATTTGTTGGCTGAAAGTGGGAGTTTGAAATGAAACTTGAAACCCTAGCTTCAAGTCTTCAACTTTTTCTCAATTTAGCCGTCTTCCTTTTCTCTCTTCTTATCTCCTCTCCTCTTTTATCCTCTCCTTGCAGCACACACTCGAACTCGCATCTTGTACAATCACACCACCACACTACTCACTCGTCGACCATAATACCACCCATGATTCACAGCATCATTCTTACATTCGTCTTAGCTTAACGACTTCGTCCGTCATGTGTGACATTTCAGCGACTCCGTATCATGGTCTTAGCTCCTCACCTCTTTCTTCTCACCTTCAACCGCCCATTAACTTATGGTCATTATTGTCTGAGAAGGTATTGCATAGATTATGTCTACCTTTAGTCTGTTGCTCGTCTTTCATCGTCGAGGCTGTCTCATCTCTTCTTGTGTTGAGGCCATGTTGCTTTGATCTCTAATTGATGGTTTTATGCTCTGGTCTTTGATTCCTAAGCTCTGGATTTGATTGCTTTACTACTCTTGATCTCTTACTCTTTGATGTTCCAACAATTCGAAGATGCACAAAGACTAAGCATCAACCTCATGTTACAAATCATTTTGATGGTCACTACATTTGAAAATCTCTCTCTCTTTTCAATATATATTTGGGTATGGCATTTCCAAGTTTATTGATTTTTTTCATTTTTAGTTATATTGTTGCTAGAAAAGATTTTTTAGTCCATGATTTTGTTATTGGAAATGGTTTTTTAGGGGTTAATTTGAGCCCAATTTTAATATATTTTGGTCCAATAAAAAGTTTCTACCTACTCAAAAAAAGAATAATAAATTGGACACTAACCCGACATGCTCGATCTTTGAACAACCTTACCCACCCGACCCCTTCATAAATGGGCATCTTTCGGGCAGGATTGGGCTTCCGGCATGTTTTTTTGGCCCAAAGACATTTAGGGCAGAGCATCAGGTTAAGGGTATACCCTACCCGACCCTGCCCATGCACGGCCCTATTCCCACCCACTGCTTCCATCTTTAATTACATTAATTAATTAATTAATATAAATAATAATATAATATAATAATAAAATCAATGTTGAATGATGCATTCACGTGGAGAGAGGAACAACTTAATGTTTATTTGTACTACATCAATAGACAAAAGCAAAAAACCTCCCATCCTGTCGTCTTGCTCTTTCCTCCCTTTCTCTAAGTTACTGCCATTAAACTATATAGAATGCCACAAATCTCCATTCAATCCATTGAAAGCTTTAACCTTTAGGGCATATCTAGTAGTTTTGTTAAGAGAAAAAGCGCATTAAGGTAGTGATTTACTATACTCCTTTTCTTCATCTCTTCTTTAGTTTTGCTGTCGGTTTTCCTTTGTCTTTTTTAGATCTAGTCACTCAAATCAATTGATCAGTCAACCATTCACTTTTCCTGATTTTCCCAGTTCGTTGACCAATTTTTGATCCTTAACCGGTTCAATTACTCTCTGATTTTTCTGCCTCAATCGAACCGGACCAATAATTGGTTTATGGTTGAACCGATTGAACCGGCCGATCTTATCTAGTTTTTAAAATCTTGCTTTTTTGCCCAAATCTCCTCGTCTCCTCTATTTCACATCAATCACCACTACTTACTTCAAGCCTTCTACCCACTCTATGTCTTTTTTCACTCTCCCTCCTCCTTCTTCCTCCTTCTCAAACACAATAATTTAAAAATTAGGCTAGATCAGATGGCTAGTGAAGTTTTATTTAAGTGTCTAACCTTTGAGTTATAATGCTAATGAAGTTTTAGGATTTTAAAATGAGGTTTGAAGTAAATCCTAAAACTAATTAGTTAAGAAAAAAAGGTTATGATTTATTAATGGTGTTAATTAAAGGTGTTAATTAAACTAATGAGAGCCTAAGTGAACTAATGTAACCTAAAAATGGATTTGATTATGAACAGATGACCACAATGAGATTTTTAGGTTTAGGCTTTGATTAGAATTAATTAAAGATAATTAATCATTAATGATTATTGATGTGTTTGATTGTAGATTGACAATTATTGGTGCTATTGAGCTTATTAGAGGCTCTGTTTGATATTCACGAGTACTCTTGATTGGTAAACCAAGAGTTGAGGTAACCAGAAATTTAAGTATAGTATATCATTATGTCTGCATTTACACTTTAAGCATTATTATGGATGGCTTAAAATAAGTTTATAGATAAATATGTTGGTTTTGAACTATTACCTAAACATGAAACATGACGCATTGTAATGAAGTGTTTGTTAATTATAATTATATAGATGTTAAGCTTAAATTGCCTATGAGATGAATATGTTAACATGATGAGTGGTTTTAATTGATAATGTTAAAAGAAATGTGGTATGGATGCATATTTGTGATGAAATTCTTGATGATTGTGTTTATATAGATATTATTTGGTATTTGAAATATGAATTGTGGGTCTAGATTAACTATGAGTTGATTATATAACTAGCCATTTTAAACTATAATATGGTGTAAACTGTGATAAGCATGCAAATTCTAAAAATTATGAGGATAATGAATTACTATGATGATATGCATGAGCTTACATTTGTATTTGTTGATTGAACTTACATGGTCATAATGGGTAAAAGTTCACCCTAACATAGTAGAGGGATTAAATCCATATGGTGTAGTATTCACTGAGTTTACGCACAATGGTTCGCATATTTCATTATTATATATGTTTAGCATTGCCAACCTCCTACAGGTGTAGGATAGGTTAGGTACAATGTTCAGTATCACTGGTACTAGATTGGACAGTATGGGTCAGGCATTTATGACATATCCAAATTTGAATATGGGGAATTTATGGTCCGAGAGTGAGTGTTTGAGCTTTTGGCCGAGTAACCCTTCACAATTAAAAAGTGGGGCTAGTCTAGTCACATAGGCTAAATCTATATGAGATAATAGTTCATGGATTCAGTCAAATGATATAAGAAATGGTATAAGGCGATTGCATTTGATCATGTGAAACACATTTTAAAGATGTATTGTGAATAATGTTGATTTGCCTTATGTTATTTTAAACGCTTAATTGTTGTGATTGCCATACTTTAATATGCTTGATTAAATTACTTAGTTACTGAGATATTTATCTTATTCCCGTAATTTAATGTTTATAGGTGAAGATTAAGCTAAAGGCAAAGGGAGGCTTATGAAGTTAGAGACTGAATAATTAATTGTAGTGTCTCTAGTTTCATCTTTTATATGTAATTTGAATACAATATTTGCCAACTAAAAGTCTTTCATATGGACTTATATTTATTTGAAGTCCACTTGCATTTATAACTTTAAACTTTGATTTTAAGCATTTTTAGATTGTTTTAGTCATAGTAGGGTCTCAACCCCTAAACTGACTACAGTAGCGGGCCAAGATAGTTTGAACAAGTATATTTTAATAAGTTAAATAATTTTTATATATTTTGGGTGATTATTTAGCTTGAATGTAAAAAATTACATTTTCATCCCCTCATTATGTGTTTTGTAGAGGTTGAGTGGTCAATTCTTGTATTAAGAGTTATTTGATACTTGTAACTATTTGGACACGTGTATCAAGACTTATTGAGTATGGTTCAAGCCCTTATATGGGCTAATGGCTTATGGTTTGAGATTTGGACACTTGATTGATGGTTTAGAGGTAAAAATGTGAAATTTTGGTTCCCGGTGTCTAAATTCTTCATCTAATGTTGGATTGATATGAAACCAAAATCATTAGCTAAATTATGAAATTTTTGACATGTGGGCACTTGAATCCCCTCAATCAGATATTCAAGTTAAACGTTATGTGTGTTAGAAATTTATGATTTGGAGCTATCATGATAGATGCTGTCATGAGGTCTTGATCATAGCTTAAAGATTGTTGGCCGCAGCTAAAGGGTAACTGAGAGCATTTGGCTACAGCCAAAAGGGAATTAGCTGTAGCCAAGTCTTCACTGAAAGTATTGACCATAGTTTATTATGTTTCAATCGCAACCACGTACCCTTATTAAGTGAAAATGACCCCCTTTTATTTCATTTTAACTTGTTTTCAACTCTAATTAATATTTATGTTCCCAAATACTTTTTACTCTGATTTATAATGTTTAAATAACCTTTTAAGTTTGATTTTGAGATTACATAATTAATGAAATCCCATCTCAATAGGATTTTCCTTACTTAACTTTTTGAGTTTTTATATTGCCAGGTTTAATCTTTTTATTTCTATGATCTCTTTTATTATTGATTAAATTAGTTAGAATTATCATAGAAGCTTTACCTTAAGGTTAAGCATGTGCTATTTATGTGTTTAAAAATTAAAGGTTTTACATAAAGCACATATATCTATAATTAATGACAATGCAGAATATGAGGTCATAATAATATTTGCCATGCACCCCGAACACATGCTGAACCACAATTAGCAACCATGTAGTTGGATCTAAATGCATGATCAACTGCCAGCCTTATACCCTCCTGTTACTTCTGACATGAAATCGATAGCTATTAAGTGGCTATATCCTTGATAGACTAACCTAGCCTTTGACTTGTGAGGAGCTATCGAGTTAGGGTCAATTCACTCACTTGTGTAACACAATTTCCTCCAATACTAACAATCATGGGGGTCGTACATTTAATCTAGCCTCTTCATGAACAAATGGAGACTAGTTAAGTTTAAGTTCCTCATAGAACAATCAGGACAGTTCCAAATCAACCATGAGATAAGGGCTACCTCCTGATTCTAATGGTTAGTGCCAAGGCAAGCTCTCGATTCTAACGGTCACCGCCAATGCCACATGGACTTACCAACTATTCCTCTTATTGGGCAAACTCCTTCCCATGATCATGCTATGTACATGTTACATATATTATTCAAATGTGACTCAATTCACAATCCCATAACATATCCACATCAATTTCTCACTTCTAATAACTCTACAACCATTATACCACATATAGTACATTTTTGCAACATTACATTGTCAACTATCATCATTAATTCACACATGTGTATCGTGCATAAAAATTCATTTTCAAGAGTAACCTCATGTATAATTCAACACATTGCTAAAGATTGCATCAAGAGTTCAAAATATCAATCATGTTTCAAATTAACCATTCCAACAATTAATATTCAACTATATAAACTATATTTTTTCAGTTTACTTGAAACCTTCGAGAGCTCAAAATTTTTCCCCTCACAATAACCACTTCTAAAGCTTCTTTCAAGCTTGGATGGTGTCAAATTGAATCATACTATAATCATTTCATAAGAATATTATTATTATTCCATTTTAGGGTGATTAGCAATATTAAATCCCACATACTCCTTTTTATCAAAATCATAAATTCATTGCCCATCACACCCAATAAGTTCACTAGGTTTCATTGTCTCACATTATCATTAATGAGTTATTAAACCATCATTAATGATCCTTCAACTGCCTCATAAATGTTAAATTTTGCATATTAATGGCTCTTCCCAGCTAACCATTCACAAAATTATTAGTTTAAGGTTTAAATACCCTTGACAACTTCTATTATATCCATTTTAACTAATGGGTTTGAATCCATAACTCATATGAATCAAAAATCACCATCAATACTCAAACCCTAACTCAACTCTTCATAATAATGAAGTAGAGAAGAAGAAGGAAGCACATTACACTTACTTTAGGTGTTGGGGAGCTTTTAAATATCCTTAATCTGCGTGCCCTAACAGAGCCAAGTTGTGTTCTTCATTTTCTCCTTTTCTCCTCTTCTATTTTCACACTCAAACGCGAATTAGTTTATTCAAATTTTTGGCCATGTGCTGCACACCATACCAACTTCCTTCGAATCCGAATTTAGGGCTGAAATCACAATTAATTACATAAATTGGACCCCTTTGGCCACATACCACATCAATAAACTTAATTACCCTTTTAAGCTCAATTAATTGGGTTTAAATTTCTAGGACGTTACAACCACTACCATGTAGATTTATCAATCTGCTTCTCTTCTTAAGAGAAACTTCCATCAATGACTATTCTATGCAATAATAACAAGTTGTATGTCATGCAACACACATTAATCATATGATAACATGTTCACATAATTCTCTTTCTCCACTATACTATATATACCAATATCATATAATAACATACTCTTAATCATCATCATTAATTACACATGTATAAATATACATATTGCTTTCAACAATTCCATACAACTTCAAACAGTGCCAAATTTGCATCAATAGGTATTCAAAATACCAAGCAAGTTCCAAATCATTAAATTCAATAAATAACTAATTAATAAACAACTACACAAACTAAATTTTTCTCTAATTACTTTAAACCTTTGAGAGGTCAAAAGTTTTCCATCAAGACACAACTTCCAAAGTTTTCTAATTAGCATGAATGGTGCCAAAATAGTCAATCTATAATTAATTTACAAGAGTATCCATTAATGCTCTAATTTGAATAATTTTCAATACTAACTCATCCTTTCAGCTTATACAATAATATAATCTCCACTGATCATCATACCTATTGGGTTTATTAAGTCCCAATAACCCATATTATCATAAATGAGCCATTAAACCACTATTAATAGTTTCAACACAACTCCATGAACCATATTTATTGTCATTTTTGGATATTAATAGTCCTCAACAACTAACAACTCATAAAACTATTAGTGTGAGGTTTAAATACTCTAAACAACTTTTCTTATTCTTATTTTAGCTAATGAGTTTTAGACCTATAGCTTATATAGACTAAAATTTATAACTCTAACACAAACCCTAACTTTAATCTTTAAGAAATAGAGGGAGGGAGGAAGTGGAGGGCATAAAAGACTTACCTTAGGTGATTAAAAGCTCCAAAATGTCTCCAATGATCCTCAAATTCGTGCCCTACTAAAGGTAGTAGCATGCTCTCATTTTTCCTTTCTCCTCTCTTCTGATTTTCAAACAAAGCAAGAACTAGTTTAAGTAGAAAATTGATCATGTGCCACAATGCATAGAGCCCCTCCCTGTGATGTATGACACAAAGAGGCCCATCCTTATTGGTTGCCTTCATCCGCCACAGCGGAGGTCCCTTACACCGCGGCATGTGGCATAGAGGACCCTACTTTAATACTTTCTCACCTTTTGATGCCCAAATGGCCTAACTTTACTTTAGATTTGAATTTAAGGCTGAAATTGTAATCAAACATACTTATCAAACCTATCTAACTACACACCACATTAATTTATTTAATTACTCTTTTACTCAACTTAATCCTAGTTAGTTTTCTAGGATGTTACATTACTTAAATGAGTATGAATATCATTTTTACAACCATTATCTACTTTACTTCTTAATTTCATAACATGCTTTAAGTTCTTAATTAGCCACACATATAGTACTCACATGTCAATACAACTATGCTAACATCACATATCACGCACTTCTTATTTAAATTATATGTCATAATTTATAAATCATTTTGGGTTCAACTCTAAACTTTAGAAAAATCAAAGTTAATATACTATCATGTGATTCATGGCATGCTTTCACATTTACAATCACAATCGTACGTGTAAATAACCCCGTTTCACCTTTTAATATAATTAACAAACAACTATCCAAGATAGGTTCCCTCGATTACCTCAAACCTTTAGGAAGTTAAAAGTTTACCCCTTTAGCAACTTGCTTCCAAGCTTGTTTTCCATGCTAAATATGATGCCCAGATGATTAATCTATAATTAATTAAGTCCAAACTTGATTAGCATTACTAAAAACACATTTCAAATTCTCACTTTTCATTCATAAAATATCAAAAGCCCTTATTTCTCACATTTAGGCTTACTCATTAAGCATATTACTTATATCCATCCCCAACTAACCATAATTAATCACACATGGGGTTGTTAATACCACAACTCTCATAACTCAAGTTTAATGCCCTATTTTCAGACATTAATGAGGCTCACCCAAAAAAAACATGTAAAACCCTCAATCACTTATTTAAATATCTCAAACAATTCTCATTAACTCCATTTGAGTTAATAGGTTTAGATCTATAACTTATATAGACTGAAAATCAACTCTAAATTTAAAACCTTAACCAAAAGCTTAAGAAAATGGGTTGGAAAGGAAGGAAAAAAGGTTAAGAGACTTACTCTTAGGGTTTGAAAGCTTTAAAATGCCTTTAGCCTTTTTGAAATTGAAGCCTGATAAAGCTTTCTTCGTTTCTAATTTCTTTTCCTTTATTTTGAAGTTTGATTTGTGACCTATTTCTGCAAAAAGTGTATTATGTGCCCCGGTATATGGTATATAAAGCTAAACTTTACATTCTTATGGCTCGTGCACTATGGCATATTGTGCACATGCTGAGACATGTAGTATAGAGTCATTCTTCTTTATTTTTCTCACTTTTTTCTACTTGGGTGGCTCGACTTCACTCAAAACTTGATTTTAAGGTTGAAATCACAACCCAAAATATCTATTAGTTCTCTGTAATCACATACCACATTATCTTAACCCTCCTTAAATACTCTCTAACTCTATTTAACAAATTAAACTTGATTATCTTGCCAACTTATTAAGAGTTAAAATTTGAAATGTTAGATGTACCTTGGTAACTAAATAATTGTACTCACCCTATCTTTTAATATTTTATAGGCTATAGTTTCGGTGCAGATAAAGGAAAGACTTGAAGGCTTGGGAATTTGTATATTCCTACTGTAAAGCCTCATAACTCTATTTATTTTATATAATATATAGCATATTGTCAATTAGGATGCATTTTATATACACTTGTACTATGTTGTTGTTTATAATCTTGAGATGTATTTTGGGTCTTGTAATATTATATGTAAGTTGGTTAAGAAATACTAGTGTAAGTATAGAAAATATTGTTATATTATTAAATTTGAAATCTAATGATTTCTGCAATGCTAAAACCTTCACCTTTTATTTTTGGTATTTAAGGGGTTGAAAATTTAGGGTTGTTAAGAATATGTGCATATGGTGTGTTGTACAGATAGTCCTAAGTTCATTAAATGTATTCTGAGTATTAGCTACAACATTTGGCACATGTGTGGGGTTTTGGATACCCTTGAGCTGTGAAGAGTGTGTAAAGATATGAAAATATGTTTTGGTGTCCATCTTCCTCGTGTGATATAATTTAAAAGTAAAACCTATTTCATTACCTAGATTATAAAAAGAGCTTTCATTAGACATCTAAATCACCTTATTCGGATGTTTGATGGAGAATTGAGGCTCGTCAAAAGTTGCCCTTAGTTGCTATTATTTGACAATAAAATGTTGTCTGATAACGTGCAATATGCCACAAAGCGTGGCACAGAGAAGGACAACTATGGCGCATTCTCCTATTTTTCCACTCTTTGATGTTTTTTGACTAATTTTGAGTCTTTTCACTTTTATGAGGCATTTCATGCTTTCAAAACAATATTTCACTCTAATTAAAGAATTTTTAAGTGATATTTAAGTAATTTGAATTATAAAAAACTTGAAATCCTATTTCTACAAATTACAACTTAAAAGTTAATTGGATTAGTTCAATGTGGATTAGTAAAGGGAATCTTACTACTTGTTATTTAGAGGATGTTATAGGAAATTCATGGTTTGAGAGTGAGTATGAGAATCTTTGGCTGAGTAATCCCTCACAATTGAAGAGCGGGGCTAGCCTAGTCATACAGGTTAGACTTATATGAATTAGTAGCCCGTGTATTTGGTTAGGTGATATAAGGAATGGTATAAGGTGGTTGCATTGATCGTGCAAATTATAACATGTTAATACATTGTAGTGAGTGCATGGATTGCCTTGTTTGATGTGTGTGTGTGTGTGTGTGTGTGTGTGTATCAAGCTTGCTTATATTGATGCCACACTTTTATATGTTTTAATTAAATTGCTTGGTTACTGAAATTGTAGAGTCTCGCTCCTGTTTGTTAATATCTTTCCAGGAGGTGCTAAGGCAAAAGGAAAAGAGGAAGCCTCCAAGGCTAGGGACTATAATGTGCTATTGTAATTCTCCAGTCTTCTTACAGTGTAATTGAATATATATTTTTGCTATCATAGGGGTTGAATTGTATTTGTGACTTATATAACATTTGCATGTTAGCCCTATTTGTTGACTTGGGCTTTTTTGGTTGATTGGCCTTATGTTTTGGGAAAGGCCAACTATGCAAATGTGTTTAGAAGATTAATTATCTTTACATCTAGCAAAATCATGATACGATAATGTTGATATGAATTATACATGAATGAGTTCTATGTAAGTGGAATGTAATGGTTTATGGCTTGTAGAAGGGAGACACTTGGTTAGGTGCCTTTGGAGTAAAGAATTGTCTTGGCATCAAGTGTTCCAATATTCTTGTTTAATATTGGATTAAGTTGAAATCGAGGCCATTAGGTAGATATCTTATTTATCTTTGTGTAGACACTTGGATAACTTTAAATGGAGATCTGGGTGGTTAACTAGGTGCTCTAAAAGTTTAAATTAAGGGCTTTCATTTCTACATTGTAATTACATATACGTCGTGGCAAATAGTCTTGTTGGTCGTGACGAGTGGCCTTTATGCCACAAGCGACAACAAACATGCACAGTTTTGCTTTAATGCATGTTTTGCCCGTATTTGAACTAACTTTAAATGCTTAACCTATTTCTATGTTTTTGCAATCCATTCTATCATGAATTTTAAGTGCTTTCAAGCATCATTTCTTTATCATTTGTTTTCACATATTTTTGGGATCCAATTACTCTTTTTATTTCCAAGTTAAATGATTTAATTAATCTTGGCCATGGTTGATTCTTATTCATAAGAGTTATTTTTAATTAGACGAGTTTAAGTTTGGTTAACGACGGATGTGATTTCACCTCCCGTCATACTATATTTGGTTAGAAGGGAGGGAGGAAGAGGGGAGGGATCTTTTTAAATCCCCCAATTTGGAGAGGAGGGTCTGCCCTTTGTAATGCCAAACAATAAGAGGGTCTCTCCTTCCTTCCAACCAAACAATGGGTTATAGCCTTCTTGTTGTTGGTAATTGAACTATAATGATCAAATACCTTGTTTCTCTTAAACCCTTCGAAATGTCATGATTGGTGCAGATTGAGATTTTTTATTCATTGTCATTTGATTGAGTTTCTTTTTGACATTTTCATGCCTAGAGACTTTACAAAATGAATTGCTTATTACTAGAAAGGTAGTGCTCGATTAATAGAAGAGAATCAAAGATCAATTTCCCTTTTTTTTTCAAACAAGGGTAACTTGGTCAATTCACAAAAAGATTTATTCACAACTAAGTCTATAAGGACCTTAGCCATTTATACAATTGGTGAGACTTTTAGGTATTTAAAATGTACGGGGAACTTTATAATAACTTTTCCTAAAAAAACTAAAAAAAAAGTAATTATAATTTTCAAATCATTTTAACCTATTTTAAAAAAATGGATTCCTTCTAAAATTGACTATATGTCCAATTTTTTTCTTTTCAAAATTGATTGATTTAATTAAGTTTGGTTTGAATTACAAATCTTGAAACACATCTTCACATGTAATCAAAATTATCAATATGCAATTTATTAATCAATTGGGATTAGATTTAGTGGAACGAACCAGTCCTTCACAATATGATGAAATATTTGAATCCTGCAAGATGAGATGTCTACATCTAATAATTAATTGTGCTTTAAAAAAGATTACTACTAATAACATGACACCAACAATATTTTTTTTAATATATTATACATAGGGAATGCATTCTCTACATGGATTTTATAAAAAGAAAAAAGAAAACTCTACATGGATTATGCTTATAAGTGCAAGCGTGGAGGTGAGCGATATTTATGATATTTTTTATTTTTTACTAAATTTTTTATTAAAAATAATTCTATTTGAGATATTATTAAATATTAAATGTAAGTATTCTTTTAAAAGATTCAAAATTAGCTCATTATTTTGTAGAAGACTAGCTCTTCTTACTGAAGTAACGGGCCAGTATTTATGATTTGTTTTATGACACGAAATTTATGATTTTAACCATTGAATACGTGAACATATCTCAGAACGTGAAAAGCCCAAAAACGCGAAAAAGGATCCTCTTAGGCAGTTTGCGAAGGCCATTTGGGCCTTTTCATTTCACCAGAACTAAAAAAAAGATCGGAATTCAGGAGAGAGAAAGCCGAGAGGGAAGCAAGGAGCGCGAGTCACTGTGTGTGTCTATGTGGAAGTCATTGCCCGCCAAACGAACCAAAGTCACTCCGACAAAAGCCCTTTCGAACGTTTCCTCTTCTCCTAGCCCCAAAATTTCCACCCAAATTCCAACGACTGGCTCTACCCCCAAGGCTCTCTCTCACTGATTACTCCAAACTTCTCGATAATGACCCAGCCATCGGTGCCTCCGCCGCCGTTGGCCCCGCCGTCGTCCCATGTCGGACAAGGTGTCCAAGTGCGCTGCGCCGGTTGCCGTATGATCCTGACTGTGGCGCCGGGACTGACGGAGTTCGCTTGCCCCACCTGTCGAATGCCGCAGATGCTTCCCCCGGAGCTAATGAGTAGGGCCCACCAGAAACCGTCTCATCACCCACCTTTACCTCTTCCGTCGTCGCAGCAGTCTCACGTGCCGGCACACGGCATTGATCCCTCTAAGATCCAGCTTCCTTGTGCTAGCTGCAAGGCCATCCTCAATGTCCCCCCTGGCCTCGCAAGGTTCGCTTGCCCGCAATGTGGGGTTGACCTCGCCGTTGATATCTCTAAGGTTAAGCAGTTCTTCCCTTCTGGGCCTCCTCCAGAAGAAGTCAACGAGGTTTGGTTCCCCTTCCATTACTCTTAATACTCTAATAACACTGGTTCGGCCAAAACTTTGTGATCAAATTTCAATTTTATGAACTGGTGAACAAAAATTATGCTACTAGCTACCTGGGTATAATTATTTTGGGTAATAATAGAATCTTGGGCTGTTTGGGGTGCTTGATTCTGGCTTAAGTGCGTGGGAGTAGCATTTATTGTTAGTTACAGAAGGTAACTCACAAAAAGGTATTGGTAATACCTGCAGTAACTTGCGATGGCAGTTAATAAGTGAAAGGCACTGACAATGATGAACTAGCTTTACTGGAATGGAGTAGATGCAGAATATGAGGATATCAATTCAGCTTGTTGGGTTGCTAATTTTGTCCTTTAGTCGTTCTTCTCGTTTGACAGATATCTTTGGTCAATGTTATGCGTGGAATTTTATCAATTTAGGGAAAAAGAAGGTATTGTATTGATGCCTGCCTCAGCATGTTAGGAGCAGGTTCCAATAGAATTCTTATCATCACAAGGACCAGCCCTCTTAGTCTTTCTGCTATCCTAGTATAATCTCCCGTTCTTTATGATTGCCTTGAGATCAAATGCTGAGATATTCTTGTTTTAGAATGGAAGAAAGGCCAACATCGCTGGAAACGTTGTTGAAATTCAAATTGTCAGCTGCCTTTCTAAAGAAATTGCTAGCATTTTGTACAGAAGATATGTGGCATTATTCCTGTTCTACTTATATAGTTGTGATACCCTTTTTGTCTTTCAAGTTCTCCTTATCTACAGATATGGACCCAAGACACTTCTGAAATTGTCGACTTTTAATCTGGAACTCTCCCATTCTTGATGCTGACTATACAACTTGGAAGGTCAAAGCTCCTTCTAAGGTTGTGGTTTTGTTCAGAGAACAATGCGTAGTAGGATTAATACACGCTAGTACTTCCTTGCTGCAAGAGTTTGGAAAACACCCATCATCTGTTTTTGCCTTCTGAGTTGCTGGGAAAATTCCCTGTGATTTTTTAGAAGCAGTAAATCAACAAGGATTACAAACAATATGAAGACATTAGAGGGATGGAAATTTTTGTTATTTGGTTATTCAAAGTTTTGGGCATTTGTTCCGGTAAAAAAGTCGCTTGGTTTGCTTTTCCTTTTTATTTATTTAATTTAGTTAGTTAATGTTAAGGAGTCATATAAGCTGGGTGGTTTAATTGGAAAAAAGTTAAAGGAGTTATTTGTGATTGAAAGGTACCTAATAAATTTAAAGGAAAGTTTTATCGAATTGTTATAAGGCTAGCTATGTTATATGGTAGTGAATGTTGGGTTTTAAAGGGATAGTAAGAACATAAAGTTGGAGTAGTAGAGATGAGAATGTTGAGATAGATGTGTGAGCATACATATAGAGATAAAATCTGGAATGAGCATATATGAGATAAAGTGGGCATAGCATCTATTGAAGGAAAATTGGTAGAAAATCATTTGAGATAGTTTGAATATGTATAGAGAAGACCGTGAGAGGCACTAGTGAGGAGAGTGGAACGGATAAGTTTGAACCTTATAAAGAAGGGTAGAGGAAGGCTAAAAAGAATACTTATGAAAGTTGTTGATAGAGATCTCTTAGTTAACACCATTTCTAAGAACTTGGTAAATGATAGAGTACAATGGCATCGTGCAATCTATGTAGCTAACCCTATCTTGTGGGACAAGGTTTATTGTTTTTGTGGAATGTTAAGGAGTCAGTCACTAGAGCCTCATATGTTGGGTTATCTTTCTCAATTCTTTGATGCATTGATTCTTTTGAACCTCAAAATCTGGCTGTTTTGTTTTCCACTTCCCATTTTCAGGATATTACGTTTCATAGTCCAGCAATACACAGGCTGTTACTTTTCTTTCAAGTTTTTTTCATTTGAGAATTGTTGTTTGAGTATTTTACTGTTCTTTTTACATTCATACTTTTGTTTTGGACATCTAAATATTTTAGTTAGCTGTTGAAGTGGAGCGTGATGAAGATGAAGGCGGCCCGGCTGGAGAAACATTTATGGATTATGTGAGTTTTAAAACTTTTCTTTTGAGAGTAGTACATACAAGAAGTTTTTCTTAGCCAAATTAACCAAGTATTTGTTATTTCAAGTTGTGGACACGCATTTGACTGGATTAGAATGTTGTATGATGCAGCGGCCACCAAAAGTATCTATTGGACCTTCACATCCAGATCCTGTTGTGGAAACATCATCTTTGTCTGCAGTGCAGCCTCCTGAGCCTACCTATGATCCAAGAATTAAAGATGATTTGGAAAGTTCAAAGGCTTTATCGTGCTTGCAAATTGAGACAGTGGCCTATGCTTGTCAGGTTTCTTTATTGACATAATTTATCATAACCAATGTTAGATTGGAATTCGTGTGTATGATGTTCGTTTCTATGACAGAGACATCTTCAGCACTTACCCAACAGTGCTAGGGCAGGATTCTTTATTGGAGATGGAGCTGGCGTTGGTAAAGGTCGAACAATTGCAGGGCTAATATGGGAGAACTGGCACCATGGAAGGAGAAAAGCACTGTAAGTTTAGGTCTCATCATTACCGTGTCTGTATGCAGTTTTGCATGTTTGTTTGTATGAATGATTCTTTTTGGGTGTGTGTATGTTGTGATAAACAGTAGCTCCTGGGGATGCAGATTCATATGCCTGTCCTCTAGGACGTGCACTTAACTTTTTTTTTTTCAGTGATTTTGATTTGATGTTGGGTTATATATCAGGAATTTAGTATTCTGATACTTTTCCATGTTTCCAATGATCTTACACAGGTGGATTTCCGTTGGTTCTGACTTGAAGTTTGATTCCAGGAGAGACTTGGATGATGTAGGTGCAACTTGCATTGAAGGTATATTTGTCAGTGCACACAGATGCTATTGTTAAATTTGAAGTCGTGTCATATTGTTTGAGAAATTATTGACATGGACTAAGAAGGTGAATTAGCTATTCCTAGAATCTTATACTTTATCTTGAAAGACCCAAGGACCTGAAATGGGACTTTCTTTGAACATTATGGTAACTTTCATATTTATGATAGTTTTAAAAAGCTATAGATAACTTTATATCTGTAAAATTAATTAGTATTTATGATGAAAATTATAATTTTAACATCATACCATTGTAGCCATTAAAGGTAAAAATTAAAGTTTTCTGTAGCAAAAGTAAAATTGTTAAAACTAAGTTGTGACGTAATTTCTAAGAAAAGATTCCTTTAATGATGGTTTAGGAGAAGAGAAGAAGTGAGATGAATTGAGAATTCTGTTCCGATTTAAGATATAAAGAGGAATATATTTGGATTTATGCCGCAAACAGAAAAAGAGCTGTTAAGGCTCAATAGACGAGGATCATGTCATGAAGACATGATTGAATGATAGCCGCATCATTAAGTCATGATTGGATCTAATCACGTTGTGACATGATCATGACACAATTCACAATGCTGGGAGGGCTGGCAGAGTAGCCAAGGCAAAAAAAAAAAAAAAGAGGATAATCTCTCAACATTTTGAGTCATTTTTTTTTTTTTACCAAAAGGAAGCCATAAAATAAATCTCGGAATCAGTTATAACTCCTGAGGTCCTCACTAAGGAAAGTGAAATTTGCATGTTAAATTGTTATTATATACCCCTTTAGTTTGCTGCAAGTTCATGGACGAAGAAGTTATAATATTTTCTAATTTTTTTCAGATGAATTGCTATCTTCCTTTGAGAAGTGTTCTTTTGTAATTTACTTTTAATGTTTGTATTTGTTGTCGGTTCCATAAAGGAATTTTTTCTCACCTGTCCTTTGCATGCTTGCTACCTGAAAAAATTTATTATGCATTTAAGTATTTTTTTTTTCATCTATCCAGTGCATGCTTTGAACAAACTGCCTTATTCTAAGCTTGATTCGAAGTCTGTTGGGGTCAGGGAGGGAGTTATTTTCTTGACATACAATAGCCTCATAGCATCATCCGAGAAAGGTCGTTCTCGTCTTCAACAGCTTGTGCAGTGGTGTGGACCAGGATTTGATGGTCTTGTCATTTTTGATGAGGCATGGAATCTTTCCTAAGGAAATATTTTGTAATGTCAACTGTTAATTTTAATTTTTGATCAATTGATGAATCAAATGGTTTTTGGATTCTATTATTTGTTTACCCTTTCTTGCTAAGGGCCTGTTTCTTCATTGTAGTGTCATAAAGCAAAAAATTTGGTTCCTGAATCTGGTAGTCAGCCAACACGAACAGGTGAAGCAGTGGTTGATATTCAGGTTTGTTCTTGATGCTAAATCTTTTAAAATAATGGCCACATGTTCCTAGCATTACCTTTTCTTCAAGTGATGCAATTTCAGTTTTATGTTGATGTGGTTGTGAAACCATGGGAATGACTTTTTTTGAAAGTATTTTTTTGTGCCAGTTTTAATCCTTAACTTTTGAAAACTTCATTGAGTTTACATGGTATGCATGGTCTGGAACGATAATCCTGCACTAAGGATTACATTTTTTTCTGACAACTTTGGCATAGACCATGTTGTTAAAGATTTTCTTCTACCTGTTTCTGTTCCTCACTCCTCCCTGTCAATTTTTTATGTATGTGTTGTTTCCTCCTATAATTAATATTTTCATTTCGTGAAGTTTTTTCTTGAATCAATCAGCATTGAAATGGTGGATAGTAAATGAGTTTCCTCTAAGCAGTTACAATCAAATTATACAGGATCGACTACCTGAAGCTCGTGTTGTCTACTGCTCAGCTACTGGTGCATCTGAGCCTCGCAATATGGGTTATATGGTTCGACTTGGTCTTTGGGGACCTGGGACATCTTTTACTGATTTCCGTGAATTTCTAGGTAAAATTTTGTCTTTTATTTTTCCTTCAATAATATATAATAGCTAGTGGTCTTGGTTTCCTAGTATTTGGTTTCTCTTTTCCTTTCATTAAGAAGATAAATTTGTATTTATCACTATTGCTAGATTTTGCTTTGTTTATATGCTTGCTTCTGCAACCTTTTGTGATGGGAATGTGCTTCTCTCGTTAATAATTTTTTTTTATGGTTGTAAAATTCTTCAATCCATTATTTTTTTTAACCATTCACAATTCTGGTTGATCTTGTGATTGTCATTTTCAGAAGTTTCAATTTCAATGATAAATTAGTGAGCCTCAATTGGATATGGGGAAAATTAATCATTTGATGTTTGTAATTTACTAGAGTAGGCCTTGTGCATTTGTGCAAAGTTTAAGATAATCAGCACTGTTCATGACATAATTATAATATTTTATATTGATTTCAATTTCAACAAAAAAGCAGCGAGCTTGAATTGGAGATGGGGAAAATTAATTATGTGTTGCTTATGATTTACCTGAATTTTTAATTAATTTGGTTATTATAGTGTATTTGAGGAAACCCTTGTAATTTCTAGACAATCAAGACTAAAGATTAAATCCTCGCCATCATAACTTTTTTTCTGTTATATTCTGTTGACTAGCCTAATAGGGTGTTGACTAATCAAGACCAATATTGCAACATATGCAATGCAAACTTGTCCTATCTTTGCCCCATTTGTTTCATTGCTGTCATTCAGTGTGTTACCCTCAATAACCTTTTTGGTATTGTTGGTGATAGTTGGGCCTGTCCTAGTGCCTTGGATGTCAAAGAGAAACCTAATTTGATTTAAAGGAACTCATGATGAGAAGGAATAAGAAGGAAGACAAAATGCTAAGACAACGCATGGTTTATTGAATTTTGTTGCTTGTGTTGGATGGAGCGGAATACTTGGATCTCTTGGGTCATATCTTCACCTTTAAATTGGTTATGGCTGAGGAATAGAGCTGTGCGCATGGCTTTTCTTAGGCGTTCTAGATGAATTTTTTTTAAGGGAACCCCTATCTTGGATATGAAAAAGGATTAGAAAGCGCTAGAGGAACTCAGAAGAGATTGGAAGGCTCTTGCCAAGAGCATGGCTTGTTTTCTTTTGTTTCCATTTTTAGAAGGATCCTCTGTCTTCTATCTTTGGTTCTCTTCTCCTCACATCATTAATTTCGCATTTAATTTTAAAAAAAATAACTAGTATACCTCATTGCATACATAGTCAAGTTTGATCAGGATTTTGTCCTGTTTGGAGCATTTTCTTGTATTTAACGGTGAGGATATCTTATCCTCCAACAACATGCATTCTCTACTCTTTATAATTAAATTTCTTCTTTCTTAAAAGAATATTTAGGGCGAGGCATCTTAATTAATGAAATTTGGCAATGTTAACTTGAAAAGGAAGTGGCTTATATCATTTTGTTTTATATTTGGCATATATGCCATATTTTTACTTTGTCATTGTGAAGTATCAGTGTGTAAATAATCATATTTTCCTGAATTAACTTGTTTCTTACCTGTGTTCCAAACAATTCTCTTTCTTTCTATAATAATTATAACTTTTCTTTCGTGAGAGACATTGTCCTTGAAATGTTTAAAGTAAACGAGATTCTTATGAGCAATTCATGCATGTAGGTGCTCTTGATAGAGGGGGTGTTGGAGCACTCGAACTAGTTGCAATGGACATGAAAGCAAGGTTATACTATATCACATACACCTGCACCCTCTGCCTTACACTTACGTTTATTAAGGATGTATTGTTTTGCTTTGTTTTTCTCATTTCAGGGGGATGTATTTATGTCGAACACTTAGCTACAAGGGTGCTGAGTTTGAAGTTATTGAAGCACCATTAGAAGATGAAATGATGGTAGGAATGTCTGATCTGTTTGTTTTCACATATTATTCCCCCCTTTGTACCTAGTTATTTTCCTACAAAAGAAATGATATGGAAATTTACTTAATTTTTTTCTGGTATTGTCTAAAGTAAGCATGGGTACTGAGTTAGCTGAAGATAACAGGGTTCCTGTTTTCACGAGCTGCTTGTTATTAGTCTGAAATGGTATAAGGTCATTATATTTTTTTGGTTACTCTACTCATTATTTTTTTAGCATTGTAATGCCAATCTCTTTTTTATAAAGATATCAACAATTTTATGGAGAAGATATTGGGAACACGGTGAATTATGCGCATGATTATTTTGAATTGCACTTTGTGATATCTAGTTCTTGCGTTGATAGCAAGCTGAGGTCTTTTATCTTCTTTTTCCCTGTTACTGTTCAAAATGAAAATCCATGATTACATTGATTGCTTGAGACTTTGGAATGCTGAGAAATTGCTTATTTTGCACTGGAGCCCCATAATGAGTCTGCCAGTTATGAAAATGTTTATGATAAGAAAAAGGAATTGGTGGTTTACATAATGGAGCTGTGTCTTGGATCTGTCTCTGAATGGTCTCTTTGCAGCATAATGCTTACGTCCTTTTATATTATTATGGAATGCATAGTTGTGAATACAGCACGTTTTCTATGAACCTATCTTTTTTGATATCTCATGATCTTTTTATTTGTATCAACTTCTTAGGATATGTATAAAAAGGCAGCAGAATTTTGGGCAGAATTGCGAGTGGAATTGTTGTCAGCCAGTGCCTTCCTAAATAATGAGAAGCCTAGTTCTAGTCAGTTATGGAGATTATACTGGGCAAGCCATCAGGTATCACCTATCAGATCTTGTATGGGTGCTACTGTAGTGCTGCCTAAAGATACGTTTAGAATGTCTGTTGGATGTGCAGTAAACTATTTATTGATTATTCTTTTTCGTACTTTGCATTATAATGCTGTAGCGTTTTTTTAGACATATGTGTATGTCTGCCAAAGTCCCTGCTGCTGTAAGACTTGCAAAGCAAGCATTACTGGAAGATAAGTGTGTTGTCATTGGCCTTCAGAGCACTGGAGAAGCAAGGACGGAGGAGGCTGTTACAAAATATGTGTGTATTTTGGTTCTGTTTTGTTTCCATGTAGAGTAATATCTTCGGCATATTATGTGTGTGATTTGATTTTTATTTACTGTATTTGATAGGGTTCTGAACTTGATGATTTTGTTTCTGGTCCTCGAGAATTGCTGCTAAAATTTGTGGAAGAAAATTATCCATTGCCAGAAAAGCCTGAACTTCTTCCAGGTATTTTAGTGCTGTGTTTTGCTAGATGCTTCTCATATAGAACATTGCTATGGATTTAAATTTTCTTTTGTGTTTCAATCATAGGGGAGGATGGTGTCAAGGAGCTCCAGAGGAAAAGGCACTCAGCAACTCCTGGTGTGTCTGTAAAAGGAAGGGTTAGAAAAGTCGCTAAGTGGTCCTGGCGACCTCCTAGTGATGCTGAGAGTGATGAAGAATCTGAAAGTGAGCCTCTTGAAAACAAAACTTGATGAATCTTGTGTTTTCTCCCTTGGTTCTGTGTCATGCTTGCTATGCATATGGACTAAGTTTGATATATGGCTGCAGAAGATTGCTAGTAATTCTAGGGGTGCTTGACAGTGCTTGGTTTATGCAATAATTTGGATATATGGCTACCGCAGATTTGAGTAATTCTAGGGGCGTTTCATTGTCTCAAAATGACCAAATGATGATCTTTTTTGGCAGCATCTTTTTGGTGTTGACCTCAATCAAGGTTTAGGGACTGTTTCTTTTGGTCTGGGCAGTGCTGCATGGTTAACTTTCTTTTTCCTTTTATTTTTTGCTCTCCTGGTCTGACATTTGTTTTAATAGGATACATAATCCTCTTCATTTTTATCCTTTCTTCTCTCTTAAAGCCTTTCTATTTAGGGAGAATAATAGTAAAGTCCCAAAAAAATGAATTTATGACAATTAAGTTCCCGACAATTTTTTTTTTAAAAAATCAGTTGTAAATATTGATTCAGATGGTCATAGATTTAGGAGTTCTAATTGTAAATAAGACATTTAAATTTTAAATATAATTCTCAGTTTGTGGTTGGGATTCCTATTTGCAGCTATTTGGATCTATACTCAACTTCTTCTTTTTTAGGGAAATTTTGTTGAGGACTTAACTGTCATAAATTTCCAATTTTGGGATTTTATTATCATCCTCCCTTCTATTTAATCTCAATAAATAAAATTCTCCTTTTTTATCTATTGTGGCATCTTTATGAAAATCTGATGTGTGAAACATGATAGTGTTGGAAGGCAAATTTGATGGCTGCTCTCAATTTTAATTATTTTGACTGGGTAATGCAGCTGATTCTGCTGTTGAATCTACTGATTCTGATGATGAGTTTCAGATATGTGAGATTTGCAATATGGAAGAGGTAGTCTGCAGTTTTTATATTTATATTGTCATTAAACTGTTTTGATGCCAGGAACTGCTTGAATTACTTGTTATTTTTAACCTGCAGGAAAGTAAAGCATTGCTCAAGTGTTCCTGTTGTGGTAAATTTGTCCATTCAGCATGCTTGGTGCCCCCAATTAATGATTTAGTCCCTGAAGAATGGTCTTGTCATTTGTGCAAAGAAAAAACAGATGAATATCTTCAAAAAAGACAAGCCTACATAAATGAACTCCAGAAGAGGTTGATACTTATGCAATTTTCTTTTGACGTTTACGTGTCTGGTTGTTGGAATTCTTGGGCACACATGGTGCACCGAAATAATAGGAACTGACAGTTTAATTGGGATTTTTAGATTAGCGTCTCATAAGTGCAGATGCATTATTTGCCTATGTAATTGCCCGTTTCTATTCGTTTAGTCAATGCACAAATGAGTAGTGCTGGTGCATCATAAGTACAGATGAATCTCTTCTAGAGTTCTAGTTATAATGGTATCATCTATCGTGATATTCTGAATAACTGTTTAAAAGGATTTAATCACAAGGCGATATGATAGTTGAAAGATGAAAAAAGTAGACGAGAGAAAGGAGACATTGATCAATGCATTATGAATTTATTCAGGTACGATGCAGCTTTGGAGCGTAAGACAAAAATTTTAGAGATTATCCGTTCATTGGATCTTCCAAACAATCCTCTGGACGATATTACTGACCAGGTAGAGATCGCATGTTGATTGACAGATTTCTTGCTTTGGAAAACATGTTTAATCTTATATCCGCCTTCCTCTCACAATGCACTACTTCCTTTTCTTGGATATTTGTTTGGTTACAGTTATTTTTCAAAGAAAAAGTTGCATATCAAGCCTAATAATTGGTCATTGGCAACCCTGTTAGTTAGAAAATAAGAAAGTTTGTGTTTGAAGAGAACATCTTTGGCTTCATATTCGTGACTATGTTCTATGCTATCATCTATGCTTCCGGGTGTTAAGCTGGACAAGGTAGGCTTCTGTTTAGCGATTAATGTAGTTGAGTTTGATTGTTGGATATGCAGGTGGGTAGCAAGTGTTGATATTTTGCTAAGACTTTTATTCTTTTCTTCTCTTCTGTAATAAAACTTCTTCTATTAAACAGATATATTTATTTATTGGTGTAGGCAACTTGCTCATCATCTAGCTGTTCTCTGCTTATAATGTAATTGGTTTTTTCCATTTGAGGAAAAAGACGGCTGAGAGCTTTGTAAACTCAGTCGCTCCGTATTTTTCATTCAGCTAGAGTTTCCTAAATACATGTCAATGAGGCAACAAGCCTGCCTCCTAGATGAAAATCTCCTAGAGTCTTATTGAGAAAATCAAATCTATCCAAATTTGTATAATCTGATTTTATTCCAGTAACTACTCATAAAATATGATAAATATTAACAGAACAGATAAAAGGGCTGAGGCGCTGAGCCCAACAAACTAACCAAAAAACGAAGGAGATAAATAATAAAATAGATCATAACAAAAAAGAATAATGACGTTGGCTACTTCCAACACTCTCCCTCAAGTTGGTAAATAGATGTCAATCATTCCTAGCTTGCCACTTAGTTCTTGAAGAATCTTGGGAGAATGACATTGAAGGCCTTTTTATAATAACGGCTAATCAGTTTTGCATTGGATATTGTGTTGTGAAAACACGGACATGTTATGAAAAGCTGAACCTTAACTTGTATTTTTTGTTAGGGTTTCCAAATAAATTTAACTAGTTAAGGTTCAACTTTTCACAACAACATGTCCATGTTTTCACAACACAATATTCGATGCAAAACTGATAGGCCCTTATTGTAATAATTTTCCTTTTGCCTTCAATATCATTCTCCCAAAAATCTTTGTTCCAGCTCTGGTTTAACAGCTATTTGGCTGTTTGCCGGTGTATATGAGCATTTTATAATGCCAACATCCATTTTTCCTTGTGAGAATGTCTGTCCATCTCCGCATGCTTATTCCTATCATGATGGACCTTTGATGGCCCTTCAAACTTGACTTTTAATTCTTGCAGCAATCTGGATAGCCACATAACCTCACAAATACCAAGTGTTAATGCACGGACTTCAGCTTCTGCAATGCTACATGCTACCACTGGTTGTTTCTTACTCCTCCAAGTGACAAATTCCCCCTCCAATAAGTACAATACCTAGTGGTAGCGTGTCTATCTGTGATGGAACCTGCCCAATCTGCATCGACATATGCTTCTATGTCCCTTTGTATTCCTTTTTGGAAGTAGAGTGCCTTGTCTGGAGCAAATTTCTGATACCTCAGTATTCTGTACACCGCTTCCAAATGCTCTTCATTTGGATTGATCAAGAACTGACTAACTACACTTACTGGAAAGGAAATTTCTGGACTCATATGAGAGAGGCATATCAATTTCCCTACCAGTTTTTGGTTCATCTATTTGTTGATGGGAACCAAATCTTCCTTCAATCCAGATAAGTTGGCTTCCGTTGGTGTTTCAACAGGTTTGGAACCCAATATTCTGGTTTCCTTCAGATCCAGTGTACTTTTTTTGGGAGCTAAAACTAATTATGCTTTCTAACACCAGCTGTAAAGGCTGCAATAGACTAGGAAAAATGTCTACATTCCTTTGCAACAAAATTTTCAAGCATGATTCCTTATCCTCCTTTGCAGAATAGACATATCTCTCTTTTTTTTTTTAAATAGAGAAAGGAATTTATTGATGAGAAGAGAAAACAACATGGACGCGGAGAGCAAGTAATCCTCCCAAAACCAAGGGGTAAAAGTATAAACAATCTTTAACTTAGAAGACCTGTCCAAACCCTTTGCAAATCCACAAGTGATGGCCTTCCTATAAAAAACATTTGCTGCAACCCCTAGGGAGGAGGTAAAAATAATTCTCTTTCAAGTGCTTGTCTTGCATTTTGCATTAACGGAAGAAACAACAATTCTGCAGAAACAAGAGATATCTGTTATTATCCAGTGCTGTAATCTTGTTATTGCTTCCAAATACACTAGATACTGCCTACAGATTGGGGAAGATAAAATAATTTTTTTTTTTTATTGAAATGATGCAGATCAGTGGATTGGTTTGTTAAATTAATGCTATATAGTTCTCCTCTTTGGTTGCTATAATTGTACTAAATATGCAGCTAGGAGGACCTGACAAAGTTGCAGAAATGACAGGAAGGAGAGGCATGCTTGTGAGGGCCCCTAGTGGGAAAGGTGTCACCTATCAAGCTCGAAATACGTGAGTTGTAGCTTGCTTTCCTATCCTACTTTTAATGTAGATTTAATGACAACTAAATCGCCACTTTATTCTATTAGAAAGGATGTCACAATGGAGATGGTCAACATGCACGAGAAGCAGCTCTTTATGGATGGTAAGAAGTTAGTTGCTATCATATCTGAAGCTGGATCAGCTGGTGTTTCATTGCAGGCAGATAGAAGAGCCAAAAATCAGGTACATCAAACTAATTGGAAAATGTTTTCATCTCATTTGTTGGTGGCTTTGTTTTCCATTATGTTCTGATGTTACAGACATCTTATTCTCAACTGGACTTTAGATATTACTCTAATTCTTCATTGGTTGTTCTGGGTTCACAATCTGGGTTTCTTTGACCTTTGAATGATAGAAAAGAAGAGTTCATTTAACTCTAGAACTTCCATGGAGTGCTGATCGTGCAATTCAGCAGTTTGGAAGAACTCATCGGTCAAATCAAGCTTCAGCTCCAGAATACAGGTTATTTGCCACTATGGAGTTAGATAAATTTTGTGTTTGCTCGTTTTATATACATGTGTGCACGCGAGAAACTGTAGTAAGTACAAAACATTGAAGGAGTACATTAAAATATTACGTTGTAATGGTGGCCTGTGGTTATCGGTTTTTTAGAGGTTGGCACTTGGCACTGAATCCTGTGGGAAAAGGCTTTGTATGATGATAAATGGCCAAGTTGAGGACATAGTAAATACAAAAGCAATGGAAATTATATGTTCATTCTAAATAAGCAGGTTGAGTTGGTAGAGGACAAATGAAACACGGGTTCAGACTCTTTCGATGCCCAGCATGGGGCAGCTTGAATGATAGATATGATTAGATTATGGGAAATTGTAAGGCTCCTTTGAGGGTTAAGGCTTTTGTAAAAAGGATTTGTGCTACCAACTTGCTGCATGTGAGAAGACCAACAGAGTTCTGCTCTTGGTGACCTCTTTGGTGTTTGAGAAGTTCAGAAACAGAGGGATTTGATTTTGCATTGTCTGGTCTGCTGGTTTTTGTGATTTAGTCTATTTGTGATGTTCAGAGAGATGTTCTGTTCTACCCTTTTGGGTTTGTTCATGACTAGATATATAAGGTTTGACATGTAAAGGATGGGCAGAGTCTTTAAGTTTTGCAATGTTTTATTTCCTGATTTTTTTTTTTGGTAACAAAAAGGGTTTTAAAGCTTTTGATGCACAGATGTGTTTGTTTGCTTCCTTTGGTGCTTAGTTTCCTGTTATTCCCCTGGTGTCAATATTTCCTTAACACATGATTTTGATGTTACCTTTCTGTTTCCTTTTTCCTTTGCTGAAGCTTTTCTTACTTTTCAATGTTGCAGAATAAGGAAGGTGGGAATGTCATTGAATTGTCTCCTTACATTGCTTGTCTTGCTGTTCTCCATTTCCATGTGTGTCTTAGGTTTCTCTATATGGATATTTGACGCATAAGAAATGTTTGCTGTCTGGCTTGGGCTACAGATTTCTGTTGTGAATTGTAACCTAGTCGCAAATGAAAATCTTTAAAAGCTAAGAAAAGACATCAGCACTGTGGAGCTGATTTAAAATGGTCACAATGACACTCATCATTGGAGCTCCATCTTGATGCATTGCCTGTCTTACCTAACTTTGAACTTGCATATCCTCTGCAGGTTACTCTTTACTAATCTTGGAGGAGAACGGCGGTTTGCATCAATTGTTGCTAAGAGATTAGAATCTCTTGGTGCTTTGACTCAAGGGGACCGCAGGTAAGTTGGATTCATCTGTTTTCTGTTTATATTGAGATGACATGAGTGATTCTTGGCATATTTCTTGATGTTCCTCACCATATGGATGGATCTGATACAGGGCTGGACCTTCCTTAAGTGCATATAATTATGACAGTGCTTATGGAAAGAGAGCTCTAATGATTATGTACAAAGGAATAATGGAGCAGGTTTGATGATTTCTTAGCATATGAAGAACACGCACATCGCTATTCTAAATATAGCAAAAGATTGGCTTAAATCCGTACACTGACAAAAATTGTTTTCAGGATTCTCTGCCGGTTGTACCACCGGGATGCATATCTGACAGACCAGACACAATTCAGGACTTTATTATTAAAGCGAAAGCTGCTCTTGTATCTGTTGGAATAGTTAGGGACACAATGCTTGGTAATCCTCTCTCTCTCTCTCTCTGCCCATTTGTGCCATGCCATTAGCTTGAATGATTTTAAAATAATTGAATGTTTTCCAGCTAGCTTATGGTTGGTTGTTGATTGCAGGAATATAGTTTTTGATGCCTCATTCCATTCATAGTCTAATAATAATTCAATAAATTTGTAGGTAATGGTAAAGATTTTGGAAAGTTATCTGGTCGTATTATTGATTCTGATATGCATGACGTGGGCCGATTCCTCAACCGGCTTTTGGGACTGCCTCCTGAGATTCAGAATAGGTCTGTCTTCTCTGTATTAAGCAATGGGAGGCTCTCAGTTTTATTATCTGGTTCAATTGGCTAAAATGTGCTATATTAACAGGTTATTTGAGTTATTTGTGAGTATCTTGGACCTTCTTATCCAGAATGCTCGCATTGAAGGTAACCTCGATACTGGCATTCTTGACTTGAGAGCTAATGTCATTGAATTACAAGGGACTCCAAAGGTTTGCTGTGCTAGAATTTTTTCATCCGCTCATGTAATAAAATTGAGTCTTTTCTATTGCTAATGTGGAGAAGGGGGTTCGGGGTATTAATTGCAGACAGTCCATGTTGATCATCTCACTGGAGCTTCGACAGTTCTCTTTACATTTATCTTGGATCGTGGGGTCACATGGGAGGTGCTTGTTCCTTCCAGTATGATCCAAACAATGAGATGCTTTACTGGGATAAACTTATCTTTCTGATTTGTTACTTATTTTTAATGTCAGACTGCAAGTACCATGCTGAATGAAAAGCAAAAGGACGGGCTTGGTTCAGTTAATGATGGCTTCTATGAGTCCAAGAGGGAATGGTTGGGAAGACGCCATTTCATTTTGGCATTTGAAAGGTATCATTCTTTCTTTTTATATATCTGTTACCCTATTTTAGTTTCATTTTTACTGAATTTAAACTCATAGGGAGTTTATTTTACATAAGAAGTATCTTTGCCCCCCATGGTTAAGGTGGGTGACATGAATAAAGCACCTGAGCTGAAGACTGAAGTTATACATTTAATACTCATTTTGACTAGAATTAGAAGAAATTTTACCACTTGATTTGTCATAAATTCTATATGAACGTATTTATCAAATCAGGGATTGATTTAAATGTTTAATTAAACCATCTTGATCTTATTTTGAATTTTTCACTTCATCTACTCTCTCCCTCTCTAGAAATGATGTCTTTGTTAATGCACCTAATTCACCCCATCCTGTGCGCCACACATAAACTTGGAGGATCTCCTTAGTGATGCCATTTTTTTTGTTGTTTACTATCTTCCAGTTCCACTTCCGGGATGTATAAGATAGTCCGTCCCCCAGTTGGAGAGTCACATCGGTATGTATTTAATAGCCATCTAGTCTCCTTGAGCCTTTCAGGTTGATTTTTTGTTTACCCTTGTTATTTTCTACTGATGGTAGGGAGATGAACCTGGCAGAATTAAAGAGTAAATATAGAAAAGTCTCATCCTTAGAGAAGGCTCAAACTGGTTGGAAAGAAGAGTATGAAGTTTCATCTAAACAGGTATGTGTCCTCAGTAAGCTATTTCAATAAAATTTCGAGTTTCTCCTTCATTTTTTTTTAATTATAGATTTATGCACATCCACATCCAAAAAGTGATAACTTGACAACTTTTATTTATTTTGCCAATGGTCTTTTGGAAGTTCATTTTAACATTATTCCCTTCTATATCTATTCCTTTTTCCTCTTTTCATGGTTGGAGTTTTTGTGAAAACACAATCATGAGAAAGCCTGTACGTTTGAATTAATGAAATAGGTGATTAGTTATTTGTACAGCCCGTGCAATGCCCCTTGATATCCTTTAGTCCTACCCAAATAAACAAATGATTTTTTGCCTATACAGCATCCCATTTGCAGGTTGACTGAGAGTTTGAGTTGAAGCAGTTCTGGCTCTTTCCTTGGCTGGAAATTATGGATTACTATGATGAATATTTTCTTCTAGCATAATGGATACTTTATTACATCTCTTGTTCAATGTTTGTGGTTTCTAGTGAGTTTTGTCCTAATCAGGTTTTAAAATGGCATCATTATGATGAGAGGGATTTGTAATACTTGTGCAATTTAAGAGAAGCCTACTCACTGTCTGGTTCAAAAGCAAAGAAAAGAAGTGCTGCATTTTCAAGTATTGCAATTTGCAAGTGTATAGAGTCTATTTTGGAACATTTATTTGATATTAGTTAGTGCCATTGCCATTTGCTGTTCTCTGCCCCTTCTCTCAACAGAACAAGTATAATCACGAATGATCTTTTATGGTTCAAAGGTCACTGAATATTTCTACGTGGGAAAGAAGTCATGTTATTTGTATAAGGAAAAAAGAAGTCATTTTATATGCACACAATCACACACACACATCATTGATATTGGGAAAATCATTTAACGTTGGTGCCCTGAGATCCGCTCTCTTGTCATATTTCGATTGTTGTAACTGTTTTTTGTGCGCGTGTGAATCCATTGCTGTATCTTTGTGGTGCAGTTGGCATATACACTGAGATCATGATTTGATTAATTATTTTAAATTTTGCATTGCTGTTGTCATTCTATGTATGTGTTGGACCTGCCAACCTATGGGGCCGAGTGTATAAGAGAGAGGCCAGAGGGAACAATATTCAGAATTTGGATTCAGCCCAAGAAGCTCAGGATGTCCAGCAGGGTAAGTAGGGGCGAAATGGGGAATTGGAAGGATAACGGACCCTGACACTGTCAGATTAGTGGGTGTGCTTAGTGGATGTATGTAAGGTTAGTGGGGGAAGGCAAGTATTGTTGGCTGAGAGGAGAGGACCTGATCTCTCGAAAACCAGGCTGTTTTGAGAGTATTTTTCCTTCATTTTCTGGGCTGTGAGCTCTTATTTTCCTTGTTTATCGGCTAAACAGTAGGAGTGATTGTATTCTCTACATTTTCCAAACGTAATAGAGGATACACAAGCATTTTTCTCTTCAATATATTGCCTACAGTTGCAGGTCCTAACAGTATGTCTACAGTTAACTTGCCATTGCTCATCTGTTTTTAATCTGTAACATTATCTATCTAAACATAGATATTCCAGTATGCATGTCCATTATTAACTGCATATACGCCCTTTTAGACTTAAGGTGAATACATGTGAAGTTTTTGATGGCTCTACATTATCTGACATTTTTTTTTATAACCTCTCTTGGCAGTGCATGCATGGTCCCAATTGTAAGATTGGCAAATTCTGTACAGTTGGCAGAAGACTGCAGGAAGTAAATGTCTTAGGTGGCCTTATTCTTCCAGTCTGGGGAACTATAGAGAAGGCCTTATCTAATCAGGTACTTAACTACTTAGCCAGCATATACATAGCAGAATCTGAAACATTCTCGGGATAAAATTGTGTTAACATTTTGATCTGGGTTTAGTTGTGTGGAGTTTTGAATGACTAGATTCATTGGGGGAAAATAAGTGGCAAATGGCTTTGATGATTATACAAGATTTTGATTAATAAGTTATAGTACCTTCCAAACAAGTTCCTGCTTTCCTGACAGGCATCCAAGGTTGAGGGGTCCCACCATTTTAGAATTATGAAATGCTTCTGACTTTAGCCATGACTGAGATGTCTTTCTAATAGTCTGCACTTTCAAGAATTATTTCTTTTAAGATAATTCTCATGAAGAAAAATTTCTCAAGACCGCATTTAACAATCTCTACAGGCACGTCTAAGCCATAGGAGACTACGTGTTGTACGCATTGAAACTACTACAGATAACCAACGTATAGTTGGTCTTCTTGTTCCTAATGCAGCAGTTGAAGCTGTGCTTCAAGGTTCTCTCTCTCTCTCTCTCTGGTTTGCACTTAGTATTTTGCTCATGCAGAAGATAGAAAATGAGATACTTGTGTGTCTAATGTATATAGAGGTCTGTTTTATTCTATGATCAAGCTGAAATCCTGTATGGGTAAGTAACTCTTGGAAGCAAATTGACTGAGTCTAGTGCCTCAAAAATAGTAAAAGATAAAGATGATACTGCTCTTCACTCTGCTAAAATACAATTCGCATTTGAAACAAAAAACCTTTGTCTTAATCAAAAGACCAAGAGCCTAAGTTATATTATGCTTTATATTGATGATTTTGATGTCATACATTGTGAAAAGGTGATTTTCTAGCCAATCTAATTTTGACTTCTGACATATCACAGGTTTAGCATGGGTACAAGAAATCGATGATTGACCTGGGACAACATATTTTTGTCACCTTTTTTGTTTTTTGTTGTTTTTTTGTCAAAGAGGCAACTGATTGCTGCCTCCAGAAAGTTGCTTTCATTGTTGCTAGCATCTGGAGGTTTGAACTGCAGGAGCACTTTTGGTTCGAAACGTGCAGTTTTTGTTTGGAGATATGGACAATTTTTGGAGGGGAGAAGGACTCATCCTCTGCATCTTGCAATAGAATCGTGCAGTCTCATTTTTTTGTGATTTTTTTGGATAGCATTACCCATTTTTGGCATATAATTGCACTTTGTATATTTGTAAAGGTCTCTGAGCAAGTGAAAGACAGTAGATGCTTAGGTTGTATCAGATATATAGTGTCCAGTCTGAACTAGTTTGTATCAATCACAATACATTATCATTGAAATGATATATGGAGTAAATATTCCCTTGTGCATGACTCATTGTCCCAAACTCAAATACATGAGCACGCTCAAAAACACTCAAGCATATCTTATTATGTTTCTCTATTTCTCTGCAATGTAAAATTATATCAGCACACAAAAGGAGCATCAACATGGTGATCATTGCAATAGAGTCCAGGTTTCTGAGTGAAGCCCTGCCCCCCTAGCTTCTCCCTAGCCTTCGTCACAAGCTCTTGGTTTGTAACAGCACCATCAGTTTCCTCTATTATAGCCTGAATTGCGTTACTAAAGGCTCCATAGGCATTATCAGAATCTCCAGCAGGGCTTGCATCTGCAGAAGTTTGGTCAGACTGGCAACCACTCATCAGAATTCCACCAGCTGGAAGACGGCGACTAGTCGATCCAGCATACACCTCGTGCTTGCTCTCCACTTGTGTCTGCAAGGCAGGTTTCGCATATTCCTCATCATTTAGCTTTTGTTTGAGAAAGTCTTGGGCAAGACTACCCACCATGCCCAAAATCCCACCACCCTCTCCACCTTCAGCATTTCCTTGTTGGAACTTGGTAAACACAATTTTCATGAACTTCTTCACTTTGGGGCTAGCATCTTCCCCAAACACATCAAACAGAGTAGGTCTCAGCTTCCCCACATCTATATCTTCTTTCCCAGTTTTCTGCTTCAGGATATCAATGAGGGTCGATAGAGGCAGAGACCTGCTCTTCACGTAGCCATTATCACTCTCGCGTGAAACTACAAAATCTCTTTCTTCCTCATCATCTTCCCTATGCCTGTGGCGACGTAGTGCTGAAGGGATGTGAATGCCGCGAGACTCAATTGCATCTTCAACAGTTTGTTTCACAAAGCTTCTGAATCCAAAACCAGAGCCTGAATCATGTTCACCACGTTCTCCCCCTGCTGTGCTTTCTCCTATCTGTTCCTTGGTTTCTTCAATCAGGCCACCACTGTGGCAAGAATCTGATACAATTGTGAGCTTACAGCCTCTAGGCACCTCGTCTACAAATTCCTTGAAATCATCATCTGTTGAACAAGCAAACATGTTAAGATTTGTTTCCAGCTAGAAGCATGCCAACACAAGTGATTCTGATTTCACAAGATATTGCTGTTCTTTTGGAATATGCCTAGTTAAACATTACAGCAATAAAAATTATGCCTTTGGACTATACTAATAGTGGAGGATGAACTTCTAACGTGATGTTACCCGTACAGCGATCTTAAATAAAAATGCTTTTTCCCCAGAAAGAATCAAGTTCCCTCAATTTGATGGGATATCAAGTGTTGCTCAATCAAAATTTACGTTGGGTAATCAAATCTCAGGAAGATGGAAAATTTCACGGTGCTCATAACCTACAGGTGTTCTGCCTGCTTGGCAGTAATATTGAAACGATAGTGCCAATTAAAGAGGATATGGTTGGCTACGTCAAAGATATCGAATGAATGTCCAAGAAATATTCAGATTCATCACAAAAAGGAGTTTACAACTAGTTTCCAGAGAGCACAACATTTTGATTCCAGATTCCCAGAACTAAAGAATTTATGCGTAACGTCACTAGTTTCTAGCCATCGCATATCTAAAATAATGCTATGATCATTTCTCTAACTCGGAAGTGCTTTTACATGTAGTTTCCCAATGAAGATCTCGGTAATGTTCATCCAAAGAGGGAAAGCGAGAGAAAAATGATGATGATGATAAAAGGGAACGTAATATAGCAACGGAAGGCAAAAAGTGAAAAAGGAGAAAGAGTTGACCGGTGATGAGATTCATGTCGCAAGGAACAATGCACTCGTCGTAGCCAGTGTCATCGTCCTCGCCGGTCTCGGCAGGGAGGCGCGTACCGTGACCGCTGTAGTGCACGAACAAGACGTCTCCAGGTTCGGCGGAGCGCACGAGGCTCGTAATAGCCGATCGGATGTTCTTTCCGGTGGGCTGGGTGTAGGAGTCGTCGGTGTCGATCAAGACGGTGATGTCGTCCTCGGAGAAGCCGTACCGCTGGATCAGGCATCTGTGCATCCTCCATACATCGTTGATGCAACCTCTGAGCTCCGCCTTGGTTCCTGGATAGTTGATCCCGATCAGCACAGCCTTCTTCGCCATGGCTCTTGGGTTTGATATCAAAAGCAAGTAATTTTTCTTCTTTCTCTTTCTGATTGAACGATCTGTCTCCTTTTATTTCCGCTTGCAGTAATTGTTTTGCTTTTATGATCAGATTTGTCCATCCATGTCTCTGCTGTTCACCCAATAATTTGATGAGTGATCGTGCAGCGTGCGATTAGCTTTGCTTTTTTTTTTTATTGCTTGTCTATGCACCAATCTTTACGGGCCCTTTTAAACGCTGGTCCGGATCAATCATTTTTATATTTGTATGTATGTAGTATTTAACATATTGAACTGTTAAGTGCCCTTACTCATACACGTGGGCATGAAGTTGGAGCTTTAAAAATGGGATGCGTTATCAATGGAATTGGATTAACGAAAAAAAAATTTCACAACGAACTAAGATTTAAACTTTTTAGGAGAGAAATTATCTAATCATTTGATAGTAGAACTTTCACTCAAAATAATCCCATCTCAACTCAATTTGGGTTAGGGACAATGACAACTGGGAACCCTATAAAACCTTTAATTATAATTACAAACTCTTAATTATTGAATTCTTAATAATAGATCATAGTTTATACATGTAATTAAAAAATGTGAATAATTAATTAAAAAATTAACAAAATATATTTAAGATTATTTATAACATCAGTTGAAAATTTATAAAAGTTAATTGTAAATATCAATTTTTGATTGTTACTATGCAAATAAATCACTTAAAAAATCAATAAAATACACTTTAGTTGAAAATTTATGATAAATAATGGTGAATTTTAAGTCAATTATTTGTAATTTTTTTACTGTTAATATATAGATAAATTGTTTGAAAAATTAATAAAAAATTTTTAAAAATTTTTATAGTATTTAAAAATTTACAAAAATCAATTGTGAGTCTCAAACTAATCAATAAACAAATACTTTATTATAAGTAAGGGCCATAATTTATTATTAAGATTTCAATAATTTAATGTTTATAATTAAAAATAATATTCTTATGAAATCTTTAATTGTTATTTTTCTTTTAATTTGTCCGGATTATCAACCCATTAAAACCTCCTTAACTTGATGCGAAGCAGGCTTAAAATGATGGATGTTTTATGCAAAAAAAAAAAACAAAGAAAGAAAGAAAGAAAGAAAGTAAACAAATAAAATAGGATGCAAGTAGGTACTTTGAATTAATCCAAGACTACACTCCCTCTATTTATTTTTTTTTTATAAAGCACCCTTGACTATCTTACTAAAAAAAGTGTGATTAAATTATTAACTTTATCAAAAAAAAATAGAATAAACTTCTAACTTAACTCATTATTTAAATAAAAAAGTAAATTTATATTATATTATCTTTCATAATTAATGAGTTTAATGAGAGTAATATTAAAAAAATTAAGTAAAATCTCATTAAGTGCTTTATTTTAAGGATAACAAAAATTCCTTATAATAGGCGTTGTAAATAATAGGGAGGAGAGGGAGAATTCAGTATAAGAAACATGTTGAGTAATTTACCATTATATGTCAAGTCTTGAGTCCTGGTTTCTCCTAAAAAATATATAAACTAAAAAATATATGTAGATGCTAGTATATTCTGGAAGAAAGAATCAAGGGCACTAGTTTAGTTTTACATCAAGTTATTTTTTCATATTTACTTGGATCTACAATTATGTAGACAAAAAGGGGGGGGGGGTGGGCGCACTTATATCAAATCATTAGAGGCGAGATAAAGCAATTTAAGTCAAACTAATTGCGTGGTTGAGGTGAATCCACATAAGACTTAAAACCAAAAAAAGAAGCAAAAAATAGGGAGAATTACTCCAAAGTCCCTCATAACAATTGTAATTACTTTGAAATCCCACCAACGGTTAAATTATTGATGTAGGTGCGAATAATTTTCCCAAAATAAAAAATAAAATGACACATCTGCCCTTCTCTGGTTCTCCCTGAATCTGCCGACATCTTCATCTTCCTTCGCCACATCGCACGCCTTCTCTCTGATATTGTTGAAGACAAAGCCTCTAATGGAAGAATAACCACATGGGACGGCGTCACGAATAAGCAAGCCCCTGACCCCTCACGACGTCTGCTTACTTTATCACTCCGGTCCAAGGCCGGCCTCGTTGTCGGCGTCGTCACCGTTGTGCGTGAGTGGTACGGCCCAGGCGGCCCCTTGGGATGAAGGAGATGAATCTGTGATTTGGGAGGCGGCTATGAAGGGGACGTCCAAGACGGAATCGACGGCGAGGAGATTGGAGAAGAAGAATGATTACGGTTCTTGGTGAAATGGTAGGGTAGGTGTTCCTAAATTGCCTGTTTGATCTTGTGTAGATTAGACTTAAGTTTGTAAACTGGGAACAAGAGGGATTAAATTAATCTTTTTGTTTGGCTTGTGGGAGATAAAATTATTTGATGGATGAGTGTTTGTAAGTAAATGTGCCTCCACATTGATACCTAGTTTGGGCATTCAGTCGAAGGACTGAATATCTCCGTGGCAGCGGCCTCAGCTGCGGCGGCATGAACATCTCTGGGCGAGTTGAAAGCGAGGAAAAAGAGTGGCTAGAGGAGGAAGCAGATGACAGATTCAGTGAGGATGGTGTAAGGACAAATGGGTCATTTTATTTGGAAATATATCTACATCTCAACACCTTGGGGCTGCAAAATAATTTCACCAGTCGATAAAACTTTTGAGTCAGTATAATTGTGCGCGCGTTTAAGTCATTCTCCCCAACCTTTTTTTTTTTTTTTTTTTTAACTTTCCAGAAGATAGTATAGACTGGAGACATTAAGATCTTTGTATAATCGTTCAGTTGCATACAAATAATGAATTGTATAATCTTTTATTGAATTTAGTCTCAAATTAAAAATTTATCTATCAAATTCTTAAAGTTTCATCATAATCATGTATAATTAATCTTAAATAGTATAATTTTCTCTTTTTTAAGTGAGTTGAGTTTGGGAATTGACCAGTGCCAATACATGTTTTTAGACCAGAGCCCATACATGTTTTTTGCTTTAAAAAATATTTATAAAAATATTTATAAATTGCCCATTAACAATTCTCACGTAAGTAGCAAGATTTAAATATTATTTTCTCTTCAGATCATTAGAATTAATTGTATATGGTTATGAAATTTAAGGACCTGAAAAACAGATTAAATTTAAGAATCAAATCACCAATAGATGCAAATTTGGGTCCAAGAATTTCATCATCCCTGAATCAGGCGTGGTTTGACTATTTCACTTTATTATAATCACAGTTCACTCACGTCAAAATTTTCAAGAAATGGAAACAAACATCATACACGACAACTCATTTCATTATTACCGAAACTATGTGAAGTTTCCAGTACAAATTCAATAAAAAAAAATAAAAATAACTGCAAGTGACGTCCCAAATGTTTAAAAAATAAATAAATAAAGTTTATCAGGATGAATTCAGCAACTCATAAACTCATAGCTAGACTGTAGACAAATTTATCAGAGACATATAAATTCATCTTCGTGGACCCCTTCAAAAAGGATCGGCATAGTTGCAGTTGGTTCTGATTTCCCCTTCATGTGGCCTGCTCAAGACATGAACATTCCCAAGCTTCACCATTGATGCCGCAAACTGGCTACTGAAAAGGAAAGGCTGAGTTGCAAATGCATGCACAAAAGGACCAGTCTTTGAATCTGAATACAATAACTGATCTGTAGACAGCAAACCCACCTTCCTCACAAGATTTGTATAATAAACATTGTAAAAGGTCCTTGGACTTATCACATCAAGTGAACCAAATCCATTTCTCTTCTGCATCTTCTCTTGAGCATGTTCAGGTAATATATGTTAAGTGATGGGTCTGGGTTTCCAGTGCCAATGAAATTATAAACCCTATCCATGAAGGAGACAAAGTGCTTCTCCCTATGGTGTGTGAACCAGAGAGAGAAACCAAGTCAAGTATGTCAAGGCCTAGATCTTGGAAGAAGTGGAGAAGGGCTGTGATGTTTTTACGGCATTGAGGGACCAAGCTAGCTTCTCTGGCTATGGAGATTCTGCCGTCTTTACGGCCAAATAGGACTTCCCAAAATGGCCCTCCTGCAACAATGGTGGCATCTCTTGCAGCAGCAGCGAGAATGTCTGCACAAGACACATTTTTAGGGCATATTTTCTCTATTTCTGCTTTTATGTCATCTATCACTTGGAATCCTCTCAGGGTTCTGCTCTCATAAGCTGCCCTCTCACTGTTTGAATGGTTTAGCAGAATCGAGGCATCGCATCCCTGGAATTTTTTTTTTTTTCCATGTCAAATGTACTTCAATAACCAGAAATGAATTAATGCTCTTGACAATTTTTTTTTTTTTCCGGTTGGCTCTCTGCCAATGAGAGATTCTCAGACAGAATATAAGATGCGAAAATAATCATGTGATGACCAATGCACAAGCTAGAGGTGAATAGTCAAGAAATATATAAAATTGGCCGAGATAAATAAACTAAAAGGTATGTTCATCCTGAAAGTTTAATCATGATTAGTCTATCTGAACTTTTTTCTTCTTCTTTTTTTTTTTCGGGTACTAGAAGTCTAAATAACAACTAAACTAAATAAACAAAAAGACTATCTGCTCCAATCACAAGGAAACTTTTTTTCCTTCAATTCTATTTGCCCACTGATTAAATTAGAGTTAGTTAAAAAAAATAGAAAGTAGCATTTTATCACAAAAATAAACAGTCCATAGAGTTAAAGCTGAAATTTCCTCTTCCTTGGATTTCTTGTCATCCTTGTTGTCTCTTTTAGCCAAATTAAGCCACCCTTTTGGTAATTTTGAGTAAGAGTTTAGCAAAGAAACAAAGGAAACATAGAGAGAGAGAGAGTTGTGATTACTCTAACAGCACAGTCATGGAAATGAAGGCGAATGAGGGAAGGAGCAAGGTGGGGTCCTTTTTAACCCAAGCCGTGACCTTCTGGTTGATAATGGCTTCAGCATAGAGCATGTTGTATGATAGTGACCAGTTGAAAGCAATGCTTGAGATGGTACGGTCTTCACTGATTTCTTCCCCACATTTGCCTCTGCTTCTAAACAACATGTAGTGATGATGACCAGAAGCAAAAACAGAGGAACATGGTGGAGATTCATGTTTTGAGAAACAGGGCAGCTGCTACGCTAGCTAGCGCTGACAGATATCGTGCTGCTACGTTCTGGCAAATGTCATGTATTTAAATCCTCAGAGCTAAACCAAACCAAACGTGGTGGCCACTCTCTTTACCATAAATTGTTGACATGCCAACACGTGGATTTGACCATTTCAAGAACTGGGAAGAAGCGTATGCTTAATTCAATCCCCAAGAGAGGATGAAGCTTATAAGAAAATTTTTTCAGAGTTTAAGGGGGAGGCTTAAGGCTTCCCTGTTGAGGCACCTTTAGACGGCTAGCAATAATTGAAGTCAACCACAAGTTTTACAATTTTTTTAAAATGGTTGCGGTAACATTCCTCTGATGTATCACAGGGGAAAAAAACTACTGGCACTTAAAATTAAGTGGAATGGTAAAGATGAAGTGCGTAGCGAATAATATTCAAACCCTGCTAATAAAAAAAAAAACTAATTTTTCATTAAAAATTTTTTGGTGATTCTTCACAATAAGTTTTATATATTTCTCTCTCGGCTTGAATATGATTCATATTTTTTTAATACAAAATACATTTCCTAGGAAGGAAGAACTGTGATCAATCTCGAGCATTAAAAAAGTTATCTCTAATTGAATTTAACAATACTTAAATACCTCCTAATCAAATAATCATATCAAACAAAATCTATTATAAATCATAATTCAACTAAATCAAGATTCCCTATTATATTATATCAGACCATTAAAACCAGAAAAATTCCAAGTTTCTTGCTTTCAGCACCAACTTCAATTTACATGCGCGCACACACACACACACATGAACAACAGCAACAATAACAAGAAGAAAAGCTGCAAACCTTTTCAATCCCAAAATTACTATCCAAGAGAACAAAGGGCAGAAGATTTAACAAATGGACCTTGCATATTCACAGACCAATTATAAACACATATTCACACCAAGACAAAAAAAAAAAAAATCAAACCCTTCATCAAATTGAAATCTTCTGGATAAGTCGCATCTAAGCCTTGCAACAAACAAAGCGACCAATCCCTTTACGTGCAGCCCCATCATCGTCTCCGGAAATATCAATCTCCTTCTTTTGCTGCTTGTGCTTCTTCTTGGTCTCATCCTTAGGCACTGTAATTTTCAACACTCCATCACTCATTGTGGCCTTAATCTCTTCAACCTTCGCATTCTCAGGTAACCTGAATTTCCTCGAGATGGTTCCCATGGTTTGTCTCTCCTTGCAGTGCCATCTGAGGCTCTTCTTCTCCTCTTTAGTCTCATCATTGTCTTCTTCTTCTTTCACTTTTCTCTCTGCGCTGATACAGAGGACACTATTTTCATGAACTTCGAGCTTCACGTCCTCTCTGGTAAGCCCCGGGAGATCGATTTCGAAGATGTGGGCTTCACGGGTCTCCCTCCAATCCATCTCGGTGTCTGAATTTTCATTGATGAGAAATCGAAAAGGCCCGAACAGTTCACTCCGGTTCAACAGGGTTTGGAACAGAGACATTCTTCTTTTGGATGGCCTGTGTTTACGCTTCTGATGTAAGCAGATTAACTATCTTCCTTGTTTCTTTTTGTTGGTTTCCTGGGTGATCAAACATGTGAGTTTGTGAGTTTATATCAAGCAGATGTAAATGCAAGTGATATGAAATAGCGCCTTCTTGAAAGTTCTGGGATTGACAGGAATCTTCTGATTTTCTCGAGAAAATGTTTATTCCCGCGTCTCTGATCCTTTTCCACTGTGCTTCAATCAAGTCTTGTGAAAAAAGCGTGGGAGTCGAAATGAAAACATTTGAGAAGTTTCTAGGAGTTGCTGAGTGGGAAGCTTAACAAAATGTTGGATATTAAATTAAATATTTATAGAATAAAAGCTCCTGTTCATACAAGTTTTATGGGATTTAACATGTCTGCTGATTATTAAAATAGTTTTAAGTTTTTTCCCTTTTATTAAAGATAATAAGTTAAAAAATATTTTTATTTTTTAACTATTAATTCAAAAGCATTTGGTATTTAAAATTTACATATATTGTAATTTTATTTTTTTAATATTTAAAAATAATATATTGAATATTTTATCATTAAAAATGTTGACTTTAACAATTAATTGGTTAAAAAATTGTAAAAATTGACATAAAAATTACAAAAAAGTTTTATAAAATTATAAATAAGTATTCTATTAAAAAAATTAATATCAATTAATTTGTTAATTTGTGTATGATATAATTGAACGATGTCAACAAATTTTATTATATGATATTCAAAAAGCATCAAATATTAATTTTTTGTATGTGACAATTTTTGTGAGGAGTGTTGCTCATGAGGATTGTTTTGAAATTTTGTTTAAAAAATATATTTATAATTTGTTAGTATTAATAAAGTTTAATGAGTATAATTAAGACATTTATTAAGTTAATAAATTTAGGTCATTTATTGAATTCAAATTTATGCTGATGAAAAATATAGAAAAAGTTAAAGAGGAGTTTGAAATAAAAAATTTTTAATGACATAAAATTTGATACGTTGAAGAAGAATATGTTGAAAAAAATTGTGTAATAAATGCTTCAACACGCATTAATATTAAAAATTAACATAACTAGATGTTCAATTTATAATGAATAATTTGGTTTCTAATTGAATCGTGAACTATATTTATTTTTTTATTAAAAGTCACACTTAAAATATTAATAGTAAAATAAAAATAATTGTAAAAAATAATCTCACTGGTAGAAAACATAAAGAATTTTTGTTTGTGACAAGAATATAAAGAAAGGTTAAAAGTAAAAAGGTTATTAAAAATTTTGAAATAACATGGTCAAATCAAAAATCGAAGGGATCACATTTTCAAAGCACATTACAAAAACGTTAAATAGTTACATTTTTTAAATTTACATTCAAGCACTATTTAGATGTATTTTTTAAAAAATATTTTACTAAAACAACTTTCGACATTTTAAAAGTGAAATTTTATTTTTTGAATGTAAAAAGTAAAATTCTAAATGGATCATAAATCAAGTTAAATTAATTAGAGAAGACTATGAGGACAATACAATAAAGCTCAATCGAGGTTTTAACACAATTATATACTTAGAAACTAGAATTTAAAACTATCAGTTAAGTTAACACAACTTTTTGTTAGCTTATTTATGCACTTGTTGATTCTATCAGGCCATTTTTCCTTTTCAATACATGATGTTTTGCGGACCTAGATGCTCTCGGCAATCACTTTCCATAGTGTCTCTCAGTGGCCAAACCTGGTCTATTATTAAATGGCTTTTAAAAATATATGTCAATGATTTATTTTTAAATAATGAAAAATATAATTTGAAAGATCATGTGAACTGAAAACAGGTCAGGTCTAAGCTAAATTTTGACCGAATGGGCATAGCTTATTTAAATAAATATGCTTAATTATAAATTCAAGCTTGGTTTTTGAGTTAAATAGGTAAAGTTAAAATTTAAACATATCAAATTGCATGACTTTGCAAGCCCATTTTTTTATTTTAATATTATGAGCTTTTTTTGTTAAATAAGCCTAGCCGACCTGTAAAAACATACCACTTCTCCTGTTTAAATTTTAGCCAAGTCTATTTAACAAAAAGGTCAGGCTTAAATTTATAATGAGACATACTTATTTAAATAGTTTATACCTGTTTAATCAAAATCTAGCTTAGCCCTATCAAATTATCAACCTTACATAATCTTTTAAAATGTATTTTTAATTATTTAAAAATAAATTATCCACATATATTTTTTAAGCTATTTGATCTGAATATGGATGAAATTTTGATAATTTGAATGGACTAAATTTGGCCATTGAGAGACACTAACAAAAGTGGCTGCTGAGAGGTCTCGAATTCGATGTTTTACTATTAATGGGACTTATCAGTTAGGGCTACACAAAAAACTAACTCAACAAGACTTCGATCTAACTCGAATTCTAACCCTTTTCATGAAAAGGATTAAGTTAAGTAACCCGTAATCTGGTCCTAGTATAACCTGAAGCTAAAGAAAAGTGGATTGGTCCAGTAAGACTAGGAGACTAATCCCAATCTTGTCCAATATCTCACTTTTTTTCCTTTTCATCTATAAGATGTAGTAATTTATTTTAACATAATAAAATTACTTATAGTCATATAAAATTTATTACAACAATGACAATTATAAATTCACAATAATTTCCAACAACAGCAAAAAGTATTTCAATTACAACACAAATTATTCAAATTAAACAAATTTCAACAACATTAAATAACCTTCAACATATCTGAAGTCCATTACACCAAATTAACAACAAATTTTACCAATAAAAGGAAAAGATTAATGTTGGTCAATGCTAGAATTTTGATCATTATTCATGACTTCACAAGTATAAAACAACAAAAATACTAATTATTATTTTAAATTAACTTATTCTAACAATAATTAATAAATTAATTATAATTATATTGAATAAATTTATAATACCAAACTGGATCAAGTGGTTCAAATACTCGATCTCTTATCTAGTCTAACTTGAGTAAAGAATTTAATCTTTTTAGTTTTAAAAGACCAATTTTTGTCTGAACCAAACATGAATGGATTTGCCTTGAGTTTGACTAGACTACATTGGACTAGAGGATTTTTGCATAGTCCTACTAACAGTAATCTATTTTTTACCCTGATTTGTCGGCATTTTTCTTTCTAAAAATATAGCCATAGGATGGAAATATAGTAACTCACTTGATTAAATGAATAAATCGTCAGTTCAAGATTTTGATTTTGACTGGTTTGGTATAGATTTGACCATTAACTTTTAAACTAATATTTGGACTGGCTTAATAACCGGACCAATTCAATATAACTACGTCAAAACGACATCAATGTTAGTGTTCCCCCTTTAATACGCACGCATGGATTGGAAAGTGGCAATGCAAGAAGAAACATGGAAATTATGAAGCCCAACAAAAACATGTGCAAGCCATGGGCTGCTTAAAAAGAGAGAACCTCAGAAGAAAAAATAGTACAAACCCCAAACAATAATTGACACCAGGTGATAATACGTGCAATGATTAATAAATCAAAACCACTGTTTGCTCTCGCTCTCTCTCTTTGGCCAAACTGTTTGCTCATTCAACATGTTCATGATACGAATATGAAGACGATATCCCCAGATCCACCTCAAAATTTGCATCGATCTAATGCGCTATAATTTAGGAAATGCTTTTCAAGATTTAGTTATTGATAGAATGTGAGTAAAACCTTAAAAAGTTAGAATTAATAATAGTTGGATCTTAATAATTTTTTTAAAAAAATTAATTTAAACAATTGCATATGAGTCTCCCAATTATAAAGTAACAGTTATATTTAAAAATTTAAATATTTTAGTTATAATTTACACTCTTAATTTATAATTATTTAAACTGATATTTATACTTTATTTTTCTGAAAATTTTACTCCGCCATTGTCTTTTTCTCTTAACTATTTTGCTTTGTTTGTTTCTCTCTAATGCTGTTACCTTTATGCCAAAAAAAAAATCAAAACGACAGTGTTCGTGGGTACAGTGTTCACGGGACGAGATAGGATTGGGACACCCTTATCCCGTGTCTCATCCTAAAAAAAGATCGAGATTGAATTTTAGTCATGTGTCCCGTCCTGTTTCAAAAATCATCCCGTCTCAAAAGTCGTCCCCTCTCGTTAAGAGTCGGGATGAGATCGGGATAAGATCGAGACGTCCCGTCGTCCCGATAAATGGAATAATATCAAAAAAAATCTGGGTAATAACGTTCATTAAAATTTTAAATCATATAATTTATTAAGTTTAAAATCAAAACAACACAAGCACATAAATAACAATAATTTAAAATTAGTTATTGAATTATATTAATCACAACTACATATTATAATAACAAATATAAGTGATCTTTATGCTATAAGATTAGCAACAACAGGCAAGTCAAACACAACATCAAATTATTGTTCTTTTACTTTAATGAAGATGTACTAAGCTAATTACTCTTCTAAAAATAAGCAAGAAATATATTATAAATAAAAGTTATTAAATAGATAAATATAAAAATAAATTATATTAATATAATTAATATATTATAAAAAAGATATCATCATGTTTACTCTATGCCACTAAAATTATCAATATAAAAAAACTTTAGTTTTAAATAAGAATTGCAAGTATTAAAATTATAATTGATGTAATTAATATAAGTATAAATTATATTAATATAATTAATATATTTAAAATAAAAAATAATATATATAATATTCGAGACGGGACGGGATGTTTTGATGGTAATTCCGTGTCCCGTCCCGTCTTGAACCCCTTTCTTATCTCGTCCCGTAAAGTCTCGTCCTGATTATTTTCAGATTAAAATAAGACCCGTCTTAATATAATTAAGACGATATCAGATCAGTCGGGAGGGTTTAGACTGAACTCCCTTAGCTACCTCTCCAATGTAAAAGAAAGAGATGAGTGAAAAAAGCTCGTACGTACAAAAGCAGGGTGCAAAATAATGAGGGAACTGTACTTGTACTTGATTTTTTTTTGGGGTTTTTTTTTTTCTTGGACCATGAACAAACGGCAATGAAAATGAAATTATCAAAGCAACAAATATCCTTTTTGTTTTGTGTAAGACAGCCATATATTCCTTCTTTACAACACAATCTCCAATAACTCTAGCCCCATCTCCATATGTGTAGCCTGCATTTGTTTTTCCCCCTTTTGTTCATATAATAGAGATTTTAACTTTAGACAATGTTCATAGTTCACTCCTCCCCTATCATACAGCCTTTTGTGGGGACATTTCTTGGCTCAATTTTGTTTACATTCTTTAGGATCTCATTAGTTTTTTTTTTTTTAAAAAAAATTAAGGATGGTCAATTTAAAGTGTAAAAAACAACTCTAATTTTTTTTCAATATTTTTTATTCTTTATTTTGATGAAATGTATAATAAAATGTACTGCCGGATTAATTTAATAAAAAATACATCATTTTCATAAATATTATTAAACAAAGATAATAGCTTCATTAATGTTATCACTGACACATGGCGTTCAGCTTGGTCCATGTATATAATTGAGTGTAGATTGAGATTCTAACTATATTGACTGAATTTGAAAGGAAAAATATTGAATGAGGTAGGTGCATTAATTTTGCAGTCAATTTCAGGCAACCAAAAAAGGGAGACAAAAAATAAAAAAATGACCGATGAAAATTGTTCGACTTTATAAGGACTTAAGGATGAAATTCATATCCTATAAATTATTAAGAATGAAGAGCCACTTAAAAAATTATGAAAGACTTGAACAATCAAACAATATTTTACTTAAGTGTGAGGGCAACCTAGTTTTTGATTTTTAAATGTGTGAAGTATACAAGTCCCTATTAGTCTATTACAATAAGCTTTTAAGTCTCATATATAATTTGGTTTTAAAACTACTTATTAGAAAAAAAATGAGCAGTTGCGTGAAAGCGAGGAGAAAAAAGAAATAGAATAAAGTAACAAAATAACACTACGTATTAACTCAAAATTTGAATGCTTGAGTTTATAGATTATTTTCCTCCATTGTGCGTTAGTTATGAAGACTACCTAAATTTGTCATTTAAAAACATAAACACTCTTTTTTTATTTAAAATAAACACTCATTTTTAAAACTTAGGGAAAACACAATTGTTGATTAAAACTTAGAACTATTTTTTTGTTCTAAAATAAACTAATTCACATGGTTGTATACCGTATTTTACCTTAACATGTACCAAATTTACCAAAAATTATTAAAATAGGGAAGCCTCTAAGAGATATCCATCATGTGGTTTAATTTACAAGATTAATAATAAACCCCTTACACAAATTTGAGGAATCAAAGTTTCGAGACAAAATGATTCAAATGGGAAGGCTCGGAGAAATGAGAATCATGTGCCATTTATCCCAAAAAGAAAAAAGAAAGACAGATAATTGAAGGATCAAAACAAGCCAATTTTGACCCACCACATTCTAAAATGTTAAATCTGTCACTTACAAATCTATCTTGACGCTCATCATTAGTAACCAGTTATTGGAAAATAAAAGGTCATTCATGTATCATAACCACATGGGATGTCTCGTTCGTGGGGGAAAAAGCATCAACATTAGCCAGACACTAACATTGTCAAGGACTGGGGTAAACCCTGTGGAAAATCCATCCTTACATATACATGCATATGTATATGTATACTACAAAACCGATAAATAATGAACAAATCACAATCATTTGTTAGTAGCTGGATCGATTAACCAAGGGACACTTAGTTCAATTAATTAAAAAAATTGAATCAGCTTGTTTTAAGATTTTAAATTCTAGTCGTGAGATATGCAATCATACTAAATAAGTATATCAAAAATATATTTGAGGTACCACTAAAATTGTTATTGGTATTAACGATCTCATGTAATAGGAGTATTGAAAGAGTTACTCATAATTAAAACCTAATATGACCTAACATACAATGTTAAATAAGTGAATAAAAATCATAACATTGAAAGCCGAGTAAATCCAATAAACAGAATTGGTAAACTACAATTGAACCAATATATTGATTGGTTTAATAAAATGCTTTATTTATGATCAACCTAATTATAATTTAATTATGATTTTGACCGTCAAACCTTTGAATATATGACTAGTTCAATAATCAGGTTGGTATTTTCATTACCTTGATAAAATGATAAGAAATCAAAATAAAAACTTGTAGGCCTAACTCAATTATTATTTCCGTGAAAGGGAGAGGAAAGATCGCCAGGGTATGTAGCTGGTGAGATTGTAAATAAGAAAATGAAATGGAATAATACATGTTGATCCAATCAAGCTTGACAGAACAAAAGGAGAATAATAATGTATGGTGAACGTGTAGGGATAGGAGATAGGGTTGGTATTAATTTCAAGTTTTTATTTTGTAGTTTGCACGGGTAACGTTAATTAATCCAAATATATTATGATCAAACTTCTCTTTTTGTTGCTTGGGACCACCAACAGACATAATAAAGAACATTGGAGAGATAAAGATTTAAGATGGAGGTTGGGTTATTGAATCCATGGATGATTGGTCGTTTGAGTGATTTTGGTTCGTGCTTTAAAAAAAAAAAATTAAAATTGGATCTTTGATTTGTTCAAATGCTAATTTCTCTTAGCCTATGCTGCTCAATTGGCAATTGGGGGTTAATTTTCTGGTTCTTGTAAGGATTCTGTGATTTCAATTGTGAAGATAATTTTGTTAACATGATTATTTTTTTGTACACAAGATTTAAAGCTGTGCTTAAAAATTTCAAGGTTTTAATAAAATAATCGTGAGAGGGTATAATATAATGAAACTCATTTATTCTTATATCTTTGAAGTCATCCGGAAAATGGCTTTGTAATTTAAAGAATCGTCAATAAAGGAAATATATTGATATAATATATATAGAAAATACTCAAAATAAAATTTTTTTTTGCATAAACTCTGTGCACCGCATTATTTATACTATCTAATAAAAACATGTTATATCAAATTTATTTAATTTTAGTTGCACGAGATTCATGCAAGAGTTTTTCATCTTATATAATATTATTTTGAATGATTTTTTTTTAATAGAGTGTCCATTCAATTTTTTATCTTTTCTCTTTCTAACCTTATCACAAAAGAGAGAAAAGAGAAAATGAAATAAAGTAAAACAATTTAAAGTGACATAAATGAGGAGGAATAACATACTCCCTTCGTTAAAAAATATAAAATATTTTTTTAAAAAGTTGAATGTTAAAAAATATAATTTTTTTTATCTTTTGAAATATACTCATTGCCTTTTTTAAAATATCCTTATTGAATAAATTATTATATATTTATTTTATGGTGTTTATAGGGATAAATATAAAAAAATATAGTTAATTGGAAAACAAATAACTACTTTATTGAGAGTGAGATTTAGTTAAAAATGCTTTACACTTATTAACGGAGGGAGTATAAATTAAATAAATTTAATATGATATATTTTTATTATATCATATGTGAATGATACGATGCATCGGATCTATTCAAATTTTTTTTCTAAAATTATATGTCCTGCTTGTTCTTAACAAAAGTGCATTTAATGTTGAAGGTGAAAAAATAATGACAAGTCGTTGAGGGTAAAACTGGAAACAAGAAATATTTTTTAAACATCAATGAAATTATGTTTTATCTTTGTCTAGATAAATTAAGCTTCAGCCAAGTGCGGAGGGAGTATGATATGCAGCAATGCAAGTGCAAGCAATGCTTTTTACAGAGTCCGAAGTTAAGGTTAAAACATAAAAATAAAATAAAATAAAATAATTTCATCAGCACCACAAGGAATGGGCATTAAATATTTCATTAAAAAGGCATTAAATATTTACCAATTTGAACAAAAAAAAATTAATGAGCACCACCAACTTTCAATCTATTTGACGTACTGTGTAAAACATGTTAACAAAATCTCTATCAGATTCAGACCATTCCATTCTCTCCCCTCTGCGTAAAAAATGTTTTTCTTTTTTGGAAACAGATTGAAATTAATTGGTTTTAGTCAGTAAAGCTCTAATCCAAGATATTTCAAAAGAATTTTATTTTTCCTATAAGAAATAATGAAGTATCACTTAGAAGCAAAGGTTCACACTGATTCATACAGAATGTGAGAACAGAAAAGGAAAAACAGACACTGTAATAGCAAGCGTCAGGAATCTGAGAACGCGCCAATTGGAATAGTACAGGCTTATTCATTGGATATAACAATAATAACAATTTTTATATACTTCATTTACAGAAAATTAAAAGATTTCAATAAATGCTGACTCAAGTTTGAGTTATGAACTCTATTATTATTAGGGTTAAGATCAATTTTATCTCTCAACCTTATATTTTTATTTCTTCCATACCCCTATTGTTAATTATTTGTTAGTAGGGCCCATATGAATTTTTTAAATAAAAAATAATAATGTTATTTTATATTTTTTAACTCAATTTTGTTGCGTCACTCCTCTCTCTATCTGCACTCCCCCCCCCTCTTCTTCATTTTTGCCATAGTCATCGCTTTCAAACTTCCTCAAGTCCTCTTATAGCACCACAGCTTACCCTTCATCACAAAGCTATCGCTTTGTCCCTCGTCTCTCTCTCCATCCTCTCTCCCTTCCTCCTTCCTCTTTCTGTACATGAATGGCAAGTCAAGAACAATACCGCTACTACAAATATCGACAAAGGTGTGGGGTTTGGTTTCGTGAGAAAGAGACCTGCCAAGAACATGTTGTCCTCCTCAATCCTTGATTTGTGCCTTGAGTAATGGAACACTAGGAGTCCTCTGCCTTGCATGCATGCATGCTTTGTTATTATGCTCACATCCTTAGTGAAGAAGTGAAGTGTCTCAAGTTGGCGATTGGCATTCCCAGAATCGAACATGCGGCATGTGAACCATCAAGCACAATTGATAGCATTCCTATAATCCTCACCAACGCCCTCTCCTTCTCGTCTCTCTCACCCTCCTCTTTTTCAATGTCACGCCTCGAAAATAGAGAGTGATTGGCATAAGATGTGAACCGTCTTACCCATGCCTGTAAGCATCAAAATGTAAGTTCATTCCATTTCTAGACTAATTTTAGATTTATATTAAAATTTTAACATTCTTGATATTAATCATTATAATATATTTTCAATATTTTTGTAGAAATTTTAGCAAAATCTACCAAATAATCAAATTCACAATTATAGGGGCTTATCAGAATAATTAACAAATGTGGACATACATTTTACAAGAATAAATAACCAAACACATCCTAAGCTACGAACAAATATGGACACACAGTCCATGAGAGTAAGTAACCAAATGTGGCTTGAAATCATGAAAACAAACGCATATATTAAACTCATGAATAACAAACACGAGAACAAAACTTACAAATTTCAAAGTAGCTAGTCATTGACCAAAGTGCTAAAGACTAAAGGAACTGTTGTTAACAATTAGTGTCATGAATAAAGTCCCTTTTAAACTCAATTTCAAACATGCGAGAAAGTAATCACTATTAAATAAAATTTTTGCTTTCAATATCGAACTCACATGTATTATTTTCTATATCAATATAATATTTAATAGAATAAAATCTCATAATCAAAGTTCAAATTTGTGTTTATTTATTAACTAACATTTTAAATCTAGTAAATCTAATTTTACATAATAAAGTAATTTTAATCAACAAGAGGACTTTATTCAATTGAAACGTTATCTACTTACTTGAAATTTTCAAAATTCAAATTTCTTTTCTCAACTTTAATTAAAATTTTTCTCTTCTACACATCTTATAAATTATATTAAAATTTTATTCAACTTTCAGTCTGTACAATAATTCCTTTCAATATTTTCACCATAATCAACTATAATAAATTTGAAACTTTAAAACCAAAGCTTTATGCTAAAAAAAATATCCCTCATGAACATTTTGTCAAGATACTAAATTTAAATATATATATATATATATATATATTATATCCTTTCTGATTCCCTCATAAAACTTTAGCATTTAAATATTTTCTCAACAAATTATTGATCATCAAGAATTTCAATAATAACATATTATTAATTTCATAGTCAAATGTCCTTTGCAACTTTGAAGTTAAATTTATAGATTAACAACATTTAAATTAACTCTACTTCCTATGAGAATCAACGAAATTTCAAAATTGAAGTTTAATTCTTGTAATGAGCATCTTAACAAACATCTTATAAAATCTAATCTCTAATTATCCTATCCAAGCTCTTCTCTTCCAAATTCACTCTAACAAATTCTTTAACATTGACCATTCCAAACAAATAAATTTAACTCAACCATAAATACATACATACATACGTGTATATATGTATATATATTATATCATTATCAAGCTTTAGATGGATTTCTAGCTTAAATTTGAATTTTATCCTCCCTACAGCAGTACGAGCAGTAATAGAACACACCTAAAATTATGAAACTTCATGCACAATATAACATCCCAAGTTCCCTCATTAGTAATTATCAGTGTTTTAAAGGGATAATTTGGTCATTTTAAATAAATTATTATTCAGCAGGTTTATAGAGACTAATATAGTTTTTTGATCCTTGGACAGCCTTAGAAGAAGACAGGTCGAGGTTTAAGTGGGCCATGGCAAGGAAGGAAGTTTAAAATTTTGTGAGGCTTTCTGTGCCATGCGCCACAGCAGGCGAGTTAGTACGTCGTGACGCATGTGCAAAATCTGTACTTATCAGACGTGAAAATAGATCAAAAATAGAAGAGAAAAAGAGAGATACCAAGAGAGCGACAAAGAGAAGCTTTTAGTCTGCTAGGGCATGATCCCTAAGCTACTTTAAGGGTATTGGGAGTTTGAATCACCATTGGGTAAGTTGTATATTCCCTCTTCTCCCTCTTTTATGTGAAAATCTGAACATTTAGGGTAATAAGGGTTTGATTTTGGTTCCCGTGGGTTTAAACCAAACCCATTAGTTTATTTAAGATCTTGGGGAGTTAAATCAAGCTTCCAACCTTAAGTTTATGAGTTTTGAAGTGATTAAAAATTTTTGGTAAGGGTTTGGACAAACCCTAAGTATAATTTAAAAATTTTAAGACAATGTGGTATATTGATTAGCGAATTTGGTGTGTTGGAATGTATAATAGGATGGTTAGAGTGTGTAGGAATGGTGAATGTTGTTAGAAAAAGAATTTGAGTATTTTAAACACTTAAAACCTAGTGAATTCAGAGTTATCTGGAGTGATAATTGATGATTGTCACTTATTTATATAGATTGAGTGTTACTCGCATTATATTGTGCGTATAGAACATGTAAAGCTAACGTTGAGCCACGGTAACCCTTTTTGTGTGACAAAAAAGTTGAAGTAGCCATATAGTTTATTGTATTTCTTAACTATTATAACTATGTAGAATTATAAATGATAAAGTTGTGATTTTGAAAAGTTTTGTGCATAATTTGACATTATAAATGATTTTAGCATGAAAAATTGATTTGTAAATGGTTGTTGATTTTAATTGAAATATATATATGATGTATATAAGTTTGTGATGTGAAAATATGATGGAAAATAGTAGAAATTATGAAAGAGTATGATCATTAAGGGTGGAAGTTCACCCGAGATATGTGGATATTTGTGTATATGGAGATATGTGAGTAAAAAATCCATATATCGGGCTGAAACCATGGGACATCCGGTGCAGCATTATATGAGACTATTACCATGAGACATCCGGATAGTCTGACAATTCCCTAGTACCTATTAGGGTACGGTTAGGAGTCAATGACATCTCTATCACAAGTGTGTGAAGAGAAAAAAATTATAGTCCATAGGCAGTTAGATTACCTTTAGCCGGGCATTTCTACCACTGAAAGTATGCTCGGGTCAACAAGTAGTTGAACCAGGAGAGCCTTTGGTTTCATGTCGGGGAGCATTGGAGGTTCGGTGGTTGGATGATCATGCTAGTATAAAATTATGTGTTTTATTGAGAAGAGATATATATATCTCATAATTTTTGGTATGCTTGATAATATTATGGTTTTGATACTTTTTTATGGTTATTCATGATAATAAACATTTAATAAGCTATATTAATTATTGAGATATTTATCTCACCCCGTGGTTATATTTTATAGGTGAAGGCTCCGGTAGAGGCAAGGAAAAGGAAGGAGCATTTGAAGAGTGAAGAGCACCATTATATAACTCTCTCCTTTTCTCTTTTTTGTGTAATGTAACGAATATTGTTACTAAATATTGCTAAATTTGAATATGACATTATTTAGATATTACTTGTATGAATTTGTGATAAGTATGTATGTCTTGGTCTAAGAATGGTATTATGGATTAAGTGTGTACTTGGCCAGGTTACTTACAAGTGATATATATATATATATATATATGTATGCAAGTGTTTTGAGTGCCAAAATGACTAATTGATTGATGTGTTGAATTTTGTCCACCCCATTGTGTTTTTGTCCAATAGGAGTTTGGTGGTCATTTTGAGCATTATTACTTAATTGTGTGATATGAATGGATTGTTATGTGGTGTGTGATTCATTTAAGGTGGTCAAAGTGCTTCTGAGGCTAATGGCATTGTGTATTGTGAGTTGGACACCATACTATGTGTTTTGTTGTGAAAATAAACTATTTTAGATTTGGGTGTCTATCTTTTAAATAGATGATTGTTTAGGTATGAAACCAGTGCTATTAGCTAGAGGGCTCAAAGAGCTTTATGTGGACACTTGAACCGTTCAAATTGGATGTCGGATGGTGAAACGGCGTGCTCCGAAAGTTTAAAGAAAAGTAAAGTCATGACAGCAATCTACTGTCATGACAGTAGGTGTGCACCGCGGCACAAGAGGCCCTTGAGAGATTCATCCCTCTGTGCCATCCACCGTAGTGGCCGCGGCTTGCGCCGAGGTAGACGGACCAGTGTTTGCTAAAAAATGGGGTTTAAGCCATATAGTTTGTTTTCCATGCTTCCATATTTAATTTTAATCGATTTTTAACCATGGGTTGAACTCAAATTATATTTTAAAAAGGATTTTTTTAGATCCCAATGTTTTAACTAATTATTTTTAAATCTTAAGTTGTGGTAACTTCTTCAGAGGATTTTATTAAATCCTAGTTATCACAACAATGTGTGAGTGTTGTCCTGATAATGTCAAGGTGGACATTACACACAGCAATAGTAGAACACACTCACATGCAAAGCAGAGCCAAATGAAAGGGTTTGAAACTCCTTACCTTAACTTAGTTAAACTGAACAGAGATAGAGCAAAATGAGTTAGATCTTGTGCAAACGAATTGAGAGGAGGAAAGAAGAAAGGAAATCTATAGCTTAAACAAGGAAAGAGAACCAGCAACTCAATCATTCATCAACATTGCAACAACTCCATAGCCTAAAATCGAAGGACCTGTTGCACGACTCCAACGCAAGAAGAAAAAGAAAGAACTTAGACGTGATCACGGTCATTAACGATAAATGAAAAATGATGAGGAAGGCTGGAGTGTTTGCATGATCTCACAGATAACAGAAAAGGGAAGAATGATGCTGTACAGGGGAGAGCAAAACCAGCAAATCAATGCACTTCCTAGTGAAGATTTCAACATTCTTGAACTCATTGGTGACAAGTTGGATGACGGCAGAAGATGGAGGGCTAGACAAGGGTTTAAAGTTTCTAGTAATAGCCCTCAAGCTCTCTTGCCATCTACCCAGCACACATAGATCTGAAGTAAAGAGAAGAAAAGAAGAGAAAATAAAATAAAAATATATGGTGAAATGGGGGATGTTTTGGTAATTTCAAAAGCTAAAATAAGCTTCATTCAAAAATAAAACCCTAACCTTAAGCTTTTTGGGGATCAAACTCAGACCTTTTAGTTAGGTGTGGGTTTGCTTTCTACTAGACCTATTCTCCCTCTTAGTTAGAACCGGGCAAACAGGTTGAGCCCACGGGCTAGCCTGTTTAACTCGCACAATTTGACGGGTTGAGTTGACGAAATTAGTTCATTTTTTAAAACAGGTTGGTTTAGCCCAATCAGTAAAATTAGCAGGCTAAAATGGGTTAGCTCGCTGGCTAAATGGGTTGGCCCGCAGGCTAGCGTATTTTTTTAAAAAATAATTTTTTATTTTTAAATTACATTATATCTTTTTATAAATCTACAATAATGATAATATTTTTTAAATATATAATTTATGACTCTCAAATATGTTCTTTACATTTAAAATATAGTGTAAATCCTTTTTATAATTTGCAAATAAAATTTTTGTTATAGTTTGTGAAGATAATTTATTAGTTTTTATAAAAATATATTGAATATATATTATTTATTAATATCATAAAATCTATTGATTAAAATTATAAATATGAATTCACTGAGAAAACTAGTATGGGTTTATATTCAAATTTTCTTTCTTAGTGACAAAGATAACACACCTTGGCGATAAGATGATTGATAGTAAAAATCTAACAAAATAAATTTGTTTGGTTGAATTCTATGTTTATTTTATTTATTTACAAGTTTTTTAATTTCTAATTTACTTTAAAATATAAAATAAATAAATAAATTTATATTTTATAAATTTTAAATTATTAAAAATTTTTTGTTAATTTTTTGTGGGTTAGCCCGCGGGTTGTCTAGCTCGCTAGAAAATGAGTTGGGTTGGATTTTTCAGCCCATTTTATTTGACGGGCTGGCCCAACCCAACCCAACCCGCGGGCTGACTCATAATTCGTTTGCTCAATGTTAGTTTTAGCATATCAATTTCCAAACTTAATAAAAATACATTTAGAATAACTAACTAATTTTTTTTAACCAAAATTTCCAAGTTATTACACTCAGATCTTCAACCTTGTCGACAACGTGATGAGGAGGTTGGTATTAGAAGCGGTGGATTGCTTTGCAACCTCGGCTATGGTGTAAAATGGGCCGATGGTGGTGATGATGACTCTCGTCTCTCTCATCCTCTCGTCCCTCAGAAGCTTGCTCAATGCATTCCTCTGTTCTATCCCAAACCCTTTTGCCATTGCTTTCAGCACTTCACAGCTCAGCTTCTTCACTGCTGATATATATGCATCCATTGCTCGCCTGCAAATTCAAGATTTTAGGTAGTTTCGTGTCATTGAGAGCCTAAGTTTTGAGGTTAGAGATAAGGTCGAACGGGAGTAATATGAAGATCGTTGAGAGAGAGAGAGCAGTTAAGTGAGAGAAATAGATGGTGATAGTGTGAAAGAAATAGCATTGTTATAGCAGAATCAAAGAAGTTCGACGTCGGCGATAGAGATTGGAGGCAACTTTTCTAGAAAAAAGTTTGACGTCATTGGCGAATGTCTTGCCAGTGGTGCTATTGATCAAACAAGGACAGTGAATGGGGACAAATGCTCGAATTTGCAAGCACATTGTTAAATTTGCATCGGAAGAAGAGAAGACTTTTTCATGTTATAAAAAATATTAGTGTGATTCATTATATCATATTTTACAATAAAATATATTTAAAAAATTTAAATGTGAGCCCACCAACAAAAAAAGACGGAAAAAATATGGGCAAACAATTTTTAAAGTTGAGGAATATAATTGACTCATGATTAAAATTTTAGAGTCATTTATGACCTTTTATATACACTTTAAATATTTTTTTATCTTTAATCCTTATTATTATTATTATTATTATTATTATTATTATTATTATTATTATTATTATGACAACAACAAAATCAAATTGTATTGATTACACCACACATTTCGCTTTCAATTATGTGATATTTTCTGTATGTTGGTTTTTTAGACAAAAGACAAAAATACTCAAAAAAGAAAAAGACAAAAAGAATAAAAAAACAGAAAAAGAACAAGAAGGGTGTACACTGTGCAGTTTGCGAATTTATTGATACCATAGTTGTGTATCATTATTGCCCTTCTATACTCTTTTGGTCCATTTATTTAGCTAAAGAAGATGAGATATGTAAAAAGAAACTTTTCTTTTTCCGTCTGGATACAGATAAAGTACAACTTGCGAGATGTTTTTATTCCTGATAAAATAAATATACCCAAGATGGACAAAATTAAGCCGGTAATGAAAAGATACGTGAAAATATTAAGCATAGGTTTTGAGTAAATTTTACTTTTAACATGTTCATACCTTTCTTTACGATCCAAGTCTGCTTGAAAAATGTCTCTCATGACATGGTTTGTTTTGAATCCAAGTGGAGGAGTTATTTAGCCAACCCGGAAGGATGAAGAGCAATGACACCTTCAATTAGTGTGTGAGTTGTCTCAGTCAATATCAGGACCACTGGCTGCTGAAACACATGAAGATCAGGATACCTGTATAGTACATAAACCAGAAGTGGGACATGAAAATAAGAAGAAAATTAAAAAAAAAAATAGAGAAGAAGGAATAAAAGATCTCAGCTTAAGGGTCATAAAGAACCCCACAAAAAGTTATTGACGATCTTTATATACTTTTTCTTGTGGCCAGTGGTTAGCAAACCACTTAGTATACGAAGTTATATTGGATTCAGACTAATTTAAATCGAGTCAAGTCAAGCCCCAAACAAGAGCAAGAGTATCGTAGCGTCTCCCAAAAATGCATTATGTATTCACACAAATTCCAACCTGGTCAATATTTTTAAGCAGACCCTTATCAAATCCTGTTGGTATTGTATTAATTGTTTCAACCCTGGCTGTTCCATTTAATCCCAAGACAACCTACCCCTGTGCTGAGTGTCGATCTTTGTAATGGTGTTCATAAAGGGTCTCATGTGCTTCTTCTACCCTGAACCGTTCACTCTCTCATACTCACACACAAAACTATACATGGGGAGAAAGAGAAAGGGTTAGATTCCAGACAGCTAAAAAGAATAGACTAATGGTTGGTCTTTTTCTTGCATTTGCACCTTCCTTACCCACTACTCCAACCTCAAAATTCTTGAGCAGAGAGGAAATACATTCATAGGCTCATCAAGCCTATAAACTATAGGTAAAAAGGAACCATTTTAGTAAAATTCTGCTCCAACATGTTTATCCGTTCACAGCAAATCCATGGTTAAAAGTATCCCCCTAAATTAAAATCACCAGTCTTCTTCACCACGGATTTCATTCCTGATATGATGTGACATCTTTTTAATCTTTGATTTGAATTTAATCAAATGACAGTATTATGTGGGATTCTCAGACATCTTTTTAATCTTTGATTTGAATTTAATCAAATGACAGTATTATGTGGGATTCTCAGAGAA